>NC_138779.1:174376538-175043020 GCF_965119305.1 Pelophylax lessonae
AGTGTTAGCTTTCCGCCACACATAGCGTTTTTGCATTTAGGCCAACTTTGGTCTCATCTGACCAGAGCACCTTCTTCCACGTTTGCTGTGTCCCCCACATGGCTTCTCGCAAACTGCAGGACTTCTTATGACTTTCTTTCAACAATGGCTTTCTTCTTGCCACTCTTCCATAAAGACCAGATTTGTGGAGTGCACGACTAAAGCCCCGTACACACGATCAGATTATCGAACGATCTGTCATCCGTTTTTTGTGGCATGCTAGTCTGATGTGGAAAGTGAAGAGGTTATTTTCATACGAATTTTCCCGTACGACAGAATTCTACTTCAGAAGGGATGTCATGTGTTGGATTGCTTTGTATGTGTTCTTTCGTCTCTGAGCATGCCTAGTTTTGGTCTTAAGATTTTTTTTTCCCGTCAAAATCTATACTAATGAGACGAAAATCGGACGTTGTATTACGGACAACAAATTTTATAGCCTGCACATCAGGATTTTGTCAGCCGAAAAGTCGGTGTCGGCTGTCGAAAGCACCATACTAACAATCCGAAAATCGGCAGATCGGTCGTCGGACAAATTTTCCCTACAGATTTTCTTATCGTGTGTACAGGGCTTAATAGTTTTCCTGTGAACAGATTCTCCCACCGGAGTTGTGGATCTCTGCAGCTCCCTCAGAGTTACCATGGGCCGTTTGGCTGCTTCTCTGATTAATGCTCTCTTGCCTGGCCTGTCAGTTTAGGTGGACGGCCATGTCTTGGTAGGTTTGCAGTTGTGCCATACTCTTTCCCATGATGGATTGCACAGTGCTCCGTGCTATGTTCAAAACTTGGAATAATATTTTTATAACCAAACCCTGGTTTAAACTTTACAACTTTATTCCTTTCCTTGGTGTGTTCCAGCAGATGACATGGCTCCCCAAATCATCACAGACTGGAAACTTCACACTGGACCTCATGCAATTTGGATTCTGCTTGTTTTGGTCCATGGTGTTTTATCAAGTCCAAAGTCAGTGTAGCTCTCTACTAGGAAACTCTTAAGCACTTCATGCTTCCCTCTGCTGATCAGCTTTATGGAGATGCTGATTTCATTTTCCAGCAGGACTTGGCACCTGCTCACACTGCCAAAAGTACCAATATCTGGTTTAATGATCATGGTATCACTGTGCTTGATTGGCCAGCAAACTCGTCTGACCTAAACCCCATAGAGGATATGTGGGGTATTGTCTAGAACAGGGCTCGACAAACCCCGGGCGCTAGGTCGCATTTGCGACTAGAATTAGCGACCTGGCGCCTGGGGTGCCCTGCAGGAGGTGTCCTGTCCCTTTTGCGCCCCCACCACCTCCCCGAGTGCACGGACTTCCGTGCCGTCCGAAAATTGAGGCCCCGGCTTTTCGGCCTTCTTCTGTGAGATGAGAGAGGCTTCCAAAGGGGAACTGGTGCCCTCTTGTGGTGGCCGGGAGTAATGACTGTTTCCACTGCCTGTTCTCAATGCCTTCCCATCTCCTTCCAAAGAGGAGATGAGAGGGAAGTTTTTGCAGGCTTCATCTCCCTGTCCAGTTACCTTTGGTAAGTGGACAGGGAGTGTGGTTATTATTATTAATTTATTTTTTAAATTAAAAAAAAAAAATAAAATAATAATGAATAATACATTTTTTTCACAGGCTGTCTGATCAGGTCCGCCTGTCAGTTTTTCAGGCAGACCTGATTGGACCCTTCATTCTCCTCTATGCAGCAGTAATCTGCCGCCATCTGATCCTGTCCGCCAAAAACAGACGGATGGTGGTTCTATTTTCTATCCATCCAATGGATCGGATCAGATGGCATCGGATGGAAAGAGACAGACAGTCTGTTTCCATCCAATTGTGCTATAGAGGAGAGTGGGGTTCTAGTCGTATTTATGTGTAAATTTAGTATCCGTTTTATTAAATAAAGCTTGGTTGTTAGTTTAAAAAAATAAAACTGGCTCCTAATTTTTTTAGCTGGCTCCTAGATTTCAGGCAAATTTGTCAAGCCCTGGTCTAGAAGAAGATGAGAGACACCAGACCCAACAATGCAGATGAGCTGAAAGCCGCTATCACCTCAGCAGTTCCATAGGCTGATCGCCTCCATGCCACACCGCATTTATGCAGTAATCCATTCAAAAGGAGCCCCGACCAAGTATTAAATGCATACTATACTATACAGGAACATACTATTCAGTAAGCCAAAATTTCTGTATTAAAAATCCTTTTTTCTATTTTTTTTTTTTTTTTTTTTATTGGTCTTATGTAATATTCTAATTTTCCGAGATACAGAACTTTGGGTTTTCACTAGCTCTAAGCCATAATCATCAAAAATTAAAAGAAAAAAATGCTTCAAATAAATCACTCTGTGTGTAACGCATCTATATAAAATATATGGAGTTTCACTTTTTTTATTTTAAATTACTAAAAAAATAACTTTTTGATGATATTCTAATTTTAGGAGATGCACCTAGCTTTCCGATCATGTGACCACTGTGACAGCCAATTACAGCGGTCAGATGACCTGAATGCCCGCTTCCGCCTTCTGGCAGCCAGCGGGAGGGGGGGGGGGTAAAAAAAAAAAAAAAATTGTCTTTAGTTATACTTTCTAGCGTTTTTTATAAGCTCAAAAATCAGGCTAGAAGAAAACGTGGATGAAAAATGTTGATAATAGCATTTTTTGTGCCAGCTTGTAGTAGCATTATCATTTTATTAGCATTTTTACAGTACATGAAGGAAAAAAAAAAAAGCGTTTAGGAGAACTATTTAGCTTCTAGGAGCAGAAAGAGAAAAAAAAAATAGCTGTGGGGGAGGAGCTGAGAAAATTAAAGTGCAAGTTCACCTCTACAAGAAAATCGATAAGGTGAACTTACAATGGACCCCCTACACCCCCCTCCCTCGATCCCACCATCACCCGCTGTGAGACATCGGTTTGCCACTTTACCAGCTCGGGGATTTGAAAACCCCGCAGACCAATTAGAAAGCCTCCTATCTGTACATGCAGAGAGGTACGTTCAGGAAATTAGGCTTTGGGGATTTCCAATCCCGGACCGGTAAAGCAGCGACATGTTTCACAGCGGGTAATCGCAGAACTCCAGGTCAGCGAGATGGGGGATGGGGGCAAGCAATATACACCAAACTGAGCATGTGCCTTATCTGGACCGGTTCTGGAGTCAGTGGAAGAAGAGGAGAATCTGTGCATACAAGATCAAAACACCATTTTTACACAATACTAAGGTTTAACCCCTTAGGTTTCACAGTGAGTATATTAAAACATGCTTTATTGCATATACAGACTGATTTAAAGGTTGTGGATTTAGTAACACTTTAAAGTACAGGTGAGGTTAGGTAAAAGGCAAGATAGGATTCTCTGAAGAAATGGGTTTCAGGGATTGTCTAAAAGCAAAAAGAGTAGGAGATAATTGGACAGATTGGGGTAGGGAGTTCCATAGGTTGTGAGAGGCTCAGGAAAAGTCCTGGAGGCCAGAATGGGAGGAGATGACAAGGAAGCTAGAGAGCAGGAGGTCTAAGGAGGAACACAGAACCCGCATGCAGAATCTGAAAACTAAAGCTGCATAAACAATCAGTCTATTCAAAGGTTACGAGTGTCAGAGCTGTGTAAATTGGGCCCAAGCGCTTACATTTTTTTCTGGGGCCTTATTCAGACAAGGCGTAAAATACCATAGCCTGTGCAGGACCACATTTACCCGTATAGGGATACACAGGTGTTGCGTGCATCCCTGGGCAGAAGTCCTATTCATGTCTATATAGACACAGCCACCATTTCCCAATATGACATCCATGCAGGTGTCTGCCCCTGAACCCCCGCTGTCTGCATTTGGGGGCCAGCACCCGCTCCCACACCGATGTCATATTGGGACAATGCAAATGTGTCCCTGCAGCCAGTGTGTCTCAATAGACATAAACAGAACTGCCTGTACAGGGATGCACACAACACCTGACCATCCCCATAGACATCAACAGAACTGCCTGTACAGGAATGCACACAACACCTGACCATGCCCATAGACATCAACAGAACTGCCTGTACAGGGATGCACACAACACCCAGCCATCCCCAGGTAGGTAAACATGGCCCTGCACGGCTGCACTGTATTGTATGCCCAATTTGTTAAAGTAAAATTCGAAATGCAAACAATCTGGTAAAAAAAAAAACACATTTCCTGGCGTTTGGCCGTTGCAGGGTTTTTTTTCCCCCAGAAATCTGCACCATAGACTTTCCAAATGGTCAGTGCACAATCCACGTCCAGTCTTCAAGCAGCTAAATAATGCTCACCTTTACCAAATAAAACTGCCTTTGCAGATAACGGGCGTCTATAGAAAGAAAGACTGTACAGCTCTGACTAAAGTTGAATATAGGTGCTATGGGTGTGGCCATTCATATACCTCATGAAGCCTGACTAGAAAACTCCTAGGATGTTGCTAAAGCAAACCACAGATGATGCATTTTTCTCTTCTTCCACTACGGGTGGAAGGAAAGAAAATCAGGGGTGCACCGTTAATGAAAATTTCCAAAGCCAAAAATTCAGAATTTACCAGAAAACCCAAAATTCAGAATTTACTTGGCCAAAAATGGACGAAAAAAAAAAGTTAAATCAAAAATGATCTGGTTGGCATTTTATCATGGGAGCCACTAGGGGACGCAACTTTGCATGGAAGCCACTAGGGGACGCAGCATGCCATAATCGGCACCTTTTTTCTATTGGCAAAAAGCCGATAATCCCAATCTAATTTTAGACGGCCAATATATCTGTGTATCTCTAAAGAAAATCGCTTGATTCCCCCCCTCCCAACTGGCAGTAATCACATGCGAAAAATCCAACAGGCTGGCTGTGCTGAAGTCTATTGAAGGATCCACTTCAGTACAACCAACCTGCTCATAGAGGGATCGAATCCTGGATGGTCCCTACGGAACCAGCAGAGATCTGATCTATGATTGGCTTAAAGTAATATTAAACCCAAACATGTATTATAGCGCAGTTTACCATTCATAAGAAGTGGTAGCTGCATCAGTTTTCTTTTCACTCCAAAATTACACAAACACTTACGAAATTTACGTCGTTTAACAGCTACTCTGCCAACCACTATAACCGTGCATTCATACAGTCAGCCTAAATGATCGTCCGAGTCTCGGATTCAAACAGCGGACAGGAACATTAATATATATTCATTGGAACGTGTGTGTGTGTGTGTGTATTATATATATATACACACACACACATACACATATATACAGTATCTCACAAAAGTGAGTACACCCCTCACATTTTTGTAAATATTTTATTATATCTTTTCATGTGACAACACTGAAGAAATTACACTTTGCTACAATGTAAAGTAGTGAGTGTACAGCTTGTATAAGGGCCGGTTCACATTTGTGCGAGTGCGGCGATCGCATGTAATTCAGAGCGCACTGCTCCTTCATTACATGCGATCGGATGTGCGGATGCGAATTCAGCCATACACTTTGTATGGCTGAATTCGCATTGTACCCGCACCAAACTCGCACAGGACCCTTTTTTCAGCCGCATCAGGATCGGATCGCAGAGTGGTTCACACTTGTGCGATCCGATCCTTTGCGAACTGTCAGATCGCACTGCGATATGCGAACAGACTGGGGGTGTCGTTAACATTTAATTGACACCCCCTGCGTATCACATATGGCAGTGTGAACTGCCAGAGGTGTGTTTGCGATGCGGGAACAGGCTGCGAATTTGCAGCCTTCCGGCATCGCACAAGTGTGAACCGGGACTGAGTGTCGATTCACACTATGGCAATCTGACTTCGGGGGCGACCTGTGAAGTCGCGTGCACCGCAACTTCGGCGCGACTTGCATGGACTACACATAATGGAACTTAATGCAAGTCGCTCTGATGTCGCCCCGAAGAAGTACAGGAACTTTTTTCTAAGTCGGAGCGACTTGAGTCGCTCCTATTAGAACGGTTCCTGTAGCACAGAATGGACTGCGACTTGTCAGGCTGACCAGTCGCCTGACAAGTTGCGGTAGTGTGAACCGGGACTAACACTGTAAATTTGCTGTCCCCTCAAAATAACTCACACAGCCATTAATGTCTAAACCCAATTGGGCCCAATTAGCCATTTTCCCTCCCCGATGTCATGTGACACATTAGTGTTATAAGGTCTCAGGTGTGAATGGGGAGCAGGTGTGTTAAATTTGGTGTTATCGCTCTCACTCTCTCGTACTGGTCACTGGAAGTTCAACATGGCACTTCATGGCAAAGAACTCTTTTTGGATCTGAAAAAAAAACCAAATTGTTGCTCTACATAAAGATGGCGAACCTTGGCACCCCAGATGTTTTAGAACTACATTTCCCATGATGAGCAACTACATTGCAGAGTGCATGAGCATCATGGGAAATGTAGTTCCAAAACATCTGGGGTGCCAAGGTTTGCCATCACTGGAAGATTGCCAAGACTCTGAAACCGAGCTGCAGTACGGTGGCCAAGACCATACAGCGGTTTAACAGGACAGGTTCAGGAGGTTGAGTACGCGTGCTCAGTATCATATGCAGAGGTTGTATGTAAATAGACATATAAATGCTGCCAGCATTGCTGCAGAGGTTGAAGGGGGTGGGGGGGGTCAGCCTGTCAGGGCTCAGACCATACGCCGCACACTGCATCAAATTGGTCTGCATGGCTGTCGCCCCAGAAGGAAGCCTCTTCTAAAGATGATGAACAACAAAGCCCGCAAACAGTTTGCTGAAGACACGCAGACTAAGGACATGGATTACTGGAACCATATCCTGTGATCTGATGAGAGCAAGATAAACCTATTTGGTTCAGATGGTGTCAAGCGTGTGTGCCGGTTGAGAAGTACAAAGAAAGGTGTGTCTTGCCTACAGTCAGGCATGGTGGTGGGAGTATCATGGTCTGGGGCTGCATGAGTGCTGCCGGCACTGGGGAGCTACAGTTCATTGAGGGAACCATGAATGCAAACATGTACTGTGACATACTGAAAATTGAAACGTGTGTGCCATGGCTTTGTACGGCATGCAATGCCATGCCGTACAGCATCATTGCATTCCACACAAAGCCATGGCACACACGTTTCAATTTCTTTGAATATATGTATTAATTCAGTGGAAGGAAAGTCAAAGTAAATAAAATGTACTTAATATTAAATTATATACACAAACAGACGTGTACATTTATTGTAATATATATATTAATTATTGTACATCACTGTCTGCCGAATCCGAGACTCGGCCAATCATTCAGGCTGACTGCACGCATGCGCACTTATAGCGGTTGGCAGAGTAGTTGCAGTGCGCATGCGCTGCACCGCCGGTCAAGGAATTTGACAGGGAAATTCCTCAGGGGACAAACGTCATGTATGATGCGCTGCGCATGTGCAATGCATGCGGTTTTACAGGAAGTGACGTGGGTTACTTATTCTGCCGGGTGTGACATTTTATCTGAACACAGGCATGCAGGCAGGAATGTTTGCCTAACTATAAAAATCCCCTCCTGAAGACTCTTGGAATGTAGGACATCATCTGCCCAGGCCTGGAAACCAGGAAGTAACTGAAGAAATGTAAAACAAAACCAATGAATTCGGAACATTCCTAAAATGGAGAATAGAAGGAAATTCTACTAGTGTGTGGTCAGCTTTACACAGCAAAAGTAAAGACGCAGAACAGTTTGGTTTTCTTAGGAATAAAATAATAAACTTTATAGGGTTGCTAGGGGCAACAGCTGTAGTGTGTGTGGTTGTCATTGGTTACTAGGAGCAATGGCTGTAGTGTGTGGTTGTCATTGGTTACTAGGAGCAATGGCTGTAGTGTGTGGGGTCACTGGTTACTAGGGGCAATGGCTGTAGTGTGTGGTGTCACTGGTTACTAGGGGCAATGGCTGTAGTGTGTGGTGTCACTGGTTACTAGGGGCAATGGCTGTAGTGTGTGGTGTCACTGGTTGCTAGGAGAAATGGCTGTAGTGTGTGGTGTCACTGGTTACTAGGGGCAATGGCTGTAGTGTGTGGTGTCACTGGTTACTAGGGGCAATGGCTGTAGTGTGTGGTGTCACTGGTTACTAGGGGCAATGGCTGTAGTGTGTGGTGTCACTGGTTGCTAGGGGCAATGGCTGTAGCGTGTGGGGTCACTGGTTACTAGGGGCAATGGCTGTAGTGTGTGGTGTCACTGGTTGCTAGGGGCAATGGCTGTAGTGTGTGGTGTCACTGGTTGCTAGGAGAAACGGCTGTAGTATGTGGTGTCATTGGTTACTAGGGGCAATGGCTGTAGTGTGTGGTGTCACTGGTTGCTAGGAGCAATGGCTGTAGTGTGTGGTGTCAATGGTTGCTAGGAGCAATGGCTGTAGTGTGTGGTGTCACTGGCTGCTAGGGGCAATGGCTGTAGTGTGTGGTGTCACTGGTTGCTAGGGGCAATGGCTGTAGTGTGTGGTGTCACTGGTTGCTAGGGGCAATGGCTGTAGTGTGTGGTGTCACTGGTTGCTAGGAGAAATGGCTGTAGCATGTGGGGTCACTGGTTGCTAGGAGAAAGGGCTGTAGCATGTGGGGTCACTGGTTGCTAGGAGAAAGGGCTGTAGTGTGTGGTGTCATTGGTTGCTAGTGGCAACAGCTTTAGTGTCTGGTGTCATTGGTTACTAGGGGCAACAGCTTTAGTGTCTGGTGTCATTGGTCACTAGGGGTAACAGCTTTAGTGTGTGGTGTCATTGGTTGCTAGGGAGAATGTCCCCAGTGTGGGTGTCACTGGAGAAGCTGGTTCGCCCTCATTCATTGCCTGGAGTTCAGCTCCATGACATCATTACCAGCACTCACTTATTAATAGAGCTCGGGGTGACCGGCCTGCACTGTGTGAGAAAAGAAAGGGACCACGGTCAGAACTCTATGCATTGTAATGATAAGGAACCGCCCTACCAACCCGTCCGGTACTTACCGATACCGGCATCACTCGGGACCACACAGCGGCAGCAGGCGATAGTTCTCGCGTAGGTATTAATTTGTGGTGACGCGCATGCTCCGATGCCACATCGGAAAGCCGAGCGGGGTGGGGGCGCATGCGCACTTGTGTTATCTTAGCAATGGTCGCTGACAGGATGTCGGCTGTGTTTATAATGTACAGCGGTTGTAATTTCAGGAAGTCGTTGAAGGTCCACCTTACTGTTGGACTTTGAATGTCATTGTACTATTTGAGCTGACCAGAGTTCTCTACACTCAGTGAGGGCTCATGTCTATCATTCAGTTTTATTGAAATGGCAGACATGGATGCCTGTTAGTATGAAGGCAACTGACCCCATGGGCTTATATAAAAATGAAAAATGTATGCATTGAAAAATAAAAGAGTAAACTTACTTTTTTGTCAGCTTTTTTATGCTAGTGTTGTAAAATATAATAATAAGCTGGATGCAGGGCCTTTGCAAGGCCTGCGTTTTAGTAAAACACGTGTTAAAACTTAACACAAAACACATGGCGATACCAGCTGGTGTGATGTGGTGCAGTTCTTTCTGAATTGGGTGGCAACTCATCTTTTAGCCCCCCTTTTACACAGAATGCGGCTTTGAAATCATGCAACTTCACTTGAAATTGCACAATTTCAAAACCGCATGTCAGTGCGATTTCAGGTGCTGACATCTGTGTGACTGCATGCAAACATGCCTGTGCAAGTCGCACCTAAAATCTCCAAAAGGAGTGCAGGAACTTTTTTCAAATCCGTACGGTACCGCAAAGTCCGCATTGCACCGATTTGAACAGTTTCATTGCAGACAATAGGGTGCGACTTGTTATGCGAAATGGACCTGTCAAATTGCATTACAAGTCACACTGGTGTAAACCAGGGCTAAGGAGCAGTGCAGCGCAAGGTGTGTTGCAGTGTTCTGACTAAAATGTTGCATAGTTACATAGTTTGTGAGGTCGAAAAAAGACATCCGTCCATCCAGTTCAACCTATGATTATTATTATTATTATACAGGATTTATATAGCGCCAACAGTTTGCGCAGCGCTTTACAATGTGAAGGAAGACAATACAGTTAGAATACAATGATGTGTGTGTGTTTGCTGTTAACCGTACATTGTATACCCCTGTATGTTGTACATTCTATACCCCTGTATGTTGTACATTGTATACCCCTGTATGTTGTACATTGTATACCCCTGTATGTTGTACATTGTATACCCCTGTATGTTGTACATTCTATACCCCTGTATGTTGTACATTGTATACCCCTGTATGTTGTACATTGTATACCCCTGTATGTTGTACATTGTATACCCCTGCATGTTGTACATTGTATACCCCTGTATGTTGTACATTCTATACCCCTGTATGTTGTACATTCTATACCCCTGTACGTTGTACATTGTATACCCCTGTATGTTGTACATTCTATACCCCTGTATGTTGTACATTGTATACCCCTGTATGTTGTACATTCTATACCCCTGTATGTTGTACATTCTATACCCCTTTATGTTGTGGTCTTTAAAGCAGAGTTCCACTCAAAAGTGGAAACTTCCTCTTTAGGTAGTTCTAACGACCGCGCAATTTTTCGTTAAAGTAACGCAGTGCCGAATCGCAAAAAATGGCCTGGTCATTAAGGGGGTAAAAGCTTCCGGAGCTGAAGTGGTTAAATGCACCCTTATTGAAGAGTGTTGGTTTGTACATTATTGTGCATCTCTTGAAGGGCAGCCCACTCATTTGACATGGCTGACCATTTTTGAAAAAAACGCCATATTTTTTACTTTCTGCTATAAAACATTCCCAATAAAAAAATAAAAAAAAATCATTTTAGGCCAATTTGTATTCTGTTACATATTTTTGGTAAAACAAAACCCAAAAAGCGTATTTTATTTGGTTTGCGCAACAGTTATAGCGTTTGCAAACTACGGGATAGATTTTTTAAATTTTTATTTATTTTTTTGTTTTTATTAGTAATGGTGGCGATCAGCAATTTTAAACGGGACTGCGACATTGCGGCGGACAGATCGGGCCCCGTAACTGACATTTTTTTTACACTTTTTGAGGTTTAAGTGACATTAATACAGTAATCAGTGCTAAATAATATGCACTGTTAGACCCCGTTCACACTGGGGCGACCTGTCAGGCGACCTGGTCGCCTGACAGGACGCCGTAGGTCGCCTGCCATAGAGAAGCTGTGGACCCCTTCTAATAGGAGCGACACAAGTCGCTCCGACTTAGAAAAAGGGTCCGGAGCTTCTTTGGGGCAACCTGGAGCGACCTGCATTGACTTCAATGTTATGAAGTCCGTGCCGGCCGCTCCGAGGTCGCGGTGCGAGCTGCGCGCCGCGACCTGTGAGGTCGCCCCGGCAAGTAGCGTCGCCCCAGTGTGAACGGGGCCTTACTGTATAAATGACACTGGCAGGGAAGGGGTTAACACTGGGTGTGATTAAAGGGGTTAATGTGTACCTAAGTATGCTTACTAATGCCGTCTTTTGTCCAGTGTTGCTGTGTTGGTTGAAATGTGCTCTAGACTGCACACAAATTTTCTCGGCCAACAAAAACCAACTTCAGAAGTGATGTCATGTGCTGGTTTACTTTCCGTGTGTTTTTTCTTCTCTGAGCATGCCCAGTCTTGCTCATCAGATTTTTGTCTGCCGAAATCTGTACTGACTGATGGAAAATCGGCCGTTGTGTTGACGGCCAACAAAAATTTTATAGCATGCAGACCAGATTTTATTTGGCCGAAAAGTCGCAGTCGGTTGTTGGAAGCATCATACTAACAAGCCGAAAATCGGCCGATTGGACGTTGGCCGAAAATTCATGGTCAACTATCGATGCGTGTGTACGAGGCATAACTGTGTGTGTGTGTGTGGGGGGGGGGGGGGGGGTTTCTGTAACAGGCAAAGAGAGATTGAAGTTTCAGCTTAGCTGAAACTCCTGATCTCTCCCTGCCTGTCTGACAGAAGACTCGCCTGCTTTGTTTACATAAGTAAGCTGCCTGTCTGACGATCGCGGGAGGAGCAGTGCCGATTGCACACCACAGAGACCTCGTGTACGAAATCACATAGTACTACCTGGTTTTGCGCAGCCGATCCGCCCTGCTGCAGTAATACTACGGTGGGGGGTCGGCAAGAGGTTTATGTACCTTAACAGACCTGCAAACGGGCCCTTAACTTTCACCCATTGGAAGAAATTCCTCTCTCCCTTTAAAATTATTGCAGAAATAAATATTTTTTTAAAAATAAATACTGTTTTTATTTTTGCTTTGCTCACACGATTGTACAACAGCGTACTCCCATGTGAGGGCCGGTTTTACGTGCACGGAGGTGTTTCGGACATCCCTGTGCAGGCAGTCCCATTCATGTTCGTACCAGTTCACATTGGCACGATGCGGGAACCCTGCAAATCCACTGGATCCTGCATCGCACCCGACTAGCAGGCAGTTCACACTGCCATATGCGAACTGCTGGGAGTGTCAATACAAAGTTAATGACACCCCCAGATTAGTTTGCATATTGCAGTGCGAACTGTCAATTTGGACAGGAATCGGATCGCATAGGCGCTTTTCTGGCACTATTGGGGAGATTCCCATTCATTTGTAGCACCCGCCTAGATAGGTGCTAGGTAGGGAGTGTAATTTGCTCTGTCTGCTTATCAAGAGAGTGGCAGGTAAAACCTAGTTGCTCTCTCTCTGCTTATCAGGGGAGCCTGATCGATAGTTAGGCCTGCTCATTGTGCTCAGTGTATATTCATCTGGTCTGATGGAGTGTCCCCACTGTATCCAATAGGGAGGCCTGTTGGACAGTGGAGTAAACCTGGCCAATGATACACAGGCTTTTGTAACCGTCCCAGTGGGTTGGCACCCAGAGAGGTGCATCATGGGATAGGGTTTAAAAGCCGAGAGCACATGAGGCAGGGGGGTCTTTGGGCGGGAAGTCAGGTCCCAGGAGGAGGGTGACGGATGCATGTCGCTTGGTTCATAGCTGCACCAGCTTTAGAAATGCATGTTCAGGGTGTGCCCCCCCCCCCCCAGCTCTTTGTTTGCCGTCTCTCCTCCTGTTTGCTGTGGATGGTGGTCACAGGCGGCCGGCCTTGTGGACCAGGAGTGTGGTGCTGAATCCGGAGGTCCAGAAAAGCTGACTGGGGGAGTAGAGGGCAGAGCAACTCTGGAAAAACAGTGTCCGTGAGTACAGGGAAGCTTGCCAAGGGGTCTGCCCAGGAAGGGGACCACTCCAGTGGATAGAGTCAGTGGACGGGTGTCAGCACACACAGGCAGTGAAAGTAAAGGGGGCGCCAAGTTAAAATCCTAATCTAAACATGAATTTTCTACATTATCTTCACTTCAGTGGCAAGGCGAAACAGCGGCCTTGCCGCACACTGCAGCTAGTTGTCCTCAAGATTGTGCATAGTTAATAGTTGGGAGTATCCCACTCATCCCTTCTCCTATCCCAGTTTGTAAATAAAAACACGAAACCCAACATCCCCTGGATTGATTATTGAATGAGCCAAGGACTTTCAATGCTGTTTGTCTGCTATCAGTTGCTAAGGGTAACCCATGGGAATCCAGAAAGTGTAAGGCCCCGTTCACACTGGGGCGATCCGACTTCCCGGGGCGACCTCACAGGTCGCGGCACGCTGCTCGCACCGCGACCTCGGAGCGGCCGGCACGGACTTCATAACATTGAAGTCAATGCAGGTCGCTCCAGGTCGCCCCAAAGAAGCTCCGGACCCTTTTTCTAAGTCGGAGCGACTTGTGTCGCTCCTATTAGAACGGGTCCACAGCTTCTCTATGCCAGGCGACCTATGGCTACCTGGTCGCCTGACAGGTCGCCCCAGTGTGAATGGGGGCTAATTCTCAGCAGTCCTCTAGGGGGCAGTGCTACACATTTATAGAGGGGCATTTTTGAGATGTTTTTTTAGTGCTCCAAACATGTTCCAAAGATGCTGCTTGCATGATTTTGTTCACCACCCTCCCCAGTGTGAAAGTATTCATTGATTTTAAAAGGAATAGGTTTTTGTGAGCTTTTCCTTTTTTTTTTTGCGCCAAAGAGCTTGAAAAGTGCCGCAGCGTGAAAGGGCTCTCTGTTGCAAGTGTGTTTTATGTAGCGCAGCACGTCTGGTTAGTGAAAGCGGTCTCTTAAAGCAGACCTTCATCCAAAGTTAATAAATTCCTCTCTCCTCCCTCTCCTTCGTAGGCCCATTTTACATGGGACGGACTCTATTATGAGCAGCAGGAGATCTGTCCACTAAGTTCACACATGTACGGGTGCCGCTGTTCTATCAGTATACCGCTACCCATCAGAAAATGTAACGGAAGTGACGTTCTGAGAAAAATATGCTTACTGCGCATGCTCCATGCCTTCCAACATGGCCACTATGCGTTCCAATAGATTTCCACACTTGTATAAAGTACAAGTTTTGTAAACAAAAACAGATAAAGTATGTCCCTCCCTTCCCCCTTTAAAGCATCCCTCCTTCTCTTCCCTGCATGTTTTTTTTCTCCACAGCTTATTGGTGCGCAAAATCATATATAAACCAATGTGATATACAACAATATATTCCAATAATGAAATAAAGGAAGAGCGTATGAAATCAAAGTCAATAAAAAGTCCATATATATATAATGCCATAATACCATATATATGTGACAAAACAAGATGAATATATTTTCAAAGGTGCAGGAATCAAACAGGTGCTATTCCAAATAATAGGTGCAGACTCCTCCCACCACCTTGTGGATTTCCCCCTTACCCGGCGGATGAAGGTAAGTGCAAAATAATATCCAAATAGACTCTTCCAGTGAAACAAAACTACAAAACCTGTGCTCTCAACTTCCAGTGAAAAAAGCAAAATCAGCCTCTTACCAGAAAAAAGGTCTATGTACGCTTGTGACTCTCCTTGGTTGGGGGAGGTTCTCTTTCCCCTTAACAGCAGATATGTAGACCATTTTATTTATATATACAGTAGCATTTATTTTCGTATGCGCTGATTTACACATGACATTATACACATTTTTTTGAACTTCATGAAACCTGCCATCTACTGTTCTGGCGGTGGTCATTTTTATAATTGTAACGAGTAACTATGCAGCACAAAAAAAAAATATTGGAGTAGAAGTATTGAAATCATCGAAAAAATGTAGTGAAGTAAAAGTGGAAGTAGGAGAAAAAAATTCTACTCCAGGAAAGTACAGATACCGCATTTCTTAAGTATAGTAGTGAAGTAGTTCTACTTAGTTACTATACATCTCTGTAGATTTCCTAATCTGACAGGACTCGAAAGGCATCAGCCGACATCTTCTTACACCCAGGAAAGTTTTAAATTTCACATTTATTTTAGCAGTAAACTCTCCTTATATAATTAAATATATTAATACATTAATACTTTTTTATTACGATAGTATTCTAGTAAATACAGCGACAAGCTTGCAGGCAGAAGGCGGCGGCAGCCATCTTGGTACACCTTGCACTACTCAGCACCAAACTGATTATATAGTCCCCCTAGCAACCAATCTCCTGCTCATTAACTAGCAAAGTTAACTCCGGCAGTTCCCGCTGTTTATTCAGGGCTCATGAGTCCCTCTCTTCCGTTCTGCTTGAAACTGCTCCCTCTGCTCCGCTCTCCTCCTTATAAGGTAGGAAGGAGGGGTAGAGGAGGAGGGGGGGGGGGCTTTGTATTGTAAAGGGTTCTATTAGGGGGGTGTGTATAGTAAGGGGTTCTATTGGGGGGGGGGGCTTTGTATTTTAAATAGTTCTATCGGGGGGGGGGGGGCATTGCATTGTAAAGGGGTCCATGGGGGGCTTTGTATTGTGAAGGGTTCTATTGGGGGTGGGCTTTGTATTGTAAAAGGTTCTATTGGTGGGGCTGTGTAATTTTAAGGGTTCTATTGGGGGGGGGGGGCTGTATAATGTAAAGGGTTCCATTAGGGGGGGCGGGGCTGTGTAAGGTAAAGGGTTCCATGGGGGCGGGAGCTGTGTAATGTAAAGGGTTCCATGGGGGCGGGAGCTGTGTAATGTAAAGGGTTGCATTTGGGGGAGGGGGCTGTATAATGTAAAGGATTCTATGGGGGGCGGTGGGGGCTGTATAATGTAAAGGTTTCCATGGGGGGCGGGGGGCTGTGTAATGTAAAGGTTTCCATGGGGGGGCGGGGGCTGTGTAATGTAAAGGGTTCCATGGGGGGGCAGGGGGCTGTGCAATGTAAAGTGTTCCATGGAGGGCCAGGGCTGTGTAATGTAAAGGGTTCCAATGGGGGGGGGGCTGTGTAATGTAAAGGGGTCCAGAGGTACAGGGGCTGTGTAATGTAAAGGGGGTATTCCTACATTTTACCCGCAGTTATAGATGCAGTCCTATAGATTTTTTTTTTAGGTTGTGTGATTTTTTTCTGCATTTTCTGAAAGCGCACCAAAAGTCCTGCATGCTGCATTTTTGGCGCACTTTCAGAAAACAGGAAAATCATTTTTGTGGGGTGGGGGGGGGGGTGACACCAAGGTTTACTACACCAGGTGACACCAACCCTAGTGACGCCACTGGTAGTAGCACACAGTAAGTGTGCCATTGCCAGTTACATGTGTTTCTGTCTGGCGCCTCAGGTCAGTCAGCGCCGTTTTTGCAGAGGAGGAGGGATCTGGTCACCGGGGGGAGCAGAGGGAGGAGGATTCTTTCGGATTCCGGGCCCCAATGCGCAGAGGCGCAACACCCAACGTCACTTAACGACACGTCAATGTGGGGTGTGTCGCCTGCCTGCATGGGGTGGTGCCAGATATAGAATCCGCCCCGGGTGCCAAGTGCTCTAGGTACGCCCCTGGTGTAAGGTAAAGTCTACAGGCTTGGAAAAATCCATTTGTAAATGGATAGAAAACCGGCTAAAAGAGTAGTGGTTAATGATTCTTACTCGGAATGGTCTAAGGCTATCAGTGTTGTACCCGAAGGTTCAGTGTTGGGACCCTTACTTTGTAATATCTTTATAAATGATATAGGGTCTGGGATTAAAAGTACCATTTCAGTCTTTGCAGATGACACCAAGCTTTGCAGTGGAATAACTTCTTTACAGGATGTCTCCAATTTACAAGCTGACCTCAATACACTGTTTCATTGGCAAATGAGGTTTAATGTTGATAAAAGTTATGCACTTGGGGGCTAAGAATATGCATGCATCATACATACTAGGGGGAGTAGAACTGGGGGAATCCATAGCAGAGAAGGATCTGGGTGTTCTGGTAGATCATAAGCTTAATAATAGCATGCAATGCCAAGCTGCCGTTTCCAAAGCAGGCAAAGTCCTTTTTGTATTAACAGAGGCATGGACTCCAGAGAGAGAGAGATAATTTTGCTCCTTTACAAATCATTAGTAAGACCTCATCTGGAATATGCAGTTCAGTTTTGGGCACCAGTTCTCAAAAAGGATATCGGGGAACTGGAGAAAGTGCAGAGAAGGGCAAACAAAATGATAAGAGGCATTGAGGACCTCAGCTATGAGGAAAGATTAGAGGAACTGAATTTATTCTTTCTTGAGAAGAAGAGATGAAGGGGGGATATGATTAACATGTATAAATACATAAGGGGTCCATACAGTATAGTTTCACGGACAGGTTCGGATGCGGATGGCAGCGGGTGTCAGCGGACATGTCTCCGCTGACATCCACTGCCCCGTAGGGATGCATGGAGGATCCGATCAGATCCGCCTAAAAAACTGACAGGCGGATCTGATCGGATCGCTCGCGTGAAAGAACCCTTAGAAATGGCTTTTGGAAAAGCATTTATGAAGTAATTTTCAGATAATTGTGCATGTTTTGACGCAAAGCTAGAATAGGAACAACAAATGCTTTGCACACATTCGTATGGTGTGACATTTGTAAATACAGCACAACTGCATTCATAAATGTCCCACTGCGTGCTCAGGTGCTCCACTTGACAAATTAGGGCTGTGTTGTACAGAGTGGTTGTTTCAAGTAGAGACCAACTGATTATCGGCAAAGCCAATATATCGGGGGCCGATATGCACTTTCCCCGATATATCGGATTCGGCCCATGAGGTGACCGATATTGCAGATATTTTGGCAAAGTGCTGTACCGGAGTGATGCCTGCAGCTAGAGGCATCACCCCGGTACCGGCGTCCATAGCCGATGGTCGGCTGTCTTGTAATGACAACCGATGCGGCTGAGAAACCGCTCGGCTGTCATTACAAGGAGCGGGAGGGGACGTCCCCCCCCCTCCCACCGCATTCCGCGGCTCCCGTCCCACCGGGAGACCCGGGCAACCATCCTGCATGGCCGCTGAAGACCCGATCAAAGCCGCATTCGGCTCTGATCGGGTCTCCATGTAAAAACCCAGAAGTGATGTCATGACATCACTTCCGGGTACTGGCGCCAAATTAAAAAAAATGACAGCATTCAAAACAGCCAAACTTGGCGTTTTGAATGCTTTTAACTGCAAAGGAGGGGTTTGGGGTCTTTTAGACCCCCAGATTCCTCCATAACAGTACCTGTCAAGAAAAAAAAAAAAAAAACATTTTTAAATGTACAAAAATATCGCCCGACACTGATATTCCATGGCCAAAATATCGGTATCGGCTTTAAAAAAACCAAATCGGTCGATTACTAGTTTCAAGAGAGCAAAGCAATACAAAAGTTCCTTTAAGATAGCTCTTTAAGATAGCTTTTATCTCAGAAGTCATAAAATACAGCATGGCTTCATGCACACTGGGCGTTTACCCAGCTCTTCTGAACACCTTTTTTCCTGGCAGGAGAAAAGCAGTATAAATCACATGCCTAAAGCCATGTTTTGAAAACACGTTTAGGCATGTTAAGTGTTAGGCGTTCATTTATTAAATTGCCCAGAACAATAGTATATCCTGGCCATTGAAATTAACAAATGCTCAAGCGCTGAATGCGCCTAATGTTTAGGCACGTTTAGATGCTTCAGTGTTTTTTGTCTGATGAAATGCTCCTCTCCTGAATGTGAAAGGGATGTTTTTTTTCCTGCCTCTAAATGCCTATGCATGGACACATAGGCTAACATGGAGGGCAGGGGCAGACTGGCAACTTTCGGCCCAGGGGGCAAGTACAAACCAGAGGCCCATGGTGCAGTGACTCGGCCCCCCTCTGACTCTCCTTCTTGCCGTCCTCTTCCTGACCTCCATTCCAAGCTGAAGCCCTGTTCTAAATACTCTCTACTTACTGGCTTAATCTGAGTTCCCGACCTGGCCAGCAGGGGGCGGTTGGGGGGAGCTGGGACAGCTCGGTCGGGGCTGGCCGGGGGAGTCTCCAGTGGGACATGGAACTGGCCTCTACTCAGACACAGCTTACACCATCCATGCTGGGGAGACTGTGCTCTGTCTTTGTCTTCAACCCGCACTCAATAGGTTAGTGGCAGGGACTTTTTACTTCTCTTCACCAGGAATCCTTTAGACATGTCTGCGGCAGAAGCAGTGCAGTCTTTTTACAGGGCATCTGAGCGGCCCAAGGGGCAATTGCCCCCCTGCCCCCTGGCACAGTCCTCCCCTGATGGAGGGGCATTTAGAGGGAGAAAAAAAAAAAACGCATTCTTGATGCTCAGTGTTCATGAAGCCTAACTTCTTAACCACTTAAGCCCCGGAAGATTTTACCCCCTTCCTGACCAGGGCCTATTTTGCGATTCGGCACTGCGTGACTTTAACGGACAATTGCGCGGTCGTGCGATGCTGTACCTAAACGAATTTGGCGTCCTTTTTTTCCCACAAACAGAGCTTTCTTTTGGTGGTATTTGATCACCTGTGCGATTTTTTGATCATGCGCTATAAACAAAAAAAGAGCGTCAATTTTGCAAAAATAACAATATTTTTCACATTTTTATATGAAATTCCCTAAAAAAAAAAATGTAAAAATCAAAATTTTATAACATTTTCAGCCAATTTGTTTTCTGCTACAAAAGGGTATTTTGATTAGTTTGCGCAAAAGTTATTGCGTTTACTAACAAAGGGAGAGATTTTTATCATTTTCGTTGTTATTTTTTTTAACGTGTAATGGCGGCGATCTGCGATTTTTTTTGCGGTACTGCGACATTGCGGTGGACAGATCGGAGCCTTGACTGACATTTTTGACACTTTTTGGGTTACCAGTGACATTTCTACAGTAATCAGTGCTATATATATGCACTGTTACTGTAAAATTACACTGGCAGTGAAGGGGTTAACTTTTTTTGAGAGGGAGGGGCTATGTGTGTCCCTAGGGGCGTGATTCTAACTGTGATTGGCTGTGGCTTGAGATGTATGAACAGTGATCAACGGTTCTACATAGTAGAACCGTATGATCATCATTCATACACCGGGGAGAATGACAGGCGGCTTGTTTACATTAGCCACCTGCCTTTCTCCCTCTCCACCGACGATCGCGAGTGACCGGCGGACGATCGGGTCCGCCGGTCACACGCGCGGGGGGGTCCGTGACCGCGCGACGCGTGCTCGCTCCTGAGACCCTCACAGGCTAGCGACGTAGACCTACGTCGCTCTGCCTGTGAGGGGCTGACTGCCGCAGTAAATATACTGTGAGCAGTCGGCAACTGGTTAAAGTGGTTGTACAGGCTGAAGGATTTTTTTATCTTCATACATTCTATGCACGAAGGTAAAAAAAACGTCAGTGTGCAGCTTCCCCCACATTCCCCCACAATACTCAGAGAATGGAAAAAGAAAAGAGGGTACACTGGCCTAGTGCATTATCCAACAGATTTATTAAAAAATATGAATAAAATCTTAATCACTTCCGGACTGCCTGCCCCATATATGCGGCAGGGCGGCCCAGCTGCGCAAAATCACGTACAAGTTTTAGTGCATGAGATTTTGAATGGGCGTGCATGCCGCCAGAGCGCTGCTTCCGCTGTGATTGGACATAGCAGGAGCCAATCAGAGGCTTGGGAGGCCAGGACCCGCTGATTGTTCAGCGGAATGACAGAACGGTGGTCTGTAAACAAGGCAGACCGCCGTTCTGTCACAGAGGAAGAAAGGGATCGACTGCACAATTGTCAGTTAAAGCAACGCAGTGCCATATCGCAAAACATGGCCTGGTCATTAAGGGGGTAAAACCTTCCGAAGCTGAAGTGGATAAAGATGTCTACTCACAAACATAAGTTAAAAATACGCTCGTCAGAACACATGTGTGGCTATCTCTCATTGGTTGCTCGAATCATGAAACCTGGGAGTGGGGGATCCTGGATGAAACCCCTCAGGTTGACACGTTTCGAAGGATTGGCCTTCTTCTTCAGAGTAAGCCCTCTTTTCCTTTTCTATTCTAGCAGCACTGTCGGGAAGACCCAGGTCCTAGAGGGCAGCAAGGCATCTAAAAGATTATCCACAATTTGACCAGGCACCTGTGACACTACACAGCCAGCTGACTCTAGCGCAGGAGTGTGTTGTTCTTATCCCCCCACAATACTCACCTGAGCCCGAACTTGAACCAGAAATGTGCCTGAGAGAGCCTGCTCTCCTGGGTCTCTGCCACCTCATTGGCTGAGACACAGCAGCGGGAGCCATTGACTCCTGGTTCTGTCAATCACAGCCAGTGAGGAGGGAGTGGGGGCAGGACTGAGCCATGCTCTGTGTTTCCCATAGACTTAACAGAGGCGGTTAGGAAGTGAGCATGCACGAATGCTCCCAAAGCAGGCAGCTTGCTTTGGTAACACTCGGCAAAGGGGAGGGGCTAGAAGCTCTAGCAGGGGACCTGAGAAGAGGACGATCGGGCTGCTCTGTGCAAAACAATTGCACAGAGCAGATAAGTATGATGTTACATAGTTACATAGTTTGTGAGGTCGAAAAAAGACATCAGTCCATCCAGTTCAACCTATGATGTGTGTGTGTGTTTGCTGTTAACCGTACATTGTATACCCCTGTATGTTGTGGTCTTTAAGGTGCCCATCTAATAGTTTTTTGAAACTATCGATGCTCCCTGCTTATACGACTGTTTGCGGAAGAGAATTCCACATCCTAACTGCTCTGACAGTGAAGAACCCCCTACGTATTTTAAGGTTAAACCGCCTTTCCTCTAGTTTTAGTGAGTGGCCACGTGTCTTATTGTATTCCCTTTCTCTGAAAAGTTTGTTCTTTATGCTAGGGTCACCAGTACAGTATTTGCAGACTTGTATAAAGTACTCGAAATTTCTACTTGAGTAAAAGTACAAGTGCTCGATCAAAAAGTGACTTGAGTAGAAGTGGAAGTGCTCACAGAAAAAGTTACTTAAGTAGAAGTACTAAAGTATTCAACATTTTTTTTACTTAAGTATTGCAAGTAGTTTTTTCAAAAAATTTGCTACTTAAGTACTAAAAGTAAAAAGTACCAGTAGTTTTGAAAAAAAATTTCTACTCAAGTACTGAAAGTAGAAGTACAAGTACTGTGTTATGTAGTTATTAAAGAAAGAAGTCAAAAGTTTGAACATCATATTGTTTTTTATTATTTCAAATGATTTATTCAAATGATTAACCTGTGTTTGTTAGTAGTTTCTTGATGCACTTTAAGCGCTGTAGCACCATTTATTTGTTTGTTTCATATTTTCTTTTTATTGGAAAGATTTGGTATAGCAGCTTTTATTATACACAGCCTTTATTTTCGTATGCGCTGATTTACAAATGACATTATACACATTTTTTTGAGCTTTATGCAACCTGCCATCTACTGTTCTGGCAGTGGTAATTTTTTTAAAAGTAACGAGTAACTATGCAGCACAAAAAAAAATACTTGAGTAGAAGTATCGAAATCATCGAAAAAATGTAGTGAAGTAAAAGTAGAAGTAGGAGAAAAAAATTCTACTCTAGGAAAGTACAGATACCGCATTTCGGTACTTAAGTACAGTACTTAAGTAATTCTACTTCGTTACTATACATCTCTGAGTATTTGTACATTGATATCATATTCCCCCTCAATCGTCTCTTCTCCAGAGAGAATACGTTCAGTGCTTGTAGTCTTTCCTCATAGCCGATGCCCTCCATTCCCCTAATTATTTTTGTTGCCCTTCTCTGGACTCTCTCCAGTTCCAGCACATCCTTCCTGAGGACCGGTGCCCAGAACTGGACAGCATACTCCAGATGTGGCCGGACCAGAGTCTTGTAGAGAGGGAGAATAATCTCTTTATTTCTGGAGTGAATCCCCTTTTTTGTACATGCCAGTATTGTGTTGGTTTTGCTTGCAGCGGCTTGGCATTGCATGCCACTGCCAAGTCTGTTGTCTACCAGTACCCCCAGGTCCTTTTCCATCCTAAACTCACCCAGAGGTTTACCCCCCAGTGAGTAGCTTGCTTTCGTATTTCTTGCACCCAGGTGCATTACTTTACATTTTTCAACATTAAACCTCATCTGCCATGTAGTTGCCCACCCCGTTATTTTGTTCAGATCCGCTTGTAAGGTTTCCACATCTTGCATAGAAGATATTGGCATGCTTAGTTTAGTATCATCCGCAAATACTGAGATGTGTTAATTATTTTTAAGCAAAAACAATTGAACCTTTAGAACCACTTTAAAGCGGAGTTCCACCCAAAAGTGGAACTTCCGCTTTAGGTGGTCCTACCCCCCTGACATGCCACATTTGGCATGTCATTATTTTGGGGGGGGGGGGAGCGGGTACCTAGTTTTGACAGGTACCCGCTCCTACTTCCGCTCGGAGCGCCGCGGCGCCCTGAGCGGAAGTTCTCCTCTCCCCCTACCTCCCTGCAATCTTCTGGGACATGTCAGAAGTCCCAGAAGATTGCCGGCCAATCACGGCGCGCAGCGCGACTCGCGCATGCGCAGTGGGTACCCGGCTGTGAAGCCGCAAACTGTCACAGCCGGGTGCCCACAGCAGTGATGCCGGCGCCGAGGGAGAGGATCGAGGCTTCGGGCGGCCGCATCGCTGGACCGTTGGACAGGTGAGTCAAATGGCTGGAACTCCGCTTTAAGGTTCTTCAGTTGATCTTCCACTACAGGAAGGTAATATCAGCAGCAATACCAGTTCTATTTATGAGTGTTCAATTCTTGCATAAGGTGGACTAAGCGATGTTTGCCTTAAGCTCCACTTTCTATCAAATACTGAGCTTCCTTTCGGCTTTCAGAAGTGGCTTCTCTGGGTACAGGGGCTTCCCAACAGAGACAGTGAGGGGGACCTTCTCTTCAGGTGATCAGATCCCAGGTTCCCCCACGCTTTCAACCCGTAAAGCAATGCAGAATCCAAACCTATTCTGTCCCTTAGGAACAGGTTTCTGTCCCAGTCTCAAACTACCTCACTGCAGGGTCCCTTTTTGTGGGACTTAGAGAGCGCATCTGCCTCCAAAAAGGTCTGCTGGAATCTCATAAGAGTTCTGAATCAAAATTAAGCACAGGCTCTCCTGGTGCCCATGACAGAGGACAAATTGGTCCCATACTGGGTTCCCCCCTAGCCTCAGTAGTAAACAACCACGTGACTGCTTTGTTTACTACTAAATTGTGGAAGTCATTTAACAATTGTAGAATCATTGAATCACTTCCTAGCATGCCCCCCTCGGTTAGTAAAAAGTATAGAAATGTGCTTTACAAAGGAGGGCTCACTTGGAAAAGAGTGTCTTGCGCTTTCTAAGACTCTATGAAAATGAGTAAAATGCCCAATCAGACGAAAACGTATTCTCGACCTATTATTGACAAATAGCGATCAAGTGTCAAATGTTGAAATGGGAGAAAATTTGGGTTCTAGCGATCACTAACCTCAATGGTTTGACATTAGAGCCATAACTACACATTTCCATATAGAAATTACATTCTTAGTTTTCAAGAGGACAGATTTTGGTGAAATTGGGGAACTCCTAAAAATGAATTAAAAGGGCAACTCCACTTTCAATTTAAAAAATATAGCAAATAATAAAAAAAATATATCATATACAATTGCTACAAAAAACATATTTTAATTTAATTTTAATAGAAAATATCTTTCCTTTGTAAACTGCAGCCACTGTAATTTTCTGCTTTACAAGGCTCTGCGAAAGGTCCTGATATTCTTTTTGTAAGTGATAAAAATGAAGGTTTGGTGGGTTAGGTACTACATATCTTTTTGATTAACATTAAAAATAATTGAATTGAATGAAAAAATAGTAAAAGCAATGGAAACTGCAGTTTCATATTTCAAATGCAAAATATTGTACTTCGGGGAAAAAAAAAAAGAAGTACAATATTGGGAATACAGTGCTGGCCAGACCTACAGAAAATATTTGGGGAAAACAAATAGTATCCTAGAGTGCATCACTAGAGAGATCATAAGTGAGAAAGAGGTCCTGATACCAATATGCAGAGCTTTATTCCAGCTATAGACAGATCAAAATTCAGGAACTTGCCGAATTTCCAACTGTCTATGGTCAGGCTGGTTGTACGGAAGTTTATCCATCAATCGACTTCAGTACAACCAGCCTGTCATTTTTTTTTTTTTGCCCAGTCACTAGTGGTGGCTATAGCTGCCAGCAATGATTATTGAAGGAGAAGGCTCCCTTGCGCTCCCCGCCAGCAGAATATGATAGCACTGCGGGGGGAGGGATTCCCCCATCTACACTGACTGGTTGAAGGAAAGAAAATTGCATAACATATGGCCTGGCTTAGTTACACCTCATATCTTACAAAAAGATAGCGTTGACTTGTGTTTCCACAGACAAACAACAACAATGGTGAAAGGCCTAAAGGTATAAAATACATCAGGAAAAACTGGACAAACTTCATGTACAGCCTTGAGGGAAAGAAGAGTGGACATGACTGAAACCTTTAATTATGTTAAGGGTATAAATAAAGTATTGTGGGCCTTGGCTGCCTAACAGTGTTGCCATTGAGAGGGGAGTCTCCCCACTGGCTCCATGAGAGGGTTCTCATTAGGCAGTGGAGGAAACCCAATCAGTGGCAAATTCAGGCTTGTATCTACCCCAGGAAGGCAGATTCTGCCGCACAGGATTCTGGGAGTGCGTATAAGTTTGATGGGAGTGCATGACACAGCATCTTTGGCGGGAAGCAGAGTCCCAGGAGGGAGAGTACGGCTGTCTCTCCTCCTGTCAGAAGGATCAGGTGTCTCGGGCGGCTTGCCTGAGGGTACAGAGAGAGCTGAGCTGAGCTGCAGAGAGGATCCGGTGTGCCAAGGACCAGCGGAGTTGAGGGGCCCAGTTTCAGGAAAGCATTCCAAGTTTGTGAGTACTGTAACTGCCCCTGGTGGTCTGCCTAGCTGAGAGGGGACCGCTCCGGTGAAGGTCCAAGGGATCCAGGAGCTAGCTAGCGGTAGAGGGGGTGCCAGTGTGGCCCTGAAGTGTCAGAGGGGGTGCCTAGTGAGAGGACCCTGAAGTGCAGAGGGGGTGCCTAGTAGATGACCCTGAAAGTGTAAAGAGGGCGCCAGCAGTTGGACCCTGAAGAGTTAATAAGTACAGCGTGCAGTGTACAGTGTTGAGAGTTGCAGCAGCACAAGCAGTTACAAGGAGCTACCTCAGTCAGTGAAGGGCTGGAGGGAGCTGTTCACAGGACGTTTGAGCTAAACAGAGTGTCAAAAATCAAGTCTCACTACAGTCCAGGATCTTTTGAGTTAATCAGAGGGTTACAAGTCAAGTTCTAGTACAGTTCAGTAATAAAGCATTTTTCAAGCGCCAGCAAGCGTTGGTCAGCATACAGCTGGCGTCAAGACAGCGCTAACAGGCATTTTTCTGCAAAGTGTCCCAGTTATACCTAGTTGAGCCAGAGGAGTATCCCACTCATTCCCTTCTCCCATCCCCATTATCAAAAAACAAAACAAACCAAAGATGCCGGAAAGGTCATTGTCTCAGCTCTCACACTTGGGTATTCAGCTTAAATGGGCTGAAGGATTCACCAGTAACAATGGCAGACCCATATCAGGCCCAATGCCTGGAAATCCTGCTACACAAGCAATATTGGCAATATTAAGGCTGGGATCAAGAACATCAGGACGTGACCTCAAACTAGAGAAATGTTTACAATGAACCTTAGAAAGTATTATTTTACCAAAAGTCTTTGATGCTTGGAACAGATTTCTAGCAGAGGCAGTGAGGTTAATTTACTAAAACTGGAGTGTGCAAAATCTGGTGCAGCTCTGCATAGAAACCAATCAGCTGCCAAGTTTTTTTGTGAAAGCTTAATTGAACAAGTTGAAGTTAGAAGCGGATTGGCTACCATGTACAGCTGCACCAGATCTTGGACTCTCCAGTTTTAGTAAATCAACCTCAGTAAGTCAACAGTAAGGCCCCTTTCACACGGGCTTTCCGATCCGGTCCGCCTGATTGGATGCCCCATGCAGCCCTATGGAGCAGCGGATGTCAGTGGAGACATCTCTGCTGACAATCGCTGCTATCCGATCCTGTCCGTGAAATCCGGATGGATGGAAACCCCATTTTCCATCCATCTGGAGGATCGGATCGAATGGGATCTGATTAACAGGCAGGTTAACTGACAGGCGGTCCATTTTCTTTCGATCTCCCATAGAGGAGAGCGGGGCTCTGACAGCTCTGTCTCTGCAAAGTAAATGGAGACGGAGCTGTCATCCGCCTGCTCAGTGGGGATCGGCAGATCAATGCCTGCTGAGCAAAACAGAGTCCATCGGGCGTACTGCCCGTGTTTTCTTGCTTGAAAGAATAAAAAGAAGATTTATAAGTAATCAGGACTCTAAGGGGTTGATTTGCTAAAACTGTAAAGTGCTAAATCAGGTGCAGCTCTGCATGGTAGTCAGTTATGCCTCGTTTCCACTGAGCAGATCGGTTTGGGTTGGTTCGGTACGGTATGCTAATTTGAGTGTTTCCATTATGAAAGTGGCCCATACAACCGAACCAAACAGCACCATTCCTGGTCCTGCTTCAGATGTAGGGCCATAGGAAATGGTACGGTACGGTTAGGGCGGAGCTACTGGCGTTACACGATACATTCCACTGATTGGCGGACAGGAAAACTTCAATGCTCACGTCAAATGAAAGAGCAAAACAAACATCTCAATTGCTGTAATCCCTGGTGGCCCGACTTGCAGTGGAAACCATCACCTGAATAGACCGGACCATTCTAACCCTTCCAAACTGTACCGACCCAAACCATTCCGCTCAGTGGAAACGAGGCATTACTAAGCCCAGGTTCACACTGAAACTGTTTTGAAATCGTGTGGGTTCAGCTTAAATCGCATGATTTAAAGCCGGCATTTCAGTCCGACTTCGGGGGCAATTTCATATCCATCTGTGCAGATGTCTATGGAAATCGCCCCCAAAGTCGCCAAAAGTAGTACAGAAACTACTTTTGGGAATTGGTGCGGCTCCGCAAAGTCGGTGTCGCACTGATTCGGAAGGTGCAATTGCCGGCAATTGGCTCTGATTGGACTTCCGATTTTCATATTTGTAAATAAATCTTTGATAATAAAATTATCGTTAGATCAAATAATGAACACAAATAAAATAATTCATGCAGCTTGACTAGATTGAAGTGTGTGATTAAAGAACGGAAAATTAGAGGCATGGTTGTTGCATATTGTGGCCACCTCTAGGGAAAAGACAGGTTTGACTACTTGCCCGTGTGGAATAGCATGGTCTGGACATGTTGCTTAGCAACACTCTAGTTTTCAAGAGTGTTTTGTGACAAAAGTATCTGAAAGGAAAGGAATTTTTTCCATAGTAACCAGACTATATGTTTAATTCTCTAACACAGTGATTAATCGATATGTACAGCCAGGGCCATTGTTAGATATCACAGGGCCCTGTACGGCCTACCTGACAGGGCCCCTTTAAACATCAAAATTATATTTTTGCTAACTTGCTGTAAGGACTAGGGCATCTGTGTGAATGTAGTATTTTTTACAATTTTTTTTTTTTTTTTTTTTGCATCGCCCATTCATTTCAATGGGCTGCCTAACACGTGGGTATGCATGATTTTTTACAAGTGTGTTTGACTTTACCACATAGTACTGTAGCAACTGCCCACATCAGCAGAGGGCAGTGCGTTTCCTTGTGGTGCAGGAAAATCCCTGCTCTTGCATGCATTGCTGCACCACAAGTGGTGTGAACAAGCCCAAAAGGTTATTTTGGGTAGGGGAATGGGAAAGGCCTGGAATTGTGAATGCAGTTGGACTAACAGTATATTAAATTAGGAATCTTAAAGATGCAGCACCCTCCTAGATAGGTGCTAGTTAGGGAGGATATGTTTGTTCTGCCTGATTAACAGGGGAGTAGAAGGTAAATCATAGTCTGCTCAATCTGCTTATCAGGAGAGCCTGATCAGTAGTTAGGCCTGTTGCATGTGTCCATGTGTGATTCATCTGCGCTGAGGGAGTGTCCCCACTGTATCCAATAGGGGAGCCTGTTGGACAGTGGAGGAAATCCAGCCAGTGACACACAGGCTTTTGTAGATATCCCAGTGGGTTGGCAGAAACAGTGGTGCATCCTTGGATATGTTATAAAAACAAGGGCACATGTGACAGGGTGGCTTTGGGTGGGAAGCCAGATCCCAGGAGAAGGGTGACGGCTGTCTCTCCTCCTCTCTGTATGGAAAGTGGTCACAGGCAGTCCGCCTAGTGAACCAGAAGTGTGGTGCTGAGCCAGGAGGTCCAGTGGATGCTGACAAGTGGAGTTGGAGGCAGAGAAACCTTGGGAAAAACTGTCCGTGAGTACCGGGAAGCTTGCCAGGGGTCTGCCATCAACCGCAGTGCATCCTGGGATTGGTCATAAAAGCCAGGGGCACATGTGACAGGGCGTCTTTGGGTGGGAAGCCAGGTTCCAGGAGGAGGGTGATGGCTGTCTCTCCTCCTGTCAGTGTAGAAAGTGGACACAGGCAGTCGGCCTAGTGGACCAGAAGTGGGGTGCTGAGCCAGGAAGTCCAGGATACTGACTGTGGAGCAAGTGGCAAAGCGACCTGAGGAAAAACAGTGTCAGTGAGTACCACGGAGCTTGCCAGGGGTCTGCCCAGGAAGGGGACCACTCCAGTGGAGAGTCAGTGGACAGGAGCTAGCACGCACAGCAAGTGAGAAAGGGGGTGCCAAGTTAGGACCCTGAAGAGAAACTAAATCAGGATCATAATCTTTATCTTCACTTCAGTGGCAAGGTGAAGCAGCGGCCTTACCGCACACTACAGCTAGTTGTCCTCAGATTTGTGCATAGTTCATAGTTGGAGTATCCCACTCATCCCTTCTCCTATCCAAGCTCTAAACAAAACCCAAAAACCAAATCTCCTGGACTGTTCATTGTCTGAGGCAATCATCTAAAGTGATAAGTTTCCACAGACTGTTGCTACGGGTAACCCAGGGGAATCCAGAAAAAGCAATTCTCAGCAGTTCTCTAGGGGGCAGTGCTACATAATAATGCTAGATCTGAGCTGTAGGTGACAGGAAATGGGACACATTAAAGAGGTTCTTCACTTTAGAAAAAATAAATAAAAATCAGCAGCAACAAATGCTGACACACACCTGTCCAGGGATCCAGCACCATCCTCACCTGCGCTAGTTCTTCACTAGTCTTTGGGTTCCCTGGCATCCTAACTGTTGGCAGCTGGCTTTCCGCTTCACAGCCGCCTGCCCACGGCACATGCGTAAGCTGGTCTATCTACAGTTAATGGTCCTGCAGTCTTCTTGAACCTGTGATGTGTCCCAGAAAGCTGCAGGCAGGGAGGAAGGAGGAGAACTTCCCCTCAGATCACTTTGGCAAAGTAACCCCCCCCCCCAAAAAAAAAAAAGCCAAATGTGGCAGGAGGGGGAGGGGGAGGAGGACTTGAAGTGGAACTTCCCCTTGGGTGAAGTTCTGCTTTAACTAGATCAGTCAATAAACAGTTAAACAGAAAGAGCTGGTCAGTGAAGGGAGGAGGGAGAAGAAGCAAAAGTTGTATAGAAGGGAGAAGGATCAGAGCTTAAAGCGGAGTTCCACCCAGTGAACGTTTTTTTTAAATAAAAATACCCCCGGGACAGTCAGGGCTACTGCATTCCACAATGGCTATCCTCTGATATGTCCCGGGTTGCACTTACCTGCAAGAAGAAATACTTACCTTGAAAATGTATTCTCCAGCGCTGCCATCTCAGGTGTGGGCAGCTTGAAGCCAGCGCGATCCTCTTCTGTGTCCTCTTCCGCCTTCTTCGGTCCCACGATGCACTGCACCGGCCCCGCCGTCACTTCCGGTGCCGCAGCGTCATCCCTGCACAGCTTCTGGGCATTCCCAGAAGCTGTTTTGCAAGGAATGACGGTGCCTACACCGGAACTGATGTCGGGGCCGGTGCAGGCGCATTGATTCCTGGGAGCGATGACATTCAGCTCCCAGGAATCATTGCAAAGCGGAAGTGACGGCGCGGGCCGCGGCCCTGGAAGGAGGAAGTGGATGGTAAGGTAAGTATATTTTCTTCTAAACGAGGTAAGTAAAAAAAAAAAAAAATTGCGATTATCCATTTGTTTTTCAGGTGACCCGGAGCGAGAAGATGGAGGTAAGTATCATTTTAGGGTGGAACTCCACTTTAATTGCAGGGAAGGGGGATTGGGGGCGCATATCTGGCACCCTTATATATACTCAGGGGAGGGGGGCCCTGTTAGGTAGGCTGTACTAGGGATCAACCGATTATTGGAAAGGCCGATATATCGAGGACCGATATGCACTTTCCCCGATATATCGGAATCGGCCACGGAGGTTGCCGATATTGTCGTGACATCATTGCATATGTTGTGCCACACGCCTCCAAGCACTGGGACAGCTTCTGCCTTCTTAGGCCGCCTACCTCAGCCTCGTCTGGAGTCAGGGAGTCTCGGGACAGTGAGTTTACAGTGCACACAGTGTGATTAACACAGCCGCCACATACATACACCCACCCACAGCTGCCCAGTGCCAGCCACCCACATGCCTGTACCAGCTAGCCACCCACAGGCCCTGGGCCTGTACCAGCCAGCCACCTACCCACCACACAGGGTGCCAGCCATCCACCCACCACAGGGTGCCAGCCATCCACCCACCACAGGGTGCCAGCCAGCCGACCACCACAGGGTGCCAGCCAGCCGACCACCAAAGGGTGCCAGCCAGCCGACCACCAAAGGGTGCCAGCCAGCCACCCACCACAGGGGGTAAACAAACCATCCAGGTAAACAAACATTAACATGTTCAGTAACAGATTTGTTTTCGAAAATTGTGTTTATTTTGCAAAACGTTAAATGTTCAAAATATCGGCCCATATCGGCCAATACCGATATGTAATGGCCAAAATATCAGTATCGGCAACTAAAATCACAATATCTTTAGCTTTTTAGCTTTTGGAAGAGATTCCATTAAAGTGGTTGTTAAGTCAGAATGATTTTTTATCCTAATGCATTCAATGCATTAGGATAAAAAAACCTTCTATGTGCAGCAGCCCCCCTCAGCCCATCTAATACACATCTGAGGTCTATCTCGATCCAGCCATGTTGCAGGAGTGTCTCAGCTGCCCGGGACCCCCCCCCCCTCCCCCTCATTGGCGTTTACAGTAACATGGCACCATTATCGGGGGTATAATTTCTCCCATGGTTGCAAAGCATCAGGGCTGTTGCATTTTAGCAGAAATATAATTTAATATACTCAGGGGAGGGGGGCCCTGTCAGGTTGGCTGTACTATCGATCGATCGATTATTGGAAAGGCCGATATATCGAGGACGGATATGCACTTTCCCCGATATATCGAAATTGGCCACGGAGGTTGCCGATATTGTCGTGACATCATTGCATATGTTGCGCCACACGCCTCCACGCATTGGGACAGCTTCTGCCTTCTTAGGCCGCCTGCCTCAGCCTCGTCTGGAGTCAGGGAGTCTCGGGACAGTGAGTGTACAGTGCACACAGTGTGATTAACACAGCCGCCACATACATACACCCACCCACAGCTGCCCAGTGCCAGCCACCCACACGCCTGTACCAGCCAGCCACCCACAGGCCCTGGGCCTGTACCAGCCAGCCATCCACCCACCACACAGGTTGCCAGCCATCCACCCACCACAGGGTGCCAGCCAGCCACCCACCACGGGGTGCCAGCCAGCCGACCACCACAGGGTGCCAACCAGCCGACCACCACAGGGTGCCAGTCAGCCGACCACCAAAGGGTGTCAGCAAGCCAGCGACTAAAGGGTGCCAGCCAGCCAGCCACCCACCTCAGGGGGTAAACAAACCATCCAGGTAAACAAACATTAACATGTTCAGTAACAGATTTGTGTCGAAAATTGTGTTTATTTTGCAAAACGTTAAATGTTCAAAATATCGGCCCATATCGGCCAATACCGATATGTAATGGCCAAAATATCAGTATCGGCAAGGAAAAAAACAATATCTTTAGCTTCTTAGCTTTTGGAAGAGATTCCATTAAAGTGGTTGTTAAGTCAGAAGGATTTTTTATCCTAATGCATTCAATGCATTAAGATAAAAAAACTTTCTGTGTGCAGCAGCCCCCCTGAGCCCATCTAATACACACCTGAGGTCTATCTCGATCCAGCCATGTTGCAGGAGTGTCTCAGCTGCCCGGGACCCCCCCCCCCCCCTCATTGGCATTCACAGTAACATGGCGCCATTGGCTCCCGCTGCTGCCAATCAAAGTCTGTCAGCCAATGAGGAGAGAAGGGGGCAGGGCCAGCTGTGGCTCTGTGTCCTAATAGATACAGGGAGCTGTGGCTCAGCCCGGGTGCCCCCACAGCAAGCTGCTTGCTGTGGGGGCACTCAACAGGAGGGAGGGGCTACGTAAGAGCACCAAAGAGGGACCCGAGAAGGAGGATCTGGGCTGCTCTGTGGAAAAACCAACTGCACAAAGCAGGTAAGTATAACAGGTTTGTTATTTTTAGCTTATAAAATAAAACTTTAGTATTACTTTAATGTCGAGCACTGGATTTGTAATTTTTCTTTTATGGAGTTATTTTTTTAAGCCTTGGGTTTGTTTTCTTTTGTTACACTTGAAGTAAGACTATATTTTGTCTTAAAATCCCAACACAATTGGACATTGCATTATTGAAGTACCAAGCTATTTATGGAGAGATATTCCGTACCATTCCTTTTCATTGTGAGGGCACGTAAAAAGAAGTGAGGCTAATGTGGTTGACTGAGATGACCTGTTGATTGTCTCACTTGTGTCCCCTGTAGTGAGGGGGGGGGGGGGTGAAGGATCGCACTCCTACTGTTTCTGCCATGGGTGATGAGGAACTTTGGGTCTACGGATCTGGCAACCTGTGGTCAATGGTCATCAGTAGATGCCATGCTTGGTGCGTAGAGACTAGGCATAATGTTGAAATCCCTGGTGTTGGTCTTGTTCCTAAAGAAGCTGTGGCTAGTCCAGGGGCTGAAGTTTCCCTTTATGCTCCGTACACACGTGCAGATTATCTGAAGACATTTGTCTGCAGACTTACCTTTTCTATGTAGTGCAAGGGCCTGCCGGATTGCATACACATTGAAAGTGTTTAGGTTTGACCTCATATTATATGGTTTTGGTAAGTCTACAGACAAATGTCTGCAGATAATCTGCACGTGTGTACGGGGCATTAGATTCTGTCTAATTCAGGAGAAGAGCTCTTTGTACTAAGTTCAGTCTTTGACCTCTTAGTACTAAAATTTAAAGTTATGCCTCAAGTTTAGTAAATCATGCCCCATAGGAGACCTGCATAGAGATCTCTGTGGCCACAAGGAATTAAAATCATTATGTATATGAACACATGTTTCTTATGTTTTTTTTTTTTTCACTGAAGGTTTACAAGAAATAGGTTTAAAGAAAAATTAAAAGGTGACCCCATGTACAATCTGCCTGCACCTGAGGGCCTTAGTCACCTATTACAGATCTGGGCCTTGTATGGCCCTCTCCTCTACAATCTTCATGATGATGATAAAATATGATTAGCATTGATTTATCACTGTTAGAGGACAAACTATGCTTACGCAATAAAAAAAAGTCACGTGAGGGCAATTTACATGCCTGGTGCCTGGTGACACTTTCACCTGCAGATAATAACTGTAACATGGGCGTATAAAATGGTGACTGTGCTCTGTAATAACAGTTTAAAATAAAAAGGAAAAAATAAAGGGCCTTGTATAAAAAGAGTCTGAAAAAACAACCAACAGTACTGTTCTAAAGTTAAACCATCAATCATATATTCTTTTTCATGCTTCTAGCCTACTTTGTGTGCATTTTATTTAGTGCTCACGGCAATAGAAAAAATGCTGTTTTTTTAGACACAAGTTCCAAAACTATTTTGCTTATGAATTTCTATTTTAAGAAGAGGACATATAGTACATGACAATTTAACCTTCTCCTTCACTAGATTATACATTTAGCACATAAAATTCTAAATTAGACAAAATGCATATCCAACTGACAGCTAGTTCAGGAAAATTCAGCCCTTGAAGGAGGAGATTCGAGTATCTTAATTCATCAAAATCATTTAATGTATGGCTATCAAATGATTCAGAAAGTTTGGTATGGTAGTATTTTGTTGCATTAGGTATAGGGAAAAATTACTTTCCTGACAGAGTCCATGGCAGCAGGGCCGCTGATAGGGGGGGGGACCACCAGCCCTCTTGTAGGGGGCCCGAGCACACAGGGGGGCCCACACAGAGAGGGGGATTAGTGATGGACAACAAATACAGAAATCTTCCTCCAGCAAAGAAAGAGAGAGTTGTCCCTCACTAATCCCCTCCCTTGTGTGCCCCCCCCCCCCAGCACTGGCTCAGTTATCTCTGCTCAGGAGTTTATTTGTAGCTTTGTTTCTCTCCCTCTGTCTCTCTGATAGCTGAGCTCCAACTGCCCAGCCTGTACATTTTTCTCATCTCATCTTCATTTTTATTTAACATAGTTTTTTTTTTAGATTTAGCAGGGATTATGCGAGTTATGTTATTTTTGTGTCTGCTAATAGTGATTTTGTTGTAATTTTAGCTAAATTTATCTTTAATATTTTCTTGAGGGGGGGCCCTGCCAGGTAGTCTGTACAGGGCCCCGCGATTTCTAACAGCAGCCCTGCATGGCAGCATACATATGGGTTAACCCCACCTCCACTCCTCCCCTATAGGACCCCACTCCCATAAATCTTTGCTCTACGGCCACATTGCCTTTTTGTCCTTCTCCTAAGGACCAGAATGGCTGAAGTCTTACCTTGGATGAAGTGTCCATGATCGAGACCTGGTTGTTTGGCAAGCTGTGCCCCGGAAGACGTGTGGAGTCTCCAGCAGTTCCCAGCTATTAGCGAGATGGAGAAGGGCAATGGATTCAGTGCCATGTAGAGTCCCCAGCAGTCCCCAGCTATTAGCGGGGTGGAGAACTGCGATGGATACGGTGCCATGTGGTGTCTTCAGCAATACCCAGCTATTAGCAGAGTGGAGAAGGGCGATGGATGTGGTGCCATGAAGAGCTTAAGCTTGGCCATTGGCATTCAAAGCGGCAGGACGACCTAAGAGTCTTGCTATTAACAGGTAAACCATAAACGCCCTGGGCCCGTGTAGCAGCACCTTCTGGATCCAGGCATGGTCGTAGGGGAAGCCTTGTGCGGTTATGTATAGTTTTATTTTGCATATTCCATGGCAGCAGTTGTGTGGGTTTGTCTGTTTTCCTTCCCTGGTTCGAGTGTCTTCCAGCCTATGGCGGCTGGAGCGCATTTGCTTTCCAAGCTGCCGCTCTCTCTTCTGGCCTGGCGTCCCTGGGTTACTCATGCCCAGGGACTCAGCTCAAGCATTCTGTGGGCGGCGAAGGTGTCATTACAGTGGAGAAATTCAATCAGCAGTCAGTAATGTTGATATTGGGATTTCTCTGTGGGCAGCTTGCAGCATTTTCCCTAAATGCTGTGTGCAATCATCACGGGTATATGCTCTGCAATAACACCCTTTTGTGCTGCCTGTGTGTGTGTTATCCTGATGGTTCTATCATCTGTGCAGGTTGGCTGTCTGTGCAGTTTGCACACTACGGATGTATCACTGCCCCCCCCCCCCCCCCTGTGGCCAGTCCTTGTGTAGCGGGGATGAGAGGGTGTGTTTAACCCTTTCCTTTCCTTGCTTGCCTGGGCACTCCTTTTAGGTTTTTAACCCTTTCCTTTCTACCCTATTTTGTTTTCTTTTTAGGGTTTTAAGTCCTTCTAGGTCCGATTGACAATACACGGCACAAGATGATAACGACCTCAATAGGTCACTACATCAACATTCTTCTTCCAGTTTTAGTCATCATTGGTCACCGTCAAGGTCCAGCCTTCATAGCAGAAGCTCTGAATCCTCCTTTAGGCACCACATTTGCCACCATGTTAGCCGCTCCAAGGAAGGAGCCTGCTGGGGATGCAGCACTTAGGTCCCAGAGGGCAAGTCTCTGTGTGAGCCATACTAAGCCCAGGGAAAAGGGAATGGTGATTTCCAGCAAATGGAATCTCTGTCGCTCTTCCTTGGAAGATGCAGTGAATGGCCTGAAAGTCGGCCTGGTCTCTTTTGCTCTTTTGGCCATGTGATGGAAATGTGGAAGGAGAATGTGGACGCAGTATTCAAGAGAATTTTCAGAAACTTGGTAGTTCAGGAGCTGGAGCTGGTGTCGGTTTCCATGGTGAGGCTCCGATTGACATTATCCGCATAGTGGCATGGGTTTTGCTCCCGTCAGTTACAGCAAAGTGAGTGCTATGGCTGGGCCTGAGCTCCCCCACCCCCTCTAACAGGCCTAGTGTAAGATCCATTTGAGGGAGCTTCATCTTTTGGCAAGCTTGACAGCACCGTAACCCGGGCCACAGTTGGCAAGTTGGGTCTTGCCTCAGGACCAGTGCCTGCTGGCTGTAAGACAACACACTCTAGAGGACAAAGTTCAGCGCGTGTGAGGGCCGCACGTTTTTACAGACCAGGCCTGGATTTTAGGAAGAGCTGGTGAAGAGGCCAGAAATGCCCTCAGAAGTGTGCTAAAAGATTGACCTCAGGTATCCAAGAAGCTACTGAGTTTGAGCCTCAGACTATTGGAACGTCAAAGCTGACTTTTCAGGACACACATGGTCCATCAGAAGTCCTCCTCATCTCGGATTCGTTTCCACGGATTTTGCCTCACTCTGGAGGTAAAATTAAGCATATACTCTTGTATTACCTAAAGTCACTGGTGTTGCAAAGTGCTGCTGTGTCAGACCCAGGATGCAAGAGATTTCGGGGCATGTACTCGCCTCTCTTTAAAGTCCTGAACAGGAGCGGTTTGCGAAAGGCCAATTTTTGACTTTGCGCACCTAAACCAATTTTCATCAAAAGGAGAAGTTCAAGATGGAAACATTGTCCCTGATTTATAGGGGGTCCAGCCAGGTGACTGGCACATTTCCAATAGACCTGAAGATGCTTACTTTACTTTTCCCCATTGTAGAAGACCTCCACAAATTCCTTTGTTTCGCCATAGGTCAAGAGACCATCTCCAGCTTGCTTGTCTACAATTCAGGTTTCAACATCACCCTGTGTGTTTTAAGGATCTTATTGGTTGTTAAGGTCTTTGTCAAAGCAAGAAGCATACGCCTGCATAGTTACTTGGATGTTTTTCTCCTACTGTCCTAAGACAGAGGACAGCTGCTCCTCAAAATTTGTCTGCCAATTGATTCTGGAAAAGAGACACCTGGAGCCCACTCAGTCTCTTGTGTCCCTCGGGGCTCAGTTCGATATAATCAAGAGGACCATTGCTTTGTCTCTGGATCCCGATGTTCTGGAACAGAATACTCCTGGCCCTGTCTTCTTCCCACCTGTGTACCTTTCAGTGTCTAAAATGATCAACACTATGGTGTCCATGGATCTGATGGTCAAGTGGACGCTCCAGAAAAGGCGGCCGTTCTGGAAGGGGTTTCTCCAGCATTGGCAGCCAGAAAGCAGAATTCAGGTCATCTACAAAACCTCGGTCATGAGAGTGAGTTCCCTGGGGGCTGCAATTGAGAAACTGGCTCATTTGCCATTCCACTGCCCCATTTCCTGGTTCACAATCACGTCCGATACCACCAATATGGGATATGGGGGCTTGCTGCCTGTCGGGGATAGCTCAAGGCAGGCGGGGGCTGTCAATTTCACAAGATTCAGTTGAACATTCTGAAACTACGGGCAGCCTTCTGCACCCCACAGGCCTTTCACCATAAAAGGAAGGGAGCGTCAGTGCTCTTAGGGTAGTCAACACTACGGCGGTCTCTTACGTTAAAAGACAAGGGGAGACTTGCAGCCTGTTCTCTATTACTGGAAGCGGAGCTAATTCTGTCTTGGGCTCAGAGGAATCGAGCCTACATCTTAGAGGCTTATTTCCCCGGAGCTCAGAATATTCTAACAGACTTTCTTTCCCGAGTCTAGTTCAGGGTTCTTCAAACTACGGCCCTCTAGCTGTTGCAGAACTCCAAGTCCCATGAGGCATTGTAAAACTCTGACATTCACAGACATGGCTAGGCATGATGGGAATTGTAGCTCCTAAACAACTCCAGGGCCATAGTTTGAAGACCACTGGTCTAGTTGGACAACAAGGAATGTTCTCTGCATGTGGAGGATTTTCAGGCGCAGATGCAGGTCATTGAAAATGCAGCGGGTTGCTTGACTCAATTCCTAAGGGTACATCAGTCTTTCATGGGAACCAAGAAATTGTTCTACCAACCTTTGGGGTACTAACTTGCATCCTTTAGAGGTGGGAGAGGTCACGCTGTGGCTTAGTTGGTTAAAGCTCATGTCTAGTAAACAGGGAATCCCGAGTTTGACTCTCAACAGTGCCTTCCTTTGGTTCTAGGAATCTCTCAGATATTGTGAAGTTATATCTACAAGATACAGGCTTCCTTCAGAACGCCTGTTTATTCTTTTTGCTGGAAAGGACAAAGGAAAGTGTGCCTCATCTAGGATGATTGTGGCATGGATTGTCTGGGCCATCCGACAGACTCACAGAGTCGAGGGCTTGGCTCCTTTGGGGATGGTGACCGCTCGCTTGCCCAGGAGTGTGTCTACATCCTAGGCAGCTTTGCAGCTTCCCAATGTAATCGGTAGGGAGGCCTTGTGGTCCCTGATCAATACATTTTTGGCCCATTATTGTGTAGAGCCAGCCTCTTTATCTTCCTTTTAATTGTTGGTTTACAAATCCTGTCGGTTGACAGTGTCAATTAAACCCTTTTCTTTTGTTCTACAATTGCCCACCCGGGTTACATAGTTACATAGTTACATAGTTAGTGAGGTTGAAAAAAGACATCAGTCCATCCAGTTCAACCTATGATGTGTGTGTGTGTGTTTGCTTTTAACCGTACATTATATACCCCTGTATGTTGTGGTCTCTAAGGTGCCCATCTAGTTTTTGAAACTATCAATGCTCCCTGCTGATACGACTGCTTGTGGAAGAGAATTCCACATCCTTACCGCTCTTACAGTGAAGAACCCCTTACGCATTTTAAGGTTAAACCGCCTTTCCTCTAGTTTTAGTGAGTGGCCACGTGTCTTATTGTATCTCCTTTCTCTGAATAGTTTGTTCCTTATGCTAGGGTCGCCAGTACAGTATTTGTACATTGATATCATATCCCCCCTCAATCGTCTCTTCTCCAGAGAGAATAAGTTCAGTGCTTGTAGTCTTTCCTCATAGCTGATGTCCTCCATTCCCCTAATTATTTTTGTTGCCCTTCTTTGGACTCTTTCCAATTCCAGCACATCCTTCCTTAGGACCGGTGCCCAGAACTGGACAGCATACTCCAGATGTGGCCGGACCAGAGTCTTGTAGAGCGGGAGAATAATCTCTTTATTTCTGGAGTGAATCCCCTTTTTAATACATTCCAGTATTCTGTTGGCTTTGCTTGTAGCGGCTTGGCATTGCATGCCACTGCCAAGCCTGTTGTCTACCAGTACCCCCAAGTCTTTTTCCATCCTAGACTCACCCAGAGGTTCCCCCCCTAGTGAGTAGCTTGCTTTCTGGTTTCTGGCCCCCAAGTGCATTACTTTACATTTTTCAACATTAAACCTCATCTGCCATGTAGTTGCCCACCCCGTTATTTTGTTCAGGTCCGCTTGTAAGATTTCCACATCCTGCATAGAAGATATTGGCAAGCTTAGTTTAGTATCATCCGCAAATACTGAAATTGTACTAGATATCCCCTCCTCTAGATCATTTATGAATAAATTAAACAGGATTGGTCCCAGGACAGAACCCTGGGGGACCCCACTTTCCACACCCGCCCAATCCGAGTACTCCCCATTAATCATCACCCTCTGGACTCTCCCCTGGAGCCAGTTCTCTATCCAGGTACTCACCTTTTGGTCCATACCCACCTTCCTTAGTTTGAACAGTAAGCGTTTGTGGGGAACGGTGTCAAAGGCCTTTGCAAAGTCCAGATACACCACATCCACAGGCTTTCCTTTATCTAGGTGGCAGCTCACTTCATCGTAGAAGGTTAATAGATTGGTTTGGCAAGAACGATTTTTCATGAATCCATGCTGATTTCAACTAATAATACAGTTTTCATTACTAAAGTCTTGTATGTGGCCCCTTAACATCCCCTTCAAAATCTTGCAGACTACAGATGTTAGGCTGACCGGCCTATAGTTACCCGGGATACATCTCAGCCCCTTTTTAAATATTGGTACCACGTTGGCTTTTTTCCAGTCAGCTGGCACCATACCCGTCTGTAAACTATCCTTAAAGATCAAGAATAATGGTCTGGCAATCACCTGGCTGAGCTCTTTAAGAACCCTCGGGTGCAAGCCATCCGGTCCCGGTGATTTATTTATGTTAAGTTTCTCTAGTTTAGTTTTAAGTCTATCTTCTGTTAGCCATGGCGGTATTTCCTGAGGTGTGTTGTTTAGTTCGGCCTTACAAGCTAGGTTCGTGTAGCCCCCCGATTCTTTTGTGAAGACTGAAGAGAAGAAATTATTTAACACTTCCGCCTTTTCTCTGTCCTCTGTGGCCATATTTTCTTTGTCATCTTTTATGGGGCCAATGTGTTCTGGCCTCGCTTTCTTACTGTTTATATACTTAAAGAACTTCTTGGGGTTCTTTTTACTCTCCTCCGCTATATGTCTCTCGTGTTCTATTTTAGCCGCCTTGATTTCGTTTTTACATTTCTTATTACACTCTTTGTAATGCTTAAATGCTGCCAATGACCCCTCAGTCTTGTATTTTTTGAAGGCCTTTTCTTTAGCACTAATATGCATTTTCATGTTGGAGTTTAGCCACCCAGGGTTTAGTTTGCTCTTTTAAATTTATTTCCCTTTGGAATGCACTGGTCAATCCCCTTGTTAGGTATGCTCTTGAAGCACTCCCATTTTTCCTCCGTGTTCTTTGTTCCCAGGGTTCTATCCCAATTGATATTTTCTAGCAGCGAGCGCAGTTTTGGGAAATTGGCTCTTTTGAAATTCAGCGTCCTTATATTACCCCTCTGCTTCCTATTACTGTAATTAATACTGAAACTTATTGACCTATGGTCACTGTTTCCTAAGTTGCCTCGTATTTCTATATCCGTGAGCAGGTCTATATTGTTGGTAATCAGTAGGTCAAGTACCGCATTGTTTCTTGTCGGTGCATTCACCATCTGACCCATGAAATTGTCCTGCAAAACATTTAGGAACTACCTAGCCTTGGCTGAGTGTGTGGTTCCTTCTGCCCAGTCTACATCAGGATAATTAAAGTCCCCCATTATAATGACATTTCCCATCCTTGCTGCCAATCTTATCTGTAAAATGAGGTCCGCCTCCCCCTCCTCCCTCTGGTTGGGGGGCCTATAGCATACGCCCAATATTACCTTCCCCACCGTGCCTTCCCTTTGAAGCTCTACCCATAGGGATTCTGCCTCGTCCTTAGCTCCATTATTAATATCATCCCTCATATTTATCTGTATACTGTTCTTAATATACAGACATACCCCTCCCCCCTTTTTACCTTCTCTATCTCTGCGATAAAGGGAATACCCCTGAATGGTCGCCATCCAGTCATGAGAGCTGTCAAACCAAGTCTCTGTTATCCCCACAAAATCTTGTGGCCAGGCTTCTGGCATTGGTAAACAAACCTCTTAATTTTGACCGGTTACATATATCCTCATTTGATGTTTTTAGGCTGCTCTCTTGATTTTTCCCCATACCCACCCTGGGTATAGGAGCTCCGAACACCCTACCGCTAATGCCCCCATTTCTGCCCTCTGAAACTTGCTTTCCACTGGCTAATTCTACATTTGTACCCTCCCCTCCATCACCTAGTTTAAAAGCCCCTCTAACTTTTTGGCCATCTTCTCACCCAGTTAGGCTGCACCCTCCCAATTTAGGTGCAATCCGGGTGTGTAAAGACTTATGGGAGTGGGGTCCTATAGAGGAGGAATGCAGGCGGGGTTAACCCATACGTATGCAGCCATGGAGTCCATCAGGAAAGGAAAATTACGGTAAGTATTTGATAGGAAATTTTCAGTTATTTACACATCATGTAACCTGCCTATTACAGCCTACAAGTCATTCACAGGGAGCTCGAGGTTATCTCTGTTTATCTCTGCTTTGACTAAAAGAAGATTGAGCCTGGGTTCACACTAGTGCGTGCAGAGCACCGAATGTGATTCACACAGAAATCGTACCGCATTCCTGTGCACATCACATACGATGTCTGTCTGGTGAGATTTGAGCCATACAATTTGTATGGTTTATATCGCATCCACACCAAAATGGTGCAGGACCCTTTTTTTCCCGCACCGGAATTGCATCACATTCATGCAGTGTTCATGCCCATGTGATGCGATTCTGGCAATCACACTGCGTTTTGCGATCGGTTTAGAGGTGTTGGTAATCTAACATTGATACCTGCAGCAGACCGCATGGACGCCGTGCGATTGCAATGTCGTGCAGGAAACGCAAAGGATTCACTGCATTTCCTGGATCGCATCAGTGTGAACCAGGGCTGAATAAAAAATGTCATTCATAGGGATTGCTAGTGATGCTGATCTCCTTATTATCTTAGTAGGATACACAAGTCAATTATTGCATGATCAGCCATGCAACAATATCTGAACAGGAAAGGTTGCTCTAAAGCCCCGTACACACGATCAGATTATCGAACGATCTGTCGTCCATTTTTTGTGGCATGCTAGTCTGATGTGGAAAGTGAAGAGGTTATTTTCATACGAATTTTCCCGAACGACAGAATTCTACTTCAGAAATGATGTCATGTGTTGGATTGCTTTGTATGTGTTCTTTCATCTCTGAGCATGCCTAGTCTTGCTCTTAAGATTTTTTTCTGTGGTAATCTGTACTAATGAGACGAAAATCGGACGTTGTTTTGACGGACGACAAAAATTATATGCATGGGTGCGCTATTCTTTTTTGCCAAAAATTATATAGCATGCACATCAGGATTTTGTCAGCCGAAAAGTCGGAGTCGGCTGCCGAAAGCACCATACTAACAATCCGAAAATCGACAGATCGGTCGTCGGACGAATTTTCCCTACAGATTTTCTCATCGTGTGTACGGGCCTTAACACTACTAGACCTTTTAGTGATTTTTTTTTAAACATGTCTATTTTTATGAACACCTTAATCAAATTTAAGGTTCAAATCAAATAATAAAACATAATTAAAATATGCCAGAGATTGATTGTCACAAGAGAAACCCTTAAGCCCCCTAATTTTGAATAACCTGATATAGAAACTGTTGATCAGTTGAGTATAAAATATGCCAATATATTGTATGTGGTATCATCAAAATGAAAAACATATTAATACATGTTAAAAGCCAAGCAGATGTTATTAGACCTTGTAAGCATCAGTGCCAGTAACATTGTTTGCTGGAGATCATGGAAATATTTGATTTGGCTTGATATTTATAATTCATCAACTACAATTACTTAGTGGTTAGCTCGATGATCTTAAACCTTTGAGTTCGAAGTTCAAGTCCTACCTAGAACACTATGAACATACAGTTTATACACCTCTTCCTGTGGGTTTACTCCATTTCTATGGCTTCCTCTCACATTCCAAAACATACCGGTAGACTTGATTGCATTCCACTCATATTGCCCATGTTGTGTGTATTAGCCCTGGTTCACATGGATGCTACGTTGAAATTGTGCTAGTTCACTTAAAGTAGCACGACTTTAAAGTAGCAGGTCAGCGCGATTTCAGGTGAAAGACATCTGTATGGCTTCATGCACAGATGTCTATTGAAGGCACATCTGAAATCGGCAAAAGTAGCGCAGGAACTACTTTAGTGCCGGTTCACACTACCGCGGCACGACTTTGGGGGCGACCTGTGAAGTCGCGTGCACCGCGACTTCGGCGCGATTTCCACGGACTTCATATAATGAATGTCAATGCAAGTCGCTCCGATGTCGCCCCGAAGTAGTACAGGAACTACTTTCTAAGTCGGAGCGACTTGAGTCGCTCCTATTAGAACGGTTCCCGTAGCACTGCATGGACCGCGACTTGTCAGGCTGACCAGTCGCCTGACAAGTCGCGGTAGTGTGAATGGGCACTTACAAATCCGTGCGGTGCTGCAAAGTCAGCGTTGCTCCGATTGAAACTATGCCATTGCTGACAACTGGCTGCAACTTATCATGCGATTTGATGAGTCAAATTGCGTGACAAATCGATCTGATGTGAACGAGGGCTAAAGTGGGGTACACACTAGTAGAAAATCTGCCGAAAATTCCCGTCCGAGGTAAAATCGTCCGATTTTCGCCTAGTGTGTACACAACTTTCAGCAGCCGATGCCAAAATTTTTTTCGTCCGTCCCCAGAAGACCAATTTTCGTTTAATGTGTATGCAGTACGTCTGTGAAAAATCGGATACGAAAGACCGCGCATGATCTGAAGTTGCTGACAACCCAGAAGTCTAGGAACAAATGTGTCAAAAAAAAAGAAAAATCGGACGAGAAATTTCGTGAACATTTATGCGCTGTCAACTAAAAACAGTAATGAACGCTGAGAAGACAGAGAAAAATCGGAGGATATTTCGTCCGATTTTCGTCAAAGTGTGTACGGCCCTTAACCACTTGCCGACCGCCGCACAACTATTTACTGCGGCGGTCAGCCCCTCACACTACGTCGCTCTGCCTATGAGGGTCTAGGAAGCGAGCGCCCCTGGAGGCGCGCTCCCGCGTGGTCACGGACCCCCCCCGCGCGTGTGACCAGCGGACCCGACGTCCGCCGGTCACTCGGCGATCGTCGGTGCAGAGGGAGAGGCTTGTTAATGTAAACAAGCCGCCTGTGATTCTCCCCTGTGTAGAAATAGTGATCATACGGTTCTACTATGTAGGACCGTTGATCACTGTTCCTACACCTCAAGCCACAGCCAATCACAGTTAGAATCACGCCCCTAGGGACACAAATAACCCCTCCCTCTCAAAAAAAGTTAACCCCTTCACTGCCAGTGTAATTTTACAGTAACAGTGCATATGTATTGCACTGATTACTGTAGAAATGTCACTGGTAACCCCAAAAATGTCAAAAATGTCAGTCAAGGGTCCGATCTGTCTGCCGCAATGTCCCAGTACCGAAAAAAAAAATCGCAGATCACCGCCATTACGCGTTAAAAAAAAAAACAACAAAAATGACAAATCTTTCCCTTTGTTAGTAAACGCGATAACTTTTGCGCAAACCAATCAAAATACGCTTTTTGCGATTTTTTTTAACCAAACATATGTAGCAGAAAACAAATTGGCCGAAAATGTTAAAAAATTTAGGATTTTTACATTTTTTTGGGGAGGAATTTCATATAAAAAAAATGTGAAAAATATTGTTATTTTTGCAAAATTGACGCTCTTTTTTTTGTTTATAGCGCATGATAAAAAAATCGCACAGGTGATCAAATACCACCAAAAGAAAGCTCTGTTTGTGGGGAAAAAAAGGACGTCAAATCCGTTAAGGTACAGCGTCGCACGACAGCGCAATTGTCCGTTAAAGTCACGCAGTGCAGAATCGCAAAATAGGCCCTGGTCAGGAAGGGGGTAAAATCTTCCGGGGCTTAAGTGGTTAAGTGTATTAGGGCCTTTTGATTCGTGACCCCTGTAGAAGACAGGGACTTTTGTGAATAGATCAATGTACTCTGTAAAGCACAGCATACCGCATCTGCACTATAAACTTACTGTAAATAAATAGATTAAAACAACACAATCTGGCGTATTCCGCAAGTTGTTAGTAAGAGCAACCAATCAGACATTACACATTTACTGATCTGCCAAAAGTAAATCAATGTCATGGGTTCTTATGTGTTTCCACACTTTGCAGATCATTAGTTTTGCAGTATTGAACAGGTTTGATTGTCTTTTATAAAAAAACAAAAAACAAAAAACAATTAAGACATATACATTGCTTTTCCTTCAAGGTTCTGCAATGACTGATAATAAACGGTTGTTACAATTATCTGTTGCTAGTCACTAAAGAAGATTAAAAGAAAAACAGAAGCACTATAGCCGTATCACTGGATTGCTATTTACTACTGATATTCTGTCGGATAATTGATAAGTCATATCTAGGTCTTATTGATCAGTAAAATTGTACCTTTTCCTTACCTTACCAACTGACAATAACTTCCCAAAGTAGTAAAAGAAGCTTAGTACAGGAGAAAGCAGATTTGTAGGGAGCTCCGATCAAACTGCCAGCTCTTCTTTGACTCCACCAAACAGGTTTGACGTGTTTGCATTGATCATGTCAACGCCTTGGTTTAAAACTAAAAAGGTGAGACTAAACCTTAGACAGCAACTGAGAGATTGTCAGGTAGGTGTGGCCAGGAGAAGCGTTATCCTCAGCCATATGTCCCTGCAGCAACTGATAAGAACCCTCAACTGAGGTTGAGAACCCTCAACTAATGTGGATGCGGCTCACAGCAGGAGTCTGTTGCGGCTCACAGCAGAAGTCTGTTGCGGCTCACAGCAGGGGTCTGTTGCGGCTCACAGCAGGGGTCTGTTGCGGCTCACAGCAGGAGTCTGTTGCGGCTCACAGCAGGGGTCTGTTGCGGCTCACAGCAGGGGTCTGTTGCGGCTCACAGCAGGGGTCTGTTGCGGCTCACAGCAGGCGTCTGTTGCGGCTCACAGCAGGGGTCTGTTGCGGCTCACAGCAGGGGTCTGTTGCGGCTCACAGCAGGAGTCTGTTGCGGCTCACAGCTGGAGTCTGTTGCGGCTCACAGCAGGGGTCTGTTGCGGCTCACAGCAGGGGTCTGTTGCGGCTCACAGCAGGAGTCTGTTGCGGCTCACAGCAGGAGTCTGTTGCGGCTCACAGCAGGGGTCTGTTGCGGCTCACAGCAGGGGTCTGTTGCGGCTCACAGCAGGGGTCTGTTGCGGCTCACAGCAGGAGTCTGTTGTGGCTCACAGCTGGGGTCTGTTGCGGCTCACAGCAGGGGTCTGTTGCGGCTCACAGCAGGGGTCTGTTGCGGCTCACAGCAGGAGTCCGTTGCGGCTCACAGCAGGAGTCCGTTGCGGCTCACAGCAGGGGTCTGTTGCGGCTCACAGCAGGGGTCTGTTGCGGCTCACAGCAGGAGTCTGTTGCGGCTCACAGCAGGAGTCTGTTGCGGCTCACAGCAGGAGTCTGTTGCGGCTCACAGCAGGGGTCTGTTGCGGCTCACAGCAGGGGTCTGTTGCGGCTCACAGCAGGGGTCTGTTGCGGCTCACAGCAGGGGTCTGTTGCGGCTCACAGCAGGAGTCTGTTGCGGCTCACAGCAGGAGTCCGTTGCGGCTCACAGCAGGAGTCCGTTGCGGCTCACAGCAGGAGTCCGTTGCGGCTCACAGCAGGAGTCCGTTGCGGCTCACAGCAGGGGTCCGTTGCGGCTCACAGCAGGGGTCTGTTGCGGCTCACAGCAGGGGTCTGTTGCGGCTCACAGCAGGAGTCTGTTGCGGCTCACAGCAGGAGTCTGTTGCGGCTCACAGCAGGAGTCTGTTGCGGCTCACAGCAGGAGTCTGTTGCGGCTCACAGCAGGAGTCCGTTGCGGCTCACAGCAGGAGTCCGTTGCGGCTCACAGCAGGAGTCCGTTGCGGCTCACAGCAGGGGTCTGTTGCGGCTCACAGCAGGGGTCTGTTGCGGCTCACAGCAGGAGTCTGTTGCGGCTCACAGCAGGGGTCTGTTGCGGCTCACAGCAGGGGTCTGTTGCGGCCCACAGCAGGAGTCTGTTGCGGCTCACAGCAGGGGTCCGTTGCGGCTCACAGCAGAGGTCCGTTGCGGCTCACAGCAGGGATCCGTTGCGGCTCACAGCAGGGGTCCATTGCGGCTCACAGCAGGGGTCCGTTGCGTCCCTGTTCTCCGATTCAGCAACAAATCAGGCCTGTACTTTTTGTTGAATTCAGACCTAAAACGTAGGAAAAGACGCACAGGATGCCTGTGCAATGCGCTCCGCAGCTGCCCTGGAGATGTGTGAACCGGCTCCATTGAGAGCCAGGCACAATCTCCTGTAAGTGTGAACCCGGCCTGACTGGTTTTTATACATATAATAAAACTGTTTTAAAGCAATAAAGCGTACGTTTTTTGTTATTTTCATTTAATACGGCAAAAACTAGGGAGAAGTTATCTGTTGCTGTCTGTATCCCTGTTATGGACAGTCACCCTCTCTGATTGACCTATCACCGCACGTGAAAGTGAAAGAGAATCCCAATTTCTGAGTTGTCAACAGAACAAAAAAATTGTAAAATTAGGACACTAGCTGTGGTGATCCTAGTGACACCCGGGGGATTTTATCACTTTGGAGGACTTTTCTATTACTTCCTGGTGTGGCTATGGAACAGGAAGTGAAGGAAAATCTGTGCAATGGGACACTGATGAAAAAAAAAACTGACAGCAGTTAAATCTCTCCCTTTGCCCCAGTTCAGACTGCTGTGACTTGTCATGCGACTTGAGAGTTCAAAGTTGCCTGCCAAGTCACACCCCAATGACGGCAATGAAATCTAATTGGTGCGACTCAAGGTGCTCCGACTAAAGCTGGATACACACTATACAACTTTTGTTGTTTGATTTCCTTTAGATTTACCTTCAACTATGTAATGCAAGGGCCTGCCTGATTGCATACAAATTTAAAGTGTTTAGGTTTGCCCTCATATTATATGGTTTTGGTAAATCTAAAGGAAAAAGTATACAGAAAATTGTATAGTGTGTATCCAGCTTTAGAAAAAGGTTCCTGGACTACTTTAGTGCGACCTCAACATGACTTGCATTGACTTATGGGCTTACTCTATCCAAGTTTTGTCTTACAGGGTAACTCCACTTTCATGGCAAAAAAAAAAATAGCAAAAACATAAATAAATTAAGAAGGCTTGTATGTAGCACAATTCCCAGCAGTTTTGCTGGATATGGGTCCCCCTGGGTTACCGCTAGCAACAACAGCACATCTAAGCATGTTCTCCAAGTGTGAGCACTGAGACAATGACCAGTCCTGTATCTTTGGGTTTTTGTATTTATTTTGTAACTTGGATAGGAGAAGGGATGAGTGGGATACTTCTTGAACTGAACTATGCACAATTTGGCAGGGACACTTGAAAAACGCTATTTGGCGCTGACTTGACGCCGGCTGAATGCCTATTAACGCTGGCTTGACGTTGGTTAATGCTGGCTGGATGCCTGTTAACGCTGAACTGACTTGTGACTGCTTTCTGACTAAAGAAGTCCTCTTTGAGCTCCCTTAAGTACTCTTGCTGAGGTAGTTACTTGTATACCGCTGCACTGCTGAACTCTTCAGGGCCCCCACCGATGCCCCCTTTCACTCTCTTATCTTCAGGGCTTAGACACTGACACCCCCTTTCCTAAGCCACCACTACTGGTTAGCTGGCTCCTGGATCCCTTTGACCTTCTGAAATGGCCCCCTCTCTCAGGAAGACCCCGGGGCAGTTTCGAGTACTCACAACACTGTTTTTCCTGGAAACTTCTGCCCAGCAGCTCCACTCGGTCCACAGCACTCTGGATCCTCTTCCTGCAGCCCAGCTCAACCTCTGGTCCTCTAGGCCAACCGCCCAGTACACCCTTACTTGCTCTGACAGCCGTTAGCCTCCTCCTGGGACTCTGCTTCCCGCCAAAGACACTCTGCCACATGCTCTCCTCAGACTTATATCCGATCCCAGGGTGCATTGTGGCAAACTCCGCCCACTCAGACAGCTATAAGCCCTGGTGCGCTATTGGCCAGGTTTCCTCCACTGTCCAATAAGAGCCCACATTGGATACAGTGGGGAGACTCCCCAGACTCAACAGACCACACCTGGAAACATATGACAGCCTAAATGACTGATCAGGCCCCCCTGATAAGCAGACAGGGCCAATATATATTTTACCTAGCACCTACCTAGGAAGATGCTACATCTACAATTGCGACACAAGTCATATTGTCATTGAATTTGTGAAATGTCGATGATTGTGCAACATTTTACTACTTTTTGTATAATACATTTTTTTTTTTTTGGACACCTTTGTTTGTTTCTTTTGGGTGCACGGTGGCCTGTATAGTCCCAAGTCCATAGGGGGCATTTCCTTTGTCTATTGTCATTGCATGAAGCAGATATCCTACAGAATGACCTGGACAAAATAACAGAGTGGGCAACGGCGTAGCAAATGAGGTTTAATGTTGAGAAGTGTAAGATTTTGCACTTGGGGACTAAAAACATAAAAGCACAATACACGTTAGGGGGGGGGGGGGGGACCCTTGGGGGAATCAAAAATGGAGAAGGATCTGGGAGTCTTGGTAGATTATAGACTAGGTAATAGCATGCAATGTCAAGTGGCAGCTGCCAAAGCCAGCAGAATATTAGCAAGCATAGAAGCATCCCAAGAAAGGGATGTATTCCAGAGATAAGACTATAATCCTTCCACTTTATAAAACTCTGGTCCGACCGCATCTGGAGTATTCTGTCCAGTTCTGGTCGCCAGTCCTCAGGAGGGATGTGTTGGAGCTGGAGAGAGTCCAGAGAAGGGCAACTAAACTAATTAGGGGATTGGAGGACCTTAATTATGAAGAGCGTCTGCAATCGCTTGATTTATTCTCCCTGGAGAAGAGACGCCTGAGAGGGGACATGATAGCAATTTATAAATATCTCAAAGGTGATCTCGGCATAGAAAAACAGATATTTAGTAGAAGGGATTGCATGACGACTCGAGGGCAGTGGCGGCCCGTGCATAGGGGCACCAGGGCGCCGCCCCCCCTAAAAAAAAGGGAAGAAAAAAAAAGAACAATAAAGTTTTGAAAAAAAAAAAAATTGCGTTCGCCGGCCTATGTGGTGGCTAAAGGGGGGGGGGGTTACGACCCAGAAGAGGCGCCGATTGGCTGCCTTCTGGGGGCATAACCTGGGCGCAGGAAAGAGCGCTGGGCCACCCCCACCTTTGTGATATCCTGGCTGTGATTGGTCCAGTCTCCAGCCTGGACCAATCATCATCCAGGACATCTGATCGCTGACGTCGCAATGGGGGTGGTGCCGGTGCGTGCTTCAGAGACGAGCAGCGCCGTGGACGGTTCCCGGAATCCCGCCATCCCGCCGCCGTCAGAAGGTAAGTGATTGAAGCCGACCTGTGCCCTCATCTGTGCCATGCCTATACCATCACCTGTGCCATGCCTGTGCCATCACCTGTGCCATGCCTATACCATCACCTGTGCCATGCCTATACCATCACCTGTGCCATGCCTTTACCATCACCTGTGCCATGCCTATACCAACACCTGTGCCATGCCTATACCATCACCTGTGCAATGCCTGTGCCATGCCTATACCATCACCTGTGCCATGCCTATACCATCACCTGTGCCATGCCTGTGCCATCACCTGTGCCATGCCTATACCATCACCTGTGCCATGCCTATACCATCACCTGTGCCATGCCTTTACCATCACCTGTGCCATGCCTATACCAACACCTGTGCCATGCCTGTACCATCACCTGTGCAATGCCTGTGCCATGCCTGTACCATCACCTGTGCCATGCCTATACCATCACCTGTGCCATGCCTGTGCCATGCCTATACCATCACCTGTGCCATGCCTATACCATCACCTGTGCCATGCCTGTACCATCACCTGTGCCATGCCTATACCATCACCTGTACCATGCCTGTGCCATGCCTGTACCATCACCTGTGCCATGCCTATACCATCACCTGTGCCATGCCTGTACCATTACCTGTGCCATGCCTGTACCATCACCTGTGCCATGCCTATACCATCACCTGTGCCATGCCTGTACCATCACCTGTGCCATGCCTGTACCATCACCTGTGCCATGCCTATACCATCACCTGTGCCATGCCTGTGCCATGCCTATACCATCACCTGTTCCATGCCTGTACCATCAGTTGTGCCATGCCTGTACCATCACCTGTGCCATGCCTATACCATCACCTGTGCCATGCCTGTGCCATGCCTATACCATCACCTGTGCCATGCCTATACCATCACCTGTGCCATCACCTGTGCCATGCCTGTACCATCACCTGTGCCATGCCTATACCATCACCTGTGCCATGCCTATACCATCACCTATGCCATGCCTGTGCCATGCCTATACCATCACCTGTGCCATGCCTATACCATCACCTGTGCCATGCCTGTACCATCACCTGTGCCATGCCTTTACCATCACCTGTGCCATGCCTATACCATCACCTGTGCCATGCCTATACCATCACCTGTGCCATGCCTATACCATCACCTGTGCCATGCTTGTACCATCACCTGTGCCATGCCTATACCATCACCTGTGCCATGCCTGTACCATCACCTGTGCCATGCCTGTACCATCACCTGTGCCATGCCTATACCATCACCTGTGCCATGCCTGTACCATTACCTGTGCCATGCCTGTACCATCACCTGTGCCATGCCTGTACCATCACCTGTGCCATGCCTATACCATCACCTGTGCCATGCCTGTGCCATGCCTATACCATCACCTGTGCCATGTGATTGGCTCACTGATTTTCCCAGAAGTCTGCACTAAGATACAAGTTAGGTTTTTGGCATCCTCTGCAACAAAAATGTAAATTTTGGTATGATACTCCCAATAGGAAATAATTGAAAGAATTGTAGACACTGCGATTTTCCTCATTAGAGCCCTGATCCTGCAACAGCTGGTTGATAATTACGAAACCACTCCCATTAGACTCACTGAGCACAGGGCCACAGAGGAACAAACAGGGATTTCTTCAGAATAACAAAAGGTAGGAATATGCAACAAAGTTTGTTAAAATCCTTGCAACATACATAGATCACCCAGAGGGGAATGTTTTTCTTCCCTCAACTAGTGCTTTCATGTAACAGCAGGCTCCAAGGGTGATGCTCAGGTTGCGGAACTAGGGCACATGCCCTGGGTCTCCCGCACAGTACCTCCTGTCAACAACACCTTACAGTTTACAGTCTCTCCTTGGGGGAATAATCTCCTGCCTGTCTGCATAATTCCAGTGCCAAAATCACTGGGATGATCCAGGGCCATCTCTATGACTAAGCAACCACTAATATCAAGACTGGGGCATGCTTCTCTGTAATACCAATCCTGTGACAGTCCTCTTCTCATTGACCAGCAAAGTTAGGGAATTCTTCTTCCTATTAACCACATAACGACCGCTCACATCGCTCCTACTGCGGCAATGTGGCTAAATATCGTCTAGCAACGTAGACCTACGTCACTGGACTCCTCCCCCTGTGGGCGGCGCGCGTGCGCCGCTGGAGGCTCGCTCCTGCTGATTTCAGTCACAGCGGGAGTCGGGCCAGGGGAGGAGCGGCGGTGATCACCGCCACTCTTCCCCGATCGTCAGGGAATCGAGTCTGGAGATCCGCCCGCTTGTGTAAACAAAGCGGGCGGATCTCCTAAGTGACAGGCAGGGTCAGATTGCATTGTATAGCTGAACCTGCGATCTGTCCCTGTGTCACTCAGTCACCTCCCCCCACACACACGTCAGTAAGCACCAGGCATACATTAACCCCTCCCTCTCCAATAAAATTAACCCCTTCCCTGCCAGTGTCATTTTTACAGTAACAGTGCATATGTATAGCACTGATTACTGTAGTAATGTCACTGGTACCCCCAAAAGTGGCAAAAATATCAGTCAAGGGTCCGATCTGTCCGCCGCAATGTCGCAGTCCCGCAAAAAAAAAAAAAAACACCAAAAATGACAGAAATCTTTCCCTTAGTTAGTAAACCCATTAACCTTTGAGCAAATCAATCAAAATACGCTTATTGCAATTTTTTTTACCAAAAATATGTAGCAGAAAACAAATTGGCCAAAAATGATAAAACATTTAGATTTTTACATTTTTTTGGGGGGGAATTTCATATAAAAATATGTGAAAAATATTGTTATTTTTTCAAAATTTTCGCTCTTTTTTTGTTTATAGCGCAAAAAGTAAAAATCGCACAGGTGATCAAATACCACCAAAGAAAGCTCTGTTTGTGGGAAAAAAAGGACGTAAATTTCCTTTGGGTACAGCATTGCATGTCCGTGCAATTGTCAGTTAAAGTCGCACAGTGCCGAATCGCAAAAAGTGACCTGGACGTAAGACAGCAAAATCCTCCGGTGGTAAAGTGGTTAAACAGAGAAACAACATCATTCTTTTTCCTACTGACCATCATGCTTGGGTATTCTTCCTTGCACTGAACATCAATGTAAGTTGCAGTCTTTCTCACTCCGACCACCAATGTACGGGGGCAGCTAACCCCCAATGTAAGGGATAGTATGTAACATGCTCAATATTCCTAAAATCTGTATGCATTGCTCTATGTTACATTCTGAATTTCTGCAGTCTATAAACTGTGTCACGTACTCCTGGCCACTGTGCAGTGTACCTTGTGGTATTGGCTGCATTCTTAAACTTCTGCACGTTGCAAGATGTGCTGAATAGAACATATTTCTGATTTCCGAACTCTATGTGCAGTAGATTTTTTGGTCCTAACCTTTCAACTGTATACACTTGTGGACGGGGCCACTTGCCCTGCATGTAGGGGTACCTTTCATGTGTGTGCGCACCCACCAATGCAAGAGACAAGGTGGGGACCACATTCATGTGAAAATCAAACAATATGGTGGTTCCCCAACTTAGAGATGAGCCATGCAGCTGAAAATGTACAGAGTTCTTCTGTAAAGTGTCCTTGTCCCGTGTCACTGCACACCTTGCTTGACTGATGTTGCATTTATGAGCAACACTGCTGAGTCCGTGCCCTCCCACCATTCTAGCGTACCTCTGCCACCTCACTCTCAGTGACAGAATAAGATCCCACCATGCACCTAGTGCAGACCTCATGCCGCGTGTGCACTTACCTAAAGTGTTACTAAACCCAGGGAAGTAAAATCTGTCTTTTTATGCAGTAAATTATTCTTGTTATACTCACTGTGAAACCTAAGGGGTTAAGCCTCTGCACTGTGTAAAAAGGCTGTTTGATCCTCTCTACTCTCATCCTCCCCTTCTTTTATTGTCCCCAATCCATCTGCTGATAGTACAGAGCCCTAGAAGGCACTCTGCACATGCTCACTTTGGTGTGTATTGCTAGAGATTTTTTTTTTTTTTGAGAGAGAGTGCATGTGATCAGCACAGGGCCAATCAGCACTGTCCAGACAGAGGGTAAGGGGTCATGTAGTCTCATAAGACAGTCAGAGGAGAATGAAAACTCCTTATACAAGATTTAACCAGTGCTCGGCCAAACACTGATAGAAGTCAAAAGACTGCTATATACTGTTGATAAGAAAAGAGATTTATGGCACTTTTCCACTGCAAGTACCGGCTCGGCTCCACTCGGCACTGCTTGGCCCGGCTCGGCTCAGTTTGCTTTTCCACTGCGTGGTACGAGTCGGCACCTTTCAGCACTGTATAGGCTCTTCTTGGCTCGGTTTGCTTTTCCACTGTTGTAGTACTTAGTACTAAGTGGGTGGGATTACAAGGATTCTCTGACCAATCAGTGGCTAGTAGTGACAAACAATCAATGCTTCATGCAAAGGATTGTGGGATATGGTATCGGTACGGCCTGCTTGGAACCCCAACCGAGCAGTGTTAATTTCGTCGACTAAAACGTTTTCGTCGACTAACACAATTCAGATGACTAAAATACGACTAAGACTAAAATGGCATTTTAGTCTTAAGACTAAAATACGACTAAAACTAAAATGGCATTTTAGTCAAAAGACTATAACTAAAACTAAATCGAAATTTGCTGCCAAAAATTAACACTGGTGCATGCTCAAAGCATAAATAATAACATATTCGATTTTTCACTCCAGGACCAGCAGAAATTGTAGAGAAATGCTTAAATAATGCATTACAAATTACAATTGAACTACACCCATTTGATTATAGATGACTAAAATGAGTTTTAGTCGACTAAAATGTAGGGCGTTTTAGTCGACTAAAATATACTGGAGTTTTAGTCGACTAAATACGACTAAAACTAAAACACTTGCAGAAGACTAAAATAGGACTAAAACTAAAATGCCATTTTAGTCCTAAGACTAAGACTAAAACTAAATTGAAATTTGCTGCCAAAATTAACACTGCAACCGAGGTGGTACTGTTTAAGTGGGCCATATCGACGCCGTACCATGTAGTGGAAAAGCGCCGCTGTACCAAACAGTACCGAGCCGTTCTAACCCATACCATGCGGTACCATGCAGTGGAACCGAGCCAAACCGATCCGTACCATGCAGTGGAAAAGTGCCTTTAGTAGTTTACCTTTACTAAAACAATTGCATTTCCATGTTCTGTGTACTGTGGGGAACCAGATGTAGTGAATGCAGGGTCCTGGGTTTAGTAACACTTTAACTCTTTCCACTCTGCCATACAATGCAACTAAGCTATGATTATCCATAACATGGATTCGGCCCTGATATCTGCACAGAACTGGCTGCTAGGGAGGAAACCAGAACACCAACCCCCCTCGCTACAGTAGGACCCTCCACCATGCCAAGTACCATGCTTCCTGACTGGTTGCAATGCACTTTGCACTTGTTCTTGGCTACCCATTGCAACTACATTCCTCCTCAAGTAGACCTTCCATAGTGGCTTCCCTTCATAATAAACATGTTTTGAACAGCTCTGTTTAGTGATTTACGGCTTAGGACTGTTCTTCTTGCATTTTCTGTTATTTGAGAACTCAGAAACTTAACGACTATATGGCTGCCATAAATTATATTCCTCTCCCCCCAGAGGGGATGAGAATCGGTGGGGATTGAAGCAGCAATTGGGAAATTTTCAGAGCTGAATTATTCCCTGGCCACAGGGGTAATCGAGAAACCCGCAGCAGTGCAGGTAGCAACTTTGAGAAACGTCATGGGCAGTGAATGCCGGCATGTATATAGGCACAATCTGAGCCTCATGGCAGAGCAACAAGATAATGTTACAGCCATTTTAGATGGACTGGAACCTTATTTCAACCCTACTAAAAACCTACTAAAGCTTATGAGAGACATCAATATGTGGAAATAAGCCAGATAACACAAACATAGTGTAATACTGCTTGATAAAATTTAATAAAAAGGTCAAAAACACTTACAAACTTCTATAAGTGACCAGCATGTAGAAATGGGAGTGATACCAGATGACAAACAATGTGGGGCTGACGCGTTTCGTCACATCTGACTTATTCATAGGGTTTTGGCAAAGCCATCTCAGCCCAGGTATATATCGATATCCTTTGATCAACTATCCTTTTGAAGTGGATCTTCCCATCCTATGAGGAGTTTCAGGCTTGGTTGACCCATTTGCTATATGGTACTTGGGTCTATAGTCTCTGGTGAGCGCATTCATTTAATTTTTCCACACTGGTGTCGGGTCCTTTCCCACTGATCACTTTGGAAGATTGATGTTACAGTTTCACGTTACCAGTCTTTAGCAATCTGTTTGGGACTCACCATTCTATATAGACTTTTATTAGTCACATGCACTATCATTGGATTGCATTAATGATTTAGGCGCTGCACTTTCATTTTATTTATTGCTTTATATGGACAGCTTTATGTCAGTTGTTGTGCCAGCAGCTGTTTATGATTGATCGTTCAGTGGACTATTCCATTTTATGCTATATCAGTATGGATATTACAGTGTCACGCAGTGTCGGGACAAGGTCACCCAGCGCCCAGTGCAAATATGCCAAACTGCGTCCCCTCCTTACCTTAGGGTTGGGGTCAGGGCGCCCCCATGCCTGCAATAACCTATTGAACCCAGGGCAGCCGTCCCTCCTGCCCACCCCTTGTCCCGGCCCTTTTGTCACAGAGCACAGTTCCGCCTGCACAAATGGAAGAGGAGAGAGGCTTGATTCGATCTGCCTTCTCCTGCCCCTCTCCATCTGTGCCCACCCACACTCTGTGAAGCCAGTACAGTGAAGTGAAGGAGCCGTGTAGGCGGGAATTTATACACAGAGCAGCCGACAGATACAAGATGAACAGGGACCATCCATATGTGAGCTCAGTGACTGCACTCCTCCCCCTGCCTCCTTTATTCTCTCCCTCCCCCTCTTTTATAACTTTTTCCTCCAGCTTTAGCTGTTAAAACTGCAGCCAAAGTGTTTAGAATTGTGTCATCGACCTACTTGGTCATTTGTGCTTTTAAGTGGGTTCACACTGGTTTGCTATAGTTTGTGCCATTGTGTGTGTATCCGCAGTTTTCCTGCGTTTTAGCCACAGTCCTATTGATTTCTATTAGGTTGCATGTTTTTTCTGTATTTTCTGAAAGCGCAACAAAATTCCTGCATGCTGCATCTTCGGCACACTTTCAGAAAATGCAGCAAAAACATGCAATCTAATAGAAATCAATAGGACTGCAGCTAAAACTGCAGGTAAAACGCAGGAAAACTGCGGATACACAAGCAATGCGGCCAAACTGCAGCACACTAGTGTGAACCCAAAGGCTTGTACACACTTGTAGCAGGCACTGTCACTAAACTGAAAAGTGAAAGGCAGTGAGGAGGTGATATCATATCTTATCATTGCATGTTTGAACCCCCCAAATGCCACTTCCTGCAGGTAATAGTATGGTTCACTTTGAACTCCACCTTATTTATTTCGCTCTCTTTAGGTGTAACACCCTCCTAGTCAGGTGCTAGGTAAAGACATTTGTTTGCTCTTCCTCTTATCAGGGAGCAGATTTCTAGTTTTGCCTGTTACATGTGTCCAGGTGTGATTCACTTGGTCTGAGGGTGTATCCCCACTGTATCCAATAGGGGAACCTGTTGGGCAGTGGAGGAAACCCAGCCAGTTGCACACAGGCTTTTGTGAGAGTCCCAGTGGGAGGGCACAACAGCAGTGCATCCTGGGATAGGTCATAAAAGCCAGGGGCACATGTGACAGAGCGTCTTTGGGCGGAAAGCCAGGTCCCAGGAGGAGGGTGACTGCTGTCTCTCCTCCTGTCAGTGTAAAAAGTGGTCACAGGCAGTCAGCCTAGTGGACCAGAAGTGGGGTGCTGAGCCAGGAAGTCCAGGATACTGACTGTGGAGCAAGTGGCAAAGTGACCTGAGGAAAAACAGTGTCAGTGAGTACCAGGGAGCTTGCCAGGGGTCTGCCCAGGAGGGGGACCTCTCCAGGTAGAGTCAGTGGACAGGGGCCAGTCCACACAGCGAGTAAGAAAGGGGGTGCCAAGTTAGACCCTGAAGAGAAACCTTAAGTAAAGTCCATCTTTAAATCTTCACCTCAGTGGCAAAGTGAAGCAGCGGCCTTGCCGCACACACCTCAGATAGACGTCCTCAAGTTTTGTGCATAGTTACTAAGTTGGAGTATCCCACTCATCCCTTCTCCCATCCCAGTTCCAAATAAAATACAAAAAAACAAATCCCCTGGACTATTCATTGACTGAGCCAAGTGTTAACCGGTTGCCGACCGCCGCACGACTATATACTGCGGCGGTCAGCCCCGGCCAGGCAGAGTGACGTATCGGTACGTCACTCGCCTGTCACTGACTTGCGAGCCTATAGCGAGCGGGCGCGCGCCCGCCGAGGCGCGCGCCCGCCGCGGCTCGTTCACAGGCAAGTCAGTGCGTGTGACCGGCGGACTCGATGTCCGCCAGTCACACTGCGATCGCTCCTGTGAAGGGAGAAAGACAGAGCAGCTTGTGTAAACAAGCTGCCTGTCAGTTCTCCCTGTGTAAAAGTAAAGATCTGACCGTTCTACTATGTAGAACGGTTGATCTTTGCTTTTACACCAATAGCCATGTCCCTACACAGTAGAAAGCACGCCCCTAGGACACACTTAACCCCTCCCTGTCCAATAAAGTTAACCCCTTCCCTGCCAGTGTCATTTTTGCAGTAACAGTGCATATGTATAGCACTGATTACTGCAGTAATGTCACTGGTAACCCCAAAAGTGTCAAAAATGTCAGTCAAGGGTCCGATCTGTCCGCCGCAATGTCGCAGTACCGAAAAAAAAATCGCAGATCGCCGCCATTACGCGTTAAAAAAAAAAACACCAAAAATGACAAAAATCTTTCTCTTTGTTAGTAAACGCGATAACTTTTGCGCAAACCAATCAAAATACGCTTTTTGCGATTTTTTTTACCAAACATAGGTAGCATAAAACAAATTGGCCGAAAAATGTTAAAAAATTTTGATTTTTACTTTTTTTTTGGGGGAATTTCATATAAAAAAATGTGAAAAATATTGTTATTTTTGCAAAATTTACGCTCTTTTTTTGTTTATAGCGCGTGATCAAAAAATCGCACAGGTGATCAAATACCACCAAAAGAAAGCTCTGTTTGTGGGAAAAAAAGGACGTCAAATTCGTTTAGGTACAGCGTCGCACGACCGCGCAATTGTCCGTTAAAGTCACGCAGTAAAAAATCGCAAAAAAACCCCTGGTCCTTTAGCAGCCAAATCCTCCGGGGCTTAAGTGGTTAAAGTACTAAGATTTCACAGACTGTTGCTATGGGTAACCCAGGGGAATCCATTCTCAGCAGCTCCCAAGGAGGCAGTGCTACATAGGTATTCAATGTGCTCTCACCTTATTTTCTACACATACATTGCCTAAAAAAAGCATGAATTTATATACTTAAGCGGAGCACTTCACAGAACATTTTAAGACATTGTTAAAGAATAATTAAAGGCAAAACTTTTTTTTTTTTTGGTTTGTTGATAGAGTGGAGAGGGATTAGATCCCCTGTCAGGTTTCCATTGCTGCCTGTGTCCCTGTTAGGGAGATTTAGACCCCGTTTACACTACTCCGACTCAGGACGCGACTTGTGCGACCTCAAGTCGCCCCAAGTCGCTTGTCATTACAAATTCAATATAAATGAATGAGAGCCGTCTTAATATGCACTACTGAAGTCGCTCTGACTTCAGAAAAGGTTCCTGTACTGCTTCAAGGTGACCTCTATCCGACTTGTGCACATAGAATTCAACGGGAGTCGCCTCCAAGTCAGATCCTTATCTATTTTCAAGCGACTGTGATCAGACTTTCCAGGAAGAAGAAAAAGATTACCCAGGCCCCCACAGACAAAGTCGCCTATCATTTAAGTCTCTTCAAAGTCTCTTTAAAAGTCTCTTCAAAGTCAGGCTAAAGTTGCGCTAAAAAGTCGCTCCTTCATGGGGCGACTTTCTGGTCGCGGTAGTGTGAACCGGCTTTTACCCTCTCTGTTTGTCTCTATTTGTCCTGTTTACTGTTATTATCAAATGTGGAAGAAAAAGAAAACCCTAACTTTTGGGTGTCTCCAGAGCAGGAATAGAGGGGAAATCATCCAATGGGGACACTAGTTCTGGTGACAACCAGGGATTCCCTTACTTTGGAGGGATTTCCTCTCAATTCCTGTTTGTCTATGGGATGAGAAGTGAAGAGAAATCTCAATGGGACACAGATTGGAAAAAAAGCTGACAGGGGTATGAACCTGGGTTCAGACCATTGTGAACACAGACATTACATGTGATTTGCACCACATTTTTGTGCAGATCACATGCGATGTCTGTGCAATGCGACTTCAGCCATTCATTTTATATGGCTGAACTACCATTGCATTCCCAAGAAAATGCTGCAGGAACCTTTTTTCCCGCAGTGGAATTGAATCGCATGGGTGTTCACACCTATGCGATCCGACTCCTGTTGGAATTCACAGTTTTCACTGCAATCTGAGAACCGATTTGGGGGTGTCATTAACTTTGTTTGTTACTTTGTTTTGGATGTACTGCAGCGACAGAAGGCCTGGCTGGCCTCTAAGGTACAAGAAGAATTAGAAGAAATATTTTAATTAAATTTTCCCTGTCACCCCCCTCACTCCCTGTCACCCTCCTCTCTCTCCCTGTCACCCCCCCTCACTCCCGTTCACCCTCCTCTCACTCCCTTTCACCTCCTCACTCCCTGTCACACCCCCCTCACTCCCTGTCACCCCCTCTCTCTCCCTGTCACATCCCCCCTCTCTCCCTGTCACCCCTTCTCTCCCTGTCACACCCCCCTCACTCCCTGTCACACCCCCCCTCACTCCCTGTCAGCCCCCGCTCTCTCCCTGTCACCCCCCTCTTTCCTTGTCACACCCCCTCACTCCCTGTCACCCCTCTCTCTCTCTCCCTGTCACCCCCCCTCTCTCTCCCTGTCACACCATCACACCCCCTTCACTTCCTGCCACCCCCCTCACTCCCTGTCACCCCCCTCACTCCCTGTCACCCCTCTCTCTCCCTGTCACCCCCCTCTCTCTCCCTGTCACCTCCTCTCTCCCTGTCACCCCCCTCACTCCCTGTCACCCCCCCCTCACTCCCTGTCACCCCCCCCCCCTCACTCCCTGGGCGCTGCCAAGATGATAGGGTATAAATAAATGTAGGGAATTAATAAAGGGTGTAGATATCCCTCAAAGGAGTGGTGTAAATGGTAAAGTGCTGAATGCGATATGATGCAATGAGCTGAAAAAAAGTGTCCTAAAGAGGAATGCACAATAAATACATATGTAAACAAATAAATAAATAAATAAATGATACACGATACCCCCAACTTGATCGATAAAGTGCAATAATGATGTGCAATAATATAAAGTGACTAGGTGCTAACAGATATAGCAGGTCGGGTAAATTAAGGTGACTGGTGCTAAAAATTGTTAAAGCAGATAGGAGAAAATAAAAGTGACGGTGTTCCTGAAGCAGAGAAAAGAGGGTGGGGGTGTCCCCAGAGCTGGCAAATAGAAGAAAAAATGTGCCAAATAGTGAATTATAGCAAATCGCATAAAGTGATAAGGTGAGATAAATATAGAAGTAAAATATGTCCCAAGAAATGGACAACGCTGAAGGCAAATACAAATTTGATAATAGCCACAAAGTGAAGAATAACAAAAAAGTAATAAAATATTAATAAGAAATAAAAAATAAAAATGAAAATAAAACAGCAGTTCAAAAGTAGGTGGAGTCCAGTGACACTTGTATACAATGATATGTGTCACGAAACAAAAAAGTGACTGTATAGGTGAATTTGTGTAAAATTAAGAGTTCACAAAAATGAAGAGGGTGACCCCCATCCGGTCCCAATTTATTGTGGAATAAGGTGACACTCTTCCGAAGGGGACGCGTGCAGATGAATCCTGTTTCCCCCTAATGAATTGCGCACTCACCAGAGACTGGTACCCCTACAGGGGTAACTCGCGTGGTAAATATTAAGGGTAAAACTCTTCAGACAGCATCAATATTGAATATGCATCATCTACTTTGTTCCATTAACCCTCATGGAATAACAGTCATACATGAGATGGAGATCCCGATCATATATGGGGAGGAAAGGCTCATATAGTGAAAAGTAAGCAGATCGTAATACAAGTACCGGTGTTTGGAGCGCATCGCGTTCCGGAAGTAACCCGGGAACAGACCTACGATACTTGTATTACGATCTGCTTACTTTTCTCCCGCTACTTTGTGAGTAATATTTTAATCTTTAATAAAACATTTACCATACAGTACTTCACTATATGAGCCTTTCCTCCCCATATATGATCGGGATCTCCATCTCATGTATGACTGTTATTCCATGAGGGTTAATGGAACAAAGGAGATGATGCATATTCAATATTGATGCTGTCTGAAGAGATTTACCCTTAATATTTACCACGCGAGTTACCCCTGTAGGGGTACCAGTCTCTGGTGAGTGCGCAATTCATTAGGGGGAAACAGGATTCATCTGCACGTGACGCGTCCCCTTCGGAAGAGTGTCACCTTATTCCACAATTAATTGGGACCGGATGGGGGTCACCCTCTTCATTTTTGTGAACTCTTAATTTTACACGGATTCACCTATACAGTCACTTTTTTGTTTTGTGACACATATCATTGTATACAAGTGTCACTGGACTTAACCTACTTTTGAACTGCTGTTTTATTTCCATTTTTATTTTTTATTTTTATTAATATTTTATTCCTTTTTTGTTATACTTCACTTTGTGGCTATTATCAAATTTGTATTTGCCTTCAGCGTTGTCCATTTCTTGGGACATATTTTACTTCTATATTTATCTCACCTTATCACTTTATGCGATTTGCTATAATTCACTATTTGGCACATTTTTTCTTCTATTTGCCAGCTCTGGGGACACCCCCACCCTCTTTTCTCTGCTTCAGGAACACCGTCACTTTTATTTTCTCCCATCTGCTATAACAATTTTTAGCACCAGTCACCTTAATTTACCCCACCTGCTATATCTGTTAGCACCTAGTCACTTTATATTATTGCACATCATTATTGCACTTTATCGATCAAGTTGGGGATATTGTGTAACATTTATTTATTTATTTGTTTACATATGTATTTATTGTGCATTCCTCTTTAGGACACTTTTTTTCAGCTCAATGCATCATATCGCATTCAGCACTTTACCATTTACACCACTCCTTTGAGGGATATCTACACCCTTTATTAATTCCCTACATTTATTTATACCCTATCATCTTGGCAGTGCCCAATACCTTCCCCCTCCTTTCTATTTTTCCAATTGGTATATCGCCCCTTTCAGAGGCATATACCTTTTTTTGAAGGTAGGCTGCAGCCGCTCATTTTTCTATAATAAATTTCTCCATTAGCGCGGATTCTTTACATTTCTTAACCCCCTCACTCCCTGTCACCCCCCTCACTCCCTGTCACCCCCCTCACTCCCTGTCACCCCCCCCACCCCCTGTCACCCCCCCTCACTCCCTGTCACCCCCTCTCTCTCCCTGTCACCCCTCTCTCTCTCCTGTCACCCCTCTCTGCCAGTCACCCCCTCTCTGCCTGTCACCTCCTCTCTCTCTCTCTGTCACCCACCCTCCCTCTCTCTCTGTCACCCGCCCTCTCTCTCTCTCTCTTTCTGTCACCGGCCCCCCTCTCTCTCTCTGTCACCGGCCCCCCTCTCTCTCTCTGTCACCGGCCCTCTCTCTCTCTCTGTCACCCGCCCTCTCTCTCTCTCTGTCACCCGCCCTCTCTCTCTCTCTGTCACCCGCCCCCTCTCTCTCTCTCTCTCCCAACCGCCCTCTCTCTCTGTCACCCATCCTCTCTCTCTCTCTGTCGTCCGCCCTCTTGCTCTCTCTCTCTGTCACCCGCCCTATCTCTCTCTGTCATCCGCCCTCTCTCTCTGTCACTCGCCCTCTCTCTCTCTCTGTCACCCGCCCTCTCTCTCTCTGTCACCCGCCCTCTCTCTCTCTGTCACCTGCCCTCTCTCTCTCTCTCTCTCTCTCTGTCACCCGCCCTCTCTCTTTCTCTCTCTGTCACCCACCCTCTCTCTCTTTCTGTCACCCACCCTCTCTCACTCAGTCTCTCTCTGTCACCCGCCCTCTCTCATTTCCCCCTCTCTCTTTGTCACCCCCCACTCTCTGTAAACCCCCCCCCCCCGTCTCTCTCTGTCAAGCTCTCTCTCCCTGGGGGGCGCCAATGCAGTTCCTCGCCAAGGGCTCTGGAGACCCTAGGTACACCTCTGGTAAGGGAGGAATATAACCCCTGTCAGATTTTTTTTCATCATCTTTGTTTCATTGCGGAGATTTACCTTCACTTCCTGTCCCATAGCCAAATAAGAAGTAAGAGGAAATCCCTGCAAATTAAGGAAATTTCTTGGGGACCCCCAGGTCACCAAAACTAGTGTCTCCATTGGAAGATTTCCCCTCTAATACTTTTCTGGGGACAACCCAAAGTACGGAATTTTCTTTCACTTTTACTTTCAATGATAACAGTAAACAGGACAAATAGAGAGGGGGAAAGACAGCAAAAAAAAAAAAAATGAAAATTGACAGATGTTCTAATCCCTCTCCATTCTATCTAAAATTATAAAAAAAAAAAAAAAAAAAAAAGTTTCGACTTTAGTTGTACCTTAACCATTTACTGCAAATCGACGTAGCCCTACATCGGCTGCAATAAGTGGTTGTACCTGGGTGATTCATGCAGCTAGAGGCATCATCCCGGTACCATTTTTTAGAGCGGTCGGCTTTCAGGCGGTAATGACCAATGCGGCTTGGGAGCCGCTCAATCTTTACCTCAGCGAGTGGGAGGGGACGCCCCCCCTCCCGTGGCTCTGCCCGGGTCTCCCGTCCCACCGGGAGACCCGAGCAACCAGCCGGCACGTCCGCCGGCTGGTTGGAGTCCCGATCAAAGCTAGATGTGGCTTCAGTCGGGTCTCCGATCCCCATTTCTGGATTTCTCACCGGAAACCGGAAACGACACACAGCGAGGAGAGCTGAGAGCTGTGTGTGTGTATGTAGAGGAGGAGCCGCACGTGCGGAGGAGAGCGGGGGAAGCCGCACTAGGAGGCCGGGGGCAGGAGCTCGGAGCCTCGGACCAGGGAACCAGTGCGGGGGACAGCCGGGGGCAGGAGACGCACGTGCGGAGGAGAGCGGGGAAGCCGCACTAGGAAGCAGGAGACGCACGTGCGGAGGAGAGCGGGGGAAGCCGCACTAGGAAGCAGGAGCTCGGAGCCTCGGACCAGGGAACCAGTGCAGGGGAGACAAGGACCAGACTGAGACCGAGGGACGTAAGTTGGAAACAATCTGATCTGATCTCCAGGTAGGGGGGCGGGCTGGTGGGGGGGACTACAAGTACAAACTACATACAAGTACAAACACTACAAGCAATACAGGTTACTAAGGGGTTACTATAGACTGAGAGGTGCTCTGCGACTTGCGACTGGTGAGTATCTTGCGACTGGTGTGGATCTTTGTGACTGGTAAGTATCTTGTGACTGGTGGCGAGCATCTTTGCGACTGGTGAGCATCTTTGCGACTGGTAAGTATCTTTGCGACTGGTAAGTATCTTTGCGACTGGTGAGTATCTTTGCGACTGGTGAGTATCTTGCGACTGGTGAGTATCTTTGCGACTGGTAAGTATCTTTGCGACTGGTAAGTATCTTTGCGACTGGTGAGTATCTTGCGACTGGTGAGTATCTTTGCGACTGGTGAGTATCTTTGCGACTGGTGAGTATCCTTGCGACTGGTGAGTATCCTTGCGACTGGTGAGTATCCTTGCGACTGGTGAGTATCTTTGCGACTGGTGAGTATCTTTGCGACTGGTGAGTATCCTTGTGACTGGTGAGTATCTTTGCGTCTGTTGGATCTTTGCGACTGGTGAGTATCTTACCGTCTGTTGGATCTTTGCGACTGGTGAGTATCTTAGCGACTGGTGAGGACCCCAGGTTTAGTACCAGGGGAGACAGAGGTAGTGTAGGTAAGGAAGAGCAGGCCGTTAATATTATCCCCATAGAGTAGAGGGTAATAATGTCCGACAGGATTGCGGATGCCACTCAGTGCACTTCTTGCTGCATGTATGCGTTCCTTGATGAACCATTCGAGGGCGAATACTGCTGTGCAAGATGTGAGCGACTTGTTGCTCTGGTAGACCAGATCCTGGACCTACAGAACACAGTGGCAACACTGCGTGGCATCAACAACCTGGAAAGGAGCTTGGACATTGCCTATCAGGCGCTGGTAGGGGCCAGCATAGAGGAGGGAGGAACAGAGGAGACGCAAGCAGCAGAGGTACGCAGCTGGGTGACTGTTAGGAAGGGTAGAGGGAGGAGTGCCAGGGAGGCCAATCCTGAGTTGATAGACCCTAACAAATCTGCCGAGTTGCAGGTTGAGGGGGATATCAGCTCAGGGGTGGCAGAGCTGGAGCATGCACCCTCCCCCAGCTGCCAGGGGAGGGACGGCTCCAGGAAGAAGGGGGGCTGTAACTCAGGAAAGGTTAGACAGGTTGTGGTAGTTGGGGACTCAATTATCAAGAGGACAGAGAGGGCAATCTGTAAAAAAGATCTCGTGAACCGAACAGTATGTTGTTTACCGGGCGCCCGAGTTCGGCACATCGCAGATCTGGCAGACAGATTGATGTGGGGGGCTGGGGATGACCCAGCGGTCATGGTGCATGTGGGCACTAATGACAAAGTTAAAGGTAGGTGGAGGATCCTTAAGAACGATTTCAGGGACTTAGGTAATAGATTGAGGAAAAGGACCTCCAAGGTGGTTTTCTCTGAAATACTGCCTGTACCTCGAGCCACACCAGAGAGGCAGAAGGAGATTAGGGAACTTAACAAGTGGCTGAGGAATTGGTGTAGGAAGGAGGGGTTTGGGTTCCTGGAGAACTGGGCTGACTTCTCAGTCGGCTACCAGCTCTTTAGTAAGGATGGGCTGCACCTTAATGGGGACGGTACAGCTCTTTTGGGGAGAAAGATGGCCACCAAGTTGGAGGGGCTTTTAAACTAGGAGACGGGGGGGAGGGCTCAGAAGTAGAATCAGTCAGGAGGGAGCAGAGGACTGAAGGCAGTTGTAGGGTCAGCAGCGACAGTAGGTCCACAACGCCAATTGGCAGGTCTGTGCGGGAAAACCTCAGACCAAACAGGAATAAACATAACCACCAATTGCGCTCAACTTCCGTAAAACTAAGAGGGGTATATGCTAATGCCAGGAGCCTAGCTAATAAAATGGATGAGTTGGAAATGTTAGTACATGAGGAGGACATAGACCTTGTGGGAATAACAGAGACTTGGTTCGACCCCTCACATGACTGGCTGGCCAATATCCAAGGGTATTCGGTGTACCGGAAGGACAGGGTAGGAAAAAGAGGGGGAGGGGTATGTCTCTATGTCAAGAACAATATAAAGGTGATAGAAAGGAGTGACATTATGGATGGGATGAGCATGGAGTTAGAATCTGTGTGGGTTGAACTCCATAGGGAAGGAGAAAAGGGGAAAGTAATTGTGGGGGTTTGCTATAGGCCACCTAACCAAGGGGAGGAGGTAGAGCTGGAATCCTTTGCACTAATGAGTAAAGTGGCAAAATTGGGATCAGTCATCATATTGGGGGACTTCAATTATCCTGACATTGACTGGGAAGAGGGGACTGCACACTCACAGAAGGCCCGTCTATTCACAGAAACCTTACTGGATAATTACATGTCACAGTTGGTGGATTCTCCGACTAGAGAAAATGCAGTCCTGGATCTATTGATCACTAATGACCCAGACATAATCTCGGAGGTAGTAGTTCAGGACAACCTGGGCTCTAGCGATCACAGGATGATCACATTTAGTATAAATAACAATATAACAAGGCAAGTGGGGAACATAAGAACCCTAAACTTCAGAAGGGCAAACTTTCCAAAATTGTACTCATTGATGGAAAGGGTAAACTGGGACCAAACCCTGGGATCCCTGACCACAGAGGAAAAATGGGAATGCTTTAGGAACATATTAGGCAAAGGCATCTTGCAGTGCATTCCTATGGGAAATAAATTTAGAAGAGACAAAGCCAAACCTGGCTGGCTAAACCGTAACGTTAAAAAACGTATTAGGGGAAAAAAAATGGCCTTCAAGAAATATAAATCAGAGGGCACTGTATTGGCTTTCGAGCAATACAAGGAGGCAAATAAGAAAAGTAAACACGAAATCAAAATGGCTAAAATCAACTTTGAGAGACAAATAGCGGAGGATAGTAAAAAAAACCCAAAGAAATTCTTTAAATATATCAACAGCAAAAAAACTAGGGCAGAGCATATTGCACACATAATTAGCGATGATGGGGGGATGGTTACAGAGGACACTGAAAAAGCAACCGTGCTGAATGCTTTTTTCTCGTCAGTCTTTACACAGGAAACGGAGGGGTACACTGACCATGACTGTATGGTTAGTAGTAATACACAGGATTTGCCACTATGGCTAACAGAGGGTGAAATCAGGGAAAGGCTGGATAAACTTAACACAAACAAATCACCAGGCCCGGATGGCGTACATCCGAGAGTACTCAAGGAACTCAGTAAGGTTATATACAGACCACTGTTCCTGATCTTTGCTGACAGTATTAGGACAGGAGATGTACCAGGGGATTGGAAGAAAGCTAACGTGATTCCGATATTCAAAAAGGGCCAGAGGCATATCCCGGGAAATTATAGGCCTGTCAGTTTGACATCAATAGTATGTAAACTTCTGGAGGGGATGATAAGGGACTATATCGTAGAGTTTGCTAAAGACAACAACATCATCAGCAGTAATCAGCACGGGTTTACAAATGGGCGTTCTTGTCAAACCAATCTCTTAGCATTCTACGAGGAGGTAAGCTGTGAGCTAGATAGGGGGAGACCAGTGGATGTGGTGTACTTGGATTTCGCTAAGGCGTTTGATACAGTTCCCCACAAGCGCTTAATTTATAAAATAAGGTCTGCAGGTATCGAAAGCAGGGTTTGCTCTTGGATACGGAATTGGCTTAAAGGGCGTGTCCAAAGGGTGGTAATAAACAGCGCATACTCAGACTGGTCTGAGGTTGTAAGCGGGGTGCCCCAGGGCTCAGTCCTGGGACCAACCTTGTTCAATTTATTCATAAACAGCATTGAGGACGGGATCAGTAGTGCGTTATCAGTTTTTGCAGATGACACAAAATTGGCCAGGGCAATAACTGCACAGCATGAAGCAGATATCCTACAGAATGACCTGGACAAAATTACAGAGTGGGCAACGACATGGCAAATGAGGTTTAACGTGGAGAAGTGTAAGGTTTTGCACTTGGGGACTAAAAACATAAAAACACAATACACGTTAGGAGGGGAACCCTTGGGGGAATCAAAAATGGAGAAGGATCTGGGAGTCTTGGTTGATGATAGATTAGGCAACAGCATGCAATGTCAAGCGGCAGCTGCCAAAGCCAGCAGAATATTAGCATGCATAAAGAAAGGGATGTATTCCAGAGATAAGACTATAATCCTTCCACTTTATAAAACTCTGGTCCGACCGCATCTGGAGTATTCTGTCCAGTTCTGGTCGCCAGTCCTCAGGAGGGATGTGTTGGAGCTGGAGAGAGTCCAGAGAAGGGCAACTAAACTAATTAGGGGATTGGAGGACCTTGACTATGAAGAGCGTCTACAATCGCTTGATTTATTCTCCCTGGAGAAGAGACGTCTGAGGGGGGACATGATAGCAATTTATAAATATCTTAATGGGGATCCCAGCTTAGAAAAAAAGCTGTTCATTCGAAGGGATTGCATGAGGACTCGAGGGCATACAATGCGATTAGAGGAGAAGCGTTTTAACCACAGGCAACGTGGGGGGTTCTTTACTGTTAGGGCTACAAGATTGTGGAATTCTCTACCACAAGAGGTGGTTTCTGCGGGTAGTATGGTGGCTTTCAAAAGACTCTTAGACTTACATCTCAAGGATCAGAACATTCAGGGGTATGTGAGATGAGTACAGCCACACACACCTACACAGGTTGAACTGGATGGACTATTGTCTTTATTCAACCTCACCTACTATGTAACTATGTAACTATGTAACTATGTAACCTGGAGGCGGCGGCCATGACGTTACGTCTGGGTTACTTGGCTGCTGAAGGCGCCAAATTTAAAAAGTGACTGTATTCAAAAATGCAGTGTTCAGTGGAGGGGTCTGGAGTCTTTAGACTCCTGATCCCTCCACAAAGAGTACCTTTCACTGCCTATTGCTGTCACAAGGGATGTTTACATTGCTTGTGACAGCAATAAAAGTGATCAGATTTTTTTTTTAAAAAACCTGTGCTATAATTAAAAAAATAAATAAAAAAAATTTAACCGCCCCTCACGCACAAAAGAAAACGTATACGGAAGTCGTGCCCGCAAATGAAATCGCTATTCAAACGACACATGTGAGGTATTGTCGCGATCGCCAGAGTGAGAGCAATCATTTAAAAAAAGAGCTACTCTGTAACTCTAAACTGGTAACCGTTAAAATTTTTTAAAGCCCTAAAAATGGACACCCAAAAAAAAAAAAAAGCGTCGCCTATGGAGATTTTTATTGACCGTAGTTTGTTGCCATTTCACGGGTGTGCGCAATTTTAAACCGTAACATGTTGGGTATCTATTTACTCGGCGTGACACCATCTTTCACAATATACAAAAAAACTGGCTTTTTTTAAATGCAGTGAAATATAATTTTTCCAAAAAAATTACGTTTTAAAGACCACTGCGCAAATACCACGTGACAAAAAATATTGCAACAACCGCCATTTTATTCTCCAGAGTCTTTGCGAAAAAAAAAAAAATTATATAATGTTTGGGAGTTCTAAGTAATTTTCTAGCAAAAAATTCTGATTTTAACTTAAACAAGTGTCAGAAATGGGCTCGGTCCTTAAGTGGTTAAACTACTTTTGCCCATATATCACATTATCTGACCTTTTACCTACTTCTTATCTACCATTTCTTCTTTTTAAGTCAGTTTTTACACAATGATGTGGTTTGAAGATCAGGAACCAGCTATACAGCCTGAGGGTTTAGGCTGTGATCTCTAACAAGGTTATCTGGGGTAAAGCAGTCATTCTAATGACCTGGGAGGAGTTCTGTTGCTTAAAACTCACATGTTTGGAATGTCTTGAAATTATATGAGAAATTGGGTATTTATAATGAAACTAATGTGTACTTTTTGGGTACTTGGGGTCAAAATTCAATCAGGAAGTGGATGTAGCTAACGGTTATGGAGTGTCTTATTCCAAAGCTGACCATACACAGAGTGAATTTCATCCGATTCCAAAAAACTGGTCAAAATTCACTCTGTTGGTGGCTCTGGCAGCCCCCTCCTGTTCGACACTGTTTGATTAAGTTCGATCGGCTGAACAGATCCTGCATCCAATCAAGAGCAGATGCTGGTCGGGTACTTTGACAAATGATCGACCGATATCATTTTTTTAATGCTGATATTTTGGTAATCGGATATCGGTATCGGCCGATATCGGCCGATATTTTAGGGCATGTAAACATTTTTTTTTCCAGGTACTCTTTAGGAGGGATCTGTGGGCACTGAAAAGCATTCAAAACGCCAAGTTTGGCTGTTTTGAATGCTGTCAGTTTTTTTAATGTGGCGCCGAGTACCCGGAAGTTATGTCATGACATCACGTCCGGGTTGTTTACATGGAGACTTGATCAGAGCCGAATGTGGGTTTGATCGGGTCTTCTGTTCGGTGGGCGTGCAGGCAGGATGCCCAGGTCTTTCGGGGGAGAGTGATGTCCCCCCCCCCCTCCCGCTCCTTGTAATGACAGCCGAGCAGCAACTCAGCCGCATCGGTTGTCATTACAAGACAGCCGACCGTCGGCTATGGACACCGGTACCGGGGTGATGCCTCTAGCTGCAGGCATCACTCCGGTACAGCACTTTCCCGCAATATCGGTAACCTCAGGGGGCGATTCCGATATATCGGGGAAAGTGCATATTGGCCCCTGATATATCGGTGGTGCCGATAATCGGTCGATCCCTAATTTTGACAGCCGGCAAAATCTGTTTATATAGCCAGCTTGGGCTCGTTCACACTGTAGCACACTGTAGTTTCCATTGTAGCGCCAACGCACAAAAATTCCTTATGTCCTATGGTATCAGTTCCCACTATAGCACCACAGGGAACAGAACTGTATTGAAGTGTCAGTTGTGACATTTCAATAAAAATCTTGTCTCCCAGCGCACACCACCAGCTGGCATGCAATTAGCACAGATTGCTAGTCTGAATAAGTCTCTCTGACGGAGACGGCCCTCATGCAACAGAAACATTCTCATAGGGCTTGTTCACACTAGTATTTGGAAGGTGGTAAAACCCCGCAGTTGAGCTGTAGCGTTCCACAACTGCATGAATTGCACACGGTTGCCGAGCACTTGCAGGGAGGTCCTATTCTCTTGACCATAGTGCCCATCGAAAGTGACAGGGGGCACAATACCTGCCATAGCCATGAAGCGAAGCATCACGGCCATGCCATGTGTCCATCCCCAGCCACTGCCCCTGCAGCTAAAGCGGATAGAAGTTGGGGGCAGTAAAAATTTGGCTCGACCGCTGAGTTGCATTGATTCTCCTCCCAACCATTAGTGTGGAGTGAACGAGCCCTTAGGGATTAAAGCAAATGGTGAGGAAGCAATGCAATGCCTCCTTACCACCTGTCAAATGCTCTCTGAAGAGCAATTCAGAGTCTCTGGAGCCCTATGAGAAAAAAATAAAAGCCCATCAGAGACTGTTTTCATATAACGAATGCTTTTCAAAGATTAGTTGGGGGTTACAAAAGCTTCCCAGATATTGATTGCATGTTAATACACACCATTGTTCTCCCACTGACATAGAAGACAGTCACTGCCATAATTAGTTACCCATGTATAACTAGCTGTGCGCAACACTAGCAGTTAAAAGAGAAGTATGGGTTTAATTTTTAGCTAGGTAATCATACTTATCTAGCTGAATGCAGCATCGGTCCCCCGCCGGCTTTACCATTGAGAACTGTGCGATCAAGCACTGCTGATCGCTTGGTTCTCAGGGCTCCCTGAGCAGTCCCTGTCAGTCAGCAGCTCTCTGCTCTGCCCCCTCCTCACTCACTGGAGCGCTGGGCTGTGGAGGGGGTGAGAGCTCAGGCTCTCAGCGGCTCACTGAGAGGCCGAGCCAGGTGCTGGTCCAGGCATGTGGGCGGATCCGGACCATGTGGTTGCGAATTTGCCCGAGCCTGGACAAGCTCTCTTATGTCAGCCAAAAGAGGGCTTCAGCTGAGAATGGGTCACAGGAGTGCAGAACAAACTGCACTCCTATGATCCACAGGAGAAGTAGACCCAAACAAGATAGACTTTTCAATTTGATAGACTTTTCGAATCTCGGCCTGTTCAGCAGCAACTGTCCCAGATGCAAACAATGTAATGGCAGGCAGAATGTACCCAAGTTTATTGCTAGTGACTGTTATAGCTGCTGGCAATAATCACTGTGTTCTACCAGCAGGGACGACTCTACCGCCGGGAAAACACAATGGCTCTGTGGGAGGGATTCTCCTGATAACACTGTCTGTACAGCCCATGGTTGTAGGAAAGAAATTCACTCCCTCTATGGCTGGCCTGACCCAATACTCTGGTCGCCTGGCAGCTGGCACACTCCTCTATACTGGCAGATCCTTCTCCATCCCCCTTCATCCTTCTCCATGTTGACTACTCCAGCCGTTCTCCTACTGGAATGTATGGTCCATGCAGGTTTTAGCCCCCAAGTGCAAAGCTTTACATTTTTCAACATAAAACCTAATTTGCTGCATAGTTGCCCAATTAAATAGTGCATTGAGGTTGGTTTGTAAGTTGGAGACATTGTGTAAGGACATTATTCCACTACATAGCTTGGTGTCATCTTCAAATACTGAAATGGTACTTTTAATAATCAATTTATAAATATGTTAAAATGCAAGGGTCCCAACAATGAACCTTGGGATACACCACTAATAACCTTAGACCTTTTAGAGTATGAATCATTGATCACTACTCTCTGAGTTCAATCTTTTGGCCAGTTTTCTGTCCATTTACAAACTGAATTTTCCAAGCCTGTAGACTTTACCTTACACATTAGCGGTTTGTGAGGAATTGTGTCAAAAGATTTTTCAGAACCCCAAGTATACTATATTCACAGCCACTCCTTTGTATACGTTTATCGTTACCTCCTCAAAAAAAAAATTACATTTGTTTCACGACTTTGGTCCTTCGTAATTCCATGCTGACTATTGCCTAAAATATTGTTTCTTGCAAAAACTCTTCTATGTCATTTTTTATTTAACTCTCAAGTATCTTCCCAACTATAGAAGTTAAAACTAACAGGTTTAGAGTTACTTGTTAAAGACATTGATCCTTTTTAAATTTAAAATAGGCCACAGTCATTAACCCACTGGGCACTTAAACCCCCTTCCTTACCAGACCAATTTTAAGCTTTCAGTGCTCTCACAATTTGAATGACAATTACTTAGTCATGCAACACTGTACCCATATCAGATTTGTGTCCTTTTTTCCACACAAATAGAGCTTTCTTTTGGTGGTATTTAATTATCATTGGGTTTTTATTTTTTGCACTATAAAAAAAAAAAAAAAAGACTGAAAATTTTGTTAAAAAAATGCAGTTTTCTTCATTTTGGTTTTAACATTTAGCATATTTAGTAATTTTTCTTGATACATTTTGGTCAAAAGTTATACTGCTACATATCTTTGGTAAAAATAACCCAAAATAAGTATATATTTTTTGATTTTTGTGAAGGTTATAGAGTCTACAAGGTATGGTGCCAATCATTGAAAATTGATCAGACCTGATGTACTGACGGTCTATCTCAATTCTTGAGACCCTAACAAGCCAGGAAAGTACAAATTGCCCCCAAATTACCCCTTTTTGGAAAGCAGACATTCCAATGTATTTAATAAGAGGCATAGTGAGTTTTTTTTTAAGTTGTATTTTTTCCCACAATTCTTTGCAAAATGAAAATGTTCTTTTTTTTTTTCACAAACTTTTCATATTACCAAATTATTTCTCACATACTGTATAGGCATACTTGCAACTACACCCCAACATACATTCTGCTACTCCTCCTGAGTATGGCAATACCACATGTGTGACACTTTTACACAGCCTGGCCACATAAAGGCCCAACATCCAAGTAGCACCTCCAGGTGTTCTAGGAGCAAAAATTACACATATAATCTCCTGACAACCTATCATACTTTTGAAGGTCCTGGAGCACCAGGGCAATGGAAACGCCAACAAAATGACCCCATTTTGGAAAACAAACACCACAACACATAATCTTTTCCACAAGTCTTTGGAATATGTAGGAAGAAAATGAAAACACATTTTTTTACACAAAGTTGTCCAGTACCACATGTGTAAGACTTTTACACAGCCTAGCCACATACAGAAGCCCAACATGCAGGGAGCACCGTCATTTCCTGACTACCCATTACAATTTTGTGAGGCACTGTAGGGCACTGATAAGCACTGATATGGCACAGATGAGCACTGATGTGGCATGGATGTGACATGGATGGGCACTGATGTGGCATGGATGAGCACTGACATGGCATGGATGTGGCACGGATGAGCACTGACAAGACATGGATGTGGCACGGATCAGCATTGACGTGGCATGGATGAGCACTGATGTGGCATGGATGTGGCAGGGAGGAGCACTGACGTGGCATGGATGTGGCACAGATAAACACTGACGTGGCATGGATGAGCATGGGTGTGGCACAGATGTGGCACGGATGAGCACTGATGTGGCATGAATATGGCACAGACGAGCACTGACGTAGCATTGATGTGGCACAGATAAGCACTGACGTGGCATGGATGTGGCAAGGATGAGCACTGACGTGGCATAGATGAGCACTGATGTGGCATGGATGTGGCACGGATGAGCACTGACGTGGCACGGATGTAGCACGGATGAGCACTGACGTGGCACGCATGAGCACTGACATGGAATGGATGTGGCAAGAATGAGCACTGACGTGGCATTGATGTGGCACGGATGAGCGCTGATGTGGCATGGATGAGCACGGATGTGGCTTGGATGAGCCACGGATGAGCACTGAGGTGGTATGGGTGGGCACAGGTGAGCACAGATGAGGCATGGATGAGGTATCTTCAAGGTATGGAGGAGGCAGGGAATGAGCGCAGCTGCAGCCTCCCCTCCTCTCCTCGCATGCTGTGCCGATTGCTATGTACAAAGTGCGAGGAGAGAACTGAACCAGGTTTGTTGATAACTGATCGGCCTGTCATTGGATGGAGCAATCACGTGGTAAAGGGCCACTGCCAAAATCCATACCAGACCATTATCCGAGGATGCAGCCTGACAGGCCAGGATGGGGGGGATGAGTGAGCATCCCCCCTCCTGAACCATACCAGGCCATTTGCCCTCAACATGCTAAGGGGTGCTTTGGGGTGCCCTCCAAAGCACCTTGTCCACATGTTGATGGGGACAAGGGCCTCTTCCCCACAACCCTGGGCTGTGGTTGTGTGGGTCTGCGGGTGGGGGGCTTATCGGAATCTGGAAGCCCCCTTTAACAAGGGGGGCCCCCAGATCCCACCCCCCTATGTAAATCGGTATCGGGTACATCATACCCCTACCCATTCACCCAAAAAGTATCCCAAAAAATAAACATAAAAGACAGTTTTTGAGTACTTTATTCCAAAATATAAATAAAAAAATAGTGTCTCTCGATGTAAATCCATCGTCAATCACGATGCCCGCTGCACAGAAAAATAGAAAAAAATTTAAAGACGCTTCCGCATCTTCTGATGCTTACCCGCCTAATGCCGTTCTTGAGCTTTGATAGCTTTTTTATAGGCAAGGGGCAGGGCCACCCAATTACATCACTAGGTGGCACGGCCCCTTTTGACGTTAAAGGACGTCTCGTGATGTCAGAAGGGTGTGGTGCCCCGCCCCTTGCCTATAAAAGAGCTGTCAAAGCTCAAGAACGGCATTCGGTAGGTAAGCCTCAGAAGAGGCGGAAACTTCTCTCAATTTTTTTCTATTTTTCAGGTGCGGCAGGCGCCGTGATTGATGATGGATTTACACCGAGGGACATCATTTTTGTTTTTGGAATAAAGGACTTGTCAAAAACTGTCTTTTGTAATTAGGGTCCAGTATAGATTTTGGGGGGACCCCACGCCGTTTTTTTTTTAAATTTTGGCGTGGAGATCCTCTTAAAATCTATGCAAGACCCAAAGGGCCTGGTATACAGTGGGTACGGAAAGTATTCAGACCCCCTTAAATTTTTCACTCTTTGTTATATTGCAGCCATTTGCTAAAATCATTTAGGTTCATTCTTCTTCCTCATGAATGTACACATAGCACCCCATACTGACAGAAAAACACAGAATTGTTGACATTGTTGCAGATTTATTAAAAAAGAAAAACTGAAATATCACATGGTCCTAAGTATTCAGACCCTTTGCTCAGTATTTAGTAGAAGCCCCCTTTTGATCTAATACAGCCAGGAGTCTTTTTGGGAAAGATGCAACAAGTCTTTCACACCTGGATTTGGGGATCCTCTGCCATTCCTCCTTGCAGATCCTCTCCAGTTCTGTCAGGTTGGATGGTAAACGTTGGTGGACAGCCATTTTTAGGTCTCTCCAGAGATGCTCAATTGGGTTTAAGTCAGGGCTCTGTCTGGGCCATTCAAGAACAGTCACGGAGTTGTTGTGAAGCCACTCCTTCGTTATTTTAGCTGTGTGCTTAGGGTCATTGTCTTGTTGGAAGGTAAACCTTCGGCCCAGTCTGAGGTCCAGAGCACTCTGGAGAAGGTTTTTGTCCAGGATATCCCTGTACTTGGCCGCATTCATCTTTCCCTCGATTTCAACCAGTCGTCCTGTCCCTGCAGCTGAAAAACACCCCCACAGCATGATGCTGCCACCACCATGCTTCACTGTTGGGACTGTATTGGACAGGTGATGAGCAGTGCCTGATTTTCTCCACACATACCGCTTAGAATTAAGGCCAAAAAGTTCTATTTTGGTCTCATCAGACCAGAGAATCTTATTTGTCACCATCTTGGAGTCCTTCAGGTGTTTTTTAGCAAACTCCATGCGGGCTTTCATGTGTCTTACACTGAGGAGAGGCTTCCGTCGGGCCACTCTGCCATAAAGCCCCGACTGGTGGAGGGCTGCAGTGATGGTTGACTTTCTACAACTTTCTCCCATCTCCTGACTGCATCTCTGGAGCTCAGCCACAGTGATCTTTGTGTTCTTCTTTACCTCTCTCACCAAGGCTCTTCTCCCCCGATAGCTCAGTTTGGCCGGACGGCCAGCTCTAGGAAGAGTTCTGGTCGTCCCAAACGTCTTCCATTTGAGGATTATGGAGGCCACTGTGCTCTTAGGAACCTTAAGTGCAGCAGAAATCTTTTTGTAACCTTGGCCAGATCTGTGCCTTGCCACAGTTCTGTCTCTGAGCTTTTCAGGCAGTTCCTTTGATCTCATGATTCTCATTTGCTCTGACATGCATTGTGATCTGGAAGGTCTTATATAGATGGGTGTGTGGCTTTCCTAATCAAGTCCAATCAGTATAATCAAACACAGCTGGACTCAAATGAAGGTGTAGAACCATCTCAAGGATGATCAGAAGAAATTGAAAGCACCTGAGTTAAATATATGAGTGTCACAGCAAAGGGTCTGAATACTTAGGACCATGTGATATTTCAGTTTTTCTTTTTTAATAAATATGCAACAATGTCAACAATTCTGTGTTTTTCTGTCAGTATGGGGTGCTATGTGTACATTCATGAGGAAGAAGAATGAACCTAAATGATTTTAGCAAATGGCTGCAAAATAACAAAAATTTAAGGGGGTCTGAATACTTTCCGTACCCACTGTAGATTGGGGGGGGGGGGGTGGGGGGCACACTGTTTTTTTTATTTATTTTGTCATAGGATTCCCCTTAACCACTTAAATACAGGGCACTTTTATCCCCTTCCAGCCCAGACCAATTTCAGCTTTCAGTGCTCATTGGCATCTATGGGAAATATTGGTCAGCTTGGCATGGCACTGCTCCCTGTCTTTAATATTGGCATCTATGGGAAATCTTGGTCCACTTGTCATGGCATTGCTCTCGAACCATAAGTGACAGGGACACCAAACTTGGGGAGCACAGAGAGGGGATCCAGGACAACAACATATCCATACATTTTAAAAGTGGAGTATGCCTGTACACTACACTGACTGTACTAAAATCACTCAACACACTATCCACTAACTACCTGCCTAATCTCTATTGTCACACACTATACATGTCTGCCGTATAAGAGGCAGCCTTATATAGTGTGGGGCGTGGACCTGAGTCATTAATGGCTAAAGGCACCCTGCCTTTGGCCAATCATGGCTCTGAAAGGACATTATGCTGTGATTGGCCAAAGCATACAGTACAGGTGCATGCTTTGGCCAATCATTAGCAATCAATGCACTGCAACTTACGTTCGACTTGAACATCAAGCCCATCACTAATATTTAGATGTTTCTCATTATTGTACCAGTTATATCTCTATGATATATATATAAAAACTTTGAAGTTTGAATATGACAGACAGACAGACAGAAGTTTGAAAAGCTAACAAAAATAAAATTTTATTTATAAATAAAAAATTATTAAAAAAAAAATATTTAAAACAACAAAAACAAACTCAGAGCAAGGGCTGGTCAACAGAAGGACCAACCCCCATTTGCCGCTCCAAAGATTGGATGCGGCGGACGGCTCACCGCAGCATCTCCCGCATGTCACCCATTGACGTGTCCTTCAACACTGGGGAGAAAGAGACAAGATAATTACCTAGAGGCAAAATGCATAAACAAAGGATTCACAAAATCACTACATCAAAAACTAGGCACTGTAGCCTATTTGCCCTGTTTTACATACATTATTGCTCAAACATGACAGATTGCTGGTCTTCATAGTCAGATTCGAATGCTTAATCCCAAAAAATGTTTAGGGCACATGTAAGGTGAATTTCTTGGCCAACAAAATTAAATTTTTACGTTCAATCTCCATGGATATATCTATATTGGGAATGCTGTCCAATTTGATCCACACAGGGTCAGTTTCCTTTTGACCTAATGGTTTGATTATTCATGTGTGGTGGAAGGGAGGGGGCCCAGCTCCTAGGAAGCTGAGGTGTGGTCTTTCATCTGTTAGCATTGAAGCCTAAAGATGGTAGAGATCACAGTGGAGGAAGCACTTTGTTTGGCCTAACAGGTAAATACTCACTAGTTTTTTGTACTATTCTAACAAATGTGGATCAACTTTAAGGGGCCACAAGCATAGACAATAAGCTGTCTGGGAAAGTGTTCTAAAGGTTTAACAAGATGACTTTATTAGCTGTTCCCCAAAAACAATGTAAAAGGCTTGCCGTGTAAACCTCAGCAGGTTAAGAGGAACAAACCTTTGTAATAATGGTATGTGTAGCTAGGCTACATGTGCACATATCTCTCCCCATCAAAAATTAGAAATCATCAATCCCCCCTCCCCCATTCTCTCATATTTATTCATACCATATCCACCCCCCCCCTCTTTTCTCTTTCTTTAAATTTTCTCCCATTAAACCCCCTACTCTTGTACACCATTTTCTCTCTCACCTATGTCTCTTGCTCTCTTCTTATCCCCTCCACCCTCCCCTAAAAGGGTGCTTTTTGCACCTTTTCAGTGCCGAAGCTTGTTTCTACACTGCAATCTACCTGCTTCAGGGAGAAGTGTGTAGTGCTGAAGGGGGTTCTCTGAAAAGGTATGGCTGAGGCACAAACAACATGAAAGTGTTTTGAACATCTAATTTTTTGATGCTTAAAAAAACAATCATGCTATACTTACCTGCTGCCATCTGTGCAGTGGTTAGGCACAGAGCAGCCCTAACCCTCCTCTTCCCAGGTCCCTCTCCACCACTCTGGGCACCTTCCCTTCTGTTGAGTGCCCCCACAGCAGGCAGCTTGCTATGGGGGCACCTGAGATGAGGCCAAGCTCCCTGTGTCCATTCAGACACTGAGCCGTGACCCGGCCCTGCCCCCTCTCTCTCTCCTGATTGCGGGAGCCAATGGTGCCGCACTGCCATGTCAGCCAATGAGGAGGGAGAGTCTGGACCAGCTGAGTGTCTCCTGCAACATTGCTGCAGTGGGGTGGGCTCAGGTAAGTAAAAGGGGGGCTGTTGCACATAGAAGCCTTTGAATCTTAATGCATATAATGCATTAAGAGAAAAAAACCTGCTGCCTTTACAACCACTTTAAGCCTGCTCTGCCCCATTTACTTTCCATACTAACAAATATTGCACATTAGAGCAAAAACACAGTTTACTTACCTTCACCAACTTGGCCATGGGTCTGTGGGCCAGGAGAAGATAGCCTCTCCTGCCATGAACCTTAAAAAAACAAAAAAAACAATTGAACTAATATTTGTTTGATTCCAGGGGTCAAGCATTCAGGAGCTTAAAAAGAACACACGCAATGTTGAAGCCAAGCCACCCGCCAACTGTAATGGTTTAAACACCAGGACAAGATGAGGTTAACACGGCCAAAAATAAACTAGAGTTACAAAATACTCCATGTACACTTCAGGGAACCCAACCAAAAATTGAGGGTGGCCTCATGAAACTGACTAAAGCCTAAAATGTCCAGCAATGCTCCCCACAGCCCCACTACCAGATTCCAATAGGGCAACGTTAACCACTACCCCCTCCACACTGACTGTGTTGAAAAAATATTCTTGCAATTAGTGGTCATTGGTAGGACATAAAAAAATATCCTGGATGGACAGCCTTACATTGGCCCTGATGGGATATTCTTTGTCCTTGAACTTCCCAATCCTCCGTGTCCAACACTTTAACCTTCCTGTCACATCTAGCTAAAATACAATGGATCTTAACCAAACTTACATTTGCACATATACACATCCCCCTAGCACACACATTAAATGTGTGAATCCCATTGAAGGTACTTACAGTGGGCCTGAGGGGAGGCTGACTCCTTTGGGGCATGAACATTGCGATCCTCCTCCATGGTGGAAACATTTGTTGATACTACAAACCCACAGAAAACAAACAAACATTTAATTCCAGCAATTTGGAAAAGGGACACAAAGTATGCAAAACCATTGAAGGTACTTACAGTGGTCTCCAGCCAGAGGGGCATCCTCTGGGGAGGGCTAGCATGCCTCTGCCTCCTCCTCCTCCTCCATGGTGTAAACATTTTTTGATACTACAAACCCATAGAAAAAAAAAACATTTCATTCCATCAATTTGGAAAAGGGACACATAAAGTATGCAAACCCATTGAAGGTACTTACAGTGGTCTCCAGCCAGAGGGGCATCCTGGGGGCTGGCCTGGCTCTGTCGCCTCCTCCTTCCTCCTATCCAGCATGGCTGATGATACATAAACAACAAAATATAAGAAAACACCAAAATGTTGCAGTCCTCCAAGTTTCAACAAGGACACAGAACACAGACATTCACAGTCAAAGTACTTACAATGGGCCCGAGGGGGATTGGTCTCCTGCTGCTCCTCATCATCCTCTCTCATTTCAACAGATAACAGCACAAATTACACCCATTTTTAGTACACAAATATCCAGCCAATTATCCACATGCTAGCAATATTCTCAATGACCCAACAATTTGGGTTCCAAAGCTAGTAACGCATTAGGGAATGTCAACTGGACATTTCCTTGGGGCAGGCAATACATTCAGGAACAATGACATCAATGAGTTTATTTGTGCATGTTTTGAACCAGGAGGGGACAGTACATCCACTATGGTGCCCCCCCCCCCCATCTCCGTCCCCCACACTAAAGTAGCTAGTGGCTTTCAGGTCACTTAAAGCAGCCTGAAGATCATGTGTTCACTATGCGGTCACATTAGTCCAAGCTCCACAAAACTGTTCTGAAATAAGGTTATTCAGAACATTTTTCAACGTTTCTCAGTGAGCTGTGTTTTGCGCCCAGCTAGCAAATGCTACCTGGCCAAATCACACCACTTTTTACCATGCAATTAGGTGTAGGCAAACCCAGATCACCTCCAAACACAGTTGTCAGGAATGTAGCACATTCAGAGTAGTTTAAAACATTGCTGGTACAATCGTTCTCATTTGAAGAGGAATCCTATTTTTTTATGAAGGGAAATAATCCCCCCTCAAGAGTAATTGACTGTTACGATGTTGCTCCCAAACTGTTCTGAAGTATTTGGAACCACAGGAGCCAAATAAAAAAAAAAAACATTATTTAGGCTCCACACTCCTCCCAAAGGGCTTAAAATTTAGTGACTACAAAATTCCCATGCTTCTGCTTACCATCAACTTCTTGGAGCCACTGCAAATGCTTACTCCCTGGCACCACAAAACGAAGTAGCGCAGTCCTCCTCCTCCCCTTCTTTACCAAGCAGACCACTGCTTGGCGGCCATCAACTGTGTCTAAAACAAGAAGACAAAGAGAATATAATTTACTGACAAATTATAAAGGGAGTTCAAAAGGCTGTGAACACACACACACACACATATTTTGGGATATTTATTCCACATATTGACTTACCAGAGATTCTCGCCTCTGTCTTCTTCAGCGCTCTTGGATTGCGCCTCTTAATGTCACTCCAAAAGCACTGAAGGTTCAGCACAGATGTGCCATGGCGGAATCTCTGCCACAACTAATGCCTGACCCACCGCAGGATGGTCTGCTTGGTAAAGTTAGTGATGGGCCCATCGTTTTGGCGGAGGAGGAGGATCTGTGGAAACAGCAATTTATGTTTTACTTACATTCTAAAAGATTGTGTTATAAAAACTCAAAACACACATAACAAACCTTTAGAGATTTGTCACAAAGGAAATACACCTTTACAGTTTCTGATGATACACATACACCTATGTACACATCTATCTACATGACCTATGTCACCACACAGTGGCAAAGTGTAATGAAGTAATGATGAGTTCAACATGGGGGTTGCATTGGGGAAAGGGGGCTCCAAACACCCACCTCAAAGTATCTTGTCTCCATGTTGATGGGGACAAGGGCCTTTTACACACAATCCTGGGCAGTGGGGTGGCGGGGGCCTGTGGGCAGGGGGCTTTTCAGGATCATGAAGCCTCCTTTAAAAGGTGTCACCCATATCCTGCCCCCCATGTGATATATTGGACCCCTAATAACTCCCCTCCAAGAAGTTATCCCAAAAGAAAAAGACAAACCCACATTTTAGCAAAGCAAGGTTTATTAAGCAATTTTCCAAAACACAAAAACGTTTTCCACAAATGTCGATCCATAGTCAATCACAATGGCTGCCAGCACAGAAAAAAGGATTTAAAAAACATAAGCTCCACCTGCAGCAAAGGCTAATCACCAACATGGTACTCCTCTGTCTGGCAGTTGTTAAATAGGTTAGTGGTGGGACCACAAGTTGACATCGCCATTTGACCCCGCCACTAACCTATTTAACAACTGCTAGACAAAGGAGCACCATGTTGGTGATTAGCCCCCTTGTCACATTACCAACCAGTGCTTTTTTGTTTTGAACTGGTGGGGTGACAGGCGTCCTAATTGACAATGGATCTCCATGGGGGAAAGTGATGTTTCCGATTGTAACTTAAAGAAAGGACTTTTCAAAAATTGATTGTGGAATTACCTTAGTTTTATGGTGCAATTAATTGGTGCTCAACGCAACCCATACTCATTCACGGGAGGGAGGGGCTAGGATCTGGGGGCACACTTGTTAAAGGAGGCATCCAAACATCAAGAAGCCTGCTGGTCGCAGAGCCGCCATAACCACTGGCTTGGGTTCCGTGGAAGAGACCCATGTCCCCATCAACAAGGTGCTTTGGGGTAGTGATGGCAGGTCTGCTATGGATTTGGTGGGGGGGCCCCAATGACGTGGATTTATGATACCTTTTTGCTCGGGCTTTCCCTTAAAAGCCATACAAGCACCAAAGGTCACCGTATTCATTGGGGGGGAGCGTTGAGAAATGCAGGATGTGTTTTAAGGTTTCAACTGGCACGAAAAAGCCCCCCTTAAAAATTTGCAAAATCTTTCCTTATGTGATTTGGGATGATGCATGGTATAGATACAGTATAGATGGACCACTTTACAAGCTGACTAAGGCGAACACCCAGGCACTATATTTAATCAAAATGTTTGCTTTTCTTGTTTCACTTTAAACATCCTTAACCCTTTGGCATATGCTATCACTGGCACTTTAAGGGGTTTGCTATGTTGGCACCTCCTCCCTTTAAAACCATACACATTAATTAAACAGGATCTGTGGCTAATTAAAGTGTTAATGAAACTCACTTGATGCCTTATCTGCAATACATTTGCCTCAGAACCGGTGGCCAGCTTAGGATTTTCTCTTCTGGGAGGCGGGGCTTATGGCCATGTGATCACCATGATTGGCAGTCACATGATCTACAAAGTCCGAAATTACAAGGTGTGAGCAAGAACTTGCAGTGAGCTGCCAATCAGTGTGCTAGGAGTGTGCAAACCCTTAGCACTGCTAGCAATATTGAATGCAAATATGCAAATGCTCGGTGACCAGGCCCAGCTGATGACAGGGTGCATATTTATGTGCGCACAGCACCAACTGTATCAAATCACTGCTTCTTTAAAAACAAGACTGAAACATATATATATATATATATATATATATATATATACTGTATGTACACACACACGTACATATATATATACACACACACACGTATATATATATATATAAATACACACACACATTTGTTCCTGCACATGCCATGAGCTACATACTGTGGCAGAACTATATACTGTATATGTGTGTGTGTGTGTATATATATATATATACTATATTTCCTGGAACATGTTCACATGCAGGAAGCCTAATGTGCCTAGAAATCAGAAGTGACGTGTGTGTGCACAACCAAGAAGTGAATGTGTGGTGAGGATCAAGAAAATACCCCCCCCCCCAAGCCAGGGGAACAACAAGATCCCTCCCACACTTACTTTGCACATCAACAGCAGCTCTACGGGTGAAAACAGGGAGTGAGCCACTGTTCTCCTAGTAGCGCCGAGCAGCTGTACACTTCCAGGAGTGTGTGCACCCAATTTCGTGGCACTTCCGGTTTGCGCGAGGCGAAATGCATATGCGCCATTCCGCAGGTACGCCATTGCCAACATTTTTTTTTGGTCTTTTTTTTTCTTCAATGTTGGTGTTCAGAGACAAATAAGATTTAGTTGACATCTTTCATGATTTACCTAGGCCAACTAAAAAGTGAAGTGATCCATGCATAAATCCAGCACTGCAGCAGTGTTTTTTTCTTTTTTGGAAAGTTTTTTTTGAAAATATTTGCAATTATCCCCCCCCCCCATATTGGATTCTAGCTACTTTATTAAAATGACTTGCACATGTGCCAAAGAAAATGAGAAGGTATGCAATTAGATTGGAGAACACTTTGAAGAAGTGCAAATAGTGTGCACTTCTCAAACATTTATTTCTAGTCTGCAACAGTAAAACATAATGCATTAAAACAACAATTTATTGGAATTTTATCAACATTTGGTATTATAATGCAATAGACCTAAAAAAAAGGCAATTATAAAACAGCATATTACAATATGGTTAGAAGGGTTCTACTCCAAAGAGCTTACAATCTACAAGGGTAAAGCCTCGTACACACGCAACGATTTTCCGCCGACCGGTCGTCTGCCTTTTGTCCGGAGTGGTGTCTGTTGGTTGGAATGTGCTCTAGACTGCACACAAATTTTCTCGCACTACAGAATTCTACTTCAGAAGTGATGTCATGTGTTGGATTGCTTTCTTTGTGTTCTTTCATCTCTGAGCATGCCTAGTCTTGCTCATAAGATTTTTCCCCATCGAAATCTGTACTAATGAGACGAAAATCGGACGCGTTTTGACGGTCGACAAAAATTATATAGCCTGCACACCAGGATTTTTTTGGCCAAAAAGTCGGAGTCGGTTGTCGGAAGCATCATACTAACAAGCTGAAAATCAGCAGATCGGTCATCGGACGAAATTTCCCAGCCGAATTTCTACTCGTGTGTACGGGGCTTTAGACACATAATTGCACACACCTTAACATTCACGTTATAAAACGAGAATAAAAAGAAGGCTGATAAGAACCAGCACAATCATTTTAGAGAAACAACATCTAAAGTTTAAGTGCAGGATAAGCAAAACAGACCAAATGAATACTAAATCCAAAAAGGTAGAAATGGAAAAAATACACATACATTTCTGATTAGCAGGAAGCTTCCTTTCTATCTAAACCATAACATTAACTAGATTAACATTAGGAATTTTAGGTCTAACATGTAAGGTTTAGAAGTAACTAGAAAAAGATATGGCTCCACAGAGGCTTGCAAACAAACACGTCAAACACATGTTCAGATTTGACAAAGACACACAATTTTGAAAACATGCCCACAAAAAAAAAAAAAAAAAACCTTTGGAGGTCCAAAAGGCAAAACTATTACAGCAAACTGATCAAACCACAGCCTAAGTGGGGTGTGGGTCAGTCATTATGCACACCATCTCTATTACCCCCCTACCCCCAAAATAAAAACCCAATTCATAACAAACGCAAGCAAAGATTATGTCCTCTTCACAGGCAAAGCAAACCACACTATCGCAGGCCTTTATATAACATAGGTTGGATTGATAACACATCTACACCCACCCAGTAAAGGAAATGTCCACCAGTGTAATTAATTCTGTCTCTTCGTGTCTTAAGTTCTCACACCTGTGGATCAGGAACACACACTCTTGGCAAATGAAAGAATGCAACAGTATATGTATTTCTGCAGGGTTAACTGAAAAAAGACAAATGTCCCAGGCTCAGGCAATGATCAGTGAGAACAAAAACAAAACTATTCAAGTAGCAAGTTGTTGGGCATGGGGAGGGTACAAAGCAGGAAATGTCAACTTTGTGAGGGCTGCTTCTCTTAACCACTTTACCACCGGAGGATTTTGCTGTCTTACGTCCTGGCCACTTTTTGCGATTCGGCACTGTGCGAATTTACCTGACAATTGCGCGGTCATGCAACACCGTACCCAAACGAAATTTACGTCCTTTTTTTCCCCACAAACAGAGCTTTCTTTTGGTGGTATTTGATCACCTGTGCGATTTTTACTTTTTGCGCTATAAACAAAAAAATAGCGTAAATTTTGAAAAAATAACAATATTTCTCACATTTATTTTATATGAAATCCCCCCCCCCCAAAAATGTAAAAATCTAATTTTTTTTTTAAATTTTTGGCCAATTTGTTTTCTGCTACCTATGTTTGGTAAAAAAAAAAATCACAATAAGCGTATTTTGATTGGTTTGCACAAAAGTTATTGCGTTTACTAACTAAGGGAAAGATTTCTGTCATTTTTGTCATTTTTTTTTTAACGAGTAATGGCGGCGATCTGCGATTTTTATTACGGGACGGCGACATTGCGGCGGACAGATCGGACCCTTCACTGACATTTTTGACACTTTTGGGGGTACCAGTGACATTACTACAGTAATCAGTGCTATACATATGCACGGTTACTGTAAAAATGACACTGGCAGGGAAGGGGTTAATTTTATTGGAGAGGGAGGGGTTAATGTATGCCTGGTGCTTACTAACGTGTGTGGGGGGAGGTGACTGAGTGACACAGGGACAGATTGCAGGTTCAGCTATGCTGAACCCTGCAATCTGACCCTGTCTGTCACTTAGGAGATCCGCCCGCTTTGTTTACACAAGCGGGCGGATCTCCAGACTCGATTCCCCGACGATCGGGGAAGAGCGGCGGTGATCACCGCCACTCCTCCCCTGGCCCGACTCCCGCTGTGACTGAATACAGCGGGAGCGAGCCTCCGGAGGCACGTACGTGCCACCCACAAGGGGAGGAGTCCAGCGATGTAGGTCTACGTCGCTGGACGGGAACGAGCCACTTTGCCGCAGTACAGTCAACGTGACTGGTCGGCAAGTGGTTAAATTGTTGACCAAACACATTCGTCATTCATCATCAGCATACAACATTAACATAGGAGTTCAGGTTTACACATATCTGCCCACAAAAACACAGTTGGATATTGGGTGCAAAACCACAGTCGCTTTCTTTCGAAAGTCATTTCTTGGTTTTCCATTATATGAAACCCATCAGAAATAAAATACCTAGTGAAAATGAAACTAGAACAACAGACAAACTTCTAGCTAGGTAGTGGAAGGTTTGTGATTCAAACCAATGACCCTGGTGCTGCAAGACAGAAGCGCTAACCATTTAGCCACTGTGCTGCCACACACATGGAGCCTCAATCTCTGTGGTGTTAAACAGCCCTAAGTCCCTGGGGTGCCTAAAGTTAATCGATGCACATGTACCCTGGAAGTCCAGAGTGCCATTGAGCAACCTGTTTCTGTGATATGCCATCTGGGTCCAAGGCTGGGTATGTCTGATTACTGTCAGCATGCTCTTATAGGCCCATCTCTAATGTTGAGGCTTTTTTTTGTTGGTAAGAGGCTGCAATTGGTGTTGGTGTGGAATTCACAAGGCTGCTTCTTGTCCTTCCCCACGGAACACATATTGAAAAATTTGCAATGGTGGTGAAACCGTCCTATAACAAAAAAATACATTTCTTGGGACATTTACCTATAGGTGGTGGAATTACATCAGTCAGGAGTTCTGTTTCTTGATTTATTATGTGATCTTTTTTGAATATTGGTATAGTAGAATAGTGGTGTTACCCTCTGATTATTTTTATTGATAATGACATTTTGAATTGGATTAACGATGTTAGTACACATATTACATTTTTGTGGTGAAAAAAGCTTATCATTTGAAAATACTAAACAACACACCAAACTGTTATTCATTTTAAAAAATGTGAGATGGAGAGCAAGGAGTGCATTATCTACCATTTAATTTCAGATGTCAATCAGCAAACTAGCTGAGCATGCTCAGTGTATCCAAAGATATGGCTCAAACAGCAAAGTATTTGAGCATGCTCAGTGTAACAAGCGATACAAATGACATAAGTCCCTGGGCATACAAAATGTACATGGCAGTATCTCTCTCGCTCTCTCTCGATATATTTGTAGAACCCTCTAGACAGGTGCTAGGTAAAAGCATCTATTTTGCTCCTGCTGCTTATCAGGGGAGCTGATCTATTAGTTTTGCCGGCCACATGTTTCCAGGTGTGATTCACTGGGTCTGAGGGAATGTCCCCACTGTATCCAACGAGGGAGCTTGTTGGACGGTGATGAAACCCAGCCAGTGACACATCCTGTTTCGTGGCAGTCCCAGTGGGAGGGCATGTGGCAAAGCATCCTGTGATTGGCCATAAATGGGGCGGGAGTATGTGACAGGACATCTTTTGGCGGGAGCAAAGTCCCAGGAGGAGGCGGACGGCTGTCTCTCCTTATGCAGAGTGAGGAAGGTGGTCCAGGCGGTTGGCCTAGTGACCAGGATTGCAGAGGATCCAGTGTGCTTACCAGTGGAGCTGCTGGGCAGAGGACTTTGGGAAAAACAATATCGTGAGTACTAAGGGATCTACCCAAGGGTCTGCCTGAGAGAGGGGACCACTCCAGAGAAGTCAGGGGATCAAGGAACCAGTTCACACAGAATGTTACAGGAAAGGGGGTGCTGCGTAGTGAACCCTGAAGATTAGGAACAAAGGGGGTGCCAGGAAGGGCCCTGACTAGCTCAATTTCAGTGTTACTCAGCGTTACTCAGCATTAACCAGCATTTAACCAGCATTTATTCAAGTCGTCCCTGCTTATTGTGCATAGTTTGTTCAGTCGGAATATCCCACTCATCCCTTCTCCTATCCAAGTTCCTAATAAAACATAAAAAACAAAGAAACTGGACTGGTCCTTGTCTGAGGAAAAATCACTTGGAAACATGTCTGAATGTTCTACTGTTACTAATGGTAACCCGTCTTCAGCAGCTCCCTTGGGAGTAGTGCTATATATATATATATATATATATACAATGGAGGCTGGTGCTCAAAATTTTTTTTTGGGGGGGGGGGGCGCAAACAGAAAAATGTAACAGGCATTGCTTTGCGCCAAAAAAACACTGTAAAAAAGTGCGTGACTTTGAGCTCGCAAAAGTGTGAAAGGGGCCTTCAGTAATTAAGGTATAGTGTGCCCCCTTTCAATGCAGAGAGACCAGCATGCCCCCTTTCAATGCACAGTGACCAGCGTGCCCCCTTTCAATGCAGTGACCAGTGTACATGCCCCTTTCAATGCAGTGACCAGCATACATGCCCCCTTCAAAGCAGTGACCAGCGTACATGCCCCCTTCAATGCAGAGATCAGCGTACATGCCCCCAATGCAGAGACCAGCATACATGCCCCCTTCAATGCAGTGACCAGCATACCATTCCCCCAATGCAGAGATCAACGTACATATCCCCAATGCAGTGACCAGCATACATGCCCCCAATGCAGTGACCAGTATACATGCCCCCAATGCAGTGATCAGCGTACATGCCCCCAATGCAGTGACCAGCATACATGCCCCCAATGCAGTGACCAGCATACATGCCCCCAATGCAGAGATCAGCGTGCGTGCCCCCAATGCAGAGATCAGCGTGCGTGCCCCCAATGTAGTGACCAGCATATATGCCCCCAATGCAGTGACCAGCGTACATGCCCAGAATGCAGAGATCAGCGTGCGTGCCCCCAATGTAGTGACCAGCGTACATGCCCCCAATGCAGAGATCAGCGTACGTGCCCCCAATATGGTGACCAGCGTACATGCCCCCAATGCAGAGATCAGCGTGCGTGCCCCCAATGCAGTGACCAGCATACATGCCCCCAATACAGAGATCAGCGTGCGTGCCCCCAATGCAGTGACCAGCAAACATGCCCCCAATGTAGTGACCAGCATACATGCCCCCAATGCAGTGACCAGCATACATGCCCCCAATGCAGTGACCAGCGTACATGCCCCCAATGCAGTGACCAGCGTACATGCCCCCAATGCAGAGATCAGCGTGTGTGCCCCCAATGCAGTGACCAGCATACATGCCCCCAATGCAGTGACCAGCGTACATGCCCCCAATGCAGAGATCAGCGTACGTGCCCCCAATGTAGTGACCAGCGTACATGCCCCCAATGCAGAGATCAGCGTGCATGCCCCCAATGCAGTGACCAGCATACATGCCCCCAATGCAGAGATCAGCGTGCATGCCCCCAATGCAGTGACCAGCATACATGCCCCCAATGTAGTGACCAGCATACATGCCCCCAATGCAGAGTACATGCCCCCAATGCAGAGTACATGCCCCCAATGCAGAGATCATCGTGCGTGCCCCCAATGCAGTGACCAGCATACATGCCCCCAATGTAGTGACCAGCATACATGCCCCCAATGTAGTGACCAGCATACATGCCCCCAATGCAGAGTACATGCCCCCAATGGAGAGATCAGCGTGCATGCCCCCAATGCAGTGACCAGCATACATGCCCCCAATGCAGAGATCAGCGTGCGTGCCCCCTTACCTACCTGGAGCAGCAGCGACGGCGGGCGACTTCTTCTCAGTCCCGGTGACCGGCGGCGCGTCTCCACGAGTCCTTCCAGCAGCAGCAGCGGCGGGCGGTTTCTTCTGAGTCCTGGTGACCGGCGGCGCGTCTCCACGAGTCCTTCTGCTCCCGCCTCCTCCTCGTCCAATGGCAAGGGGTTTGCCTTGCGGCCAATCAGGAAGCGCGTATCGGACATGCTTCCTGATTGGCCAGGAGGAGGATCGGTGTGACAATAGCGAATTTTCATTCGCTATTGTCACACAATGGGTGGGCTCGGGACACACTGCTCTGCGCCCCGGGTCCACCCTTTACATCGCCCTATTAGAGCCTCTGGCTCTAATCAGGTGATGCAAAAAAAAAATAATCCCATTGAACTCCATGCGTCTGGCGCCCCTGCATGCAGATTAGGGGGCCGGGCGCATGGATGGGGGGGCGGCGCCCCTGCGCCCTCTGTACACCGGCCGCCACTGTATATATATATATATATATATATATATATATATATATAAATAAAACATAATATGTATATAATAACATACATAACATACAAGGACACTTGTCTTTAGGAATTCAACCTTTCATACCAAAATTAAAAAGTATGCTTTTGTGTAAATAACAGTTGTACAATTTGAATCAATGGATGACACTTGCTTTTATATACCTTACGCCTATTTTTTACGGCCGCGTATTCGTATTCTTATTCGCAAACTCCCGTATTTACTATAATAGCAGCTTACAATTCCCAAGGCGTAGGTTTGAAACTATTTTTATGATCTGGGTCTGCGCACGTGTGCTGCTTCATTGTCGTACGCGGCGGGAGAATTTTTTTACTTCTCACACTTTCCTTGAAATTTCTTTTTACACATCACTTTTTGAAAAAGTTTCAAAGCAGATCATGTCCAAACATTATACCACATATTTCAGAACCATTTCAGCTATGCTTTTTTTATGCTCAAACATTATTTCCATGTCATTAGTAGAACTTTTAGCACGACTACTTTTTCACTAGCTTGCTGTCGTACATTGCCGATAGTGAATTTGCTTTTTCTCACGCATTATAGTGAATTAGGTTTAGGGGTATATCTACGGCAGCTTCACCGTAGAATATAAAAGTACACCCGTACGCCAGCGTACGGTTATAGTGAATTAGGCCCACTGGCTTTGAAATAACAGAGCTCAACTATTTGAGGGCATGAGGGTGTAAGTTATCTATTTTGTCTAAATGTTTCTAGACCATTTAAATTTTGTGCCATTGCCATTGTGGATCATTTGCAGCTATTTCATTACCATCTCCATTGTGACTTGAGCTCCCTCATTTTCCTTTGTATACACAGAAATGAAAAAAAGGTATTTAAAGGTATTTCAGTCCCAGGTAGCTTGTGAATGGTACTGATCCCCTGCTCATCATTCAAGTGCCAACTACCAGGAAGTGCAGGGACATAGCTTAAGTCAGGACGTTCATTGGAGGAGCATAGGGATCGATGTTCACCAGAAACAAAACACAAACCAAAGTTGCCCAATGAATAAAATCACAATATTATTTGTCACACAAATTCAAGCGATATTGTTTAGTTTTCTACTCACTTAGCGCAGCAATATTATTTTATTGATTACTGTGGGTGTTTTGTGTTTGGCACTGATTGCTTGCAGCTTTGTGTTTATCACTTTATTTGAGGATTGCGCTGATTATTTTCACTTTATCAATGAATAAAGCTGTCCAGCATCTTAGGTGGCATAGTGAGAAGAGACACAGCCAAACACCACAGAAATTCCACGTTCAGATTCAGGACCTGACCACAAAAACATACCTAAAGTCTATGTTTTTAATAATCTGGGATATGGGTATGAGAGGGGTTCGGGAAGTGTACAGTTGTGGTTTTAAAGTGTTTTTTGTGCACTCTGATCTGACATTTTATTGAACTTTTATTACAATACTGTGTAGTACTGTTAACCCCTTATCAATTTGTGTGAACTTGGGGACTTTAACTTTATTTTTTTTACTTTAAATTGATCCAGCTTAGTCATCTTTAAAACTGTATAAACGACCATCCTGAATGCTATGAGGGATGCTACAAATCTTAGATGTCTTCAAGACAGAGTAAGGCAGACTATACTTTATGCAATTTTCTTTCCTTTAGCCAATGCTCGTGTAGCGCAACCCCGAAGGAGCCGCAGATGAACTTGGATCCCCCACTCCTGTACAACCAGGCACACCAAATTTATGAAAGCCCCAGAGTCAGAGAACAGTCAGTGCTTTTTGTTGTTTATAAAGGGTTAATAACTTGGATAGGGATCTGAGGTTATGGGATGCCCACTTGACTTCAGCAAAACTTCAACAGTAACTTCAGGGACATCTTCCTATATACAGTCTATACAGTCTCCTTCTCTTGCCTCCTGCACACATGCTTGCTTGCTTCAGCTGAATCACTGTAGAACAATCTGACAGGTTCCCAGTCAGATTTTAGCAAAGGCCATTCACAAGCAGGAACTCGTAGCCTCTTTTTGTGGAGCAAAAGTGCAGTAAAACAAGTACTTCTCCTCTGTGGTCACTGATCCCAGAACCACCTCTTCAGGCACTGCCAACACACCTGGCTGCAGCTGCTACTTTCATTTCACTAGCAATCAGGTCAACTCTCACACAAGTCCACCTGACTGACTCTTTACCAGCCCACCTGACTGACTCTCAGTAGATCTCTCAGGGAAGCATGAAGACTTAGGCACACAGCTTTCTTCAGGGAGACTGGCTCCATGTGGTAGTCTCCTTCCTTGTTAGCCCCCAACAGTGCTGATCTACTTACTCTGTAATCTCTTGCTCCTGTGCCTCCAGGAAAGCCTCCTCCTGTGTGTTGTAGAAGGATCCTTCCAGGACCCAAGCCCCGGCCCAAGGCAGAGCACCCCCTCAGACTAGGGGGCACACCTGAGAGCCAATAACAGCCTGCTCAGTTCTGTATCTCTATCTTCCACCCGACTGCCCCTGTTATAGCTCATGTTTATTTATAGAGTGGTCTCAGCCCCCTGCCAGCTCAGCTCTGAGGATTGGCTGAGGCTCCATAAATATTCAAGGCAGCGCCTCCTAACCTCCACCCACTAATTCTAGAAGATTCTTCAACCTTCTAGAACAGGGGGAGGCACCAGAGAGCTGCAAGGATGAGTCATCCAGCTAGTAAATCCTGACCCAGATTTCATAGCTCAGGCTTAGCCTTGAGCTAAACTATATTTTTCTTACTCTAACGCTAAACATACACTACACTAACTTCTATAACACACTAGAGTATGCTACACTGTGTTCATGGGGGAATCCCTCTTACTGCACTATTGTATTCTGACAGCAGGAGCTTTGAATTGCAATTTGTCCAGTTCTTGCATGCTGTCAGTGTTACAAGGCATTGCGTGATTAGACAAAGAGTAGTTATGTTGTTCATCCACCCCACCCTCTCCCCTTGTGCTGCTGCTCCATTTTGGTCCTTTAGGTCCATTATTTTGCCCTTGAAGTTGCTTTAAAAGCCCCGGCTCGTCCCCTGCGAAGTCCGTGCGTGTGACCGGTGGACCTGATGTCCGCCGGTCACTCACGATCGTCCGCCGTGAAGGGAGAAAGGCAGGCGGCTAATGTAAACAAGCCGCCTGTCATTCTCCCCTGTGTATGAATAGTGATCATACAGTTCTGCTATGTAGGACCGTTGATCACTGTTCCTACACCAGTAGCCATGTCCAATCACAGTTAGAAGCATGCCCCTAGGGACACACTTAACCCCTCCTTCCTCAATAAAGTTAACCCTTTTCCCTGCCAGTGTCATTTTGCAGTAACAGTGCATATGTATAGCACTGATTACTGCAGTAATGTCACTGGTAACCTCAAAAGTGTCAAAAATGTCAGTCAAGGCTCCGATCTGTCCGCCGCAATGTCGCAGTACCGCAAAAAAAAATCGCAGATCGCCGCCATTACTCGTTAAAAAAAAAACACCAAAAATGACAAAAATCTTTCCCTTTGTTAGTAAACGCGATAACTTTTGCACAAACCAATCAAAATACGCTTTTTGCGTTTTTTTTTTACCAAACATATGTAGCATAAAACAAATTGCCCGAAAATTTTAAAAAATTTTGATTTTTACATTTCTTTTGGGGAATTTCATATAAAAAAATTTGAAAAATATTGTTATTTTTACAAAATTGACGCTCTTTTTATGTTTATAGCGCATGATCAAAAAATCGCACAGGTGATCAAATACCACCAAAAGAAAGCTCTGTTTGTGGGGAAAAAAAGGATGTCAAATTCGTTTAGGTACAGCGTCGCACGACGCGCAATGGTCCGTTAAAATCACGCAGTAAAAAAATCGCAAAATACCCCCGGTCTTTTAGCAGCCAAATCCCCCGGGGCTTAAGTGTTTAAAAAAATCTGCACTCACAAATATGTGCTTTTTCATTTCTCAAATTCTTACAAACCTGCCAGTAAACCCTAAGCCCTAACCTTCAAATTGACCATTTAGAGCAAAGTAGGGGCTTAAAGCGATAGCAAATACCACTTGGTAACTTGTACCTACAGGTAAGCTTATAATACATCTTACTTGTAGGTACAAGGAATATCTCCTAAACATGCACCATTTAGGAGTTATTCACTATTTCTGCAGCCAGTGACGCCACCGCCCTTGTGCACTGTGCTATTAAGGGACGACATGCTGAGTATCCAGTCTCTTCAGAGCACTGCGCTGCGATCATGACTCCCTTGTGCATTTGCAGGAGTGACGTCATTGTGGCTCCGCCATTCAAAAAGCTAGAGCCTGCGAACCAGGAAGGAAGACCGGATAAAGACAGAAGCCCTGTCAGCGGTGACAGCCACTTAAGGGCTTTATTTTAGGAAAAGTCTGCCATAATGTGCTAGTATATGATGCATACTAGAACATTATACCCATAAAGAGGAGCTCCAGGCTCCTTCAGAAAAAATTAAAAGTCAGCAGTTACAAATACTGTAGCTGCTGACTTTTAATATTAGGACACTTACCTGTCTAGGAATCCAGCTGTGTCCTTACCCAAGCCGATTTTTTTATTCAGCTATCGGGTGCTGCTGCCGCCATCTCTGCTACAGGAAAGCAGCAGTGAAGTCTTCTGGCTTCACAGTTGGTACCCTACTGTGCATGTGTGATGTGCGCTGCACTCTGTGAATGGCCCGGGTGCAGGGGAAGGAGGAGGGGGGCCGGACTTCCTGCTGAGTTGGCCGCCACAAACTCAGCTGTAAGTGGGTGCGGGTACCTGTCAAAACCAGGTACCCGCTCTCCCTTTCCCCCGAAAAGATGCCAAATGTGGCAGCTAGGGGGGGGGGGGAGGAGGCAGACAAGCAAAGCTTTCCCATTTGGGTGGAGCTCCACTGTAACATGCAGGGGGGAGTTTTTGCCCCCCACCACTTCAAAATGACGCTAAAGAAAATGTTTTTTCTGCTTTAAAATAAAAAAAAGAAATTGCACAGAGCGGTCCCTTGCTTCTTCTTCTGGAGTCCCCTGCTGGTGCTTTCCGCTCTTCCTGCTTCTTCCTCTAAAATATTGTTGTCTAGCAAAAACTCCTCTATGTGGTCTTTTATTAAACAATCAAGTATCTTCCCAACTATAGAAGTTAAACTAACCAGTCTGTGGGCTTGAGCTCTCACATTTTCCTTTGCACATGCAGATGAAAATAAACATTTAATATTTAATACATTTTCTTTCTCTTTATAACCAGGGCAGTAGGGGGAATCTGTGCTACAGGCAAAAAGAAACAAAAAAGAAGGACGCACCGACCTAGCGCATTATCCTCAATAATATGGCTTTATTAGTACAACATATAAAATGGCTACTCACAAACAAAGGTAGGAAATATTCATATCAAGCTCAATCGCTCCAGTGTCATGACACAGTGGCTCTGAGGAAGAGGCTAAGCCTCGAAGCGCGTCAGCCGTCATCTTAATAGGACTATGGACTAACACATGGACTATTCCTGACACTGGAGCTATTAAGCTTGATATGAATATTTCCTACCTTTGTTTGTGAGTAGTCATTTTATATGTTGTACTAATAAAGCCGTATTATTGAGGATAATGCGCTAGGTCGGTGCGCCCCCTTCTTTTTTGTTTCTTTTTGCCTGTAGTGCTGTTGGACTACCCCAGTCCTTTTAGGGCAGCAAGACTCTAGCCACCCGAGACGCCATATGTGAGTCCAGTGGGAAGTGTAATCGGGGAGCTTGGATTCTAAGCGCAGGTGAAAGGTGGTATCACCACATCGTTTTAGGGGGAATCTGTGCTGCATGGGGTGATTAGGGTGTGTCCAAGATAACCTGTGCACACCTATGTGTAAATGTCCTATGTGTTCAATCTTGACCGTTTTATTATTAATATGTTTGTAGATTTTTGGGGGTTTGTCCTACTTTCTTTTGTAACCTTTTGTTCGTTTTTTTTTTTTTTTTTTGTGGCCTGGACTTTCTTTTTACATCTTCTGTTATATTCTTTGTAAATTTTAAATGAGGATAGTGTCCCTTCATTTTTTTTTTTATTGCTCTTTCCTTTTTATCTATAGCTTTTTTTAAAGTTTGGATTTTTCAAGTTTGGATGTAAGCCACGTAGATTTTATGCTTAGCCTTTTAAACGTATTGCCCATGGAAATAGATTTTGCAGTGGTTTTGCATATAGTTGATTTGAAGAATCCAAATTTCTGTTCTGTGTTTTTTTAAAGACAATATTTCCTCCCAATAATTAAAAAAAAAAAAAAACTCTGTGAACCTCGAATGTGTAATAGTTCCTCCAAATAACCAGAAATAATGCACTAATAAACAAAATGTTGTGAATATTTAAAATGTGATAACAATAAGTTATCAATAAGTTTAAAAGGCTAAAAATAAAACCTAGGTGGCTCACGGCCAGAGATAGAAAAGCTATAAAAAATAAGAAAAGAGCTTTAAAAAAATATAAAAATGAAGGAACACTATCATTGTTTAAATGTTACAAAGAATATAACAGAATATGTAAAATGGAAATCAAGGCCGCAAAAATTCAAAACAAGTGCCAGATTGCAAAAGATAGTAGGACAAATCCCCAATAATTCTTCAAATACGCTGCTCAAAAACAATTTGAGAAACACTTTGAAAACACATCAGATCTCAATGGGGAAAAATGTCATGCTGGATATCTATACTAATATGGACTGGGTAATGTGTTAGGAAGGAAAGGATGCCACATTGTTTAATGGAAATGAAAATGATCAACATACAGAGGGCTGAATTCAAAGACACCCCGAAAATCAAAGTGAAAAAATGATGCAGCAGGCTAGTCTATTTTGCTGAAATTTTATTTCAGCAATTCAAAATTGTAATCAGTTGTTTGTAAGGCCCCCGCATGCTTGTATGCATGAGTGACAATGTCGTCTCATGCTCCTTTTGAGACGGCAAATGGTGTCCCGGGGTATGTTCTCCCAGATCTGGACCAGGGCATCTCTGAGTTCCTGAACAGACTGAGGTGTAACCTGGTGGTGTCAGATGGACCATAACATAATGTTCCAGAGGTGTTCTTTTGGATTTAGGTCAGGCAAGCATGGGGGTCATTCAATGGTATCAATTCCTTCATTTTCCAGGAACTGGCTGCATACTCTCGCTACATGAGGCTGGGCATTGTCGTGCACCAGGAGGAACCCAGAACCACTGCACCAGCGTAGGGTCTGACAATGAGTCCAAAGATTTCATCCCAATACCTAATGGCAGTCAGGGTGCCATTGTCTAGCCTGTGGAGGTCTGTGCGTCCCTCTGCGGATATGCCACCCTAGACCATCACTGACCCAAACTGGTCATGCTGAACAATGTTACAGGCAGCATAACGTTCTCCACAGCTTCTCCAGACCCTTTCACGTGTGTCACATGCTCAGGGTGAACCTGCTCTCACCTGTGAACTTGCTCTCATGCTCGCACGCAGAAGCGAATACATACGTACCTCGCGGCCACATATGTAAACGGCGTTCAATCCATATATGTGAGGTATCACTGTGAAGAGAGTGAGAGAAACCATTCTAGTCCAAGATCTCCTCTGTAACTCTAAACTGGTAACCTGTAAAAATTTTAAGAGTTGCCTATGGAGATTTTTAAGTACCGAGTCTGCGCATTTTTAAAGCATGACATGTTAGGTATCTATTTACACGGCGTAAAATCATCTTTCACATTATACAATTTGGCTAACTTTAGTGTTTAGTTCTTTTTTAATTCGTAAAAATGTTTTTTTCCCCAAAAAAAAACTAGTTTGAAAAATTTCTGCGCAAATACAGTGTGACATAAAAAGTTGCAATGACTGCCATTTTTCCCTAGGGTCTCTGCTAAAAAAAATTATATAATATTTGTGGGTTCTGAGTAATTTTCTAGCAAATAAATTATGATTTTTACATGTAGGAGCAGAGTACAAGAAATGGCCTGGTATGGAAGTGGTTAATAAAAGACCAAATAGATGAGTTCTTGCTGGGAAAAAATATTTTAAACAGACCGTATGGATTCATGAATGACAGAAGTTGTCAGAAAAATCTGATTTCTTTTTATGAGGAGGTAAGTAAAACCGTGGACAGAGGGGTGGCTGTGGACGTAGTATACTTGGATTTTGCAAAAGCGTTTGACACAGTTCCCCACACACGGCTAATGTGTAAGGTAAAGTCTACATGCTTGGAAAGATCAGTTTGTTAATGGATAGAAAACTGGCTAAAAGATAGAATTCAGAGAGTAGTGGGTAATGATTCTTACTCTGAAGGGTCTAAGGTTATCAGTGGTGTACCCCGAGGTTCAGTGTTGGGACCCTTACTTAAATACATTTATAAATGATATAGGGTCTGGGATTAAAAATACCATTTCATGCTTTACAGATAACACCAAGCTATGCAGTGGAATAACTTCTTTACAGGATGTCTCCAATTTACAAGCTGACCTCAATGCACTGTTTAATTGGGAAACTATGTAGCAAAATATGTTTAATGTTGATAAAAGTATATTTATGATAAGAATATGCATGCATCACACATACTAGGCGGAGTACAACTGGGGGAGTCAATGCTGAAGAAGGATCTGGGTGTTCTGGCAGATCATAAGCTCAATAAAATCATGCAAGGCCAAGCTGCAGTTTCCAAAGCGAGCAAAAATAATTTCTTGTATTAAGAGAGGTATTGACTGCAGAGAGAGATATAATTTTACCCCTGTACAAATCATTAGTAAGACCTCATCTGGAATATGCAGTTTAATTTTGGGCACCAGTTCACAAAAAGGATATTGGGGAACTAGAGAAAGTGGAGAGAAGGGCAACCAAACTAATAGGAGGCATGGAGGAGCTCAGCTATGGGGAAAGATTAGAGGAACTGAATTTGTTCTTGAGAAGAGAAGATTAAGTGGGATATGTTTAACATGAATACGGTAAATATTAATACATATAGTGAACTTGGTGTTGAGTTATTCACTTTAAGGTCATCACACAGAACAAGGGGGAACACTATACATCTGGAGGAAAGCAAATTTCATCTCTGAATACAGAAAGGCTTCTCTTCAGTAAGAGCTGTGAAAATGTGGAATAGACTCCCTCCAGTGGTGGTTCTGGCCAGCTGAGTATATTTCTTAAAAAAAAAGGCCTGGATCCTTTCTTAAATGTACATAACGCAACTGGATACCAACAGTTATAGGTAAAGTTCATCCAGGGATCATCTGATTGCCTCTTGGGGGATCAGGAAGGAATTTTTTCCCCTTCTGGAGAAAATTGGATCATGCTTTGCTGGGGTTTTTTTTTGCCTTCCTCTGGATCAACTGTGGGTATAGGATTATATATATAGGATTGTATAAAAAAAAAATTGTTTTCCCCTTTTTATTGGTTGAACTAGATGGACTTTGTGTCTTTTTTCAACCAGACTAACTATGTAACAATTTCTTGCCATAATGCACACATACTATATAAGCTCAATTAGATATGTCTAATGTGCAAGCAAAAATGTTTAAACCAAAAGTCCAATGTGTAAGTGAGAGGGTTCTACCACCACTGTATTACTGCAAATGGGATCCACAGTTCAAAAATTGCAAATGGTGTCTTGATTAGTGATACAAAAATGCTCCACATTCACCAATGTGATCCATCTTTCCAAAGTGAACATATTCTTTACAAACTGAACATAGTCTATATTTTAACCATTTCTAGTCCAGTGCCAATATATATACAGCCTTGGGAGGAAGCAGTTATCTCAGGGTCATGGGGGCAGCTGCAGCCATGATCCTGGTGCTATTTTTTTTAGAGCTGGCAAATGGCTTGGCAGTAAAAGCAATCTTTTGTTTGCTTTTAGAGTAGCTATACAGCTGCCCATTAAATTTTACAGCATATAGAAGGCTCACCCCTTGTTAAAGAAATACATTTGAATGAAATGTTTTTTGTTAGGTTTATAAAAATACATTTAAACAGTGGCGGCCGATGCATAGGGGGCGCCAGGGCGCCGCCCCCCCTAAAGAAAGAAAAAAAAAATTACAAAACGAGCAATAAAGTTTGAAAAAAAAAAAATTGCGTTCGCCGCCGGCCGATGTGGAGGTGGGGGGGGGGGGTGGGGTTACCACCCAGAAGAGGCGCCAATTGGCTGCCTTCTGGGGGGCGTGGGGGCGTAACCTGGGCGCAAGGCACATTGCTTGGAAACCCCCACTTCGTGGATTCCTGGCTGTGATTGGTCCAGCCTCCAGCCTGGACCAATCACAGCATCCAGGACATCCGACGCTGACCCCGCTGACGTCACTCGCGTGCGTCATTCTCAGGACCCGGACCCGGACGGACGATGGAGTCGGGTGGACACCGAACGGGAGTGACGGCGGCACCGGAGAGGAGACCACCAGCATCTGATCCAGACGACCGGACTGGTCACCTCACCAGGCCGCAGCTCGAGGAGTGGAGGTCATCTGCTGGAAGAAGAGAAGACATCACCACCGGTAAGTGAGTCCTCGTGGTCCTCCTGTCCTGTCAGTCCTCCATGACCATCCATCCATCTAGCCTTTCCACCGCCATCCCCCTCTGCTCTGCCTCATCCCATGACCATCCATCCAGCCTTTCCCCCGCCATCCCCCTCTGCTCTGCCTCATCCCATGACCATCCATCCATCCATCTAGCCTTTCCACCGCCATCCCCCTCTGCTCTGCCTCATCCCATGACCATCCATTCATCCAGCCTTTCCACCGCCATCCCCCTCTGCTCTGCCTCATCCCATGACCATCCATCCATCCAGCCTTTCCACCGCCATCCCCCTCTGCTCTGCCTCATCCCATGACCATCCATCCATCCAGCCTTTCCACCGCCATCCCCCTCTGCTCTGCCTCATCCCATGGCCATCCATCCATCCAGCCTTTCCACCGCCATCCCCCTCTGCTCTGCCTCATCCCATGACCATCCATCCAGCCTTTCCACCGCCATCCCCCTCTGCTCTGCCTCATCCCATGACCATCCATCCATCCAGCCTTTCCACCGCCATCTCCCTCTGCTCTGCCTCATCCCATGACCATCCATCCATCCAGCCTTTCCACCACCATCCCCCTCTGCCTCATCCCAGGACCATCCATCCAGCCTTTCCACCGCCATCCCCCTCTGCCTCATCCCATGACCATCCATCCATCCAGCCTTTCCACCGCCATCCCCCTCTGCTCTGCCTCATCCCATGACCATCCATCCATCCAGCCTTTCCACCGCCATCCCCCTCTGCTCTGCCTCATCCCATGACCATCCATCCAGCCTTTCCACCGCCATCCCCCTCTGCCCTGCCTCATCCCATGATCATCCAACCATCCAGCCTTTCCACTGCCACCCCCCTCTGCTCTGCCTCATCCCATGACCATCCCTCCCACTGCCATCCCTCTCTGCCTCATGCCCTCATCCCTCCCACCGCCATCCCTTTGCCTGATCCCATCTCTACCACCACCATCCCTCTGCCTGATCCCATCTCTCCCACCACCATCCCTCTGCCTGATCCCATCTCTCCCACCACCATCCCTCTGCCTGATCCCATCTCTCCCACTGCCATACCTCTGCAGGGGGCCTGTACGCTTGTCACTGCATTGAAAGGGGGCCTGTATGCTGGTCACTACATTGAAAGGGGGCCTGTACGCTGGTCACTACATTGAAAGGGGGCATGTACGCTTGTCACTACATTGAAAGGGGGCATGTATGCTGGTCACTACATTTAAAGGGGGCATGTATACTGGTCACTACATTGAAAGGGGGCCTGTATACTGGTCACTACATTGAAAGGGGGCATGTACGCTGGTCACTACATTGAAAGGGGGCATGTACGCTGGTCACTACATTGAAAGGGGGCATGCACGCTGGTCTTTACATTGAAAGGGGGCATGTACTGTGTGGTCTGTGCTAGGGGGTCTGTACTGTGGGGTTTGTGCTAGGGGGGTCTGTACTGTGGGGTTTGTGCTAGGGGTCTGTACTGTGGGGTTTGTGCTAGGGGGTCTGTACTGTGGGGTTTGTGCTAGGGGGCCTGTACTGTGGGGTTTGTGCTAGGGAGTCTGTACTGTGGGGTTTGTACAAGGGGCCTGTACTGTGGGGTTTGTGCTAAGGGGCCTGTACTGTGGGGTTTGTGCCACTCTCAGTCAGTGTATCCCATAATAGGGTGTCTCTCACAGTATATCCCATAATGGGGCCCCTGCTCCCTTTTATGGGATATACTAGTACTGATGGAGCCCTTAATATGTGATATATTGGGAGAATTGGTTCACGCAAGCAAAATACAGGGGACAAAATGGGTGGGGTATATAAGGGGTGTGGCTTCTGAGAAATGGGAGGGGCCAGAATAGAAGGGCGGGGTCTTGCGCCCCCCCATCTTAAAACTTCACCAGCCGCTACTGCATTTAAATGAAATAAAAAATATCCCCCAACCCCCTGTGTTCACATGCAAATGCAGATGTAAGTCCTGCACACATATGTAAATATGTCCTAACATGTTTGGTATCTATTTACCTGACACAACATCATCTTTTATATTTACTAAAAAATTGGGTATTATATTGTTTTTGTATGCACTAAAATTCATTTAAGTACTGTATATTTTTTTCCTGAAAACGGGTTTGAATAATGTCTGCACGAATATTGTGATCATTACAACAATCACTTTTTATTCTCCAGAGCCTTTGCTTTCAGAAAATATGTAATGTTTGGGGGTTCTAGGTCATTTTCTAGTAAAAAAAAAAAAAAAAAATGCAGATTTTTAACATGTTATTATTATTATTATTATTATTATTATTATTATTGTTATTATTCAGGATTTATATAGCGCCAGCAGTTTACACAGTGCTTTACAATATAAAAGGGAGACAGTACAGTTACAATACAATAAAATACAAGAGGATTAAGAGGGCCCTGCTCAGAAGAGCTTACAATCTAATGGGGTGGGGCAGGTGTTACAAGAGGCTGTAACAGTGGGGAATGAGCTGATGGAAGATTAGTAATAGGCTTACCTGAAGAGATGAGTTTTCAGGGATTGCCTGAAAGCAGCTAGAGTAGGAGATAGCCGTACAGGTTGAGGTAGAGCAGGGGTGTCAAACTCAATTTAATCGCGGGCTGCAACAGCATTATGATTGCCCTCAAAAGGGCCTGTTGTATCTGTAAGACTAGATGTCAAGAGCATCCCCTACCCTTACATAAGACGTCAAGAGCCTCTCCAACATCAAAAGTTGAGTCCCCCACCCTCCTTTACATCACAGTGCACCTCCCTTACCTTGTGGTGCTGCTGGGAAGAAGCTGGAGGCATTGCTGGAAAACAGAAAGTATAGGGTCTGGAGGAGGACTGGAGCTCTCCTGCAGCTACAGGAGAGGTGTGAGGGCCACATAAAATGGCCTGGAGGGCCGGATTCGGCCCGCGGGCCTTGTGTTTGACACCTTCGAGGTAGAGCATTCCAGAGGATGGGAGAGGCCCTGGAGAAATCCTGGAGACGAGCATGGGAGGAGGAGACAAGGGAGCTTCAGAGTAGGAGGTTTTGAGAGGACGGTTTGGGTGATATTTGGAGACAAGTTTGGTAATGTAGCTCGGGGCAGAGTTGTGAATGGCTTTGTATATTGTGGTTAGTATTATGAATTTCAATCACTGGGTGATCGGGAGCCAGTGTAGGGATTGGCAGAGAGGGGAGGCAGACACTGAGCGGTTGGTAAGGTGGATAAGCCTGGCAGCAGCGTTCGTGATAGACTGAAGAGGGGATAGCCTATGGAGTGGTAGGCCTATGAGAAGGGAGTCGAGGCGAGAAATAACAAGGGAGTGAATTAGTAGCTTGGTGGTTTCAGTTGTTAAAAAGGGGCGCATTTTAGAGATGTTGCGGAGGTGAAGTCTACCATTTCTTGACAATGATTGGATTTGGGGCTGAAAGAACAGGTCAGAGTCTAGGATTACACCTAGTACCCTGGCTTGAGGGGAGGGATTGATGGTTGCATAACTAATTTTGATGGAAAGTCATGGAGGGGGGCATGGGTAGGGGGGAATATTGCCAGCTCAGTTTTAGAGAGATTTAGTTTGAGGAAGTTGTTGCGACATCCATGTTGATATGTCAGTAAGTAAGTTAGCAATGCGAGAGGAGACTGAAGGAGTGAGGTGAGGAGAAGACAGATAGATTTGAGTGTCATCAGCGTATAGATGGTATTGGAAGCCTTGGTGGCTATCAAGTGACCAAGGGAGGCAGTGTAGATAGAGAAGAGGAGAGGTCCAAGAACAGAGCCTTGGGGAACCCCCACAGAAAGGGGCAATGGGGAGGTAGAGTTGTGGGTAACACTGAAGGAGCGCTGTGATAGGTAGGAGGAGAACCAAGATAGAGCAGAATCTTGGAGGCCAAGGGAATGGAGTTTATTAAGAAGCAGCGGGTGGTCAAAAGTATCAAAGACCGCAGAAAGGTCAAGTAGTAGGAGTATGGAGTAGTGGCCATTAGTGATGGACGAACATCGTTGGGGCGGTTCGCGAACGCCAGCTGCAAATTTTCTCAAAAGTCTGCGAACTGCAAGTTCGCGGCGGGCCCCATTTACTTTAATGGGAGGCGAACTTTGAAAACCTTTAGGTCATATTTGCAGCCACAAAAGACGTACTAGCTGTGCACAAATAGTCCCAGCACATGGACAATGTCATAACAGAAGTATTGCAATTGAAAAAGTTGCCCTAAATGTGTTTTTTTTTTTACAGCAAAAAAAAAAAAAAAAATATATTTTTTTTTTCATAAATCAGCCAGAACTGACAGCAGCCGGTAAATACATTGTCTAATTCATATAGGGTCCATTCACACATCTGTGACAACCACAGGATACCTGCCCCTATAGTAAAGAGACTGTAATAGACCCTAAAACGACATTGGAGAATGTTAAATGACTTTTGTGGACATTGACAAAGCGATTTCTGTGTGACTGCAGCCGATCTCTAACTGCCCCTACAGCAACCACAGGATACCTGGCCCTATAGTAAAGAGACTGTAATAGACCCTAAAACGACATTGGAGCATTTTAAATGACTTTTGTGGACATTGACAAAGCGATTTCTGTGTGAATGCAGCTGATCTCTAACAAAGTAATGAAGGTTCCTACAAGTAATTGTTTGCTGCTTGGAGGGATGGGTATGTAGAAATATCAAAATTGCCCTGGGCAGACAGTGGTTAAAGAAATCAACTCCAATATATATATATATATATATATATATCATTAGCACCTGTTATTTATTTTAAGATTTTAATTTAGAGTTTTTAAACCATTGATATGTATATTGATTGATTGATTGATACCATTGATATGTACCATTGATATGTAGAGTTCTAAGCACCACCTTGCAGTCCCTCACCACCAGAGGGAAGTCTTGCTTTACAAGTTACAATATACTGTAACTACATACACTTAAGAAAACTGTTTATGAAAATATAAATCTCAACCACTAGGTGGCAATTTTGTATGTAATTTGATTGCTGCAATTCACTAAATGATTGGCAAAAAGCCTTAGTCAGTTCTGTATTGCTGTCATTTATTTAAAGTTTAACTCCACTTTTTCCAAAAAAAAAAAAACACCCATACTAATTAATTAAAAATGTGCAATTATTAACCACTTCTGGAGTTTCGGAAGGATTTGCTACATATTTTTGGTAAAACAAATCCCAATAAGTGTATTTTGATTGGTTTGCACAAAAGTTATCACGTCTACAAAATAGGGGAAAGATTTATGTAATTTTTTTATTTTTTATTTTTACTATAAATGTCATGTGATCTGCGATTTTTAGCAGGACTGCGACATTGCGGCAGACAGATCAGACCCCTAACTGACATTTTTGACACTTTTGGGGATACCAGTGACATTACTAATCAGTGCTAAAAATATGCACTGTTAGTGGAATAATGACACTGGCAGGGAATAAGTTAACACCAGGGGCGATCAAAGGGTTAAATGTGTACCTGGGGGGTGATTCTTACTGTGTGGGGGCCCGACTTGGTGGATGGAAACAGGGCTCCTGTGTTCCGAGAGAACAGGAACACAGGAACCCTGTTTCAATCAGTGACAGATGAGCGGTGTGCCATGTTTGCAATGGCACACTGCCTTCTGTCAGTACCTGCAGTGATCGCTGGGTTCCCAACGACTATCGCGGCCGCCAGACCCGTTGCTTAATTGCAGGGCTAGAGAGCGGGCATGTGATCGCGCCGGCAGTGCGCGCCCGAGATCTGCTCCCATGAGCCGCCGTGCGCAGTGCTGGGACAAGGTCATCCAGCGCCCAGGGAAAGGATGTAGATGGGAGGAAGAGAGCCGCTCAGGTGAGGAAGGGTGCAGGTCGGATCCGTCATCCAAAGGTCCAATAATTCAAAGAAAATATGACCGCACTCAGAGCAAATTGAAGAATGAAGTGTTTAATCCCCCATAGGATATAATACAAACAGTGCTTCACATAGACACAGGACAGGTAGACGCGTTTCACGATTCTAAGATCGCTTAGTCATTACCAATAGTAATGACTAGAATCGTGAAACGCGTCTACCTGTCCTGTGTCTATGTGAAGCACTGTTTATATTATATCCTATGGGGGAATTAAACACTTCATTCTTCAATTTCCTCTGAGTGCGGTAACATTTTCTTTGAATTATTGGCCCAGGGAAAGGATGCCAAACTGCGCCCCCCTTCCCTTAGGGTTATGGTCAAGGCGCCCCCCTATCCCTGCAATAAACCATTGCGCCCAGGGTAACTGCTCCTCCTGCCCACCCCTTGTCCCGGCCCTGGCCGTACGGGTACAGCGGCTTGTGCAGGAGAGCCAGCCTGCCGCAGTAGATATGCGGCGGCTGGTCTTAAAGTGGGTAATCTTTTTTTGTACTTGAGCCAGTTATCAGTGGATGAATTATGCGGCTGTGCGGAATTCTGTCTTACACACTTACACCAGGTCAGTAATATTATAGGTAGTGAGTCCAGTAATTGGTGGCCAGCCCAGAACCTGCACCTACAAAACTAAAAAGTAGTGGAAACTGTATTAGATTAGATTACCACCTGCACAGGGGGAATGTCTGATCACCCACCAGCACACCCATAAAAGTGATCGGGTTATTGGGATCCCTCCCTACTACAATACATCTGCAAGGCTGTGGCTGAGAAATATGGATGAAGCTTGTTTGGTCACATTTCTCTTCTGGATCACAGGAGTGCACTTTTGCACTCCTGTGACCCAGAATCAGCTGACAGGGGTTAAAGCCTGCTGTTGGCTGGCGACACAGAGCCACTCCAGTTCCTGCAAGTATCCCAAAAATAATGTTGGGATCAACGCAGATTCATGATCAGCAACTGGCTCAGCCTCTCAGCGCGCCACTGAGAGCCTAAACCAGAGGCTACCTTCTCCGCAACCCAGCACTTCAGTGAGCACTGGAGATGCAGAGCACAAAGTGGTGACTGACAGTCACGGCTCTATGCTCAGAGTGGACCCAAGAACTGATCAGTTGTTATGTGATCACTCAGTTCTTGGGCTCAGAGACAACAGGGGACAGCTGCAGCATCAGATCGAATATCTACAGATGGCGAGAACAGCCAAATAGGTGAGTATAAATTTAAAATGAAACAATGTGATAAGTGTGGCGCTGTGAAGAAATACAAATTGTGATTAAGTGTATGCAGCTGCCCCTTTAAGTGGATAAACCACCTTTAACCACTTAAGCCCCGGAAGATTTTACCCCCTTCCTGACCAGGGGGTTTTTTGTGATTTTTTTTACTGTGTGACTTTAACGGACAATTGCACGGTCGTGCGACGCTGTACCTAAACAAATTTGACGTCCTTTTTCCCCCACAAACAGAGCTTTCTTTTGGTGGTATTTGATCACCTGTGCGATTTTAAATTTTTGCGCTATAAACAAAAAAATAGCCTAAATTTTGCAAAAACAACAATATTTTTCACATTTTTTTATATGAAATCCCCCCCCCCCCAAAAATGTAAAAATCTAAATTTTTTTAACCACTTGCTGACCGCCGCACGACTATCTACGTCGGCTGTCAGCCCCTCACAGGCAAAGTGACGTAGGGTTACGTCACTAGCTTGTGAGGGTCTAGGGAGCGAGCGTGCGCCGCCGGAGGCGCGCTCCCGCGTGGTCACGGACCCCCCCGCGCGTGTGACCGGCGGACCCGATGTCCGCCGGTCACTCTGCGATCGGCGGGGGAGAGGGAGAAAGTCAGGCGGCTTGTGTAAACAAGCTGCCTGTCATTCTCCCCTGTGTATGAAGGATGATCATACGGTTCTACTATGTAGAACCGTTGATCACTCTTCATACATCTGAAGCCACAGCCAATCACAGTAGAAAGCACGCCCCTAGGGACACACATAGCCCCTCCCTTTCAAAAAAGTTAACCCCTTCACTGCCAGTGTATTTTTACAGTAACAGTGCATATGTATAGCACTGATTACTGTAGAAATGTCACTGGTAACCCCAAAAGTGTCAAAAATTTCAGTCAAGGGTCCGATCTGTCCGCCGCAATGTTGCAGTACCGCAAAAAAAATTGCAGAGAAAAATCGAAGATTCTTACACAGGGGAGAATAACAGGCGGCTTGTTTACATCAGCCGCCTAACTTTCTCCCTCTGCACCGACGATCGGCGAGTGACCGGCAGACATCGGGTCCGCCGGTCACACACACGGACTTGCTGGGGAACGAGGCGGGGCGGGAGCGCGCCTCCGCGGGCGCGCGCTCGCCCGCTATTGGCTCCCAAGCAAGTGACAGGCTAGTGACGTATATATACGTCACTTTGCCTGGCCGGGGCTGACTGCCGACGTATATCGTCGTGCGGCGGTCGGCAACCGGTTAAACCACAGCATAAATAAAAAAGTTAGGCTCTGCTAAACCACTCACGAAATACTTCATGAGAAATAGAAAACAATAGAACAAAGCAAACATAAGCTCATAAAAAAAAAAAACTAAATTCATAAAAAATGTATATGAAGAAAGTCCCAAAAAAACTATAAATAGCCCTTTTTAGAATCATCCAACCACCGTTTTAAAAATGTGAAGTCCCGGAAGGTTTTACCCCCTTAATGACCAGACCATTTTTTGCAATATGGCACTGTGTTAATTTAACTGACAATTACATGGTCATGTGACACTGTATCTAAATACAATTGATGTGCTTTTTTCCCCCACAAATAGAGCTTTCTTTTGGTGGTATTTGGTCACCTTTGTGGTTTTTATTTTCTGCGCCATGAACAAAAAAAAGACTGACAATTTTGGAAAAAAAACAATATTTTTTGCTGTCTACTATGAAACATATCCAATGAAAAAAAATCAAAATTTCTTCATAAATTTAGGCCGATATGTATTTTTGGTAAAAATAAATCCCAATAGGTGTATGGTGATTGGTTTGCGCAAAAGTTATAGACGATGGGATAGTTTTATGGGATTAAAAACTAGTAATGGCGGCGATCAGCAACGTAGTGGGATTGTGGCAGACTAATCAGACACCTAGCTCACACTTTTGACACTTTTTTTGGGGACAAGTTTCTAAATTGTCGCTCTTTTTTTGTTTATAGCGCAAAAAATAAAAATCGCACAGGTAATCAAATACCACCAAAAAAAAAGCTCTATTTGTGGGAAAAAAAGGACGTCAATTTTGTTTGGTTACAGCGTCGCACGACGTCTGTTAAAGTAACGCAGTGCGGAATCGCAAAATAGGGCCTGGTCATTGAGCAGCCAAATCCTCCAGTCTTAAAGTGGTTAAGTTCTATAATACGGTAACAGACTTTACCTGTCTTTGAAGGGCACATGATAGCGATTGTGCCCAGGCCCTTTCCAGGTCTAGATCCCCTTTCAGTGTGCCTTTCTGTGCTTCCTATAGGGAAGCAGCTCATTTGGTTTTTAATCTTGAGTTCAGATTTTAGGTAGAACTTTAGGCAACAAACAAAATCAGTTGGTGAACTATAAGTGCCCGTTCACATACGAGCGACGCTACTTCGCACCGCGACCTCCGAGGTCGCGGTGTGAGCAGCGCGCCGCGACCTCGGAGCGGCCGCCACGGACTTCATAACATTGAAGTCTATGGCGGTCGCCTCCGGGTCGCCCCAAAGAAGCTCCGGACCCTTTTTCTAAGTCGGAGCGACTTGTGTCGCTCCTATTAGAACGGGTCCGCAGCTTCCCTATGGGAGGCGACCTACGGCGACCTGTGAGGCGACCAGGTCGCCTCACAGGTCGCCTCACAGGTCGCCTTAGTGTGAACGGGGGCTTAATGGTATTTAAAAAAAGGCCAAAATTCTTCAACAAGGAGAATATGTCCAAAGTCGTAGTCCAAAACCTACATGCACATATTTTTATATTTGAGTAGAATGTAACTTTAACATTGAAATAATGGAAATGTTGTGATATTCAGTAGATGATGCACAGGTTACAGAGAGGTGAGAACGGAAATAAAAAAAGATGAAGCCAAAAACGAAAATAAAAATAAATTTAATGAGTCATGATATATACATCTCAGTAAACCTCTTTCCTTAGCATTTGGTTCAAAAAGGATACAAAATAACATTCCAAGGGTAGACCAAGGTGCATATTAGTAAATATAAATATATATTGTCGACTTTACACATCCAGAAACCACCCCAAGGATGTGTCATCCTATTCCAGACAGGTTGGCATCAGTATATGTGGTATTAATGTACAGTAGTTGGGAAAACATAACAGGGGAGAGTTGGTAAAGAGAGTAACACACAATTATACCCAGTGGAAGTATATATTACCATGCCAACTTTGGATTTTCAAAGGGCACCGTCAGACATCCAGATGTCTATGGTCTTTGTACTTTGAAATTGTGTCTCGGGGAAAAAGTTAGTTGTCACCACACTTTTTTTTGAATTTGTCGCATGGGACTAATATACCATGAAAAAACACAAATAGGAGGAAGCACGTATTAAGTAACTGTTACATTAGCTGCTAAATAAATAGTTTAAAGATGAACAGTTTATTTTCATTCTGAATATGAATGGAACCAGGGGCTCATTTATAGCTCATTGAGAGCGTCACCCATTCACCCAGCTGATTTCCAGACTATTGTCTTCCCAATCAACTTTCTTTCCCAGGTGCATGCTGTGCCTCTGGGAGAGCCCACATCTTCCTCTGGTGATGTAGAGGGTTGACTACAATCCCTTTTGGAATTGGTATTGTAACATTTACCCAGGGGCGTAACTACAGGGAAACAACAAGAGAAGGGCGCACCGACCTTGTGCATTACCACTTAAAAGTTTATTAAAATCAAAGAAGGGTAGCGTACAATATACTCACAAAAGTAGCATATGAACAAGCATATAGGAAATGGGCACCGCTCGCTTCCAGGACACTTCTCTACTGCTGGATAGCGTGATGGCGTCCTCAAAACCTGATGTGGCTTACGCGTTTCGAGGGAGGACCCTCTTCCTCAGAGCCAAAATCGCCACTGACCCACCATGCACTCCTAGGAAGTTATAAAGCCAGTGGCCACCGCCCATACCACCCCGACCCCGCCCTGGGAGGGGCAAAAGGTCATGGACAGGTGTAGGAGAAAACAAACTGGGGTGCATGTCCCAATGGTCAGGTGCATGCAATAAATGATGTTCATAGTATGGCAGTAGCACTGAGTGCAAAACAGCCAAGGATAGCATGATGGTGGTAATGGCCCAAAACGTTTTGTATGGATGCTTGTGTAACTACGGGGGTTGCTATTGCAACCGGCCCATGCTCCAGGGGGCCAGTGCGGCTCCCCTGTACACCTGGATAGGAGAGACGGCGGGGGCAGCATGTAGAGAAATCACTGTCCTCCTTTTTTCTCCTGTAGCTGCAGGAGGAAAATGGAGGAGATTGGTTCCTCTGCCACTCCTCCTATCCAGTTCACTTGTGTTCTGCTGCCTCTGGGCCCCTGTGTGCTCCCCTGCCCCCCCCCACTGTGCTGCCCCACCCCACTATGCTCCCTCCCCTCTCCTGCTGGCTGCTGCAGGGAACCAGGAAGGGGCCAGTAAATATGTAATTTACCAGATCCTTCCTTTTCTGAATTGACAGGGTCATAGTCAGCGACATTGTAAAAAAAAAAATAAAAAAAATAATACAATTAAAATACAAAAAAATAAAAAAACTACTGACACCAGTGGGTGAACTTCCAGGATTGCAAAGGTCACACTTGCAACAACCGGGCCTTGGCATTCCACCAACGTGGGGAGGCACCAAGATGGCAGGAAGGGGACCCATTGCACAACTTGCGAAAGGGTCCCGCTGCGGGACCATAATAAAGGGCCCCGCATCGAGAGTAAAGGGCCCCAGGATCAGTGGGAAGAGCCCCAGGCTTGAAGGGAAGGGCCCCAGCAAGGGGTCCGGGGGGCCCTTCATGGTTTCTTGCACCGGGGCCTTGAAGGTTCTAGTTACGCCTCTGCATTTGCCTAAAGTAAATGTCAATGTAGCTATCTTCCCATGTTTACCTATTGTGTCATATTTTAAACGTTCATATGTCATATACAGTTTTCTAGGTTCTATAATGAGCATGTCAAAGATTGTACATAAACTTCTTATGACAGTATCTTGTTGACCAGTGGTGAACAGTGACAGCTGTGGCCAGCACCCCAGTGCAGAGGCCACCAATGCAACGCTTTCTATATTCATTATATTTAGATACTTGGCTAATGCCCCCCCATTTTTTGCCATTTGGCTTAAAGGGGTTCTTCGTCCTGTTTATAAAAATAAAATAAAAGCCAGTAGCTGCAAATACTGTAGTTGCTACGGATCTTAGTACCCCAGGTGGGCACATCCGCCGGACCTGTGTCTCCTGTCCTCCAAATGCACCCACAGCCTGCGGAGAAGCCATACCCAACCCTTAACCCCTCAATCACGAGACAATCCACACAGGTGTTGAGGGTTCAACATGCAGAGCTTAAACTGTTTTTTTAATTCCAAGACATATAGTTTTACCCACTGTCACGAACCGGCAGGACTGGTAGTGGATCCTCTGGACCAGAGAGACGATGGCGCGGGTTGTACTAGAGGACCGGTTCTAAGCAGTTACTGGTCTTCACCAGAGCCCGCCGCAAGGTGGGATGGATTTGCTGCGGCGGTAACTACCAGGTCGTGTCCCCTAGTAACAACTCGATCTCTCTGGCAGCTGATATGGCGTGGTACACAGGGAGTAGGTAAGAGCGTAGTCGGACGTAGCAGAGGTCAGGGCAGGCGGCAGAGGTTCAAAGGCGAGATGTCGGTAGCAAGGATTCGGCAACAGGCAAAGCAAACAAACACAGAAGGGAACGCTTTCACAGAGGCACAAGGCACAAAGATCCGGCAGGAAGCTGTGTGAGGAGAAGGTATTAATGAGCAGTGCACAGGTGAAGCCTAATTAAGTCAGCACTGCCTTTCACAAACCTTAACCCTTAATAACCAGTCTGGGCCAGGTACCAATCACCTGTGCACTGGTCCTTTAGATCTAAGAGTCCCGGTGCGCTGTGAGCACTTCGAGGCCAGCAGGGGGCCCGGAGCGCTGAGCGTAACAGTACCCCCCCCTTTGGTCTCCCCCTCTTTTTTGGAACCCAAGCCCAAGAACTTGCGGATGAGGCTGCGGTCCAGGATGTTCTCCTCCGGCTCCCAAGATCTCTCCTCAGGGCCGCAGCCCTCCCAATCGACCAAAAAAAATCTTTTCCCCCGGATGACTTTGGTCGCTAGGACTTCTTTGACCGAAAAAATATCAGAGGTACCAGCGACAGGGGTGGGAGAAAGAAGTTTAGGAGAGAAGCGGTTAAAGATAGCAGGTTTGAGAAGGGAGACATGGAAAGAGTTATGGATTCGGAGAGAGGGTGGAAGATGGAGCTGGTAGGACACCTGGTTAATGCAGCTCTTGATTTTAAAGGGACCCAAGTAACGAGGGCCCAACTTGTAACTTGGGACCTTAAATCTGATGAATTTCGAGGAGAGCCACACTTTGTCACCGGGACTGAATTCCGGAGGAGCTCTGCGACTTTTATCGGCCTGGAACTTCATACGGGCCGAGGCCTTGAGGAGGGCTGAGTGGGTCTCTCGCCAAATAGAAGAGAAGTCCTGAAGGAGGTCCTCTACAGCTGGTACAGAAGAGGGAGCAGAGGTCCGAGGCAGAGGTGGCAGAGGATGACGACCATAGACCACAAAAAATGGGGATTTATTGGAGGCAGAAGATTGCTTGAAATTGTAAGAAAACTCTGCCCAAGGGAGTAAATCCGACCAATCATCTTGACGGGAGGACACAAAATGGCGTAGATAATCTCCCAGAATCTGGTTCACCCGTTCCACTTGGCCATTGGACTGAGGGTGATACGAGGAAGAAAAGTCCAACTTGACTCCGAGCTGACCACAGAGAGCCCTCCAAAATCTGGAAACAAACTGCACCCCACGGTCCGAGACGATGTGTCTGGGAAGGCCGTGGAGGCGGAAGATGTGTAGAAAAAACTGTTTGGCCAACTGAGGCGCGGACGGGAGACCAGGCAGGGACACAAAGTGAGCCATCTTTGAAAATCGGTCCACCACGACCCAGATGACCGTCTTACCATGGGAGGAGGGAAGATCAGTGATAAAGTCCATGGCGATGTGCGACCAAGGGGTCTCAGGAACAGGAAGAGGCAGAAGAAGACCCGCAGGTTTCTGACGAGGAGTTTTGTCACGAGCGCAGATCACACAGGATTGGACGAATTCTGTGACGTCTCTCTCCAGAGTGGGCCACCAATATCTTTGGGAAATTAATTGAAGAGATTTTTTAATTCCAGGATGACCGGCAAAAAGGGAAGCGTGGCCCCACTTGAGAATCTGTAACCGCTGACGAGGAGGAACGTAGGTCTTGCCGGGAGGAAGAAGACACAGGTCCACAGGAGCAACCGAGATGAGACATTCTGGAGGGATAATGTGTTGAGGAGTGGGTATGTCACCCACCACATCTGAAGAGCGAGAAAGGGCATCCGCCCTGATGTTCTTAGCAGCTGGGCAGAAATGAATCTGGAAATTGAAGCGGGCGAAGAAGATGGACCAACGGGCTTGGCGGGGATTTAGTCTTTGAGCTGACTGGAGGTAGGCTAGGCTCTTGTGGTCCGTAAAGATGATCACAGGGTGAGGAGCACCCTCGAGAAGATGTCTCCATTCCTCCAAGGCTAATTTAATTGCCAGCAGTTCTCTGTCCCCAATAGAGTAATTCTTCTCGGCGGAGGAAAAGGTTTTAGAGAAGAAGCCACAAGTTATGGTCTTGCCTCTGGATGACTTCTGAGTTAGCACAGCTCCGGCTCCCACTGAGGATGCATCCACTTCCAGATAGAATGGCTTGGAAGAATCTGGCCGGGACAGAACAGGTGCAGAAGCAAAGGCGGCTTTCAGGGACTGGAAGGCCTCTTCAGCGTGAGGAGGCCAGGTTTTGGGATTTGCACCTTTTCTAGTCAAGGCCACGATGGGGGCCACCAGGGTGGAATAATGAGGAATAAATTGTCTGTAGTAGTTGGCGAAACCCAGGAACCTCTGTATGGCTCGGAGGCCAGAGGGGCGTGGCCAGTCCAGAACCGCTGAGAGCTTGGCAGGATCCATTTGAAGTCCTTGGGCAGAGATGATATATCCCAGGAAGGGCAAGGAGGAATGCTCAAACAGACACTTCTCAATCTTGGCATAGAGGCGATTACTCCTGAGACGGGTGAGAACTTGTTGGACATGGACTCGGTGTTGCTCCAAATTAGAGGAAAAAATAAGGATGTCATCCAGGTATACTACTACACAAGTGTAAAGAAGGTCCCGGAAGATGTCATTCACGAACTCCTGGAAGACTGCAGGGGCGTTACAGAGCCCAAAGGGCATCACTAAGTATTCAAAATGACCGTCCCTGGTGTTAAAAGCAGTCTTCCACTCGTCTCCCTTTCGAATGCGGATCAGGTTGTAGGCCCCGCGGAGATCCAGCTTGGTGAAAATCTTGGCTCCTCGGAGACGGTCAAACAACTCAGAGATTAGAGGCAGTGGGTAACGGTTTTTAATGGTAATTTTATTGAGTCCTCTATAGTCAATGCAGGGGCGGAGCGAACCATCCTTTTTAGACACAAAGAAAAACCCGGCTCCAGCAGGGGAAGTAGACTTCCTAATAAACCCTCTCTGTAAGTTCTCACGTACATAATCTGACATGGCCTGAGTCTCTGGAGGTGAGAGAGGATAAATTCTGCCTCGCGGTGGAGTAGAGCCAGGTAATAGGTCAATAGGACAATCATAAGGCCTGTGAGGAGGAAGAGTCTCAGCTTGCTTTTTACAGAAGACATCCGCAAAACGGTGGTAAGTCTTGGGGAGACCTGGTGGCGGAGGAATTAGTGGGTCCCGTTTGATAGGAGCAGGCTTGAGACACCGGTCAGAGCAGGAGGAACCCCAACGCAAAATCTCACCGGTGGACCAATTCAGGACAGGACAATGGCGTTGCAACCACGGTAGACCCAGCAGGAGTTCGGAAGAGCAAAAGGGAAGAACAAAAAATTCCAGAGTCTCTGTGTGAAACACCCCAATGTCCATCCGCAGAGGCTGGGTGCGGTATTGTACCGTAGCAGAGAGTCTCTCCCCTTTGACCGTAGAAATGAGGATCGGCTTGGGAAGACGAATTATAGGAATTCGGTACTTGTCGACCAAGGAGGCGTGAATGAAGTTGCCGGCTGAGCCGGAGTCCAAGAAGGCTGCAGCAGAAAAAAAAAGACTTGGACGACAGGAACAACTGCACGGGTATGATGAGACGTGGAGAGGAAGAATCCACACCTAGTAATGCCTCTCCCACATTCACTAGGTGCGAGCGTTTCCCGAACGTTGGGGACGAAGAGGACAGTCCTTAAGGAAGTGCTCGGTACTAGCGCAGTATAAACACAGGTTCTCGTCTCTACGACGGCTTCGTTCTTGCGGGGTCAGGCGAGACCGGTCCACCTGCATGGCCTCCACAATGGAAGACCCAGAGACAGGTTGAGGTGGACGCTGGAACACAGGGGCCAGACGAGGGTAGCGTTTAGGACGAGCTCTTTCCTTTTCAAGATGGAGTTCCTCTTGTCTCTCGGAGAAACGTTTATTGATCCTGGTGGCCAGCAAGATGAGGTTACTCAGTGTAGTAGGCAGGTCACGTGCAGCAAGGACGTCCTTAATGTCACTATTGAGTCCCTTCTTAAAAGTGACACAAAGAGCTTCATTGTTCCAGTTCAGCTGGGAGGCAAGGGTACGGAACTGGATGGCATAATCACCCACGGTAGAAGTTCCTTGGGACAAGTTTAGCAAGGCAGTCTCTGCGGAGGTAACTCGGGCAGGTTCCTCGAATACGTTACGAAACTCCTGACAAAAATTCTGGACAGATGCGGTGACTGGATCAGCGCGGTCCCAAAATGGTGTAGCCCAGGCCAGGGCCCTCCCGGAAAGCAGACTGAGGATGAAGGCTACCTTGGCTCGCTCAGAAGGAAACTGGTCAGACAGTAGCTCGAGGTGAAGAGAGCACTGAGACAGGAACCCTTGGCATAATTTAGGATCTCCGTCGTACTTGTCCGGCAGAGACAAGCGGATTCTGGACCTGGTGGCAACTGCTTGTGTGGGAGGTGCAGCAGATGCTGACGGAGGAGCTGGCTGTTGCTGAGTTGGCAGGAACTGATGAAACATAGCGGTCAGCTGAGCCAACTGTTGACCTTGCTGGGCCACAACGGTGGTGAGGTCCGCTAGGCTTGGCAACGGAACATCAGCGGGATCCATGGCCGGATCTTACTGTCGCGAACCGGCAGGACTGGTAGTGGATCCTCTGGACCAGAGAGACGATGGCGCGGGTTGTACTAGAGGACCGGTTCTAAGCAGTTACTGGTCTTCACCAGAGCCCGCCGCAAGGCGGGATGGATTTGCTGCGGCGGTAACTACCAGGTCGTGTCCCCTAGTAACAACTCGATCTCTCTGGCAGCTGATATGGCGTGGTACACAGGGAGTAGGCAAGAGCGTAGTCGGACGTAGCAGAGGTCAGGGCAGGCGGCAGAGGTTCAAAGGCGAGATGTCGGTAGCAAGGATTCGGCAACAGGCAAAGCAAACAAACACAGAAGGGAACGCTTTCACAGAGGCACAAGGCACAAAGATCCGGCAGGAAGCTGTGTGAGGAGAAGGTATTAATGAGCAGTGCACAGGTGAAGCCTAATTAAGTCAGCACTGCCTTTCACAAACCTTAACCCTTAATAACCAGTCTGGGCCAGGTACCAATCACCTGTGCACTGGTCCTTTAGATCTAAGAGTCCCGTTGCGCTGTGAGCGATTTGAGGCCAGCAGGGGGCCCGGAGCGCTGAGCGTAACACCCACAGTTAGGGAAACTCCCCTTAGCCTTGCCAAAGGGGGAAAGGGGACAAGGAACAACCAATGGGGACTTAACATTTGTACATTGAAACAGGCTACAAATAACCTAATGAGCTTATGGTAAACAGGCAGTCTCTCAATACACACCCCCTGCGGAGAGATGTCTCCAGTCCAGACCATTGTCTATGTGTCATGAATCCACACAATTAGACACAGAAACAGGAGGGGGGGGGGTGGGGGGAGAAGGGCTGTAGCATTACATTACATTACATTAACTCACTGCCAGCATGTCCCCAGGTCTCCAGTATCTTCTGGCCCATAGTCTGTCGGTAGAAGGCTTGCGCACAGTCCCCTCCAAACCACACAGTGACAGTGGGTTCTGTCACAGCTGACTTTTAATAAAAGGACACTTACATGTCCAGAGATCAAGCACTGCGCTCACCCGAACCGGATCTTCGCTGGTCTTCAAGTTCCAGGCGCTGACATGTTTACAGTGGGAAGCCGACTGCCAGGGGAGGGCTGGCAGCCTTAGGTCTGGGGGGCAAGTCTAGTCAAGTGGCCCTTTGAACCATCGAATCAGCTTACCATCCATGCCCACCTGGTTTCGGACTTGCAGCTGTATACAGTGTCTGGCCCCTACAATAATCCAGCCCTGGCCTGAGTGAGGCCTTTTTACCAGTTTTTACCACTTTTCAGAGTGGCCTGGGGGGCAATTGCCACCCTGCCCCCCTTGCCAGTCCTCCCCTGCCGACTGCGATTCCTTGTGACGTGTCCCAGAAAGTTGCGGGCGGGGGAGGAGAACTTCTGGTGGATCACCACGGCTATTCGACCGGATAAAGTTCTGCTTTAACTGCACATGCTTTCCCTTTTAAGGAATTGGCATAAGCCTAAAAGAGATAAGATCAAGGAAAAAATATATACTGTAGGAAGTGTACAAAACAATACCGCTTAATCATACTTACATTTATATCACTGAGTGGTGCAATTGTGTCAGTTTACTACCTTCAAATGTAATTTTACCATTTTACTGTGAACAAACTGCTATTTGATTTCCTGTTTAAACCTTTGCAGTTAAATGAGTCATAGGAGGAATCTTCCCTTCAATCCCTACAGCTCACATGGCTGCATATAAAGTTTCATTAAATACTTATTCACAAGTTTGGCAGCCTTTGTTTCCTCTTTGAAAAGTGATAGAGTGGTGGATTGCTATTCAGAAGGTGTTTCACAGGTGGACATGTTACCTCCTGACCACCTGATTTAGTACTGTATATTCTGCACCAAAGCACTGCCGCACTGCAATCTCATACAGTTGCAGGGGGGGGGGGGGAGTGTTGCAGCCCCATAGACTTGCATTGGTTGTGTGGCAGTAATGCCCACCAAATGAAGCATGCTGTTCAATGAAACATGCTGCAGCTGGGAAGCATGTATATAGCCCTGAGTGGCTGCATGTAAGTGTTCAGATGGGCAGTCGGGAGGTGGTAAAAGCATGGCTCAACCACCTGGTTTTACCACCTAAATAAATTGTTCCTTCCAGCGCATCAGGCTACACGACTGCTTTATAATTGATGTATGCCGACACTTCAGCTCTTCTCCAGCCAATTAGTAAATTCCAATTAGGGATGTATTCCAGAGATAAAACTATAATCCTTCCACTTTATAAAACTCTGGTCCGACCACATCTGGAGTATTCTGTCCAGTTCTGGTCGCCAGTCCTCAGGAGGGATGTGTTGGAGCTGGAGAGAGTCCAGAGAAGGGCAACTAAACTAATTAGGGGATTGGAGGACCTTAATTATGAAGAGCGTCTGCAATCGCTTGATTTATTCTCCCTGGAGAAGAGACGCCTGAGAGGGGACATGATAGCAATTTCTAAATATCACAATGGTGATCTCGGCATAGAAAAAAAGCTATTCAGTCGAAGGGATTGCATGAGGACTCGAGGGCATACAATGCGATTAGAGGAGAAGCGTTTTAACCTCAGGCAACGTGGGGGGGTTCTTTACTGTTAGAGCTACAAGATTGTGGAATTCTCTACCACAAGAGGTGGTTTCTGCGGGAAGTATGGTGGCTTTCAAAAGACTCTTAGACGTACATCTCAAGGATCAGAACATTCAGGGGTATGTGAGATGATTACCGCCACACACACCTACACAGGTTGAACTGGATGGACTATTGTCTTTATTCAACCTCACCTACTATGTAACTATGTAACTATGTACGTAAATAATCCAGTTCTAATCCTCAGAGCTAGCCTAACGTTCCTGTGGGAAGGGATACCACAGAGCTTGCCAGGCACCCAGTGCATACCACCATGGAAGTACACAGCTGGGAAGACATTCACTCAGTACAGCCCTGTGAGTAAGGTGGCTTTATTGCTATTCGGGAGCTCTGCACATTCAGCTCTGTAAGTGTGGAGGTGCAAAATCAGAAGGCATACATCAATCAGCCATAACTTTATGACCACTGACAGGTTAAGTGAAAAACATTGATTACCTCATTACAACGGCATCTGAGAGCTGGTGGGATATTTTAGGCAGCACATAAAAATGTTGTCCCTGAAGTTAATGTGATAAAAGCAGAAAAAATGGGCATTGCAGAGGGTTGTGTATGGAGCTGTGTAGCCACAAACTGGTCAGGGTATCCAATGCTGACCCATATCCACAGCCAAAAGTCCCAAACATGGGCATGAGAGCATCAGAACTGGACAACAGAGCAATGGAAGAAGATGACCTGGTCTGATGAATCACATTTTCTTTTACATCATGTGAATGGCCTGGGGGAAAGATGGCACCAGGATGCAGTATAGGAAGAAGGCAAGCTGGCAGAGGCAGTGCGATGCTTTGGGCAATGTTGTGCTGGAAAACCTTGGAAAACCCTGGATGTTACCTGACACATACTGCCTACTAGTGATGTCGCGAACATAAAATTCGCCGTTCGCGAACCGCCATAGACTTTAATAGGCAGGCAAATTTTAAAACCCACAGGGACTCTTTCTGGCCACAATAGTAATGGAAAAGTTGTTTCAAGGGGACAAACACCTGGACTGTGGCATGCCGGAGGGGGATCCATGGCAAAACTCCCATGGAAAATTACGTAGTTGACGCAGAGTCGGGTTTTATTCCATAAAGGGCATAAATCACCTAAAATTCCTAAATTGTTTGGAATAACGTGCTTTAAAACATCCAGTGTGTATATACGATCAGGTATGATGTTGTATCGATCAGGTAGTGTAAGGGTTACGCCCGCTTCACAGTGACAGACCAAACTCCCCGTTTAACGCACCGCAAACAGCCGCAAACAGACCAGAACCGACCAAAATGGGACAGGAACTGGGCTTTAAGGGTTAGGGTTAGGTTTAGTGTTAGGGGCTAGGGTTAGGGGCTAGGGTTAGGGTTACGGTGAGATACTTAGGGTTAGAGTTAGTAAACCTACCCCTACGCCTCTAACCCTAACCGTCTAACCCTAAGCACTAAAAATAACCCTAACCCTAGCCCTAACCCCTAACCCTAGCCCTAACCCTAATTCTAATTTTTTTTCTGGTTCTGGACATGCTACAGAGCTGAAAATTCACAGGTACACTTTTTAGACCCCCAGACACTGAATCACACAAAAAAAGTTCTTAAAAATTGTAATTTTTTGATAGAGAGCCAATTATTGGAAAAAATAAAAAAAAATAAAAATAAAAAAATTCTTTGGATTTAGCATCTGGGGGGTCTAAAATGTTTACCTGTGAAGTTTCAGCTCTGTAGCATGTCCGGAACCAGAAAAAAATTACGAATTAGGGTTAGGGCTAGGGTTAGGCTTAGGGCTAGGGTTAGGGTTAGGGCTAGGGCTAGGGTTAGGGTTAGGGCTAGGGTTATTTTTATGGCTAGGCTTAGAGGGTTAGGGTTAAAGTTAGAGGGTTAGGGTTAGGTTTAGTGTTAGGGGCTAGGGTTAGGGTTACGGTGAGATACTTAGGGTTAGAGTTAGTAGCCCTACCCCTACCCCTCTAACTCTAACCCTCTAACCCTAAGCACTAAAAATAACCCTAACCTTAGCCCTGACCCTAACCCTAGCCCTAACCCTAACCCTAACCCTAGCCCTAACCCTAATTCTATTTTTTTCCTGGTTCTGGACATGCTACAGAGCTGAAACTTCACAGGTACACTTTTTAGTTTAGACAATAAATCCAAAGAAATGTTTTTTTTTTAAGTTTTTTTTTTTAATTTTTCCAATAATTGTCTCTCTATCAAAAATGACAATTTTTAAGAACTTTTTTTGTGTGATTTAGTGTCTAGGGGGTCTAAAAAGTGTACCTGTGAAGTTTCAGCTCTGTAGCATGTCCAGAACCAGAAAAAAAGATAATTTTTCAGTAGAGCAGGGATGGTGGGAACCCCTTTTACACCTATATGATCTTTTTTTTCTGGTTCTGGACATGCTACAGAGCTGAAACTTGACAGGTACGCGTTTTAGACCCCCCCAGACACTAATCCAAAAAAATTCATGCCTGCCACCGTATATATCAGTGGTGGGTGGGCAGTGGCACTGCAGTGGGCACAGTACACTCTGTGGACCTGACAGTCACTGGCACCCAGGCAACTGCAATTATAAAAAATATATATATATTTTTACTTTGCAAGCTGCTGTGCCACCGTATATATATCAGTGGTGGGTGGGCACGCAGTGGCACTAGAGTGGGAACAGTACACTCTGTGGACCTGACAGTCACTGGCAGCCCAGGCAACTGCAATAATAAAAAATATATTTTTTTCAATTTGCAACAAGATGCTGTGCCACCGTATATATATCAGTGGTGGGCAGTGCACTGCAGTGGGTACAGTGCACTCTGTGGACCTGACACAGCACTCACTGCAATTATGACAGAGGAAAAAAAAAAATATTTTTTAAAATGTAAGGTACTGTGCCTGTGCCACCCGAAATGAGTGTGGTGTGCACACAGTACAGTCTGTGGTGGGTCTGTGGCCTCTCACACACAGCGGGCAGGCAACTGCAGTGTACAATAGATATATATATATATATATATATATATATATATATATATATAAAAAGAAAAAACTCAATTACCAGCCCTTAAAAGGGCTTTTGGGGACACTAGATATATATATAAATAAAAAAAAATCCTCAATTACCAGCCCTTAAAAGGGCTTTTGGGGACACTAGCTATATATATATATATATATATATATATAAAGAAAAAACTCAATTACCAGCCCTTAAAAGGGATTTTGGGGACACTAGATATATAGATATATATATATATATATAAAAAAATCCTCAATTACCAGCCCTTAAAAGGGCTTTTGGGGACACTAGATATATATATATATATATATATATATATATATAAAAAGAAAAAACTCAATTACCAGCCCTTAAAAGGGCTTTTGGGGACACCAGATATATATATATATATATATATATATATATATATATATATATATATATATATATATATATATAAATTACACAAATACCAGCCCTTAGAAGGGCTTTTTGGGGTGCTGTCAGGATGCTGTCCTTACAGCAGTAGTGGACCAAGAACACTGACTAGCAAGACCAGGAACACTGACTAACAACTGTCCCTAGCTTAACAGCAGCAGCAGCAGCAGCAGCTCTCCCTGCTCTCACTAACACACACTGCTTCAGAATGATCTAAGATGGATGCTGCCCTTGCTTATTTATAGGAGGTGGGAGGGTGTGGGAGGGAGGTATGCTGATTGGCTGGAAATGTGCCTGCTGACTGTGAAGTTCAGGGTCAAAGTTTGCCTCAATGATGTATTATAGGGGGCTGACCGAACATTGCATATGTTCGCCCGCAGCGGCGAACGCGAACATGCTAAGTTCGCCGGGAACTGTCCGCCGGCGAACAGTTCGGTACACCTCTACTGCCTACCTAAACATTGCTGGTGACTAAGAACACGCCTTCATGGAAACGGTATTCCCTGATGGCAGTGGCCTCTTTCAGCAGGATAATGTGCCATGCCACACTGCAAAAATAGTTCAAGAATGGTTTGAGGAACAGTTCAAGGTACTGACTTGGACTCCAAATTCTGGAGATCTCAATCTAACCAAACATCTGTGAGATGTGCTGAAAAAACAGGCCAGATCCATGGAGGTCCAACCTCGCAACTTAGAGGACTTAACCACTTGCCGACTGCCGCAAGTACATATACTGCGGTGGTCAGCCCCTCACAGGCAAAGTGACGTATGGGTACGTCACTAGCCTGTGAGGGTCTGGGGAGCGAGCGTGCGCCGCCGGAGGTGCACTCCCGCTCGGTCACGGACCCCCCCGCACGTGTGCCCGGCGGACCCGATGTCCGCCGGGCACTCGCGATCGTCCGTTACACCGGGAGAAAGGCAGGCGGCTGATGTAAACAAGCCTCCTGTCATTCTCCCTTGTGTAAGAATAGTGATCATACAGTTCTACTATGTAGTACCGTTGATCACTGTTCCTACACCTCAAGCCACAGCCAATCACAGTTAGAATCACGTCCCTAGGGACACACACAACCCCTCCCTCTCAAAAAAAGCTAACCCTTTCACTGCCAGTGTCATTTTACAGTAACAGTGCATATGTATAGCACTGATTACTGTAGTAATGTCACTGGTAACCCCAAAAGTGTCAAAAATGTCAGTCAAGGGTCCGATCTGTCCGCCGTAATGTCGCAGTCCCGCAAATAAAATCGCAGATCGCCGCCATTACGTATTAACAAAAAAAAACAACAAAAATGACAAAAATCTTTCCCTTAGTTAGTAAACGCAATAACTTTTGCGCAAACCAATCAAAATACGCTTTTTGCGTTTTTTTTTACCAAAAATATGTAGCATAAAACAAATTGGCCTAAAATGTTAAAAAAATTTAGATTTTTACATTTTTTTGGGGGGAATTTCATATAAAAAATGTGAAAAATATTGTTATTTTTGCAAAATTGATGCTCTTTTTTTGTTAATAGCGCATGATCAAAAAATCGCACAGGTGATCAAATACCACCAAAAGAAAGCTCTGTTTGTGGGAAAAAAAGGACATCAAATTAGTTTAGGTACAGCGTCGCACGACCACGCAATTGTCCGTTAAAGTCACGCAGTGCCGAATTGCAAAATAGGCCCTGGTCAGGAAGGGGGTAAAATCTTCTGGGGCTTAAGCGGTTAACGAATCTGATAGGGATTGCTTGGTGCTAAATACCACAGCATACCTTCATAGGTCTAGTAGCGTCCATGCCTTAATGGGTCAGAGTTGTTTTGGCAGCAAAAGGGGGACCTACTCAATATTAGTTGGGTGGTCATATAGTTATAGCTGATTAGTGTATATTGCTTATTAGTCCCAGAGTGGGGACACTGATGGGCTGTCAATTCTTAGCACATTCCTGATCAAGCCATCCTGTAAGCCACCCATTGCACTGCAGACCACAGAGACAGGGGGAAGACAGCTTTCTGTCAACCAGAGACTCTGATCCTTTTTCAAAGAACAAAACTGTACAGCAGTATATGTGAGTGATGTTTCATTTAATAAAACTGTTAAATGGTCTTTAAACTGTGGCTGACCATATATTATGCATAGACACTGGAGATTGAAATACTGATTTGAACGTTTACTATTGTGCAATTTAAGGTCAATGATTTGGAGAACTTGGAGGAATGTTTTCCTGAATATGACATTCACAGCTGGTTTTACTGCCACCTAGGTGCACGTGTAAATAAAGCCTTAAGCTATGCGTGCTCAACCTGTGGCCCTCCAGCTGTCTCCAAACTGCAAGTCCCATGAAGGATTGAAAGGCTGACAGTTACAAGCATGACTCCCAAAAGCAGAGGCATGATGGGACTTGTAGTTCCTCGACAGCTGGAGGGCCATAGGTTGAGCATTCATGCCTTAGGCAGAGACAGTCTGAAAGTATGAAGCAACTGCTGGGTGTTACTACTGGAAAGTTGGTAGTCAAAAATGAAATCACCCTGTCTTACAGGAATTCATTAGTACAGTTCAAAGTGACAAAGTAATTTAACCACTTGCCGACTGCCTAACGACTATTTACGTCGGCAGTCAGCCCCTCACAGGCAAAGTGACGTAGTACTACGTCGCTAGCCTGTGAGGCTCTAGGGAGTGAACGTGCGCCACTGGAGGCGTGCTCCCGCTCCCGCTCGCTCACGGACCCCCCCGCGCGTGTGACTGGCGGACCCGATGTCCGCCGGTCACTGGCGAACGCCGGTTACACCGGGAGAAAGGCAGGCGGCTAATGTAAACAAAGCCGCCTGTCATTCTCCCCTGTGTAACAGCAGAGATCATACGGTCCTGCTATGTTGATCCCTGCTGTTACATCACAAGCCACATCCAATCACAGTTAGAAGCACATCCCTAGGGACACACTTAACCTCCCTCTCCAATAAAGTTAACCCCTTATCCGCCAGTGTCATTTTTACAGTAACAGTGCATATGTATAGCACTGATTACTGTAGTAATGTCACTGGTATCCCCAAAAGTGTCAAAAATGTCAGTCAAGGGTCCGATCTGTGCGCCGCAATGTCGCAGTCCCGCAAAAAAAATCGCAGATCGCCGCCATTACTCGTTAAAAAAAAAAACAATAAAAAGGACAAAATTCTTTCCCTTAGTTAGTAAACGCAATAACTTTTGCGCAAACCAATCAAAATACGCTTTTTGCAATTTTTTTTACCAAAAATATGTAGCAGAAAACAAATTGGCCTAAAATGTTAAAACATTTAGATTTTTACATTTTTTTGGGGGGGAATTTCATATAAAAAAATGTGAAAAATATTCTTATTTTTGCAAAATTGTCGCTCTTTTTTGTTTATAGCGCATGATCAAAAAATCGCACAGGTGATCTAATACCACCAAAAGAAAGCTCTGTTTGTGGGAAAAAAAGAATGTCAATTTCATTTGGGTACAGCTTCGCACGACCGCGCAATTGTCCGTTAAAGTCACGCAGTGCCGAATCGCAAAATAGGCCTTGGTCAGGAAGGGGGTAAAATCTTCCGGGGCTTAAGTGGTTAAGCAGCAAACATCTTCCTCATATGTATTCAAGTTTCACACAAGTTTATTAGAACCTCAGTAGGCATATTCCAACCCTTGACTACTTGATTAATATGATGGAAACCAGGGGGAGTTGTTTCTCTACAACATAATACAATGGATAAAAAAGTTGTCCTTGGCAGAAAACAGCTGTAAGCGCTATCTTTCTGTTAATAAAATACTTGTTTTATCTTTTTTTCATCCTTTATGGCATCTATGTGATATTGATTACCTGTAGCCTTATTGTAGCATCTTCCTGATTACAATTATGTTCTCCAGCAATGACTGCATTTCTTAGTGTGCTTCTTTTTATGCTTGCTGAATATTGATACATGGATCTTTGGACTTTTTTAGACTAATACAGGTATCAAAAGTGAATCAATCTTTCTGTATATATTGTTGTAATGTATAACCTGTTCTCATTTTGCATACCCTTTCTTTCCCTTTTTAATATCTATATGTCATACTTTGCATAGTTGCAAATATTTGAAATTAATATATTTTTGTATACAATGATAATTATATCCCAAATCTATCTGTTTGGTGTGGTAAAAAATATGCCTTGAGGAAGCCGAATTTATTAGCAAAACACGTTGGGATTATCACCCTAGTTGTACCATCAGCCTTTGATCACATTTGTTAACATCCAAAATGACCTGATCCATTAATTTTATCATGTGTCCTTGTTCATATATGTGTATATGTATTTTTTGCTATGGTCATACTTTTTAAATTATTAAAATAATGAGTAAAAGATTTATGAATTTTAATATTTGTCTATGAAATTGGGTTATTGGTGTAACACAGGGATGGGGAACCTTTTTTCTGCCAAGGGCCATTTGGGTATTTATAAAATCATTTGGGGGCTGTACAAAATTATTAACTTAAAAATGTGCCTGTTATATTTGGTTTAAACATTTAATTAACTCACCCCTAATGTGATGGATGCAACTGCTTCTCTTTGGTGAGGTCTGTGATGTTAGCTGGTATTGATGAGGTTGCTACCCGCAACTGGTTTTCCAGGTTCAGTCTGGGGCGCAGTCGACTCTTTGTGGTGGTAAGTTTTGAAAAGAACTGCTGGCGGGTTCTGCTGGTGGGTATAGCTGGCTGGTACTGCTGGTGGGTACAGCTGGCTGGTACTGCTGGTGGGTACAGCTGGCTGGTACTGCTGTGGGTACTGCTGGTTCAGGCTGGTACTGCTGGCTTGTACTGTGCTGAGGGTACTGCTGGCTGGTACTGCTGTGGGTACCGCTGGCTCAGACTAATACTGCTGTGGGTACTGCTGACTAAGGCTGGTACTGTGCTGTAAGTACTGCTGGCTGGTACTGTTGTGGGTACTGCTGGCTCAGGCTGGCACTGCTTGCTGGTACTCTTTTGTGGGTACTGCTGGCTCTGGCTGGTACTGCTGGTTCTGACTGGTACTGCTGTGAGTACTGCTGGCTCTGGCTGGTACTGCTGGCTCTGACTGGTACTGCTGGCTCTGGCTGGTACTGCTGGCTCTGGCTGGTACTGCTGGTTCTGGCTGGTACTTCTGGCTCTGGCTGGTACTGCTGGTTCTGGCTGGTACTGTTGTGTGTGCTGCTGGCGCGAAATGCTGGTCAGCAGCGGCGCCGCGCTGGAGGAAGAGACAATGTTTCCTGTATTGGTCACAGGCGGAGTGCATTTGATATCACTCATAACCATATGGTTATGAGTAAGCGGCCGTGTGTGCCGTGAAACGCGTAAACCTGGACTACCTGTTCCCTGCACTGTCTGTCTACTTATGATTTTGAAGAATAAAGAGACCTTATTGTTTTCATTCACCTGAGTGCGGTTCCACTACTTCTCTTGCATCGCTCCGGACCACGGGTCTTGCCAGCACCAGGTCGGACTACACACCTGAGCGGCTTCCCTCTTTTTGATTACCTGAAAGGAATAATACCCCATCAATGCTGTCAATGGAAGAAGTAGTGTCCTGTTGTTGGTGTCAGTGTAAATAATAGTGCCCCGGGAGTGGTGAAAGTAGAAGACAGGGCGTTTTTTTTTCAGTGGTGAGGTGGTGGTATGCAGTTCTAGCACCGCCAGCACTCATTGTATGTGTTGACAAGGTGTGCTGAGGTGTGCTGGGGTGGAGGGTCCTATTGATTCTAGCTATTGGGGAATCTATGGTCAATGGGGTTTGTAGCATTGTAGGGGAAGCCTTATGTTGCTGGGGGGATTTATTGTTGAGGAAGGGGGACTATTTTTGCTGGCTGCCGTCGGGACAATTGATACTGAGTGTGTGTGGATCTATTTTTACAGGGTGGGGTATTTATTTCCGGGGGGGAGGGGTCTACTGTTGCTGGGGAGTATCTATTGTTGCTGGGGGACTATCTTTGCTGTGGAGGGCCTATTGTTGCTGGGGGACTATTACTGCTGGGAGGATGAATCTACTGCCTTTCTTGCTATAATTAATGAATTCTATACAAATTATGTAGCACCAGAAAATTATACTTGGATTAAAGGGTGATTTGGGGTGATTCCGTGGGTTTAACGGGGGTCTTGGAAGATGGAGGAGTACTTTCACCTATTCTTGAAGGAAAAAAGCCCTGGTGGAAGGAATAGTGCCTCGTCATTAATGTCAGTTTTTAGTACTGGGTTTTCTGTTCTAAAAACAAGTCCTTGGGGGGGGAATAGTGTTTCTTTCTTGCTGTCAGTGGGAGGAATAGTGCCCATTGATGGTGGCACAAAGGGACACTTAAGGAGGCTTAGTTATTTAGACTTGTTTTTAGAACAGAAAACGCAGTACTAAAAACTACCAGTACTAGTAACTTGTTTGTAAATGAAAGTACTTTTAAATTACACATATACTTAGAAACATAAAATAGATGTTGTCATCGGTAAAATTGCATGTGAAGTATTACAGGTTTCAGGGATTATATTTTATTTCCAACAGTATATCACTCCTAACGGGTATAACAAATATTTGTGTTGATTGTTGCTGTGCTAATCTGTACATCTTCCTATATAAATGATTAATCGTTTCCTCTACCCACTTCCATTTCTAGGATAGCCAAATATTTTTGCTGTGGTTCATTGTGGGTGTTTTTAGGATAAGATAAATATCATAAGTAGAAATTTGTAAGTCAAAATGTTGAGTGTGGGAGATGGAGGAAATGTATGAGGAATTTTTAAAATGTCCCGTTGTGTAGGATCAGAATGACCTTAGATATCTTAAAGGCCAAGAGTTTTACAGTTATTCTCCAGGGTCTTGCAGCTTTGTAAATTTTTGGCAGAGTTCAACGTACAGTAATTACTGATATTAGAAATCATATGAAATAATTTCAGATATCATTTGCTGGGTAATTTTGGCAGATGGCCAAAGGTTGTAATGTATTGATGTTCATCTATGGATGTTGATAACATTACACTGTCCTATCTGTATTGGAATAATGTTGCCCTTGTGGACAGCCCTTACTCTTCTGTCCACATACGTACCATATCCTCATTACCTATAACTAACAAATTTGAGACGTAATAACTGTATCTGAACACCACAAACTTAAAACGCTATTTAATACATTTTTAACATTTTAAAGCAAATTCACCCATCCATCCACGTCTCTGTGCTTTCTTTTGTCAAGAAAACACCCCTGAAATTTCTAGTCGTGGTCAATTGAGTGTGGGGGAGATGACTCATATACTGTAGCATGATAGTTGCCAACATTCTGAAAAATTTTAAAGGGACACTTTTGTGTCTGTAGGCGGAGCCTTATTTTAATTAGGGGTGGGGCATTGATTTGTAGGTGTAGCCAAGATTGAGAGGAGTAATGCAGTGAACAATGGGCGTGGTTTAGAGGTTTAAACTATGCTAAATAGTGGGTGTGGCTTAAAGGGTGTGGTTAAATAGAGCCTGAGCTGAAGGAGGAATGGAGGGAAAAGGAAGAGAGAGAGAGAGAGAGAGAGAGAGAAAAAGGGATGGAGGGAGAAGAGAAATGAAAAAATAAAAGTGCTAGGTAGGGAAGGAGAGAGAAGGAAGGAAAGAAAGAGGGATGGAGGGACAGCAGGCCCAGACCCTACACCACAATAGCAATATGTGTATGCCAAAAAGTTTAACAATCAGCAGATAAAGATACTCCAAACATCTTCCCCCCTAGGCAGATACTATCAAACAGATGCAAGAGATGGTCAGAGACTGTGTGGGCATGATACAGGAGATAGTCAGAGAGTGTGCGGGCATGGTACAGGAGATGGTCAGAGAGTGTGCGGGCATGGTACAGGAGACGGTCAGAGAGTGTGTGACATGATACAGGAGATGGTCAGAGAGTGTGTGACATGATACAGGAGATGGTCAGAGAGTGTGTGACATGATACAGGAGATGGTTAGAGAGTGTGCGGGCATGGTACAGGAGACGGTCAGAGAGTGTGTGACATGATACAGGAGATGGTCAGAGAGCGTGTGGACATGGTACAGGAGACGGTAAGAGAGTGTGCGGACATGATACAGGAGATGGTCAGAGAGTGTGTGGACATGATACAGGAGATGGTCAGAGAGTGCGCGGACATGATACAGGAGATGGTCAGAGAGTTTGTGGACATGAAACAGGGGATGGTCAGAGCCTATGTGGACATGATACAGGAGATAGTCAGAGAGTGTGCGGGCATGGTACAGGAGATGGTCAGAGAGTGTGCGGGCATGGTACAGGAGACGGTCAGAGAGTGTGTGACATGATACAGGAGATGGTCAGAGAGTGTGCGGACATGGTACAGGAGATGGTCAGAGAGTGTGTGGATATGATACAGGAGATGGTCAGAGAGTGTGCGGTCATGGTACAGGAGACGGTCAGAGAGTGTGTGACATGATACAGGAGATGGTCAGAGAGCGTGTGGACATGGTACAGGAGACGGTAAGAGAGTGTGCGGACATGATACAGGAGATGGTCAGAGAGTGTGTGGACATGATACAGGAGATGGTCAGAGAGTGCGCGGACATGATACAGGAGATGGTCAGAGAGTTTGTGGACATGAAACAGGGGATGGTCAGAGCCTATGTGGACATGATACAGGAGATAGTCAGAGAGTGTGCGGGCATGGTACAGGAGATGGTCAGAGAGTGTGCGGGCATGGTACAGGAGACGGTCAGAGAGTGTGTGACATGATACAGGAGATGGTCAGAGAGTGTGCGGACATGGTACAGGAGATGGTCAGAGAGTGTGTGGATATGATACAGGAGATGGTCAGAGAGTGTGCGGACATGGTACAGGAGATGGTCAGAGAGTGTGTGGACATGATACAGGAAATGGTCAGAAAGTGCGTGGACATGATACAGGAGATGGTCAGAGAGTTTGTGGACATGAAACAGGGGATGGTCAGAGCCTATGTGGACATGATACAGGAGATAGTCAGAGAGTGTGCGGGTATGGTACAGGAGACGGTCAGAGAGTGTGTGACATGATACAGGAGATGGTCAGAGAGTGTGCGGACATGGTACAGAAGATGGTCAGAAAGTGTGTGGACATTATACAGGAGATGGTCAGAGAGTGTGCGGACATGGTACAGGAGATGGTCAGAGAGTGTGTGGACATGATACAGGAGATGGTCAGAGAGTGCGCGGACATGATACAGGAGATGGTCAGAGAGTTTGTGGACATGAAACAGGGGATGGTCAGAGCCTATGTGGACATGATACAGGAGATAGTCAGAGAGTGTGCGGGCATGGTACAGGAGATGGTCAGAGAGTGTGCGGGCATGGTACAGGAGACGGTCAGAGAGTGTGTGACATGATACAGGAGATGGTCAGAGAGTGTGCGGACATGGTACAGGAGATGGTCAGAGAGTGTGTGGACATGATACAGGAGATGGTCAGAGAGTGTGCGGACATGGTACAGGAGATGGTCAGAGAGTGTGTGGACATGATACAGGAGATGGTCAGAGAGTGCGCGGACATGATACAGGAGATGGTCAGAGAGTTTGTGGACATGAAACAGGGGATGGTCAGAGCCTATGTGGACATGATACAGGAGATAGTCAGAGAGTGTGCGGGCATGGTACAGGAGATGGTCAGAGAGTGTGTGGACATGATACAGGAGACTGTCAGAGAGGTTGCGGACATGGTAAATAATTGAGTCATTATTTAAGATTTCTGCTTTCTGTCATGTGTCAGGAACCTCAGGCAAGCCGTGCGAATTTCCATGCATGTGAGCAGACAGGCGTGCGCACATGCAAGCATGCTCCACACCACATATGCATTGCAGGGACGTACGGTGAGGTCAGTGCCTGGTGAGGCACTAGCTAGTATCAGAGCCAGATACAACCCCCCACATTATTTAGTGAATAAACCCCACATCAACATTAAGCGAATAAACCCCCACATCACCTTTTAGTAAATAGACACCCCACAGCGTAGCCGAGCGCTGTGAGATGAAAAATGTCATCTTCATCTTCAGTTATTAGGCTTACGCTTAAAAACCAGCGTGTCAGGATGCAGGCAGTCAATCAGATTCCCCCAGACAAATAAGCGTCTGGTGAAAGGAATCTATTGGACAGCAGATTTTTATTTTTTATTTCTGCATCCTGTAACAGCCCTGTAAATGCTGAGATTTCACTGGTCAAGTACAGGGCTGTTACAGAATGCAGAAATAAAAAATTAAAATTACACTGTGCTCTATATAGCTACCAACAGTCCTGATTTTATTAAAACAAGTTCTTATGTTGGTTAAATTAGTAAACTATGAGAACGAATGAAAGTACCATGTGTAATCTATATAATAAAAGAATAGAACCTGAACCTTTCTCTAATACTATAGGTCAGTGTTTCTGAACCGGGGTTCCCGACTTCCCGCGAGAGGTTCCTAAGGGTTCTGCGGCAATCTACCTGTCAATCGCAAGCCGCTGACAGGTAGCCTTGCAAAAGTATTCACCTCCTTGACTTTTTACCTATTTTGTTACATTACAGCCTTAAGTTCAATGTTTTGTTAATTTGAATTTTATGTGGTGGATCAGAATACAATAGTCTAAGTTGGGGAAGTGAAATGAGAAAAAAAAATATATATAACACTTTTTTTAGAAATAGAAAACAGAAAATTGGCATGTGCGTATGTATTCACCCCCTTTGTTATGAAGCCCATAATAAGCTCTGGTGCAACCAATTACCTTCAGAAGTCACATAATTAGTGAAATGTCCACCTGTTTGCAATCTAAGTGTCACATGATCTGTCATTACGTATACACACCTAAGCAAGAGGCACCACTAACCAAACACTGCCATGAATACCAAGGAACTCTCCAAACAAGTAAGGGACAATGTTGTTGAGAAGTACAAGTCAGGGTTAGGTTATAAAAAAAATATCCAAATCTTTGATGATCCCCAGGAGCACCATCAAATCTATCATAACTAAATGGAAAGAACATGGCACAACAGCAAACCTGCCAAGAGACGGCCGGCCACCAAATCTCATGGACTGGGCAAGGAGGGAATTAATGAGAGGCAGCACAGAGACCTAAGGTAACCCTGGAGGAGCTGCAGAGTTCCACAGCAGAGACTGGAGTATCTGTACATAGGACGACAATAAGCCATACGCTCCATAGAGAGTGGCCAGAAGAAAGCCATTTCTTTCAGCAAAAAAACAAAATGGCACATTTTGAGTTTGCGAAAAGGCATGTGGGAGACTCCCAAAATGTATGGAGGAAGGTGCTCTGGTCTGATCAGACTAAACTTTAACTTTTTAGCCATCAAAAAAAATGCGATGTCTGGGGCAAACCCAACACATCACTTAAAGAACACCATCCCCACAGTGAAACATGGTGTTTTTCAGCAGCTGGGACTGGGAAACCGGTCAGAGTTGAGGGAAAGATGGATGGTGCTAAATACTGGGATATTCTTGAGCAAAAGCTGTACCACTCTGTGCATGATTTGAGGCTAGGACAGAGGTACACCTTCCAGCAGGACAATGACCTCAAACACACTGCTAAAGCAACACTTGAGGGGTTTAAGGGGAAACATGTAAATGTGTTGGAATTGCCTAGTCAAATCCCTGACCTTAATCCGATAGGAAATCTGTGGTCAGACTTAAAGATTGCTGTTCACAAGCACAAACCATCCAACTTGAAGGAGCTGGAGCAGTTTTGCAAGGAGGAATGGGCAAAAAATCCCAGTGGTAAGATGTGGCAAGCTCATAGAGACTTATCCAAAGCAACTTGGAGCTGTGATTGCCGCAAAAGGTGGCTCTACAAAGTATTGACTTTAAGGGGGTGAATAGTTATGCACATTGACTTTTCTCTTTTCTTTGTCCTATTTGTTGTTTGCTTCACAATAAAAAAAAAAAAAAACATCTTCAAAGTTGTGGGCATGTTCTGTAAATTAAATGATGCAAATCTTCAAACAATCCATGTTAATTCCAGGTTGTGAGGCAACAAAACACGAAAAATGCCAAGGGGGTGAATACTTTTGCAAGGCACTGTATATTGCTGTTGCTAAGGACTACCATATTTGGGTCAGTTACTAAATCAGCCAACCAGCCAGATAACAGATGACATGCCAGAGGTGATGGATGTTATGCATGGTCCCTTCACTAGCGGCGAGTTCTCCACATACTGGGACCTACAGCACATGGAGTCATGGGACAGAGAGATGTAGAGGGGCCCTTGGAAGGAGAAGAAGCATGGAGTTATGAAGAAGTGCATTTCTTGTGTCCTTCAGTAACATACAGAGATTGTCACTGGGAGTGAGGAGATGGGACTGCTGAGTTGGTGGGGACTGGTACATGCCCCGAAATTTGGTTCAGAAATGCTGCATACTGTACATGGAGAAGTGGTGTTCTCTAACAGAAGGTGTGTCTGAAGTGCTTAGTCTTAACAGTGTGAAAAGTTTGGCTGTTGATTACAAAAGAGTTACCTGTGCAAGTTGCTGGTTTGCTTCTAAAGCCTCGTACAAACGCAACGATTATCGGCCGACCGATCGTCCGACTTTTGTCCAGAGTTGTGTTTTGTTGGTTGGAATGTGCCTAGACTGCACACTAATTTTCTCGGCCAACAAAAATCAGCTTCAGAGGTGATGTCTTGCTCATCAGATTTTTGTCTGCCGAAATCTGTACTGACTGACGGAAAATCGGCCGTTGTGTTGACGGCCAACAAAAATTATATAGCCTGCACACCAGATTTTTTTCGGCCGAAAAGTCGGAGTCGGTTGTCGAAAGCATTATACTAACAAGCCGAAAATCGGCCGATCGGACGTTGGCCGAAAATGCCCGGCCAATAATCGATGCGTGTGTACGAGGCATTAGTCTGGAGATCACATGATCTCAGCTCATGCTTAAGGTTTAGGCATTAGAAAGTGAAGTTCCACAGTGTCCCCTCTAGGACACCTTAAGCCCCACCTACATAAAAATAACTACCTGATGATGACCAATTACACTCAAACTCCAGTATGAATGGGACCTTATACAAACCTATACCGCCTAATGGAGTTAATGAAAGGAATTGATTTAAATGGGCTGTTAACTTTGCAAGGGAGAACTTAGTGAACTTTGTGAATGTGGTGAAGCTTAACTTTGAAATAAATACTCAATCAGATACAAGGAAAAGAAACCTGCATTTTTGTTTGCACAATTGAACAGGTTATTGGTAATTTAGAAAAGTAAAATGCCCCTGAAACACAAGAGGAAGTTAGAGAATTTAGAAATAGTGTTTTGGAATTTAGGACTCTGGTCCCCGATGGGTATAGCTTACATTTAAAAAAAAAAATGGTAGGGAATTTATAGTTATAAATGTGACAAAAACAAATATAATCATAAAGTCCCAAAGTCCAAAGTGATGAAACTCCTTCGATTATAAAAATGGTGACACATAAACAGGTGCAAATAAAGGTGATTCTTCAAATAATAGTGTTGAAATCCCTCCACCTGGTGAAATTCCTCCTTACCGGGCGGATATTAGGTAAGTGTAAGATATATATTATTCCAAACAACCACTCCTTGTGACCCCACAAAAGAAATGTGCTCTTCACCATACGTGCAGAAACCAAGATGGCCTCTTACCAGAACGATATTTAAATGGCGCTCTGTGAAATCATGGGGATTATCAAGCTGCTTCTCCCCTTACAAGTAGGTATAGCAAGTTCCCACGGTTCATCAGGGCTTATATCATCCTCTCCAACACGTACATGCAAAGCAATAATGGCCAATAGTGCATTACCCTTTTCAAAGCATTTATTAAAGAGAAAAATGCACTTACATGTGGATGTTAAATTCTCGCTTGAAACAAATAATACAGAGCAATGAGGAAGTTCTATGATACCCGTGTCCGGCTGCAGCGCGGACTCCGAGTGACACTGTAACGGCACGCCTCCTTGCTGACGCGTTTCCTCCGATTGGATGTCTTCAGAGATAGGAGGTACTCGCGCGCCGTCACATCCGCCCTTTTATGTGAAAGGAAACCACCATGCTTCCGGTGTCCGCAACAAATAGCCCCGGAAGCTATCTGCATGGATCCTGATTGTTAAAAGTGCAATGTCTGCAAATACTTTTAAATTATAAGATGAAACTGACAATTTAATTACAAAGGGGACGAATGAAGTCTACATATAAGGAATATCATGTTTCGTGATCTCCTTATTCTTTGTAATTACAAGTCCTAATTGAACCGGTATGTTCATGATTTTAAGGGAAATATGAAAACGTGGGAATGTATGCTTTCTCCACATAGACATCCTTTATTAATATATATTTAAAATTAAAAAATTACTATATTAAAATGTAAAAATTTAAAAACTGTTCCTGGACTTCGGTGACACCGGAAGTGGTATTTTCCCAATATCCTGTGTTGGTGACACATTCGGCCCTCACAGGATATAATTACTATACACATTAGTTGCAACATGTGTAAAGCATAACAAACATTTTTAAAAACATGTTTAAAACATTTCTAAAATGTTCATAAAATTGTTAATTAAATTTTGTTAAAATGTATTAAAATTACTGGAAAATGAAGACCTTTCTATATACAGATTAGATGTGTCTATCTGGGGTTTAACTGTTGCTTATGTGTGAATTGATGTCCCATTCTATATTGTGGCCCTTGGGCCTGAAACATCTTAATTCATAGATCCAAAAAGTTTCTCTTCTAGAAATGGATCTTTTCAGGTTGCTTCCTCTCCAGTGAGGGACGTGTTTTTCTATGGCAATCATTTTCAGGTTTCTTGAAATCTTTTGGTGGCATGTTGCGTAATGTTGGGACACGCTATGCCCTGGGAAACCACTGTGGATGTTGGTCAAATGTTCTCCTATGCGTATGCATGCGGTTCTTATGGTTCTTCCCACATATTGCAAGTTACATTCGCATTGTAGGAGATATACAATGCCTTTTGTATGACATGAAATAAATTCTTTAAAGGGATATTCCTTCCCTGTTACAGTGGAGACAAACTTGTTCGTCCTCACTGTATTGGCTTCTTTGCATATTCGACATGTTTTACATGGGTAAAAGCCTTTCATGTCGGGAAAAATCCTTGTCATAGGCGGTTTCTCAACTGGGTTCCTGGCTACCAAATCTTTCAAATTTGTCGCTTTTTTGAAAATAATTTTGGGTTGATTAGTTAACGCTGGTCCAAGGATTCTATCCTCTTGTAATACCCCCCAGTATTTTCTAAAAATGTGGTTTAACCATTTGTAGTTACAGGAGAATTTGGGGGTGAATGCGTATTCAAAATGGGGTGATTTCTCTTCTGCTTTTGTTTTCTTAATATGTTCAACTAAAATTTCTTGTTTTGTGGAGCCAATAATATCAATTTCTTTATCCAATGCTGGGGCATCATAGCCATTTTCCACAAATCTTTGTTTAAGTGTTGCCGCTTGTTCTTGAAAGTCCTCCTTCTCAGTGAAATTCCGCCTAATTCTCCTGAATTGGCCTTTAGGCATGGATTGGAGCCAAATAGGATGATGGCAGCTGTGTATGGCTATAAAGCCATTCCTATCAGTAGGTTTGAAGTAGGAGCGGGTGGCAAAGCCTGAATCTTTTCGATAAATCACTAAGTCTAGAAAGTTTATGGAGCTATGACTGCATTGATAGGTGAATCTAATTCCCCAACTATTACAGTTGAGGTTCTCCATATATTTTCTTAGTGAATTCTCATCGCTTTGCCAGACCAACAGCGTGTCATCTATATACCGCCTCCATATAACCAGTTCCTTGGCTCTATTGGAGAAAATATTTCTGTCTTCCCATAATGCCATAAGCAGGTTGCACTTACCTTAGAAGGTTTTAGATTGCAACTAATGTGTATAGTAATTATATCCTGTGAGGGCCGAATGTGTCACCAACACAGGATATTGGGAAAGTACCACTTCCGGTGTCACCGAAGTCCAGGAATAATTTTTAAATTTTAAATATATATTAATAAAGGATGTATATGTGGAGGAAGCATACATTCCCACGTTTTCATATTTCCCTTAAAATCGTGAACATACCGGTACAATTAGGACTTGTAATTACAAAGAATAAGGAGATCACGAAAGATGATATTCCTTATATGTAGACTTCATTCGTCCCCTTTGTAATTAAATTGTCCGTTTCATCTTATTATTTAAAAGTATTTGCACACATTGCACTTTTAACAATCGGGATCCATGCAGATAGCTTCCGGGACTTTTTGTTGCGGACACCGGAAGCATGGTGGTTTCCTTTCACATAAAAGGGCGGATGTGACGGCGCTCGAGTACCTCCTATCTCTGAAGACATCCAATCGGAGGAAACGCGTCAGCAAGGAGGCGTGCTGTCACAGCGTCACTCGGAGTCCGCGCTGCAGCCGGACACGGGTATCATAGAACTTCCTCTTTGCTCTGTATTATTTGTTTCAAGCGAGAATTTACCATCCACATGTAAGTGCATTTTTTTCTTTAATAAATGCTTTGAAAAGGGTAATGCACTATTGGCCATTATTGCTTTGCATGTACGTGTTGGAGAGGATGATATAAGCCCTGATGAACCATGGGAACTTGCTATACCTACTTGTAAGGAGAGAAGCAGCTTGATAATCCCCATGATTTCACAGAGCGCCATTTAAATATCGTTCTGGTAAGAGGCCATCTTGGTTTCTGCACGTATGGTGAAGAGCACATTTCTTTTGTTGGGTCACAAGGAGTGGTTGTTTGGAATAATATATATCTTGCACTTACCTAATATCCGCCCGGTAAGGAGGAATTTCACCAGGTGGAGGGATTTCAACACTATTATTTGAAGCATCACCTTTATTTACACCTGTTTATGTGTCACCATTTTTATAATCGAAGGAGTTTCATCACTTTGGACTTTATGATTATATTTGTTTTTGTCACATTTATTTGTTCATGTTTTATTGGATTTAGCGCACCATCCACATTCACACATTTTAAATTTTTTCTGGTAGCAGCTTAATCACAGACCAGCGCACCTTTTTTTCATATATAATTTATAGTTATAACCTTTTTTTTTTTTTTTTTTTTTTTTTTAATTTTAGGGTTAAAACCCTTTACAAATGAGCAGGGAAAGGTAACGGGAAACATTTCCATTGTTTCAGCTGATTGATCAGGGCCCTTTTATATGCCTCGATCGTATTGATGTATATCTAACTTATATGTAAAATGTTATTGCTTTGTTTTCTTCTTCTATTTTTTTTTTCTTTCTTGCTTGTATCTTTTATATTTTCTTTTAATTTACAGAAAATTTAAAAGAATATTTTTTTTTTATTCTGATACATAGTTCATAGTAAGTTTGGCTGAAAAAACAAAAAAAAAAACAAAAAACGAGTCCATCTAGTTCAACCAATAAAGAGAAAAAAATATCCTTAAAAAAATAAATAAAAAAATCATACAATCCTATATAGACAATCCTATATCCACAATTAATCCAGAGGAAGACAAAAAACCCCAGCAAAGCATGAAATAATTTGCACCAGCGGGGGTAAAAAATTCCTTCCTGATCCCCAAGAGTAGTGATGGGCTTTATGTTCGAGTCGCTGAACACAAAAACACCTGGGGCGCTCAGCTGGAAGTTTGGCCGCCGACGAGCGCCCCATAATGCATTGTGCGATTGCAGTGCATTAAGTGCTTGTGATTGGCCAAAGCATGCACTTGACCTGTATGCTTTGGCCAATCACAGCACAATGTCCTGTCAGAGCCATTATTGGCCAAAGGCAGGGTGTCTTTAGCCAATCATGGCTCAGGGGCTAAGTCCATACCCCACACTATATAAGGCTGCTTACATGGCAGCCCTTTGTAGTGTGTTAGGAATGGAGATTAGGCAGGGTAGTTAGTGGATTGTGCTTTCAGTCAGTTTAATACAGTCAGTGCAGTGTAGTGTAGGGCTGATTCTTGTGTAACACAGTGTAGTGCAGTCAGTGTAGTGCTGGGCTGATTCTTGTGTAACACAGTGTGATGGTGCCACTGAAGTGTTGGTGTATACAACATGTCTGTGTCAACCCACTGATCCCATTTTTTTTTCATTGATATATTTGTTTTTTTTTTTTTTTTTTGCAGCATCAGGTTCTGTTGCTGCAATAATAATACTTCCCCTTCTGTGTTGCAGGTGCTATTCCTTCTGCATCAGCAGTGATTTATTTATTTTTTTGTGGCTCAGCAGCACTAATAATATTTAGGGCACAATTGCTGTCCCCCCTTCTGCGTCACAGATGCTATTTATTCTGTGTCAGCAGTGTATTTTTTTTTGTGGCACAGCAGCTTTATTAATATTATGGGCATAATTGCTGTCCGCCCTTCTGTGTCACAGGTGCTATTCCTTCTGCGTCAGCAGGTTTTTTGTGGTGCAACAGCACTAATAATATTTAGGGCATAATTGCTGTCCCCCTTCTGCTTCACAGGTGGTATTCCTTCAGCAGTGTTTTTTTATTTTTTCGTGGCACAGCAGCACTATAATATTTAGTAACTATAGGCCGGTCAGCCTAACATCAGTAGTCTGCAAGATTTTGGAGGGGATGTTAAGGGACCACATACAAGACTTTAGTAATGAAAATGGTATTATTAGTAGTAATCAGCATGGATTCATGAAAAATCGTTCTTGCCAAACCAATCTATTAACCTTCTATGATGAAGTGAGCTGCCACCTAGATAAAGGTAAGCCTGTGGATGTGGTGTATCTGGACTTTGCAAAGGCCTTTGACACCGTTCCCCACAAACGCTTACTGTTCAAACTAAGGAAGGTAGGTATGGACCATAAGGTGAGTACCTGGATAGGGAACTGGCTCCAGGGGAGAGTGCAAAGGGTGGTGATTAATGGGGAGTACTCGGGTTGGGCCGGTGTGGAAAGTGGGGTCCCCCAGGGTTCTGTCCTGGGGCCAATCCTGTTTAATTTATTCATAAATGATCTAGAGGAGGGGATATCTAGTACAATCTCAGTATTTGCGGAAGATACTAAACTAAGCATGCCAATATTTTCTATGCAGGATGTGGAAACCTTACAAGCGGACCTGAACAAAATAATGGGGTGGGCAACTATATGGCAGATGAGGTTTAATGTTGAAAAATGTAAAGTAATGCACTTGGGTGCCAGAAACCAGAAAGCAAGCTACTCAATAGAGGGGGAACCTCTGGGTGAATCTAAGATGGAAAAGGACCTGGAGGTACTGGTAGACAACAGGCTTGGCAGTGGCATGCAATGCCAAGCCGCTGCAAGCAAAGCCAACAGAATACTGGGATGTATAAAAAAGGGGATTCACTCCAGAAATAGATTATTCTCCCTCTCTTCAAGACTCTGGTCCGGCCACATCTGGAGTATGTTGTCCAGTTCTGGGCACCGGTCCTCAGGAAGGATGTGCTGGAACTGGAAAGAGTCCAGAGAAGGGCAACAAAATAATTAGGGGAATGGAGGACATCAGCTATGAGGAAAGACTACAAGCACTGAACTTATTCTCTCTGGAGAAGAGACGATTAAGGGGGGATATGATATCAATGTACAAATACTGCTGTACTGGCGACCCTAGTATAAGGAACAAACTATTCAGAGAAAGGGAATACAATAAGACACATGGCCACTCACTAAAACTAGAGGAAAGTACGTAGGGGGATGTGGAATTCTCTTCCGCAAACAGTCGTATCAGCAGGGAGCATCGATAGTTTCAAAAAACTATTGTAAAAGGTCTTCTTCAGGGGGACTGTGATATCATAAAGGTGAGGTCAGCTGGAGACCAAGGAGCGAATAAGTAGTTCAGAACATCCTCTAAAACCAGAAAGCATGGCCACCTCCCGCCATGGATGGCAAGACAGGCGTGAAGATCTGCAGGGAGTCACCAAAAATATCCGCCAAAAAGGGGGGTGCAAAGCAGCTACCGCAGCTAGTCAGAACCTGCTCTCTGCATGATGTTTCAAGGTGAGAGGATACTCTCACCTTGAAACATTATGCAGAAAGTAGAGATGTCCCGAACTATTCACCGGTGAACAGTTCCCGGCGAACATCACTTGTTCGCGTTCACCGCAGCGGGCGAACATATGCGATGTTCGGTCCGCCCCTATACATCATCATTGAGCAAACTTTGACCCTGTACCTCACAGTCAGCAGACACATTCCAGCTAATCAGCATACCCTCCCTCCCAGACCCTCCCACCTCCTATAAAAAAGCAAGGACAGCATCCATCTTAGATTCATTCTGAAGCTGCAGAGTTAGTTAGAGCAGGAGAGTGCTGCTGCTGCTGAATTAATAGGGAAATCATTAGCTAGGCCAGTGTTCTGTGTCCACTCCTGCTGTAAGGACAGCATCCTGACAGCACCCCAAAAAGCCCTTTTTAGGGCTGGTATATCAGTCTGCTTTTATTTATTTTTTTCTATATATATATATATATATATATATATATATATATATATATATATACAGACTGTACTGTGTGCACACCACTCATATTGGGTGGCACAGTACCTTTCAGATAAAGTCATTTTGAGGCAGTTCACATTTGTGCAGATGCGCTGATCGCATGTAATTCGGAGCGCACTGCTCCTTCATTACATGCGATCTCCTGTGCGGATGCGAGTTCAGCCATACACTTTGTATGGCTGAATTTGCAGCGCATCCGCAGCAAACTCGCTCAGGAGGCATTTTTTGAGCCGCCTCAGAATCGGATCGCACAGTGGTACACACTTGTGCGTTCCGATTCTGTGCGAACTGTCAGATCGCACTGCGATATGCGATCAAACTGGGGGTGTAGTTAACATTTATTTGACACCCCCTGCGTATCGCATATGGCAGTGTGAACTGCCAGATGTGCGGATGCGATGCGGAATCACGCTGCATATTCGCAGCGTTCCCGCATCGCACAAATGTTAACCGAGCCTTAATTTTTACCCTTTAATATAATTGCAGTTGCCTGCCAGTGTGTGTCAGGCCCACTGACTGAACTGTGCCCACTGCCAGTGCCCACCACTCATATAGGGTGGCACAGCACCTTGCAGATAAAAAATGCTTTTAATTTTACCTCTGTAATATAATTGCAGTTGTCTGCCAGTGACTGTCAGGTCCACAGACTGTACTGTGCCCACTGCCCAGCACTCATATAGGATGGCACAGCACCTTGTAGATAAAAATTAATTAAATGTTTTCTATAATAAAAAATACAATTCATCCATAAAAAACAGGAACTGGCTTTTTCATTCGAATTTCAGTAGCGCAGGGATGGTGATAACCTCTTACCAAATAAATAGGATGATAACATACCAAAATAAATGAATCAGATGTGATAAATATAAGCATAAAATCATAAGTACATAAAAGCATGACATCACATCAATAGGAGTCCATAAAGTCCATAGGTATAAAGTGCATAGAGCAATGAAAGTGCAAACATGAAGGATCACAGGTGCGATTTATGGGGACCACCCTTACTTGCCACCACCACACAGTGCTGGGAGAAGTATCTGAAATTCAGACTCACCAGACGCCTATGCCTAACCACTCTCATGGACTAGGCAACAACAGCATATAGTAAAATCAGGTTTCCTCCAGATCTCTGATTTGTGCAGCAAAGACTCATCTGGAAGATTTCCTGGTAAATTTATAGTGCACTATAAATGCACTACAGATGCACCACTTTACAGGCACATTAAGGGGACCCCCCAGGCACGATATTTAAAGGAATTTTTTATTTTTATTGTTTCACTTTAAGCATCATTAAAATCACTGCTCCTTTAAAAATGATCATTTAAAAAATTTTTTTTTGCATTGATGCATGTCTCCAAGGGCAGTTCCCAGGTCCCCATACATTTTATATTGCAATACCTTGCTTATAAGACTTTAAAATGAGGACTTTTGATTTTTCATGTTCGTGTCCCATAGACTTTATTAGGGTTTGAATGTTCGCTAGAACTTTTCTCCTTGTTTGAGATTTTCTGGTGGGAACTGAACCAGGGGGTGTTTTGCCTATCACTATAGACCATGTAATCAACCCAATGTTGCCCCAAGCTTAACCCTCCTCTTATGTTAGAATTCCGTTACTATCCATGATGTTAGGGTCAGTTTTGACCCGTGTTTTAAATCAGCCATAAAATACCCTCTGAATAATTATTTATCATCAAATTTGTTTCTTACCTCTTGGTTACCTTGTTAGGCTTCTTTATCCTTGAAAAGATTGGTTTTAATATTTTTGGTGTGACCCCCTAGACCTTTCTTTTGATAGCACACCTCTCATTGTCAAATTTAAAAAATGGTAAAATAAAGTCAGCAACTCTGAAATGAATTTGTCCTATGTTTCTTCACTTTATTTAGAGAAGCAGACAAGCAGGAAAAGAGATAGGCCCCTCCCTAACTACACCTCACAGGGTTGAGGTATGATTTCAGTTTTGGATCTTATTAGTGTCCTAAAATCCCATATTATAACTGGGTCAGAATTGACCCTAACACCATGAACGTCTTAATTTTCACCACAGTATTTTATAATTTAGTGAAAAGGATTATTTTTCTATTACATTGTTTAGATAGAGGTTCCTGACAAAGTAAAAAAATCTTGATGCAATAAACAAATTTATGTGATACTTATAGACATTCAAAACCTGAAAACCGGTCAGTTTTGACCCTAACACAAGAGGAGGGTTAAAGTGATAGGACAATATAATACAAGGCAAAAGGTGTACCTTCTTAAGTCAGAAATGTTTTTATGCATTTATGGATGTGATAAATATGCAGAAAAAAACATTTTTTGTTTTCACTATCACTTTGCTTAAAAATTGTTGTTTAAAAATTCAAAGCACTACCTTTTCCAACCAAATTTCATAATTTTTATAGAAGACATAACAGGCACAATACCATTATTGTATTAAAATATATCAAATAAATATGCAACTTCTCATTAAACATTTCTAAAACAAAAAGCTTATTTCACCACTGATACATTTTATTGTATGCATACAATAACAATAAAGTATATTATCATTATTATCGTGATATCTTATGCCTCGTACACACGCAACGATTATCGGCCGACCGATCGTCCGACTTTTGTCCAGTGTTGTTGTGTTGGTTGAAATGTGCTCTAGACTTGCACTGGACTATTGTTGGCCGACAGAAAATGACGTCACTACGTTCGACGCATGTTCGACGCACGTCCGACGCTACAAAAGAGGAAGTAAGTTTTTGCCCGTGACCCTTCTGGGCATCTCACGCTGATTTCGGTAGCATTTGTTTGGTTGACGACATTTCGCTATTTTCCGAGACATCGTTTGAGAATTTATTATGGAGACTGAGGATTCGACTCTTGCTGTAGTTGGGCTTGGAGTTATGGCTCTGAGGCGAGTTATGAGCAAGGGGAAGAAGAAGCGGACCTCCTGGACCAAAAATTGGTTGCTTAACCGTGATCAATTTTCACACATGTCCTTGCTGAGGGAGCTCCAGGAAAATAATCCTGATGACTTCAGGAATTATTTGAGGATGACGGATGCCATCTCTTACTGTCTTCTTGCCCTGGTGTCCCCCTATATTCTGAAGCAGGATACGTGTATGCGGGTTGCAATTACTCCTGAACAAAGGTTAATTGCAACTTTGAGATATCTCACAACAGGGAGAAGCCTGCAGGATCTCAAGTTCACCACAGGCATCTCCCCCCCAAGCTCTTGGAGTCATCATCCCTGAGACCTGCTCTGCTATCATCAAAGTCTTGCAGAAGGACTATATCAAGGTATGTTTCTTTTTTAGATTACATTACATGTATTTGTCATCTCATCCGAATTTTGCTTATTTTGGATGTACATCAAATTACAGATGTCATTATTTTGTAACTACCCTCTGTCCGCATGCACATAGTAGTAAAGCTTTATATTTTCATAACCATTTGTAAAATAACCCAGTAACCACCCCAGTATTCTCTCCTATGTGTCCCTAAATGCATTGCCTGTTAACAGTATATTGAATCTGTGTCATTTTCTGACTTTCCCTGAACCAATTATTAATTTGCAAATGTTTTAGTACCTAGTTTATGATTTATCTTAAAGACATCAGTCCATCCATTCCAACCTATGATGTTTATGTAATGCTGTTAAAACGTTCAGTGGCCACAAGCCCTTACTGATGTTTAAAGGCATAGTTTTACTTACCCAACCACCCAACCACCCATGCTAAATGAAAAAGTCAGCATATACCAAAGCTCTAGCTGGTGAATTACAATATAATCACATTAGGAGGTTCAAAATAAATGTATGTAGATGTTATATTCTAAAATGCTAAAGATTTCCTTCATGTTGTTTTTATCTTAAAGTTGCATAAGCATTTAACAGACAAATGTGTGTGTGATAATGTGATGTGCTCAAGCACTAATTTTTTATTTTTTTTTCCCCACAGTTTCCTTCAAACGCAGAGCAATGGCTGGAGATTGCTGCTCAATTCCACGAACAGTGGAATTTCCCCAATTGCGGGGGTGCTATAGATGGGAAGCATGTCCGCATTGTCCCCCCTCCGAATTCTGGATCATATTTTTATAATTATAAAGGTTTTTTTAGTATGGTAATGCTAGCCATAGTTAATGCTAACTATGAGTTCCTGTTTTTGGATATTGGCAAAAATGGCCACAATTCTGATAGGGGAGTTATTGAGCAGACGGAGTTCGCTCGTCGCCTTCATAACGGCACTCTGAACTTGCCATCCAGGGAGCAAACCATTGAGGGGCTGAGCTTTGTCTTTGTGGCAGATGATGCTTTTGCGCTTGGGGAGCATCTTATGAAGCCCTTCCCTCAAAGGAACCTCACCCCCGGGCAAAGGATCTTCAATTACCGGTTGTCCAGAGCTCGCAGAGTGGTGGAGAATGCCTTCTGGATCATGTCGAACCGTTTCCGTATATTCCTGACATCCATTTATCTGGCAATCTACAAAATAGATCACGTGGTCCTGTGTTGCTGAATTTTACACAACTTGTTACGCAGGAATGCTGAGAACTATCTAACTTTGCAGCAACTGGATACTGACCCTGCCATGCCAGGGTGTCATGGTCTTACCTTCTTGCTGTTCTCCTTCGTTTGACATGTGCTGGCGGCCATCTTGGTTTCTGGGTTTCTTGTAGCCTCCCACCCTGCGGCTCCTCCTTCCCACTGGGAGGAGCTGGATACCTAGCTCATTTATATAGGAGGTCTGTGGCTTCAGTTCCCTGCTTGGTCCTCCTGTGTTCACATGCTACTAAGACTGCTGCTACTTCTGGTTCCTGTTCCTGGCTTCGTCTGACTACCCTGCTGGTTCCTGATCCTGGCTTCGTCTGACTACCCTGCTGGTTCCTGATCCTGGCTTCGTCTGACTACCCTGCTGGTTCCTGACCCCTGGCTTCGCAAAGACTCTGCATCGGTTTCGCCATCCGTTTGGACTTTTGCTTTATAGCTTGTTTTTCAATAAAGCTTTCTTATTTTCACTTATCTGTTGTTGTACGTCTGGTTCATGGTTCCGTGACACAGGGCCAAGTGGAGAGGCACAACCACGTGAGCAAGTGGAGTCCATGACCTCAATGGAAGTCGGCCGTTCTGGATTGGCATCCCAAAGTGCCCGTGATATCCGACAAAAATATATGGAATATTTTGTGGGGAGAGGGGCTGTTTCATGGCAGGAATTACTGCCAGACACATGATAAATTTGAGATATCTAATAATATTTCTGCAATAAATAAAATTGCAATGATTCTGTATTGTGTATTCTAATAAATTGGGCACATATCAAAAACAACATTTTTTGTGTTCATCATGTGTTATATATGTGTGACTTTAGAAGGGTTAATACATTAATCAGTGTGTTTATCTACTGTTGTCTCTCCCCAGCTGTTCAAATGCGATTATGGCCATGTGTTATTTGTTTACCAGTGGTCTAAATACAAGGGCCTTCTACACCCCTTTTAATTTCTACAAACCCTCTCACATTGAGAAGTAGGTCACACTCAAGGTTCATCCAATGTCACCTTACATTGGTGGTCATTGACCAGAAGGTGCCCATACTATATATTTATTGTAATACATTAGTGTACTAACAACTTACCTCCACCTGTTATGTTGTGTTCATTTATGACATCCTTCTCACTGCCCACCAATGTAAGGAGATGTCAGTGTTATGTGAAACTTGCTCAGTGTTGAGATCGAAGTGTTATATATAGGTAATGTAAAGTGAAATAGACAAACGAACCAGCAATACACTATATATTACACTGATCTCCCTACACTGATTGCTACTGCCCATCTCAATGCCATATAGAATCCTAGGAGTGCTAGTACTTTAAATAGAACCTGTATTTTTGTAGACTGATTGCCACTCAGTTCACAGATATCATTGTGCATTCAGTGTATTAGTGAATATCACTTGTTAGATGTCCACTGGTCCTGAAGGCACAAACATTTTGGCCAGCTGATAATTATACACACAATCAAAACTGCTTTAATTAACATGCAAATATGTGAACAGGACAGCCATCATACATTTTGTGCTACTTTACCCAGCTTTAGACCTGCCCTCCCACCGAAAGTCAAAGAAAGAATCGAACACACATTGTTGAATGTCAATTTTTTTTATTAAAACATTCACAGGTTTAGGGTTAGGGTGTTGTAAAGTGCTTCATATGCATAGGAGCCCTGTCTAAAACTGTAACAAACTTGGGTACACCTTTTACAGATGATGATGCATGTATTGGCCAAAAAATAGGCCATAAAATTTAAAACGAACATCGGGAAAAACAAAAACATCCCAATAAAAAAACAATAAAATCTATAAAAAAAAAAAAAAAGCTTAAAATTTGGCAAGCATGTCAACAAAGTCACGCATTTTTTTTTTTTGTAAGGCTGTAGCAGCCTCCTTCATTTTCTCAAGCTCAGAGCAGCATTGTAGAGCCTCAACTGTCATTCTGGCTATTGTGCAACTAGGAATAACATGACCTGTTAATATAAAATCATGTATTAAGTTCATGCCAAGCAACTAGATGAGGTCATAATATCTAAACATTTGGGGTCAAGTTCATCTTAAACTAATGAAGAGTTAATACCTACCCTGCTCTTTGGATCTTCTGCTCTTTTGCCCTAGGCTCTTCTTCTTCCTCCTGTCCTCCTCCGATGCTGTCCCCGATGATAATCGCGGTCTCCAGTGTGGAGAAGACCGGATGAAGATTTTTAATAAAATTTCATAAACGTCTCCTGTCGTTATTCACATACACTGCCTTTTATGGGGTGAATGGGTAGGGGTACTATGTATAGGGAGGGGGGTCTGGGATCTGGGGGGCCCCCCTTGTTAAAGGGGGCTTCCAGATTCCTATGAGCCCCCTGCCTGCAGACCCCCACAACCACCGGCCAGGGTTGTGGGGATGAGGCCCTTGTCCTCATCAACATGGGGGCAAGGTGCTTTGGGGTGGGGGGAGCAGAGCCCCCCCTGCCCCAAAGCACCAACACCCCCCCATGTTGAGGGCATGTGGCCTGGTGTGGTCCAGGGGGGTGGGGCCGGTCGCTTGTCCCCTCCCCTTTCCTGGCCTGTCGGGCTGCATGCTTGGATAAAGGTCTGGTATGGATTTTCGGGGGGACCCCATGCCGTTTTTTTGGCGTGGGGCTAACCTCAAATTCCATACCAGACCCAAAGGGCCTGCTTTGGAACCTGGGGGGGACCCCCACACCGGTTTTTCCCATTTTGGTGTGGAGTTCCCCCTCAAGATTCTCACAGGGCAAGTGGCCCCGCAAGTCGGATCATCCTGATCCGACTTGCGGTGCGACTTCCATTCAAATCAATAGGCTCCCATAGGGAACAAATGATTTTGAATGGAGGCTGAAAAAAAGCTGCTAAAATCAACGTGGCAAAATGTGCAATAACGCAAATGGAAAAAGCTACTGAAAGCACGTTTTTACAGCTGCTTTTTCCGGCGTCAGAACTAGCTTTGACGCACGTTTTTTATAACGCCCCGTGTGCATGGGGCCTAAAAACCTGCAAACGTCGAAAATATATGTTAGGTCAAAAATGTGAATCAGGTGCGCCAAAAAATTAAATCATGTGTCAAATATATAATCATATAGTGACAAATCTACACAAATGGAGAAAAATTTAGAAGATTTGACACTATATGATTATATAATTGACACATAATTTATAAGTTTTGTGCACCTGATTCACAATATTTAACAAACAGGTAGTTCCTTTGAAGCAGTACATCAAATACACCAAACGAGAAATACACTTGAAAACACATTAAAAAAATACATACTTGGGCACAAAACTGGCTCCCCAACACTTGTTTCCTGATCAGGATTATTTGGAGAAGAGCTTGCAAGTCTGTTCGGAATACTGGCAGGAGATCTTGCATCAGAAATTTCCACATCCGATCCGGCTGGAGGTGACACATCCCATAGATCAAATGAGGGAACCTCTGCAATGTACATTAATTATGAAATACAACAATAGAAGGTTAAACAATCATCGCAAATACACATATTTTTAGTATCCCACTACAAACAAATCTGTGCCTACCAACCTTGTTGTTGCTGTGGTGGCTGCACACTTGTTGGCTCCACCATGCTGCACTCTGGACTACTGTCTTTATCTACATAATAATAAAAATGTGACATGTAATAAAATTCACAGGAGGTAAATTTGATAGGACATGGTGCACTGCTTGACAGCTATTTTCATATAAAATATTCAGACATGTACATGGTTATCTCCTAAAAAGTAGGGACATTAATGATTGACTCAGCATAGGAAACAATTACCTTTTTGGGAATGTGTGACAGCATCTGGGCCCATGTCCTCTGCTTCTTCATCCAATGTGGATGGAGCTGACACAGTCGCTGCACCTCTCCTCCTCTTTTCCAATTCTTTTTGTTTTAATTTTCGTTTTTGCCCTATTTAAAGGTTGCAAAAAGAATATGGAAATAATATGATTTTTTGGATAGAAAATTGGTTGCAATAAAGAAAATTGGTTGCAATCAAATGCATATATAGTTTACTGTGGATTCCTGTCTTTTAATGTAATATACAAATAAATCATCAACAGATTAATCAAATCAAGACATGACCAATAAAAAAAAAAAAAAATGGAAAGTTTTCATATACATTATAATCTATACATTTCTATACAACATACACCAAATCGACCCAAAACATATTGCTTGATAAGATAAAAAAACTTACTTTTTTTAAGAATATGATGTATGTGATCAAGCTGTTCTTGCTCCCGATGCTTCAAATCAGACCATCTTTTTCGTATTTGGTCTTTTGAACGCTCAACACCATAAATTTTATTTAAAGCTGCTACCACCTTGTCCAGAATCCGGTCTTTTCTGGAGTTGGGCCTTTCATAGTTCTCCAGCTTGCCATCATAGTCATGTTTCTCAAGTATGGCAACCATCTCCACCATTTCACCCTTGCTCATAGGTGTTGCTTTTGATTTTTTTTGGCCCAACCACTTCGGCCTTCACTCCGAGATTCTGCCATCTCCGCAACGATTCTTCCGCCGACTCACGTGTGTGTATGTGTGTCGCATGCAGCCTAATATTCGGCACCTACACACCCCTGCGTCAGCGCGCCACTGGAGGCGGAGTTGACGCATGCGCTGTCTTTAAAGGACGCCAGATCTTTCGTTTGGAGGAGCACGATCGATCGGCGAACCACGATTCTTCCACGCAAACAAAGGTACGACTTTAGATTCAAAAGCGGGTGTTTTTAGCCCTATACAGCTTATATTGGGCCTATCTTTATTATGTGACAAAATACATGCTTTTTTACTATGTTTTGTGTTGTGTTGTGTCTTGCAGGCATATACTGTACATCATCATCATGGTGGATAAATTTACCTCTCCAGAATTTTTGCAAAGTTTTATAGATGAGTACAGAAAACTGCCCTGTTTGTGGAAGGTTAAAAGCAAGGATTATTCGAATAGACAAAAAAAAAAAACGAGGCATATTTGAAATTAGTGGACATGTGCAAAACAATTTACCCAAATGCCGACATCAACTATGTCAAACAAAAAATTGCCAACATCCGCACAGCATATAAAAGGGATTTAAATAAAATAAAAAGAACTAAGAAGTCTGGGCTGCTGCCGAGGAGATATATGTACCCAGGCTATGGTACTTTGGTAGCCTGCGGTTCCTGACGGAACATGAGGAATCCAGGCCATCTCTGTCCACACTCCCTTCCACGTCAGCAGAGGGCTCATGTGATGCCAGCCAGGAGGAAGATATCCTGGAGCCAAACTTGACACAGGTATGGCATTTCACAATATATTGTCTGCAATAAACATAATGATGGAAAAAAAAATTTGCAAGACAATAATTGACCCTTTATGTAAAGTCTGCTATTTGGTTAAAAAAATACAACAAACATGACTTTTTATATACACTATAACATTCTAATAAATTATTCATTTGTCAACAGGAAAGTGTCACTGTGGAGGAGGCAGGTGTCAGCCAGGAGTCTGTGGAGGCATCTGGATCCACCCAACCTCCGGCAAAACGGCGCCTGAAGCAAAAAAATGTGGACCAGATCAGCCAGGCCTCTATAGCCCTGAAGAGAAAGCCGGACGAGGAGGAAGCATTTGGCCTTCTGACGGCAAATAAGCTGAGAAAATTGAAGGTGCCGCAGCGCCAAAGGGCAGAGCTCCTCATCATGCATGTGCTGCATAGAGCGGAATTGGAGGAACTAGAGGAACACACCCACCTCTCCAATTCTCACCCATCCCCTCCACCTCCACCTCCAACACAGCAACCCCAGCCACCACCTCCACCACATCCACAAATGCCACATGGCAGTCAGTGGCAATATGGCCCTCCTGATCCCCACATCCCCTCATGGCCACATGATTACCGATATACCCAATTGTAATTGCCCCTAATTTCCAACCTGTTATTTGTGTTACCCCTTTTTATTTATTTATAGTTTATATGAGGAGGAAATGTCCTTTTTTATTTTAATAGTTTCAATACAGAGAGTATTTATATATTTATGTTGGAATTTCTTCATTTATAAAATAAATATGATGATAAAAAAACTACTTGCCTATCTTTATTTTTTAAAATGTAGAATATTGGGAGTAAGCAGCAATATATGTTTTATACATTAATTCCAAAATGAATAAAGGGACACATCAATAGTTTGATCTTTGCAGTCAAAATACAAAGAGAATGGTGAAGAGTTTAAAATATGTAATTTAAAAAATACATGCACCATATAGAATAGCCAAATCATTAGCATCATCATAACAGAACACATGCCTCTTTAATTGTAAAGTATAGAATTATGAGCAGCATCTTCCTTCTTCTCACATTAACCAAGATGAGCATGTGCTCCGCATTTCATATATTCTTTGGACTGCCGCGAGACGAAAGTTCTTTCTTGATAAAATGGCTAGTTTTCTTGGGAATATTCTTCCGGGTCGTTATTTGGTTCCGATCATGCGTGTTCCGATTAGTAGAATTTTGTCTGCCGAAATCTGTACTGACTGACGGAAAATCGGCCGTTGTGTTGACGGCCAACAAAAATTTTATAGCCTACTCACCAGATTTTATTCGGCCGAAAAGTCAGAGTCGGTTGTCGAAAGCATCATACTAACAAGCCGAAAATCGGCCGATCGCACGTTGGCCGAAAATTCACGGCCAACTATTGACGCGCGTGTACGGGGCATTCGTTTTTGGTGGATGATAAAGAGCTAAAACACCCAGGGGTTTCTAATATCACACCTGTAATGAGATCTCATCATTCAATTGCCATGCTTGCCTGTTAGATTTTCAGGTGAACCTGATCGGACGCTCCATGCATCCCTATGGAGCAGCGGATGTCCGCGGTGACATGTCTGCTGACACCCGCTGCTATCCGATCCTGTCCGTGAAATCCAGATGGATGGAAAGGCGGTCCGTTTTCATCTGATCTCTCATAGAGAAAAGCGGGGATCTGACAGGGCTGTCTCTGTAAAGTAAGCAAAGACAGACCTGGCATCCACCTGATCAGCGGGGATCGGCGGATCAATCCCCCGCAGAGCAAAACGGAGTCCGCCGGGCGGAAAGCTCGTGGGAAAGGACCCTTAAGGCCTGTGTACATATGCAGCAGTCACAATGATTTGCATTGTGGTGCAACAAAAATTATCACTACTATCCGGCCAGCAGAATCACGTATATTTGATACATCACAGCACATGCCGATCAGGCACTCGGCGATCGACTCTGAGTCTCATGGAACACAGCTCTGAGAGTGTAAACAGCCCATAGTAAAAGCAGCACACAGTATACACATAAACTTGTTATAACACATGTTTAACCCCTTGATCGCCCTAGATGTTAACCCCATTCTGCCAGGTGTCCTTAGTACAGTGACAGTGCAATAATAGCACTGATTACTGTTATAATGTCACCGGTGATGTCAGTGGCAGTTAGTTCCCACAAAGTGTCCGTTAGTGTCAGATTGCGCGCTGTCCCACTATAAGTTGCTGCCAATGCCATTACTAGTATAAAATAAAAAAAATAAAAAATAAAAATTCCAGTATATATCCAATATTTTTTAGACGCTATAACTTTCACATAAACCAATTAATATACACTTATTGTGATTTTTTTTATACCAAGAACATGTAGTAGTTACATTTTGGCAAAAATGTAGATTTGATTTTGTTGCTCTTTTTTCATTTATAGTGCAAAAAATTAAAAAACCCAGTGGTGATCAAATACCACCAAAGGAAATCTTTATTTGTGGGAAAAAATGAAATAAATGTCATTTTTGCACAGCGTTGTACTGCCACCAGTGGCGGCTGGTGCTCAAAATTTTTTTTTGGGGGGGGGGGGGGGGGCGCAAACAGAAAAATGTAATAGGCATTGCTTTGCGGCAAAAAACACTGTAAAAAATTGCATGACTTTGAGGTCACAAAAGTGTGAAAGGGGCCTTTAGTAATTAAGGTATAGTGTGCCCCCTTTCAATGCAGAGAGACCAGCGTGCCCCCTTTCAATGCAGAGAGACCAGCGTGCCCCCTTTCAATGCACAGTGACCAGCGTGCCGCTTTCAATGCACAGTGACCAGCGTGCCGCTTTCAATGCACAGTGACCAGCGTGCCCCCTTTCAATGCACAGTGACCAGCGTGCCCCCTTTCAATGCACAGTGACCAGCGTGCCGCTTTCAATGCACAGTGACCAGTGTGCCCCCTTTCAATGCACAGTGACCAGTGTGCCCCCTTCAAAACAGTGACCAGCGTGCCCCCTTTAAAACAGTGACCAGCGTACATGCCCCCTTCAATGCAGAGATCAGTGTACATGCCCCCTTCAATGCAGTGACCAGCGTACATGCCCCCTTCAATGCAGAGACCAGCGTACATGCCCCCTTCAATGCAGTGACCAGCGTACATGCCCCCTTCAATGCAGAGACCAGCGTACATACCCCCTTTCAATGCAGAGACCATCGTACATGCCCCTTCAATGCAGTGACCAGCGTACATGCCCCCTTCAATGCAGAGACCAGATTGCCTGCTCCTTTCAATGCAGTGACCAGCGTGCATGCCCCCTTCAATGCAGAGACCAGCGTACATGCCCCCTTCAATGTATTGACCAGAGTACATGCCCCCTTCAATGCAGTGAACAGTGTACATGCCCCCTTCAATGCAGAGATCAGGGTGGGTGCCCCCTTCAATGCAATGAACAGCGTGCCATGCCCCCATCAATGCAGAGTTCAGCGTGCGTGCCCCCTTCAATGCAATGAACATTGTGTCGTGCCACCATCAATGCAATGAACATTGTGCCGTGCCCCCTTCAATGCAATGAACACTGTGCCGTGCCTCCATCAATGCAATGAACATTGTGCCGTGCCCCCTTCAATGCAATGAACATTGTGCCGTGCCCCCATCCATGCAATGACCATTGTGCCGTGCCCCCTTCATTGCAATGAACATTGTGCCGTTCCCCCATCAATGCAGAGTTCAGCATGCGTGCCCCCTTCAATGCCCCCCCCCCCCCGAGACCAGTGCACCTACCTGGAGCAGCCCGGCAGCGACGGCTTCTCTTGTCTTCAGTACCGGACTCCCGGCGGGCGGCTTCCTCTAACTTCGGCGGCGCGTCTTCTCTGGTCCTCCCGCTCCCGCCTCCTCCTCGGCCAATGGCATGGGGTTTTCCATGTGGCCAATCAGGAAGCCGGTATTAGACCGGCTTCCTGATTGGTGAGGAGGAGGATCAGTGTGACAATAGCGAATTTTCATTCACTATTGTCACACAATGGGTGGGCTCTGGGCGCACTGCTCTGCGCCCCAGGACCACCCTTTGCATCGCCCTATTAGAGCCTCTGGTTCTAATCAGGTGATTGAAAAAAAAACCCCATTAAGCTCCATGCGTCCGGCGCCCTGCATGCAGATTAGGGGGCCAGACGCATGGATGGGGGGCGGCGCCCCTGCGCCTCAGTACACCGGCCGCCACTGACGGCCACGCAATTGTCAGTTAAAGTAACGCAGTGCCAAAAAGCAAAAAATTGGCCTGGTCAAGAAGGGGGGTAAATCTTCCAGAGGTAAAGTTAAGTTGGGTAAGAAAACAGCTTTGGCAAATTGCTGCTGCTTTCATGTTAACTGTGCCAGTGGTTTCCTTGCAGGTTCCCGCAACAACAAAAAGATAGTAGAGAGTTGGTCCTCAAATTTTTTTACAATTTTAGCAGAACATCCTTATATTCTTTTTTTACAACAGAGCACACTTCCAACTTTCTGTCTTTGGGACACACTTTGCTATCACATGGGTCACACAGGTCATGTACCAACCTCCTGTGGTGTAGCATATTGCATCGAAGCCCCAGATGAAGAGGTGGGCAGGTAAGGTCATAATCTCCAGCTCAGCCAATCAGAGGACGCGTTGTACTCATTCAGAAAAAACAAAACTTCCCGTAAAGCTTCTGGGAGTGAGACGGGAAGTCCCTGTCCTGCTGCTAGAGCACAGCACTGTATACTATATGTAGTTTATGCTGCATACAGTTTAGGCTCGGTTCACATCTATGCAGTGTGTGATTGGTGCATTCTACAGTGCATTTGGATGTGCGTTTTGCCATCATTCGTGGTTTGCAATTTTTTTTTTTTTGTTGCACTAAATGCCTTTCTGCTGGTTCTCCATTGAAGTCTATGGAACCAAAAAAAGCACCAGTTTTCATTTTAAAAAATCCCTGACTCTTTCCAAAAATGCAGCGGCTGAAAAAAGCATAGATGTGAATGTGTCAGATAGGAAACAATGTTAAATTGACTGTAGTGTGTTTCTGGAAAAAGCACCAAAAAAACACATAGGTATGAACCAGGCCTAATGCAACGTTTACAGCAAGTGCATCTGTAAGTGAAGGTGATAGCTTTTTAAATCTGCTTGGTGTAAACTAACTACTTTAAAGTTACAAAAATCTGGAATTCGCCTTTAGGCCTGGGAACAAATTATATTTTAAACCCTATGGATTACAATCAAATTTTAGGGCATGCTGTATACTAAAAATGTGACGATTTTAAAAATAATATCAGTATTTGTTCATATAGGCCCCTTTCACACACTCCGTCCATTGGACGGAGTCCGTTTTTCTCAGCCGGGGATAGATCCGCCGATCCCCCGCTGAGCAGGAGGGTGACAGCTGTGTCTCCATGCTGTGTGCGGAGACACAGCTGTCAGTTCCCCATGCATCTCTATGGGGGAAATCGGATCGGAACGGACCGTCGGTCCGTTCTCATCCGATCCGATCCGCTCGACGGATGGAAAATAGGGTTTCCATCCGTCCAGATTTGATGGATCATATCGGAGGTCAGCGGACATGTCTCCACTGACATCCAAAGCCCCATAGGGATGCATGGGGGGACCGTTCAGATCCGCCAAGAAAACGGACAGGCGGATCTGAACGGTCTGCCTGTGTAAAAGAGCCCTTACTGTGTGGACTACTAAGATTTTTTTTAAATGTGTCTGGCTTTGTTTAATCTGTAGTCAATTGTCTAATTCCATATTTTGGACAAATGCCAGTTCTCACCAGGCACCACTGTGCTATCAGACTCATGGAAAGATTCTTTCGTGCAAATGAGTACCAAATCAACAATTAAACCTTGCTTGTTCCTGTTTGGAGATATATTTGTCTAATTTCTGCTCCATGCAATCAACTGTCCCCAGCCCACAGAGGTCTCAGGAGTGATTATAAGAGCGTCTTTTGCACTAGTACTTTTCCAAGCATAGCAAGACTACCTCAATGGAATACTCAATTAAAACAATTGCATAATGTCCACTTTTATGTCTACCAGGAAAGAGTTCAGTACTTTTCTGCCTTGCAATTCATTTCTAAGAAAAATAAATGTACAGCACAGTTAATATCTCATTGATGAGAAAAAGGCAATAACTGTGTTATGTATATTGTTATTTTTATACATTTAAACAAGATTGCATGGGGTTCAACAACCTCATCCCGAGACACTGCAAAAAAGTAGGGATCATATTGGTATATGTCATGTGCTAACATATACCTTGATCATACATAACATTGGGCAGCCCAATATTTGTAAAACCCTCTAGTGTTCTTCTACTGTGAGTGCAGAAAAATGTATGTTTTGGCTCATGCTGAACTTGTCAGTCTTAGGCCTCTTGCACACTGCAGCTTAAAAATGCTCAGTACAGCTTTTTTTTCTTCTGGGCTAAAATAGAGCCCATTCATTCTTAATGTGCCTATGCACACAGCCGCGTAAATGAGCGCCGCGTTTTCTTCAGTAAGAACAAAATAGAAAAATCTGCATTTTTGGTCAGTAATTTACGCCTGATGCGCGCAAATACGCGCAAATGTGCTCAAATGACCCAAAATGCCAATTGAATAGCAAGAACAATAGAATAAATTTACATGCAATTACGCGCATTTATGCGCATTTGCGCGAGCGCAAATGCGCAAAAATGCGCGAAAATGCATGCATTACAATTACGCCAGAAAACGTAGATGCTCTAACAGGAGTATCGTGTGTAAGCTGCCTTAATTGGGTCATTGGTTTACTGCAGGTCAGGGCTGGATGACTCATACAGGCAGGTCTGGTACCTCTCCCTGGTTCTGGGAGTTTGGAGAAACTTCTAGAAGCTAGAGGGCGGAGGCCAGGAGGGTTTATCTACATACTAAGGCAGGCCATACAGGGATCAAATTTCTTTCCTGCAACCATGAGTTGCAGGAAAGAAATTTGCATGATTCCCCCATCAACACAGACAGGGGAATCCCTCCTGCCGAGCAATTGTCTGCTTCTGGCAGGGGGGCGGGCGGGCGGGCGGGGGCAGCCGTCTCCGCCAGAAGAAGACTCTGCTGCTACTATAGCTGTTAGCGATAATCGCAAGAGAATCCGGCAGGCTGGTTGTACTTAAGTTGATGGATCGATCAACTTGGTATATTCAGCCTGTCCATTAACGGTTTTAATCTCGGCTGGTTGTTGCTGAACTGGATGAGATTTGAACTGTGTATAACTGGCCTTAGAGGAGCTCAGCTATTCCCCAGGCAGTGGGCCTAACCGAGTAACTGAACCAGCCCTTAAATATGGATGAGTCATGCTGGCTGGAGAGTCAGGAGGAAGATGGAGATGGAGTGCTGAGGAGACTGTCTGTGGCCCTTGAGGGAAACCTTTGCCAGTTTATTTTCCTAAGCAGCAGGGGGAGCAAGGAGGACAGTGTGAGTACATCAGCATGGTAAGGGACTTACAAGGGGAGAAACTGCCTCCTTGTAGCAGGTCTCTCTGGAAGACAGCGTTGAGCTTAAATCTTTCATTAACCTTGCTCTTGGAGACAGCTGGAGCAGTCAGGCAGGCTGGTGAAGAGGCAGCTGGGTAGACAGGTGAAGAGGCAGTTGGGTAGACTGGTAAAGAGGCAGCTGGGTGGGCTGTTTTTTTCTACAGTTGGTAGAGCTGGTACAAGTGTCTACAAGGGAGTTGGAGGTACTCCGGGATACAGTCTACAACACTTTGTGCCACTTTCTAAACTACTGAGAGTTCCTAGTCCTTAAGAGGCTTTTGCATCTTTTCAATCAGAGACTGTCAGCAATCGGGAGTGAGATCAATCTGGAGTTGTACATAGAGAAGAAGAGGAGACTGATCTGGAGTTGTACATAGGGAGGAAGTTGTCCCTGGTTTTGTTTCTATCAAGCTGGGCATCCCATAATTCCTATTCCCCATCCAAGTTATTACCCCTAATCAAACTTAAAAAACGAATTTAAAGACTGTTCCTTGTGTCTAGAGAAAATGTGAAAAATACTTGTTGCCTGGCTGTGCAGGAGTGGGGAACCCCTGTGGGGGTAGTCCTACATATACAAAAAAGTGGGATGGGTTTGTTATGACACCTTTCAATCAGAACCAACATTAACCGTTTCAGGAATTTAGGCTACAATAGCTCTTCTTTTGGATCGGACTACATGGGCAAGCCTTCTCTCTCTACGTGCATCAATGAGCCTTGGCTACACATGACATGTAGTCTGCTTGCCAGTTTTCCTTCCTTGGGCCACTTTTGGTAAGTCCTAACCACTGCAGACTGGGAACATCCCACAAGAGCTGCAATTTTGGAGTTGCTCTGACCTAGTCGTCTAGCCATAACAATTTGACCCTTGTCAGAGTTGCTCAAATACTCACGCTTGCCCATTTTTAGTGCAGTGAACACATTAACTTCAGGGACAACATGTTTACTTGCTGCCTAATAGATATCATCCACTTCCAGATGCCATTGTAACAAGATAATCAATATTATTCACTTTAACTGTCAGTGGTCATAATGCTATGGCTGACCAGTGTCTGTTGCATATTTTGCTAAAATTATAGCAGATTGTTCTTAAATTCCTTCTCTCCCCCTCTCCACTCTTTGTCTCAATCGCTAAAGGGATTCTTAAGTAGTCAAAAGCAGATGTCTTAAAAGTAGAAAATTTCTTTACAATAGTCCATATCAAAAAAATCTGTAGGGTATACCCTTTAACCGCTTGCCGACCGCCGCACGACTACTTACTGCGGCGGTCAGCCCCTCACAGGCAAAGCCACATAGTACTACGTCGCTAGCCTGTGAGGCTCTAGGGAGCGAGCGCGCGCCACCGAAGGCGCGCTCCCGCGCAGTCACGGACCCCCCTGCGCGCGTGCCCGGCGGACCCGATGTCCGTCGGGCACTCGCGATCGTCCGTTACACCAGGAGAAAGGCAGGCGGCTAATGTAAACAAAGCCGCCTGTCATTCTTCCCTGTGTAAGAATAAAGAGAGCATACGGTTCTGCTATGTAGGACCGTTGATCTCTGTTCTTACACCAGTAGCCACATCCAATCACAGTAAGAATCACGCCCCTAGGGACACACTTAACCCCTCCCTCTCAAAAAAAGTTAACCCCTTCACTGCCAGTGTCATTTTTACAGTAACAGTGCATATGTATAGCACTGATTACTGTAGTAATGTCACTGGTAACCCCAAAAGTGTCAAAAATGTCAGTCAAGGGTCCGATCTGTCCACCGCAATGTCGCAGTCCCGCAAAAAAAAATCGCATTACTCGTTAAAAAAAAAAACAACAAAAATGACAAAAATCTTTCCCTTAGTTAAACGCATTAACTTTTGCGCAAACCAATCAAAATACACTTTTTGCGATTTTTTTTTTACCAAACATATGTAGCATAAAACAAATCGGCCTAAAATGTTAAAAAATTTAGATTATTACTTTTTTTTTTGGGGGGAATTTCATATAAAAAAATTTGAAAAATATTGTTATTTTTGCAAAATTTACGCTCTTTTTTTGTTTATAGCGCATGATCAAAAAATTGCACAGGTGATCAAATACCACCAAAAGAAAGCTCTGTTTGTGGGAAAAAAAGGACGTCAAATTAGTTTAGGTACAGCGTCGCACGACCGCGCAATTGTCCGTTAAAGTCACGCAGTGCCGAATCGCAAAATAGGCCCTGGTCAGGAAGGGGGTAAAATCTTCCGGGGCTTAAGTGGTTAAAGTCAGACCAGGGCATTTGTCCTAAAAGATAATAAAAAATCAATTTGAAGTTTTAACATTTACAAATGAAGCACAATTGTAGATTTCTGGTGTAGCGCTACCCCTTGGGAGGCACTTGAAGATGTTTGACCCCAGTGGTTGCCCTGACCTTGAAAGTCCCTTGACCCCTCTAACATTTCTGGCTGTAACAGGACAGACACTAAACTACACTGAACAACACTTTTGTTTTTGCCCCCATTTTTCATGAGCTGAACTCAAAGAATCTAAGACTTTTTCTATGTACACAAAAGGCCTATTTTTCTCAAATATTGTTCACAAATCTATATAAATCTGTGTAAGTGAGCACTTCTCCTTTGCCGAGATAATCCATCCACCTCATAGGATCAAGATGCTAATTAGACAGCACGATTATTGCACAGGTATGCCTTAGGCTGGCCGGAATAAAAGGCCACTCTAAAATGTGCAGTTTTATCACTCAGCACAATGCCACAGATGTCGCAAGTTTTGAGGGAGCATGCAGTTGAATGTCCCCCAGAGGGGTTGCCCGTGAATTGAATGTTCATTTCTCTACCATCTCCAAAGGCGTTTCAGGCAATTTGGCAGTAAATCCAACCATGTCTCACAACCGCAGACCATGTGTAACCACGCCAGCACAGGACCTCCACATCCAGCATCTTCACCTCCAAGATCGCCTGAGACCAGCCACCTGGACAACTGCTGCAACAATCGGTTTGCATAACCAAAGAATTTCTGCACAAACTTTCAAAAAACCATCTTAGAGAAGCTCATCTGCATGCTTGTTGTCCTCATCAGGGTCTCGACCTGACTGCAGTTCGTCGCCGTAACCGACTTGAGTGGGCAAATGCTCACATTCGATGGCGTCTGGCACTTTGGAGAGGTGTTCACTTTACGGATGAATCCCGGTATTCACTGTACAGGGCAGATGACAGACAGTGTATATGGCTTTGTGTGGGTGAGCGCTTTTCTGATGTCAACATTGTGGATCGAGTGACCCATGATGGCGGTGGGGTTATGGTATGGGCAGGCGTATGTTTTGGACAACGAAAAAAGGTGCATTTTATAGATGGCATTTTGAATGCACAGTTATGCCGTGACGAGATCCTGAGGCCCATTGTTGTGCCATTCATCCACGACCATCACCTCATGTTGCAGCATGATAATGCACACCCCCATGTTGCAAGGATCCGTACACAATTCCTGGAAGATGAAAACATCCCATTTCTTGCATGGCCAGCATTCTCATCAGACATGTCACCCATTGAGCATGTTTGGGATGCTTTGGATCAGCGTAAACTACATCGTGTTCCAGGTCCTGCCAATATCCAGCAACTTGGCACAGCCGTTGAAGAGGAGTGGACCAACATTCCACGGGCCACAATCAACAACCTGATCAACTCTATGCAAAGGAGATGTGTTGCACTGTATGAGGCAAATGGTGGTCACACCAGATACTGACTGGTTTTCTGACCCCCTCAATACAGTAAATCTGCACATTTTAGAATGACCTTTTCTGTGGCCAGCTTAAAGAACACATGTGCAATAATCATGCTGTCTAATCAGCATCTTGATATGCCACACCTGTGAGGTGGATGGATTATCTCGGCAAAGGAGAAGTGCTCATTAACACAGATTTAGACAGATTTGTGAACAATATTTGAGAGAAATAGGGCTTTTGTGTACATAGAAAAAGTTTTAGATCTTTGAGTTCAGCTTATGAAAAAGGGAGGGGGGGGGGGGAAACAAAAGTAATGCATTTATAATTTAATTCAGTGTAGATAACCTCTTGCCCCCCTTAGCTGTCTCAATGGAATGTTTGATACTCCTAGGGTTTTACTATTTTCTGCTAAGAGGTTTTAATTTAGTTCAAGGTGTCTGTAGGCTGAACTATGTGCTGATTTAGAGTGTATGGAATGTGTTATTTTCTGCCAACTCTACAGGAAGAAGATTTAAATTTAATTTGTGTCACAGAATGGTGAATTATAATAAAATAATGGTGCTACCGTATTTTCTGAGCTAGTTTGAGAATGTCCAGAATTAATTACTGTCACACTGATGCCTGACTGTAATGATTCATTCAGAATAAATTGCACCCTGAGCTACTGATATCTGTGAACAGGTAAAGAGATAGAAAATAAAACCTAAAGCTCCAGCTGCTGGCCCAAATAAAGCCAATATGTATTATTTACTATTCATAATAACTAAAAATTGAAATAATCTTTTTTTTATTTAAACTATATAATAATAATAATAATAAGGAAACGTTTGTTTTAGACATCTTCTCCACTCTTCTTTTTCGGTGTAGATGTTAACAGCATTAAAAAGGGTACCTATTCAGGAGATAGAGAGGAGATAGAAGAGGATATATGATCACAATATACACTGCTCAAAAAAATTTAGGGAACACTTTTTAATCAGAGTATAGCATCAAGTCAATTAAACTTCTGGGATATTGATCTGGACAGGTAAGTGGCAGAGGGAGTTGTTAATCAGCTGCGTTGGTGGTAATGAAATAAACAGCATTGAGGACGGGATCAGTAGTTCGTTATCAGTTTTTGCAGATGACACAAAATTGGGCAGGGCAATAACAGCACAGCATGAAGCAGATATCCTACAGAATGACCTGGACAAAATAACAGAGTGGGCAACGACATGGCAAATGAGGTTTAACGTGGAGAAGTGTAAGGTTTTGCACTTGGGGACTAAAAACATAAAAACACAATACACGTTAGGAGGGGAACCCTTGGGGGAATCAAAAATGGAGAAAGATCTGGGAGTCTTGGTTGATGATAGATTAGGCAACAGCATGCAATGTCAAGAGGCAGCTTCGAAAGGCAACAGAATATTAGCATGCATAAAGAAAGGGATGTATTCCAGAGATAAGACTTCCTTCCACTTTATAAAACTCTGGTCCGACCGCATCTGGAGTATTCTGTCCAGTTCTGGTCGCCAGTCCTCAGGAGGGATGTGTTGGAGCTGGAGAGAGTCCAGAGAAGGGCAACTAAACTGATTAGGGGGTTGGAGGACCTTAACTATGAAGAGCGGCTGCAATCGCTCGATTTATTTTCCCTGCAGAAGAGACGTCTGAGAGGGGACATGATAGCAATTTATAAATATCTTAATGGGGATCTCAGCTTAGAAAAAAAGCTGTTCATTCGAAGGAATTGCATGAGGACTCGAGGACATGCAATGCGATTAGAGGAGAAGCGTTTTAACCTCAGGCAACGAGGAGGGTTCTTTACTGTTAGGGCTACAAGATTGTGGAATTGTCTACCACAAGAGGTGGTTTCTGCGGGTAGTATGGTGACTTTCAAAAGACTCTTAGACTTACATCTCAAGGATCAGGACATTAAGGGCTATGTTAGATGATTACAGCCACACACACCTACACAGGTTGAACTGGATGGACTATTGTCTTTATTCAACCTCACCTACTATGTATGTACCTATGAAATTAAAACAGGGGCACTAGATGGGCAGCAATGAAATGGCTTTCAAAACAAAATGGTTTTAAAGGTGGAGGCCACTGAAATTTTTTCCCCTACTCAACTTTTCTGACTGTTTTTCATTAGTTTTTGAATTTGGTTAGGGTCAGTGCTACTACTGGTAGCATGAGGCAATATCTGGACCCGATAGAGGTTGCACAGGTGTTCCAACTCCTCTAGGATGGCACATCAATACGTGCCATTGCCATAAGGTTTGCTGTGTCTCCCGCCACAGTCTCAAGAGCATGGAGGAGATTCCAGGAGATAGGCAGTAACTCTAGGAGAGCTGGACAGGGCCAAAGAAGGTCCTTAAGACATCAGAAGGACTGGTATCTGCTGCTTTGTACAAGGGGGAACAGAATGAGCACTGCCAGAGCCATACAAAATGACCTCCAGTAGACAACTGGTGAGAATGGCTGTGACCAAACAATCAGAAACAGACTTCATGAGGGGGGGCCTGAGGCCCAACATCCTCTAGTGGGCCCTGTGCTCACTGCCTGGCATTGTGGAGCTCGATTGGCATTTGCCATTGAACACCAGAATTGGCAGGTCCGCCACTGGTGCCCTGTGCTTTTTTACAGATGAGAGCAGGTTCATCCTGAGCACATGTGACAGATGTGAAAGGGTCTGGAGAAGCCGCGGAGATTGTTATGATGCCTGTAACATTGTTCAGCATGACCGGTTTGGTGGTAGATCAGTGATGGTCTGGGGAGGCATATCCATGGAGGGACACACACAGACCTCTACAGGCTAGACAATGACACCCCAACTGCCATTAGATATTGGGATGAAATCTGTGGCCCCCATGTCAGACCCTATGCTGGTGCAGTGGTCCTGGGTTCCTCTTGGAGCATGACAATGCCCGGCCTCATGTGGTGAGAGTATAACACCAGTTCCTGGAGGATGAAGGAATTCATACTATTGAATCACCCCCAAGCTCGTCTGACCTAAATCCAATAGACCACCTCTGGAAGATTATGTTTTGGTCCATCTGACACCATCAGGTTGCACCTCAGTCTGTTCAGGAGCTTAGTGATGCCCTGGTCCAGATCTGGGAGGAAATAGCCCGGGACACCACCTGTTGTTTCAAAAGGAGCATGCCCCGACGTTGTCAGGCATGCATACAAGCATGTGGGGCCATACAAACTACTGAGTACCATTTTGAGTTGCTGAAATGAAATTTCAGCAAAATGGATTAGCCTGATGCATCATTTGTTCACTTTGATTTTCAGGGTGTCTTTGAATTCAGCCCTCTTTAGGTTGATCATTTTAATTTCCATTAAAGGGTGTGGCATCCTTTCCTCCCTAACATATTACTCAGTCCATATCAGTATAGATATCCAGCATGATATTTTTCCCCATTGAGATCGGATGTGTACAAATGTCTAAATAATGATTCTAGCACAGGGAGAAAACGATTCAATCTTAGGTCTCTTGAGAAGAAACACAACCCCTCAATAAAGTTGGATGAGAAGTGGTTTAACCCTAAACTATATAAGGGGTTCTTTATTGTTAGATTGGTAAGGATGTGAAGCTCCCTTCCACAGGTGTTGGTGCAGCTGGGAGTGTAGATAATTTAAAGTGATACTAAAGTCTTGTTTTTTTTTTGCTTAAATATAGCAAACTTGTTATACTTACCTGCTCTGAGCAGTGGTTTTGCACAGAGCAACCCAAATCCTTCTCTTCTTGGGTCCCTCTACGGTGCTCCTGGCCCCTCCCTCCTGACAAGAGCCCCCACAGCAAGCAGCTTCCTATGGGGGGAACCTGTGCCCAGCTGCAGCTCTGTGTGTCCATTCAGACACGGAGACGTGGCTAGGCTCCGCTCCCTCTCTCTACTTATTGGCTCACTGACTTTAATTGACAGCAGCGGGAGCCAATGGCGCTCTGCTGCTGTCTCAGCCAATGAGGAGGAGAGTCCCTGGCAGCTGAGTCTCTCCTGCAGCATTGCTGGATAGAGATGGGCTCAGGTAGGTATGAGGGGGGCTGCTGCACAAAAGTTTTTTTTATCCTAATGCATAGAATGCATTAAGATAAAAAAAACTTTTGACTTTACAACCACTTTAAAAAAATCTTTTAGATGGGCATCTTAGCAAGTGCTATATACGTACATGAATATGGGAAATGGAGTGACATAAATACATACACACAAACACACTGACACTTTCCTGAGCCAGCTGTTTTTGACCAGATCAGTCAATGATCTCATGTATATTGGATCTGGTAGACTCCTGGTGGCTGGCTGCTCTTGGGGAAAACACAGACCGAAGAAGTGAGAATATTTATCCGGATTGCTGCAGACACCATTCCCACTTTACCATCTGCATTTATAATAAACATGCAAGGTGGGCAGAGCCAACCCTGCAGGTGTATTGAGCAATAGCAGCACTCATAAAATTTGCTGCCCTGAGAGCAACTCCCTCCTCCTCCCTCCTCCTCCTTGGCCAATGGCATGGCTTCTCCTTTCAGCCAATTGGGAAACCGGTCTCAGGACCCACTTCCTGATTGGCCAGGAGGAGGATCTGTGTGACAATAGCGAATACTCATTTGCTATTGTCACACAACTGGGTGGACTCAGGGCGCAGTGCTCTGCGCCCAGAGCCCACCCTTTTTTGAAGCCTATGGCTCTAATCACATGCTTAAAAAAAAAAAAAAAAAACCCCATTGGATTCCATGCATCCGGTGCCCTGCATGTAGATTAGGGGGCTGGATGCATGGAGGGGGGGCGTCCCTGTGCTCCCAATGGACGGGCCGCCACTGCTGGGTACCTCCCTTCCTTTGAAGAGGAGACTTTACCATGCAAATTTCTGTCAGCAGTTGTCTCACCAAATTATAGGGAAACTTTTTAGGATTTAGGATTTTAGGATTTTACAGTCTCTTTCCCTACCAAGGTGCCTGGGCTTTCATCAACAAAGATTTGAAACATCTAGACATACAATTCTTTGCCCTTGAAAGTTCCAAGCACTTTGTCCTATGCATAGGATTTGTCAGGAAATGGTATTTTCCTGCTTTTGTCAACTCACTTGTGTTTTGCCTTAAAGCTCTGATCATTTTTATGGAAGACACTCCGACCTTGAAGGACCGAACTGACAAAGACGATGAAAGCAAATACTCATTCCATTTACTTCTACTTGGTGGAATCTGCACTTATCTCCCAGGCTGACTGGTCTAATCACTATGCAGGGAACTGGCAGCTGTTTTCACTGACCAAACGATGATCGTGCTAAGCTTTATGTGCGATGTAGCATTGGATGCTAGAGGGATTATATCTTGGGTAACCTTTTTTTCTGTCCAGATCAGCAGGGTTCTCTGGCTTAATTGTTGGTCAGTGGAGCAACAGTGCAATAATATGATGAAAGTTAGCAGGAGTCCATGTTTTTAGGTTTTCGCTGAATGAAATAGTTGAGGCTGTAACGGTTCAATGATTTAGGTCGACGCCGTCCTATCCTGCATGAAAAGATTCTTTTTGTTCCTTCAGGTGAAGTTCCTGTTTGTGGACCCATAAGTCTTCTTCCACCCCTTTGGATCTGGGTGTACCCTTGCCACACCAGTTGATCAAAACCCATGTAAAAACTGGCTCCAGAAGAAAGTCTGTTCCTACCAGCTCCAAGGTGGGGAATGCCTAATGGCCTTTGCAGCGATTTTGGGAAGCTCACATAGCAGACACATGGGTGTGGAAGGTTATATACAAAGCTTACCAAACAGAGTTTCACTCCCATCCTCCACCAAGTATATTTTTCATTTCTCCTGTCCCAGCAGTGTCAAACAGACCATCCTTCAGCCATTCAGGGATTGCTGAACCAGAGAGTTATCATTCCTATTCCTCCAAGCAGGGCTGCTGTTAGAAATCGCGGGGCCCCGTACAGACTACCTGGCAGGGCCCCCCCAAGAAAATATTAAAGATATATTTAGCTAAAATTACAACAAAATCACTATTATCAGACACAAATATAACATAACTCGCATAATTCCTGCTAAATCTAAAAAAAAAACTATGTTAAATAAAAAAGAAGATGAGATGAGAAAAATATACAGGCTGGGCAGTTGGAGCTCAGTGATCAGAGAGACAGAGAGAGAGAGAAACAAAGTTACAATTTACAAATAAACTCCTGAGCAGAGATAAGTGCTGTGAGGGGGGCCCACACAGGGAGGGGGATTAGTGAGGGACAACTGTCTCTTTCTCAACAGATAAAAGCTGATAGCAGGGAGACGGACAGATCAGATTCAGGTGCTGGAGGAAGATTTCTGTATTTGTTGTCCATCACTAATCCCCCTCTCTGTGTGGGCCCCCCTGTGTGATCGGGCCCCCTACAAGAGGGCTGGTGGTCCCCCCCTATCAGCGGCCCTGCCTCCAAGCAAAAGGTTTCAAGGTTTTTATTCAAAACGGTTTACAGTTTTAAATCCCAAAGAAGACATTTGTCCTATTTTGAATTTAAAAAAGCTCTCAAAGCCTTTGTACATCCTCAAAAGTTTGGATTAAATCTATTTGATCAGTTAATGCTTCCCTTCATCATAGGGACCTTGTACCTTCCATCTTAAAAAAGGATTGATATTTATGCATTTATTAGTGTTTCCTGGATGTCCGGGGTGTATTCGCTTTGCTCTGAGTGACAACCACCAACAATTTGTGGCACTCCGCCTTCAGCCTTTCTCTGCGAGTATTTACTAAAGTCCTCTCACTAGTTCTTGGCCTGCTTCATCTAAGAGATCTCCTAGTATTATAAAACTCAGACAAACTTTTCTGTGGACCTGCATTACAGTGCTGGGATTCCACCTTCAAATCTGTCCCATTTACTCAAACCTGCTCCAAAATCTTGAAGCTTAACAGTTTTATAGCATGGGATACCTTAAATCTTTCTCTGGACAAAATGTCACATCCTTTAATGAAGATCTATCTGTCTTGATGCCTTCCGTTCCCGGCATTGTTGGAGGACAGGTTTATTTTTCTTACATTGGAAGACTGTCACAACGAATGCCAGTCTTCTGAGTTGGGGCAGAGTTATAAACCAAATATACAGTATGTTCAGGGTTTTTAGTGTGAGGAAGACTCAAGCTTCCAATCAACATTATAGAATTACAAGCAATCAGTATGTTGTTACATCACTGGACCCCCCCCCCCCCCAGTGACTGGTAATTGGATCTACATACTGCTTGAGCTTCTGTTGGTTTCTTTAAATGTAATGCAACACGATGCTCAAGCTGTCGGTATACTGGAGACCCTCATTTTATCACATCTACTGTAGTACACACAGCAATACTTATGAAATCAAACAGTTAATTTCCAAACAAGATATGTGATATATGCGATCACATGCACTAACTGCGATATTCAATATGTGGGTCGAACCACAAGACGCCTTTGTAAATGACTACAGAGCCACATCTCGAACATCAATTCCAATAAAGACACCAATGTTGCTAAACATTTTAGGTTCTGTCATGCCTCAGATCCCTCAAAATCCAGACTGAAGAACGAGTTGACACTCTACCTAGGGGGGAGATCACTTTTTTCATCTCTGTATTAGAGAAGTTTATTAGATTTTATATTTCATATAAAATATATTAGATATATAACCCACATCTATGAGTAAGTTCACTCCCATATCCCCCCCCCCTTTCCCCTTTCTCTCTTCCCCTCCTTACCCCTTCGGGCCGGGGAAGCGGCGGGTTTTGTTTTCTCTGAACGTCGGATCTAGGTTCAGTAAAACAATACCACAGCTGCAGTTTACATTGGTCATCAAGTGGGTACTAAGAGTGTTTAGGTGGAGACAGAAGTATAATCCTGTCCTGGGCAAAATTTAATGTTCCAACAATTTCAGCAGTACACATTTCTGGGGTGGAAAACTGTCAGATTTCCACAGCTGGCAATGTCTGTGCACTGGAGCATGGTCTCTCCATCACAAGGTATTTTGGGACATTTGTCTGCATTGGGGAATGACAGATGTGGATTTACCAGCATTACAGATTAACAAGAAGCTGGACAGGTTTGATTCCAGGATACTGGACCTGAAGGAGTTGCAGCATATGTCCCGGATGCGCCATGTCTTCTTTTTTTGAAGAATCAAGGTCAAGTGCATTGCATTCATTCTTACAGTTTGGGATTGGCCTTGGGGAATGTACTAAGCAGAACTATTTGCTCTGTTAGGACAGCCATACCTGGAGTGATTTTATTTCCTGCATGGGTTTCAAGAAAGAAAATCACTTGATTTCCCTGTCAAACAGACCGTGTTGACAGGGGAATCCCTCCTGCATCGCCATTGTGTTCCCCTGGGGGGGGGGGGGGCAGGAGAAGCCTTCCCTGCCGGAAGAACACAGTGATTATTGCTTGTGGCTATAACAGCCGCTAGCACTTATTGCATGTAAAATCCATCAGGCTGGTTGTAAGCAAGTTGATAGATTGATCAACGTGGGTACATTCAGCCTGCCCATGCATGGTTCGAATCTCAGCCGGTTCCTGATGATTAAAACTGTCTTTGGCTGGCTTTAACCAATGCTCCATGGTCTCTACTAGATCAGTCAGATCTGTTATCTCAAGGATCGATCTTTTAATTCAGCCAAGTAACTTTAAGCATGTACTGTCAGTTTTAAAAAGATTGTCATTCAAACCTATTTAGTAGTGATGGACGAACATCAGCCGGGGCGGTTCGCGAACGTCAGCCACAAATTTTCTCAAAAGTCCGCGAACCACGAGTTTGCGGCGGGCCCCATTGACTTTAATGGGAGGCGAACTTTAAAAACCTTTAGGTCATATTTGCAGCCACAAAAGACGTACTAGCTGTGCACAAATAGTCCCAGCACATGGACAATGTCATAAAATTGCAATTGGAAAAGTTGCCCTAAAATTTTCTTTTTTTTACAGCAAAAATGTTTTTTTTTTTTTTCATAAATCAGCCAGAACTGACAGCAGCCGGTAAATACATGTCAAATACATATAGGCTCCATTCACACATCTGTAAAATGGGTCCGCATTCATTTCACATTTTGGCGGAACCTTTACAGACCCATTGATTTTCATTTCCAGTCTGAAAAATTAGGCATTCACAGGATAAAGAAGTAAGTGTCGGCCATTCCAGGCCCCAAAAATTAGCCCACATGCGTTTACCTGACAGCTAAGAACGTTGTATTCTTTGGCTGAAGGTACATTAGGCATTCACAGGATACAAAGTAAGTGTCGGCCAGTATTGGCCCCAAAAATTAGCTCACATGGGTTTACTTGACAGCTAAGAACGTAGTATTTGGTGGCTGGAGGTACATTAGGCATTCACAGGATACAGAAGTAAGTGTCGGCCAGTATAGGCCCCAAAAATTAGCCCACATGGGTTTACCTGACAGCTAAGAATGTAGTATTTGGTGGCTGGGGGTACATTAGGCATTCACAGGATACAGAAGTAAGTGTCGGCCAGTATTGGCCCCAAAAATTAGCCGACATGGGTTTACTTGACAGATAAGAACATAGTATTTTGTGGCTGAAGGTACATTAGGCATTCACAGGATACAGAAGTAAGTGTCGGTCAGTATAGGCCCCAAAAATTGGCCCCCATGGGTTTACCTGACAGCTAAGAACGTAGTATTTGGTGGCTGGAGGTACATTAGGCATTCACAGGATACAGAAGTAAGTGTCGGCAGTATTGGCCCCAAAAATTAGCCCACATAGGTTTACCTGACAGCTAAGAATGTTGTATTCTGTGGCTGAAGGTACATTAGGCATTCACAGGATACAGAAGTAAGTGTTGGCCAGTATTGGCCCAAAAATGAGCCCACATGGGTTTACTTGACAGCTAATAACGTAGTATTTGGTGGCTGGAGTTACATTAGGCATTCACAGGATACAGAAGTAAGTGTCGGCCAGTATAGGCCCCAAAAATTAGCCCACATGGGTTTACCTGACAGCAAAGAACGTAGTATTTGGTGGCTGGAGGTACATTAGGCATTCACAGGATACAGAAGTAAGTGTCGGCCTGTATAGGCCCCAGAAATTAGCCCACATGGGTTTACCTGACAGCAAAGAAAGTTGTATTCTGTGGCTGGAGGTACATTAGGCATTCACGCAGAAAATAATTGTCGGCCCTGAAAGGCAGGAAAAATGTTGCATTCCATGGACATGAAATGCCTTTTATGCTGCTGTATTTAGCGAAGACAAGGACCAGGAATTGTTGTGGGTGGATGGCGGTCTGGCGGATATTTGTGGCCTGGCATGAGGAATTTCAATGAAACATGGTCTACTGGTCACATGTGTTAGAATTCCTCAGAGATCCATGCCTCATTCATTTTTATAAATGTGAGGTAGTCTACACTGTCATGAGCTATGCGAGTGCGATTATCAATCACGATCCCCCCTGCTGCGCTGAACGTCCTTTCGGACAGCACACTGGACGGGGGACAAGCCAACATTTCCATTGCAAATTGTGCAAGCTCTGGCCAGAGTTCAAGCCTGCCCAGCCAGTAGTCCAGGGGTTCATCACTCCTAAGACCGTCCACATCGGCCATTAACCCGATTTAGTCGGACACCTGTCGGTCTAGGTGTTCCCTGATGCTGGATCCGGAGTACAGCTGTCGATGGGTCGGCTGAAAGAAGGATCTGATATCTGAAGTCACCAAGACATCTTCAAACCGTCCTCTTCTTGCAGGCGCTGTTGGATTGCTACCCGCAACTGTCTCTCTGTGACTGGAAATTCCTCTGCCAGCGCACGCAAAAGAAGAATGCAGCATTTCCCACAGCAAGGCCTGGAAGTGCTGCATTCTGACCGCCCTCTGTGATTGTGGTAACATTTCCGCCATTTTCTGTTTGTAACGGGGGTCTAAGTACTTTGCCACCCAGTACTGGTCCTTGGCCTTTATGCTTTTTATACGGGGTCCCCTTTAAAACACCGGAGCATGAAGGCCCCCATTCGCACTAAACTGGAAGCGGTGTAGTGGCCTGCTTCCAGCTCATCATGCAGGATAATGTCGTCCTCGTTCTCCTCCCCCATCCACGGATAACACCAGGGATCCCAGAAAGGTTTAAAGCATGCTCTTCTTGCTCCTCCTCATCCCCCTCGGCACCATCCTCCTCTGACTCCTCTTCAGACTCCTACTGTTGACATGTCTCAGATGGAGTAGCACCCACTGGGAATTCATCCAACATTGCGACTTCCTCATCTTCCTGCTCCTGCTCCTCGACGGCTTGATCAATGACACGACGCAATGCACGCTCCAGAAAGAAGGCGTAAGGTACGATGTCACTGATGGCGCCCTGGCTGTGACTGACCAGTTTGGTGATCTCATCGAATGGCCGCAGAAGTCTGCATGCATCCCGCATGAGCAGCCACTGGCGAGGTGAAAAAAACCCAAGCTCCCCAGAACCTTTCCTGCCGCAGAGTTCATACAGGTAGTCGTTAACTGCACGTTTCTGCTGGAGCAGCCTATCAAGCATATGCAATGTTGAGTTCCATCACGTCGGGCAGTCACAAATAAGACGCCTGATGGGCAGGTTGTGTCGCCGCTGAATGTCAGCAAGGCGAGCCATGGCTGTATAAGATCTTCAGCGCGCTCAGCAGATTGGCACCGTCGTCGCACACCACTTTACCAACTGTCAAATTCAGCGGTGTCAGCCACTGATCTGCCTGTGAACGCAAAGCTGAAAGGAGTGTAGGACCAGTGTGGCTCTTGGCTTCCAGGCACAACAGACGCAGCACAGCATGGCAACGTCTCACCTGGCATGTGGAATAGGTTCTGGGGATCTTGGGCGGTGCAGCGGAAGAGACGGTAGCAGCTGAAAAGGAGGAGTCAGCCAAGGAGGAGAGGGAGGAGGAGGAGGAGAAGAAGAAGCAGGCCTGCACAACCAAATATACACGGGTGCCACGGGTTACATGCTTGACGGCTGTCATAAGGTTCACCCAGTGGGCAGTAAAAGTGATATACCTTCCCTGCCCGTGTTTGCTATACCATGTGTCTGTGGTCAGATGTATCTTGGCACCGACACTGTGTGCAAGACATATATTCACTTGCCGCTGAACATGGCCATACAGCTCTGGAATGCCCTTCTGCGAGAAATATTTCCTGCCTGGGACCTTCCATTGTGGTGTTCCAATGGCCACAAATTTACCAAAGGCCTCTGAGTCCACCAGTTGATATGGCAGTAGTTGGCGGGCTATCAGTTCCGACAAGCCAGCAGTCAACCGTTGGGCAAGAGGGTTATCCGGCGTCATCATTTTTTTCCGCTACAACATTTGGGCCACAGAAGCCTGCCTTTTTCCAGAACAACGTGACGACGGCATCATGGAAGTAGGAGTGGAGGACAAATGCGAGGAGAGAGAAGGAGAAGAGGCTGGACAGTGAGAGCCTGGAGTGTGGTTTTGTGGGTTCTGATGGTGTTGCTCCCACTAGGCTCGGTGATGGGAGTTCAGGTGCCTTCTTAAGGCGGTCGTCCTTAGGTGAGTATTGGGCTTACCGCGACTTATGCGTTGACTGCAAAGGCTGCAGATGGCAACACTGTTGTCAGCAACGGACACATTAAAAAAGCCCACACTGCGGAGCCATGTGCCGGCGTCCTGGGAGCGCCAAATGTGACTGTACATGGTTAATGGCTCTCTCCTAAGACATTTGCAGTCTGCTTTGTACCTCTTGTGCAATGCAAGTTCTGCCTGCCTCTCCTCCCTATCTGCCGGTCCGTCTCTCCCTCTGAACTCCCCTCCTCTTCCTCTCTTGTGGGCACCCACTTGACGTCCATAGACACGTCATCATCCACGTCACCTTCCCCACCACTAACATTCGAGATCTCGGAGTAGGCAGCAACAGCGGGGACCAACCTCCTTGGGCTGATCTGGGTACTGTCGTCAGACTGCTGAGTGGTAGCTGTTGCTACCTCTTCTTCCTGATCCGATGCCAACCATGGCTGCGCATCGCAAATGTCTTGTGATGGATCGGAAAATAATTCCAGCGACTCAAGCGGAGGGTATGTGGTGGTGGTGTTTGTGGGGTTCACACAGCAGAGCGTGAAGAGGGTGCAGATAGAGAGGATGAGGAGGGTGCAGAAGAGGAAGGCTGAGTGTGCCACTCAACCAAGTCTGGTGCGTCCTTTGGTGTAATCGAACGTGCCTTCTGAAACTTCACACTTTGGCTCCGGCTTACTGCTCCTGCCCTACCCCTACGACCCCTGCGTAAGTGTCTGCCTCTTCCTCTGCCTGTCATGTTTTTAAATTACCCTGTGACAAAAGTCTCTAGAGAATCGCAGTATATCTGGAAAAAGGTATAAAACACCCTGCTTCAATCTGTGGTATTGGTGGGCCACAGGTTTATCACACCAGTTTTACAAATAATTGGCCAGTAGCTGTTGTCACTGTGTGTAGCACAGTTAACACAGCAAAAGAGGCCAAATTTTTGCAGGACTAAAATACACTCTTAGAAAAGTATAATGTTAAATAACACCCCACTTCAATATGTGGTATTGGGGGGCCACTGGTTTATCACACCAGTTGTTCAAAAAATTGGCCAGGGACAGGGAGATTGGCATTGTGTATATTAGAGTTAACACAGCAAAGGAGGCAATATTGTTGCAGGACACAAATACACTTATGAAACTATACTCAGGTGACACCCACTTCAATATGTGGTATTGGGGGGCCACTGGTTTATCACACCAGTTGTTCAAAAAATTTGCCAAGGAGTTTGGCACTGTGTGTATCAGAGTTAACACAGCAAAAGAGGCAATATTGTTGCAGGACACAAATACACTTATGAAAGTATACTCAGATGACACCCCACTTCAATATGTGGTATTGGGGGGCCACTGGTTTATCACACCAGTTGTTCAAAAAATTGGCCAGGGAGTTTGGCACTGTGTGTATCAGAGTTAACGCAGCAAAAGAGGCAATATTGTTGCAGGGCACAAATACACTTGTAAAAGTATACTCAGATAACACCCCACTTCAATATGTGGTATTGGGGGGCCACTGGTCTATCACACCAGTTGTTCAAAAAAATTGGCCAGGGAGTTTGGCACTGTGTGTATCAGAGTTAACACAGCAAAAGAGGCAATATTGTTGCAGGACTCAAACACACTTGTAAAAGTATACTCAGATAACACCCCAATTCAATATGTGGTATTGGGGGGCCACTGGTCTATCACACCAGTTGTTCAAAAAATTGGCTAGGGAGTTTGGAACTGTGTGTATTAGACTCTTGACACAGCAAAAGAGGCAATATTGTTGCAGGACACAAATACACTTGTAAAAGTATACTCAGATAACACCCCACTTCAATATGTGGTATTGGGGGGCCACTGGTCTATCACACCAGTTGTTCAAAAAAATTGGCCAGGGAATTTGGCATTGTGTGTATCAGACTTGACACAGTAAAAGAGGCAATATTGTTGCAGGACACAAGTACACTTGTAAAAGTATACTCAGATAACACCCCACTTCAATATGTGGTATTGGGGGGGCACTGGTCTATTACACTAGTTATAATACATTAAAAGTGCTTTTGTCACTGTTTGTAGTATTGCTCCAGCAACGCTCAGTCACCACACCAGTCACAATGTGCTGCACAGTGCACAATACAAATACACTATAATATGCTTTCTACAAAGTATATTATACCGTGGATTACCCCCCCCCCCCCCATATAGTGCACTGCACACCAATACCAAAAACACTGCAGCCCTTTAAATAACTTTTTGGACATTAACAGAGCGATTTGTGTCACTGCAGATCTGTCCCTAGAGCACACTGGATACCTGTCCCTAAACTGAACAGAAACTGCACACCAGTACCAAAAAAATTGCAGCTCTTTAAATGACTTTTGTGGACATTAACAGAGTGATTTGTGTCACTGCAGATCTGTCCCTAGAGCACACTGGATACCTGTCCCTAAACTGAACAGAAACTGCACACCAATACCAAAAAAATTGCAGCCCTTTAAATTACTTTTGTGGACATTAACAGAGCGATTTGTGTCACTGCAGATCTCTAACTGTCCCTAGAGCACAGACTGGATACCTGTCCCTAAACTGAAAAGAGACTGTAGTAGACCTATACCGAAATACCAGCCCTGAAAAGGACTTTTGTGGATCTTAATAGAGCTATTTGTGTCTGGCAATCTCTCCCTGATGCATACAGCAGACCTCCCCCTACGCTGACAAAAAGCAGAATGTGAAATGGCTGCCTGCTCTGGTCTATTTATAAGGTAGGGGGCATGTCCATGTGCTGAAATGTTTCAATTGGCTGTCTCTTTCCACCTGACGGCTGTGTCATGGGTCAAAGTTCTCCCCAATGTAAACTAATATGGCTGCCACGAACAACGCCATGTGTTCACAAAATTGGCGGGTAGCGAACAAGCAAAATTTGCCACGAACCGACCGCCAGGCAAACCACAAGGCCATCTCTACTATTCAGGACATTTCCTTGTTATCTCAAAAGGTGGCCTTTCTTAGCATACTTTGGTCAATATGCTTCCTGAGTTTTTAGTCTTGTCCTGTAGGAATCCCCACTTGATTTTACATAAAGACAAAACCATATTAAAATCAATGACCTCCTTTTTTTACCATAGCAGGTCAAAGAAAGTCATAGCAACCTCCTACTTAGCAAATAATTATTATACAGTAGACAAGGATGCATTTTTAACAAATGTGTTAATTTTTTATGTCTTTTTTTTTTTATTGTTTCCTGTGACATTACTTTGCACATTCCTTTCGATTTCCAATTTCATGTTGCTAGTAAATGTTGCAACTTACTCATATGCTGGTTACTTATCCACTATTGACTGTTGATTGTACCACAGGCAATGGCCCATGGAAAGAGCTCTTCATTTTGCTGTACTCATTGTTCTTCATTTATGTGTACTGTAATCTATAATACAATGTTTATAATTTTGTACGAAATTTGTCTTAAAGTGGTTCTAAAGGCGGGACATTTTTTTACCTTAATGCATTTCACGCATTAAGGTAAAAGAATGTTCCAGTATTTCCATTACTCCCTCACCTCCCCAAATACTTACCTGAATCCTATCTTGATCCTGCTCTGTTCTGGAGTGCAAAAGCACTGCTCTGTTTCTTTCCTCACAGGACTCAGTGACTCAATGATTGGCCTCCGCTGCTGTCAATCAAATCCTGTGAGGAGGGAGCAGGGGGCGGGCCCATGCCACGTTGTGTGTGTCAATGGACATACACACAGCCCAGCTCTGGAGTGAGCCACCGGGAGAACACAATGGCTCTTTCAGGAGGAATTCCCCTGTCAACACTGTCTGTGTTAATGGGGGAATCGGTGGCAGGAAAGAAATTTGCACCATCTATGGTCTGCCTTACCCAGTGATTTTTTGGGTAGATTAATTAAGGATCTTCGCAATTTGGCTGTTTAGCAGTAGACAGGTTGTTAATACCTGAACACAGTTAAAAATACACTGCTCAAAAAAATTAAAGGAACACTTTGAAAACACATCAGATCACAATGGGGAAAATAATCATGCTGGATATCTATACTGATATGAACTGGGTAATGTGTTAGGAATGAATGGATGCCACATCGTTTGATGTAAATGAAAATGATCAACCTACAGAGGGCTGAATTCAAAGACAACCTAAAAATCAAAGTGAAAATTTAATGAAGCAGGCTAGTCCATTTGGTGAAATTTCATTGCAGCAACTCCGAATGGTACTCAGTAGTTTGGATGGCCCCCACATGCTTGTATGCATGCCTGACAATGTCGGGGCAGGCTCCTTTTGAGACAACAGATGGTGCCAAATGTGACTGTACATGGTTGATGGCTCGCTTCTAAGACATTTGCAGTCTGCTTTGTACCTCTTGTGCAATGTAAGTTCTGCCTGCCTCTCCTCCCTATCTGCCGGTCCGTCTCTCCCTCTGAACTCCCCTCCTCTTCCTCTCTTGTGGGCACCCACTTGACGTCCATAGACACGTCCTCATCCACGTCACCTTCCCCACCACTAACATTCGAGATCTCGGAGTAGGCAGCAACAGCGGGGACCAACCTCCTTGGGCTGATCTGGGTACTGTCGTCAGACTGCTGAGTGGCGGCTGTTGCTACCTCCTCTTCCTGATCCGATGCCAACCATGGCTGCGCATCGCAAATGTTTTGTGATGGATCGGAAAATAATTCCAGTGACTCAAGCGGAGGGTATGTGGTGGTGGTGGTAGTGTTTGTGGTGGTGTCTTTGGGGGTGCACACAGCAGAGAGTGAAGAGGGTGCAGATAGAGATGATGAGGAGGGTGCAGAAGAGGAAGGGTGAGTGTGCCACTCAACCAAGTCTGGTGTGTCCTTTGACGTAATCGAACGCGCCTTCTGAAACTTCACACTTTGGCTCCGGCCTACTGCTCCTGCCCTACCCCTACGACCCCTGCGTAAGTGTCTGCCTCTTCCTCTGCCTGTCATGTTTTTAAATTACCCTGTGACAAAAGTCTCTAGAGAATCGCAGTATATCTGGAAAAAGGTATATAACACCCTGCTTCAATCTGTGGTATTGGTGGGCCACAGGTTTATCACACCAGTTCTACAAATAATTGGCCAGTAGCTGTTGTCACTGTGTGTAGCACAGTTAACACAGCAAAAGAGGCCAAATTTTTGCAGGACTAAAATACACTCTTAGAAAAGTATAATGTTAAATAACACCCCACTTCAATATGTGGTATTGGGGGGCCACTGGTTTATCACACCAGTTGTTCAAAAAATTGGCCAGGGACAGGGAGTTTGGCACTGTGTATATAAGAGTTAACACAGCAAAAGAGGCAATATTGTAGCAGGACACAAATACACTTATGAAACTATACTCAGGTGACACCCACTTCAATATGTGGTATTGGGGGGCCACTGGTTTATCACACCAGTTGTTCAAAAAATTGGCCAGTGAGTTTGGCACTGTGTGTGTATCAGAGTTAACACAGCAAAAGAGGCAATATTGTTGCAGGACACAAACACACTTGTAAAAGTATACTCAGATAACACCCCAATTCAATATGTGGTATTGGGGGGCCACTGGTCTATCACACCAGTTGTTCAAAAAATTGGCTAGGGAGTTTGGAACTGTGTGTATCAGACTTTTGACACAGCAAAAGAGGCAATATTGTTGCAGGACACAAATACACTTGTAAAAGTATACTCAGATAACACCCCACTTCAATATGTGGTATTGGGGGGCCACTGGTCTATCACACCAGTTGTTCAAAAAAATTGGCCAGGGAATTTGGCATTGTGTGTATCAGACTTGACACAGTAAAAGAGGCAATATTGTTGCAGGACACAAGTACACTTGTAAAAGTATACACAGATAACACCCCACTTCAATATGTGGTATTGGGGGGCCACTGGTCTATCACACCAGTTGTTCAAAAAATTGGCTAGGGAGTTTGGCACTGTGTGTATCAGAGTTGACACAGCAAAAGAGGCAATATTGTTGCAGGACACAAATACACTTGTAAAAGTATACTCAGATAACACCCCACTTCAATATGTGGTATTGGGGGGCCACTGGTCTATTACACTAGTTATAATACATTAAAAGTGCTTTTGTCACTGTTTGTAGTATTGCTCCAGCAACGCTCAGTCACCACACCAGTCACAATGTGCTGCACAGTGCACAATACAAATACACTATAATATGCTTTCTACAAAGTAGATTATACCGTGGATTACCCCCCCCCCCCCCCATATAGTGCACTGCACACCAATACCAAAAACACTGCAGCCCTTTAAATGACTTTTGTGGACATTAACAGAGTGATTTGTGTCACTGCAGATCTGTCCCTAGAGCACACTGGATACCTGTCCCTAAACTGAACAGAAACTGCACACCAATACCAAAAAAATTGCAGCCGTGGACATTAACAGAGCGATTTGTGTCACTGTAGATCTCTAACTGTCCCTAAAGCACAGACTGGATACCTGTCCCTAAACTGAAAAGAGACTGTAGTAGACCTATACCGAAATACCAGCCCTGAAAAGGACTTTTGTGGATCTTAATAGAGCGATTTGTGTCTGGCAATCTCTCCCTAAAGCATACAGCAGACCTCTCCCTACACTGACAAAAAGCAGAATGTGAAATGGCTTCCTGCTCTGGTCTATTTATAAGGTAGGGGGCATGTCCATGTGCTGAAATGTTTCGATTGGCTGTCTCGTTCCACCTGACGGCTGTGTCATGGGTCAAAGTTCTCCCCAATGTAAACTAATATGGCTTCCACGAACAACGCCATGTGTTCACAAAATTGGTGGGTAGCGAACAAGCAAAATTTGCCGCGAACCGACCGCCGGGCGAACCGCAAGGCCATCTCTACTATTCAGGACATTTCCTTGTTATCTCATAAGGTGGCCTTTCTTAGCATACTTTGGTCAGTATGCTTCCTGAGTTTTTGGTCTTGTCCTGTAGGAATCCCCACTTGATTTTACATAAAGACAAAACCATATTAAAATCAATGACCTCCTTTTTTTAAACATAGCAGGTCAAAGAAAGTCATAGCAACCTCCTACTTAGCAAATAATTATTATACAGTAGACAAGGATGCATTTTTAACAAATGTGTTAATTTTTTATGTCTTTTTTTTTTATTGTTTCCTGTGACATTACTTTGCACATTCCTTTCGATTTCCAATTTCATGTTGCTAGTAAATGTCGCAACTTACTCATATGCTGGTTACTTATCCACTATTGACTGTTGATTGTACCACAGGCAATGGCCCATGGAAAGAGCTCTTCATTTTGCTGTACTCATTGTTCTTCATTTATGTGTACTGTAGTCTATAATACAATGTTTATAATTTTGTACGAAATTTGTCTTAAAGTGGTTCTAAAGGCGGGACATTTTTTTACCTTAATACATTTCACGCATTAAGGTAAAAGAATGTTCCAGTATTTGCATTACTCCCTCACCTCCCTAAATACTTACCTGAATTCTATCTTGATCCTGCGCTGTTCTGGAGTGCAAAAGCACTGCTCTGTTTCCTTCTTCACAGGACTCAGTGACTCAATGATTGGCCTCTGCTGCTGTCAATCAAATCCTGTGAGGAGGGAGCAGGGGGCGGGCCCATGCCATGTTGTGTGTGTCAATGGACACACACACAGCCCAGCTCTGGAGTGAGCCACCGGGAGAACACAATGGCTCTTTAAGGAGGAATCACCCTGTCAACACTGTGTTAATGGGGGAATTGGTTGCAGGAAAGAAATTTGCACCATCTATGGTCTGCCTTACCCAGTGATTTTTTGGGTAGATTAATTAAGGATCTTCGCAATTTGGCTTTTTAGCAGTAGACAGGTGGTTAATACCTGAACACAGTTAAAAATACCCTGCTCAAAAAAGTGAAAGAAACACTTTGAAAACACATCAGATCACAATGAGGAAAATAATCATGCTGGATATCTATACTGATATGAACTGGGTAATGTGTTAGGAATGAATGGATGCCACATCGTTTGATGTAAATGAAAATTATCATCCTACAGAGGGCTGAATTCAAAGACACCCTAAAAATCAAAGTGAAAATTTAATGCAGCAGGCTAGTCCATTTTGCTGAAATTTCATTGCAGCAACTCCGAATGGTACTCAGTAGTTTGTATTGCCCCCACATGCATGCCTGACAATGTTGGGGCAGGCTCCTTTTGAGACAACAGATGGTGTCTTGGGGTATTTCCTGCCAGCTATGGACCAGGGCATCCCTGAGCTCCTGAACAGACTGAAGTGAAACCTTGTGGCTTCAGATGAACCTAAACATAATGTCTCAGAGGTGTTTTATTGGATTTAGGTTGGACAAGCGTGGGGCCATTCAATGGTATCAATTCCTTCATCCTCCGGGAACTGACTGCATACTCTTGTTACATGCGGCCAGGCATTGTCATGCTCCAGGAGGAACCCAGGACCCACTGAACCAGCATAGGGTCTGACAATGGGTCCAAAGATTTCATCCCAATACCTAACGGCAGTCGGGGTGCCATTGTCTAGCATGTAGAGGTCTGTGTGTCCCTCCATGGATTTGCCTCCCTAGACCATCACTGACCCACCACCAAACCGATCATGCTGAATAATGTTACAGGCAGCATAGTGTTCTCCACGGCTTCTCCAGACCCTTTCATGACTGTCACATGTGCTCGGGGTGAACCGGCTCTTATCTGTGAAAAGCGCAGGGCACCAGCAGCGGAATTGCCAATTCTGGTGTTCAATAGCAAATGCCAATCAAGCTCCACAGTGCCAGGCAGTGAGCACAGGGCCCACCAGAGGATGTTGGGCCCTCAGGCCACCCTCATGAAGTCTGTTTCTGATTGTTTGGTCAGAGACATTCACACAAGTGGCCTGCTGGAGGTCATTTTATAGGGCTCTGGCAATGCTCATCCTGTTCCTCCTTGCACAAAGGCGCAGATACCGGTCCTGCTGATGGGTTAAGGACCTTCTATGGCTCTGTCCAGCTCTCCTAGAGTAACTGCCTGTCTCCTGGAATCTGCTTAATGCTCTTGAGACTGTGGTGGGAGACACTGCAAGTGTTTTGGCAATGGCAAGTATTGATGTGCCATTCTGGAGGAGTTGGACTGCCTGTGCAACCTCTACAGCAGTGGTCCTCAACTGCAGTCCTCAGGGCCCACTAACAGGCCAGATTTTAAGTATTACCTTGGGGAGATGCAGACTAGAGTACTGCAATCACTGAGCCGCAAATTATATCACCTGGGATGTATTTCAGTTATCTTGCAAATCTCGCCTGTTAGTGGGCCCTGTAGGCCAGGGTTGAGGACCACTGCTCTATAGGGTCCAGATATCGCCTCATGCTACCAGTAGTGACACTGACCCTAGCCAAATGCAAAACTATTGAAAAACAGTCAGAAAAGATGAGTAGGGGAAATTATTTTGGTGGCCTCCACCTGTAAAACCATTCTGCTTTGGAAATTGTCTCATTATTGCCCATCTAGTGACCCTGTTGTTAATTTCATTAACACCAAAGCAGATAAAACTGATTAACAACCCCCTCTGCTACTTAACTAACCAGATCAATATACCAGGAGTTTATTTGACTTGATGCTATACTCGAATTAAAAAGTCAAGTAAATGTCCCCTGCACTCAAATGGTACAAGTAGGCCAAAGAGGCATTGGCTATATCGTTAGCAGAGAGATGGCTCTGAGGAAGAGGGTTCTCTCTCGAAACGCGTTAGCCCTATGGACACCTTCAAGTTTGCCTGTCATTACTAAGCATCACGGTCCTGTGGTCTCTGGACAGCCGAAGGAACTCTCTTTTTTCGCTTGTACATAGCGAACTCTTGTGAGTAGAATGCATGATGTGGTTTTACCAATTTGTCAATAAATATTTTATGGTATTGCACTAGGTCGATGCCCCCTTCTCTTGTTTTTTGCTTTCTAATTAAAAAGTGTTCCTTTCATTTTTTTTAACAGTGTATATTTATATACTGGCAAAAGACAAATATACACAGGCCATCTCTGCTGCTGCTGTGCAGGCACACGCCTGGAATGTTACCTCTGTAAGGGTATGTCTGGTTCCGCTCCACTTCCCCAGTGTTTTGAGGGAGATCCAGTTAAATGAAGAGGGTCTTTCAACCAGGTTGGGATATACTTTGAGATGCTGCCCCAGGCGTTCCCCACGGACAGAAGCAAAGTATGTTTCATTATTTCTTTGCTTTCTGATAGAGCCTTGGCCTAGGCAAACCCTCTATGGGAGATGCAAAAACCCATTGTACTGAGTTACCCTGAGTTTGTGGCTTCCTTTAAAGGGCTATTTAACATTGCTGCCCGCTTCACTTCTGCTGCCAAGAGCCTCATGTCTATCAAACAGAGTACGAGAACTGTTGCCGATTGCGCCATTGAATTCTGTACCCTGGCCGCAGAGGTTGCTTGGAATAATAAGGCCCCTCGTGGGGATTTTTCTCATGGTCTCTCGTATAACATTAAAGATGATATAGCAGCCCCAGACATGCCTACGGATCTGGAGAAGTTATTCTCCTTTGCCATTCTCATTGACTCCAGACTCGGAGAGAGACCTTCCTTTAAGGTGTGCTTGCGGAAGCCTCCTGTATGTTTGGCTCTGAGCTTTGCATTCCCACCCATGCCTCCCTCACCTTCCATGCCTCCTGGTACCGAGTCCACCAGTGAAGTAGAGCCCATGCAGTTGGGTTTCACATGTGTCTCTCTGCTGAAGAGAGGTCCTTTAGGAGAAGGTAGAAATTGTGCCTTTACTGTAGCCAGGTAGGTCACTTTTTGAAGTCTTGTCCTACCCGACCAGGGGTACACCCGTACCCGAGGTCCTGTAGGGAACAGACCTTAGGTGGCGGTTTTGCATCCCCAGGTATCCTGAAGGATAAGCCTCTAGTTCTGGTTACCCTTTCTTAGTCTGAGTTGTCCATCGATACACAGGCTCTAATCGATTCTGGGACTGCAGACCTGTTCAAAAATTGTGCCTTTGTGTCTAAGCACTTGATTCCACTGCAGCTTCGTGCCACTCCACTTGCTATTGAGGCTATTGATGGGAGACCTTTACAGACTGCCCATGTGACTCATGAGACTGCTCCATTGACCATGGCTGTAGGGGCTCTACACCATGAGATAATCCAATTTCATGTAATTTCCTCACCTCATTACTCCATGGTCATTGGTTATCCTTGGTTACAGGAGCACAACCCCTCTTTTGATTGGCATCGTGCTGAGGTTCTTTCCTGGTTGCCACAATGCAGTAACACATCTTTATAGAAAGTGGTTCAGGCCTTGTTCCCCTCTTCACTCTCCTCCTTGCCAGAGGAGTACCGCAAATTTAGCAATATCTTTGACAAAGGTCAAGCCAGTAGTTTGTCTCCACACCGATTGTATGATTGTGCAATTGACCTTCAACCTGGTGCCATGCCCCCTCGTGGCCAGGTCTACTCTTTGTCTGTCTTGGAGGATAAAGCCATAGAAGACTATGTTGCTGATTCACTTTCTCGAGGGTTCTTCCGCAAGTCCTCATCTCCTGACGGTGCTGGCTTCTTTTTTGTGAAAAAGAAGAGTAGTGAACTGAGACCTTGATCGAGGGTTCATTCGAAAGTCCTCATCTCCTGACGGTGCTGGCTTCTTTTTTGTGAAAAAGAAGAGTAGTGAATTGAGACCTTGATCGAGGGTTCATCTGCAAGTCTTTGTCTCCTGACCGTGCTGGCTTCTTTTTTGTGGAAAAGAAGAGTAGTGAACTGAGACCTTGTGTCGATTTAAAGGGGTCTCAATAGCATCACGATTAAGAAAGCTCATCCGATTCTGTTCATTACGGAATTATTTGACCGCCTCAAGGGAGCCAGGGTTTTCACTAAGCTTGATTTGAGAGGGGCATACAATCTCATGAGGATCAAGGAGGGCGACGAATGGAAAGCTGCGTTTAATACTAGGACCGGACATTACAAATTCCTCGTAATGCCGTTTGGTCTCTGCAACGCTCCTGCAGTTTTTCAGGAGTTCATCAATGATGTCCTCTGAGATATATTTTGCAGCAATGTGTTATCTCAACGAAGGTGGTTTATCTCAACGATATTCTCATATATTCAAAATCCCTAGAGATCCACTACACCAATGTCTCCCCTGTGCTACAGAGGTTGAGAGATAATAACCTGTATTGTAAATTGGAGAAGTGCGAGTTTCATCCTGAACAGGTGAAATTTCTGGGTTATGTAATTTCTACTGACGATTTTTTCGATGGACCCAGAGAAACTATCTGCAGTTCTACAGTGGCCTCGACCCGTAGGTCTACGTTAACTAAATTTTCTTGGCTTTGCCAATTTTATCGGAAGCTTATTTGTAACTTCTTTTCTCTGGTCAAACCCCTGACTGATATGACCAGGAAGGAGGGCAACCCACAGAATTGGTCTCCGGATTCCATTAAAGCCTGTGCTGCCACATCCTGATCCTACGTTACCCTTCATTCTTGAGGTTGATGCATCTGAGACTGGAGTAGGCACCCTCCTGTCTCAACGTCCTACCTCCTGAGAGCGCTATGCATACTTGTGGCAACTTTTCTAAGAAATTGTCTCCTGCAGAATGCAATTACGAGATTGGGGACAGAGAATTCCTAGCTATCATTTTAGCTCTTAAAGAATGGAGGCATCTTCTCGAGGGTACCACTGTGTGCAAGAGCTCATTTTGACTGACCATAAGAATTTAACATTCTTGTCGGAGGCTAAAAGCTTATCTCCCAGAAGGGCACGATAGGCTCTTTTTCTGTCAAGCTTCAAATACATAGTCTCATTCTTCCCTGATATTAAGAATGTAAGGGCTGATGCTTTGTCCCAAGAGTTTTCCTCCTCTTCAAAGATGTTCCTACTCCTGTGATACCTTCAGATCGCATTCTAGCCTCTATTCACACTAGTCTTACTTCATTTTTGGGTGACAGAATTCTTGCTGCTCAGATCCATTCTCCTCCTGAAAAACCTTGTGATTGTTGCTTTGTCCCTGAGAATCTCCACACTGCTTTGCTCCAGACATACCATTCTCCCAAGGCAGCTGGTTACCCTCGGAAGAATCAGCTCACCTGGTCTATTTCTCAACAATTTTGGTGGCCTAGTTTCCGCACTGATGTAACCGCCTTCGTAGCTGCTTGTTCCGTGTGTGCTCAGAGTAAGGCACCAGGACACTTTCCAGTGGGCCTCTTATAACCCATACCCAATAGAGAAAGGCCTTGTACCCACTTGTCTCTGGGCAACACAGTTGTTACCTATGGTACCTATGATGGTTTACTGGTTCTCGAAGATGTCTCATTGTATTCCACTTAAGAACTTGCCTACATCCAAAGAACTGGCATTGAATTTCCCTTGGGAGGTCTTTCGGGTACATGGGCTACCCAAGGTTATAATCTTGGACAGGAGTAGCCAGTTTGTGTCCAGGTTTTTGTGAGCCTTTGGCGCATAGGTGGTAATTCAGCTTTCCTTCTCCTCGGGGTATCACCCACAGTCCAATGGGGCTGCAGAACGAGCCAATCAAGCCTTGGAACAGTTCCTAAGTTGCTATATTTTTGACCACCATAACAACTGGTCAGACCTCTTACCTTTGGCGGAGTTTGTTCACAATAGTGTCGTCAATGCTGCTTCCCAATTGTCTCTTTTTATGGCGAATTATGTTTTCCAAGCGTCCATGTTGACACATTTGTTCCTCAAGGAATTCTATCGTTGAAGGAGCATCTCCATGATCTCTGTTCCACTTGGGTGCAATTTCAAGAGTCCTTGCTATGAGTCAGTGATAGGTACAGACTCCATACTGACCACCGATGCCCACCTGCACCTTCCTACCAGGTTGGGGAGAGGGTCTGGCTGTCATCTTCTAACCTCTGACTCCTTGTTCCCTCACTGAAACTGGCACCATGGTATATTGCCTTTCCTAGTCAAGACATCCTTAGTGTCTCTGCTTTGTTCCTGTTAAAGTTCCTTGATGGAACACCTATCGGGGATCCTCCTTTGGAGAAGATGCATTGATGACATTTTTCTCATATGGACAAAACCCTTGGCCCAATTACAGGCATTTATCCATATTCTGAACTCCAATAATTTCAATTTGAAATTTACGACAACTTACCACCAGAAAGCATAGATTTCTTGGACATCAAGATCTATGCAAATTAAGATGGAACAATCAGATCAACGTTTTTACCGAAAGCCATCTTCAGGTAATACTATCCTAAATGCCGAAAGCTCAAATCCTAGGTCCCTAATTTAGAGCATTCCATATAGCCAATACCTGCGCCTCAAGCGAAACTGCTTTAAATCTGAAGACTTCGAAAACGAGGCCAAGGCCTTGCAGAAACGCTTCTTATTGAGGTGATATAGCAGATCATGCTTAAAACGGGCCTATCATAGAGCCAATGGCCTTGACAGAAATTCCCTCATATACAAATGCAAAGGACGAACTGACACTACCAATGTGCGACTAATAACACGTTACTCAGGACAACATGCCCAAGTGCGTGCAATTATGAAAATTTTTTGGTACTTTTTAGAAGCAGATCAAACAGTAGCCAAGTATATCAAAAGCTACCAGTAAGTCAGCTTTAAAAGATCTGAATCTCTCAGGGACAAATTGGTTCAAAGCCATTACTCTGTCCCATGTAGTAAACTACGCTGCAAAGAAACTGACACATATCTGTGTAAAGGATGCAAATTTTGCAAATATCTGTTCGATGCTAAAGAGCTAAATTTACCCAATGGCAACATATACAAACCCAATTTTTTTGCTAATTGCCAGACAATCGGTGTCGTCTACTACATGAAATGCGAATGTGCCATTTTTTACATTGGCAAGACCAAAGGGCCTTTCTTTCACCGGATTAGGGTCAATGTGAAATTAGTGTTGGGTAAAAAATTTGATAGCCCCATCAGTCGATATAAGGGTCTATATCATAACTTTGACGATAGCAAAATGAGGTTCTTTGCTTTAGAACATGTTCCCCTCAATGAAAGAGGGGGAAATTAAGATAAAATCATGTTACAAAAGGAAACCAAATGGATCTTTATTTTATATGCAACCAAGTATCCTGGTTTAAATGAAGCTTTGAGTTTTAAGTCTTTTTTGTAAATACAATTTTTTTTTTTGAGCATTCAGTCCTAAATTAATATTCTAACATAACTGTGAATTTTGTTGAATTATGCATATTATTGCATTTCTTTTGGGTAAGTTGTGCCTCTCGTTGGTGGCGGTGGCTGTTTGATCTCCTATACCAGTGATGGCGAACCTTGGCACCCCAGATGTTTTGGAACTACATTTCCCATGATGCTTAACTACACTGCAGAGTGCATGAGCATCATGGGAAATGTAGTTCCAAAACATCTGGGGTGCCAAGGTTCGCCATCACTGTCCTATACCAATTTAGGGGATTGCCTAGTTCAAGTCAGGGGGTCATATGAGCACCTGAGGCCCCCTCCTGGATTTGAGCACTATGCCCAGGGTTTAATCGGGAGTGTGCCGCTTACTTGTCATATTGCTGTTGTCTCTCACCAATACAGTTATGTCAGAGAATATTTTGTAAATCTTCTTGGAAGGTGATCACTAGTTTTGATTAAGATGGACTCTGTTTTGGAAAGTATGTTTCTTCTATTTTGTCCCTCTTTTGGAGATTTGTCCTATTTCTGACAAATTGCTGTCAAATTTGGGACACATTTATCCTCGGATGTTAATTAGGGGATGTTTAACTGTTCAACAAGCCGTTCCTGTATTTATCTTTCAATGTGATCATTCTTTGCCATTACCTTCCCATTATCTACTGTTAAGACATTGGCATCCATTTGATGGCCGTTCCGGTTTCCAAATGTGGTCTATGCATGCGCGTGAAGTCAGCATGCGGCGCCACCAGTCACGTGCGCTTTCCGACCAATAGAGAAGCTACTATCATTGAGGAGACATTCAGTAATGGGAAAACACCTCCGCCGGAATGGAGGGAAGATTTAAAGCCCAGCTTTAAGAGCAGCATTCATTCTGAGACTGCTCAGTGGAAGGATCAATCGTGGCTGCTATTGGTGTCATCTAGGTAAAGTTGCCCTTCATTGTCTAATCACTCTCTGAACCTTTTTGGTTCATTTTTGTATTCATGGATTGGATATGCTTCATGCATATATACTCTCTTGCAGCCAGCTGGATTTGAAGCCTAAGGGTCAGGGACTCTATCAGTTTTGGATATATACTCCTCTTGATTAGGTTAACCGCTACAAAAGGGATCAATGGATCTTTTAAATTTAACAAATATTCCTATTAGGTTGGCAATTTATAGTGTTTATGCATGTATTATCATTGCTAAATTGAATAATATAGACTACTATTGGGTACTATTATACCTAGTGATAAGCATTCATTTTTTATAGCTCTTCCAATTCTCCTTCTGGGGGAAAAGGATCTAGTGGAAAATGTTAAAATCATCAGAACCATCAATATATTAAACTACCGAGTCTAGGATCATCCCACCATAGGGTAATATTCCTGATCCATTGATCTATATATATATATTTTTTTTTTTTCAGGTAGTGATTAGAAAATGAGAATTAATTCGATTCTATCAACACTCAGTCTGAATGTTTCTATGTGTTGCATTGTCAACATATAGGTCGTTTTATGCTGGTGTAATTTTCCCTTTATGACCAACCAATGCTTTGATGGGCTCTCTCCGTTGGTTTACTTGTGAGACGTTTTCATCTACAGCTTGCCACCAACAGATAGCACAAATTGAGTATTCTTGAGGTATGTTTTCTTTCATACTTGTACATGTTTGAATTTATCCAACAATGTAGAGATAGATGTTTGTTTTTTTGTACAGATGCATATGCTTTATTATACACAGCTATGTATAATTCATTACCATATAAATTCTTACATGATTTTTTGTCATTATATACAGAACATCACTTGTATTATTGGTTCGTAAGTCTCCTGAGGAAGCTATGTTATCATGGTGAAACGTGTAGAGCCGACACCATCACAAGTGCCTTTTTATACTTTTATATGTTTTTAAATGTTTGTCATGTTTTTTTAATAAAAAGCTTTACGGATTTTATATTAAATTGAGTTTGTCTCCATTAATTGGTTTCACATATCACTCATGCACCTTTAAAGTGCCAAAAGATCCCTATTGACATTTTGCATTTACAAATTGGGGATGCAGTGACATTTTTTCCTACCCTCCAGCAAAAAATCTCATGTTCCTGTTAAAGACTTTGCCCAGCTGACGTCCCTTCTGATTCCTAATCCTGACCTTTTACTTCCAACTATGCGGATTTCTGGCTCCCTGATCACTGGCTTGTCTGATTTGCCATTTTGGCTTCTGAACCCTGGCTTATGTTTTGACTACGTTCCTAATCTGTACTATTTTTACTATTAAATTAAAGGTGTGATTTTGTTTTACTGCATTTTCTGTCTCAGCCTGATTCATGACACCCTCAGACTCTTGCAGCCTGGATACCCTGATATATACCTGGCTTGTGGACCATGAACATTTTACCTAGCACAAGGTAGGAGCTGTGTGTGCAGTGACTGTAAGAAGCACCCCACTGCCAAGGGGACCTTTGAAATCAGATCTATCTGCCATTAAGTAACAGCATCCTCTTTATTCCATTGTTGCACAATGTGATACTGAGAAGAGACTTTCGCCCTTCCTGGGAACTGTCTAGTCAGGGGAGAAAAGGCCCTGGAACCTGAAAATACCCTAGTATACTCCTAATGGTCACCAGACCAGTTTGAACATAACTCTGATACTTTTGCAATAGGGTTGACCACAGATAAAAGTGTATTTTTTGCATTAGTTGTGTTAGCTGATGAGCCAAAGCTGTCCCCAGAAACCTCAAAGTGCCTGGTATGCCTGACCTAGAGGTCTCTCTGGGAAATATTGAAACCATCCAATTATATGAGAACCTGGAAAGTAAACAGTGGAAAGCGAGTGAGTCCTTGGATGGAGTTTGTGTTTCCTCTTCTTGTAGTCAACCAGAAATTCTTGTATCAGGTTGATGAAATTCAGGGTGACGTTGGGCACCAAAGTGTCAAAACTCAGCCTCAATGCATTATTGTTGAAGCCTACTGATACCATTAACCATGATTAAGATTAGTTTGAGTAAATAGCAATGGACCTGGCAGGGCCAGTACATAAGATCGCTAGAGGGTACCGGAACATCCTTGTTGTAATAAATGATGCTACCTGTTATCACAAGAATGTTGCTTTAAGAAACAATTCTTCCAAAACCATTGTGAAAGAGTTGTTACAATACCCAAACATGGTTTCTAAAGGAGATCTTGATAGACCAAGGGATCCTTTTTATGTCAAAGGTTGTGAAAGAACCTTTCATTTAGATTGTTGACTGATAAGCACTTGCACACTGCAACAAACTATCTCCAGAAAAACAGGTTGGTTGAAAGGTTTAATAAAAGTGAAAAGTATGCTGCAGATGAGAGAGATTGGGACTATCTGTTACGATCCATGTTTGCTTGCGATCAATGAAGTCCCTCATTCCTCATTCATTCCCGGTTTGTTGGATGATGCTAAGGAAACTTGGGAAAGCTAAGTCATGCCGTCCACATGCGTGGTAGAACATATTACAGCTATGCAAGACCATATTGAGGCTGTGAGCCAAAGTTGGATGTACATCAGATCTGCAAGAGTAGGAACTTCCCACCCAGGAGACAGAGTGCATGTCTTAGGTCACACAGTGAAAAGTACATTTTTTGGCTAAGAGGCAGAGGCCTCATGGGGTTGTTGAATGAGTAGGAGAGGTGAACCACTAGGTGTACCAGCCAAACATAAAAAAATAACAATTTTATCATGTAAATTTGATTCCTTGATGGAGTCATAGAGAGTTTGGTTTATTGAGATTTTGCAATGACTTCTGTAGCATGACCTTCATGGGGGCTGCTGGGTAATTGCACCTCCTCTGCACTCCCTGGACCCTGAGGCAACTCCGACCCGCAGAGCACTACAAGTTTAGACATCTTGACTGTAAAATATAGAATATATCTCTATATTTTAATCTCTTAAGGCGTTTCTGGACGATTAGCATTGATAGCCAGACTGACTTTAAAAACAAAGTGTGAGTTTATTCAAACACACTTGGCATCAACAATACAATGTAAAAGGTATAACAGTTCAGTTCAGTGTAGGTCAAAATATGAAGAATAAAAACAATATTTCATGGAAAAAATGTGTTTCAGCATGAATTCATGGCAATATAGCCATGTGTGTTCCTTTGTGTGAGTCCTTCTTCCGTGTTAATCTTTTCTTGTCTGGCAAGAAGCAGGAAATGACGTTTGCTAGGTTTCAGAGAGCAAAACACCTGCTTAGGTTGTAAAAAAGTCTATGAATAGATTTGTGTAGAGCAGAAGTAATGTGTGTGATCTTCGCTAGTCTGAGTGTCTGTGTGTCCTAGTCTGTGTGAGTGTGCGAACCGCTTGACAATTTATCTTACATGTAGACGTCATCATCTTTCCATACTCCAAGCCTTGTATGGCATCATAACTTCTGCTAACGTCAGTTATTCTATACAAGAGGAGGTACTAAGCCCATAAAGTCATAATTCCTAATATGTATATGACCAAAAAGCTGATTAGTCTTGAACTACTTGATTGACAAGCCCACATGTAACACCCTATTCTTGTAACATCTAATGTGGCTGATGTCATGTTAAATAACCATATAACAAAATTAACACATATAACCAACTTATACGACTTGCATAACTTTAAGTAAATACATACAAATACGATTAATTATGACTGGGATTACTTTAGTCCTTAACTAACATTATTTAAACTAATATATGCTATTCCTAGTATTACACATGAATCCTATTCTTGACTTCCGTGACATACTATCCCGGCAGATACCTTATATGTCATCTATATGTCATATATATTTTGCAAGCTTGCTGTGAATATAATATCATTCCAATAAGTGCCAAATTATGAATTTGGAATAAATATTTAACAATTCCCCCTGAATTATGATTAATCATACCAAAATAATAAATCCACACAAAACATTTGTATCTCATTTACACAACCTTGTATCAAATGATCAAACACAATATTCTTCAGAACTGAACCAGCCAGAAATAATTCTCCTTCTAAACTCTTTTCTCCTTACTTTAGCTCCTCTTGGATCTATCTATTCAAATTCCTAAAATAATTATATAGAATTTTAAATATGTATAACATAATAATTGATATCAAATAATGAATAATAATGGTAATAATAATAATAATTACGTTATGTAATATTATATTTCCATATTTGTGCCTAAATAGTATTTTAGCTCTTTGGAAATATACTTGTCATAACTTCCTAATTTTCTTCTTTTTTAAGAGTGATATATATTCTTAACTTATTAACAAAGGATGTTCTATTTACTAGAATGATAGTGAAGTTTTAACCTAAAAATATTCAATATATGAATAAGGAAAAATAAAATAAAAAATAATAATAATGATACTCTTAACTTAATATGAACATTAGTTTCAAAATAATTGGATAATCAAAAAAATGTATATGTGAAAAAATAATGTTTCAGTCCTTATTTTTATCTGTAATAGATAAAGTTTCTTCTGATGAATCCTTTCTTCATGTAATGTTTATGAAATATGTTCTTCTTTAATGTTCTCTTAGGTTAGAAAAACCTTGTGTTTAAGATAAAACAGTCATAAATATGAAGTATAAATCGTTCGTCCAATCTTCTTCTCGAAAAGATCTCTTCTTCAACTTTGAATTTCTTGATATTATCTTTGTGCTTCTTAGGAGCTTATTATCCTCCATATTTATTTGGTTTTAAACACCATTCTGTAAAAGAAATGCAGTATCATTGCTTTGGCATAAACAATTTACATTATTCTTTTACCCTTTTTTTTTCTTTTTCCAACAAATGTTAGAACATTATGGGACAAAAGTTTCATGAATTTGTAAAACTATATGTGAAAAAATACTTTATATGTTTCTTCAAGAAAAACTTCTGTATGAAATGTACTGTACTCATTCTGTCTAAAATGTCCTAAACTATAATACAAATATCCTAAGTTTAGGTGTGACAGAACGCAACATCTCCTTTTGGTCATGACACAAAATCTTGTTTTCACAAACAAAGAAAGGTTTTGTATCACCCCAGAGATGACAATGGACTATGCCTTTGTTCTCATCTCTATAAATTTAGAAATATGCGTAACTGTTTTCTGTGTTGAAGCACTTATGCTAGTGTTAGACTGTTCTGCAGTAACAAGTACTGGTTCAATACTTTTCTCAGCTCTTATGCTGGAAACACGAGGTAAAGACTTCCCAGATACAGCTGTGTAAACATGTGCTTGTGTGTTTACCTTAAAATGTCTTGTTACACCTATCTGAATGTTTTTAGATGAAAATGTTCTAATCCATTGAGGATACATTTCTCGATATACTCCATCTTTCTCAAAAATATCTTTTAGTGAGCAATCAGATGTCTCTAAAATTATCTTGTTTGATTTCACTATGCTCTCTGTAGCTTTAATTGCATAGTAAACACTTAGCAGTAGCTTTACATCTGACTCAAAAGTTTTTTCCAAAAATGATAAAACTCTGGAGAAATAGGCAATTATTTTCTCCTTACCATCTTTTAGTTGAGACAACTTTACTGAGATTGCATTTTCAGATACATGAGTTTTCAAAACAAAAGGTACTTCAGAACAAACCTCAATTGTACTTAACATTGGAGCATTTTGCAAATGTTTTTTCAACACGTCAAACGCATATTTCTCATTTGGACCCCATTGGTCAACTACATTACCTTTATTCCTCAAAAGATTATATAGTGGATTAGCTTTCTCTGCGAAACTGTTTACAAATTCTCTACAATTATTTATTTTATTCAAAAACTGATGCAATGCCTTTTGAGTTGTAGGAGTTGAGATAGAAGTAATATCTCTAATTGTTTCCTGCAACAACTGTCTCTTTCCTTGACTAATTTGCATGTGAAGGTATTTCACCTGACTTTTCATCAGCTGAACTTTTGCAGTGTTTAATTTTAGACCTGCAAGTTGTAACAACGTAAACAACTCAGACAAAAGAGCAATATGTTCATCAATTTTTTCAGTACTCAGCAGAATCGTATCCACATGCTGAAAAATACATTCTGGCCTTGAAAATTTTAACAATATTTTTGCTATAGTTTCATGAACTACACCATCACCAATACCTAGGCCAGGTATTAATCGAGTGAACGTATAACTCTCTTTGTTGAATGTGAACGCAAGTTTGTATTGACAACTTTTAGTTAAAGGGATTGAAAAATGACTGTTAGAGATTTCTAATACCGAAAACACTTTAGCTTTGATATTCAAATTTAGCTTTAGGTTGGATTTATCAGGAATGACCGTGTTATTTGTGACATGTTTGTTCAATGTCGTTAGGTCAACTGATAAAGAATATGAATTATCAGCTTTTTTGATAGGCCAAATACTATTATTTACCACTGATTGTGCTTTCTTTACAATTCCTAGTTGTTCAAACTCTTGAATAATGGCAGAAAGTGGACCAATAGATTCTAGTGGTAACTCATACTGATTATGAGGTTCTGGATCTTTTCCTTCAATATCCAGTTCAGTATTTTTCAAAGTTCCTATGTCATTTTTGAACTTTGACCACAAACATGGAAAACGTTGTACCACTTCCGTTAAAGCACAATTGCCATCAGTATTAGGCCATTTTTGTTCTGTGGACATATCAGTAATGGAACCAACATTACTGTACACAGAGGGATCAATTAGCACTGATTTGGGCCTAGATGGATCTTTCCAAATACTTTTATTAGCCAAATCAATCACCCACTTTTGTTTGTTGATTACATCACTGCCAAGTATATTCTCTGCACCGTGACAAAACCAAATGTCAATGTTAGTTTTAACTTGTCCGGGCACTTCAAATGTTACATTAGACATTTGTCTAGCAGTGGAATTACTTGTATTATTAAAACCCATAATATGACATATAGGGGTATTTGGTTTCACAGGTATGTTTTCTCTGGTTAGACTAATCTCAGCTCCGCTATCAATGAGAAAATTCATTTTTTTACCATTTAGCAAACCTTGTATATGTGGTCTACCATTCTCATCCAATATAATTGGTGCAACATATTCTAATGGTAGAGAAATTGAAGATCGATGTGATTCTAATTTTGGCAATGGCAATAAACCATTTCTGTCAGTGACAGCTCTTTTTGCCATGTTGTCTGAACTGCTGTGAACAGTTAAATTACTGATCTGTTTGACTTCGGTGGCATAAGGCAATTCAGTCAAAAATATATCTTGACATAATAAAGCAGGCTGTTCAAAAACTGCTTTTTCATACTCCATGTCTTGTGAGTCTCTCTTAAGTTTACAACAATGTTTTTTCATATGGCCAACTTTATGACAGTAAAAACACGTGATAGAGTCTCCTTGTCTCACTTGCCTACAGCTGTCGTCGTCATTCTCGCTGAGATCTGTAGTATCTGACATGTCTCCAGTCAGACTATTGTCGTCACATTGAATCATAGCTACCTCATATGTGAGATTGCTCTTTTTCAATTGTCTCCTAACTTTATCAATGAAGCTTACTATATCGTTCAAATTTTGTCGTTCCTGTGCTATGGCTAATGAAGTTGGGTCAAGGTAATTGAACTTTTTCACAAATGAATGTATCAATCCAGTGTCGTTGTCATCGTCTACACCCAAAATCATTTTATATGCTTTGCAAAATTTAATTTTAAATTCAAACGGGTCTTCGTCTACAGTAGTTTGTAATAATTCTAACATTTCTATGGACGGTACTTCTTCACCAGTCGTGCATAGTAACAATTGTTGCAATCTGTCCATTGCATCACTATGTCTCTCCTGACCTTGGTCATCAGTAATAGGAGACTTTGTTAACCGTCGAGCATACTGTGCCGGTAACCAAAGGTAAAATATATGATTACGTTGCTCATCTTTCAAATTGTATCTGTCAGTGTACGACTCAAATACATCTGCGTTGTGAAACGCATTCAAATTCAAATTATATGGTGGGATATCATTTAAAACTTTCATTAGTTGGTCATGTATTTGCAATTTTAGTTTTGCAGTTCTACATAATAAATTTTTATGTTTAATCTCTGTTTCGTCATCAGCATCAACTTTCTCAATTTCCGTACTTTGAGGAATATAAGGTTGAGCTTTTGTCTTGCATTCAGTCTTTTTTTCACCTGTTGTTATTACAGCAATCTGTCTACTGTCATTCAACAAAAGATTTGTTTTTGAGTTAATTTGTTCCTCAAGATCCTCTATATAACTACAGAAAATTTCACAGTTTGGACAATTAAGAGGGTCTTGGGACAAATTTTCATGAATCCCTGTGTTCTGTACAGTGTTACATTCTGTCTGATTTAATGTGCAAACATTTTTGGCAGGTATAGTAATAACCATCTTATTAAATATCCTTACTAACTGTAAAACATTATTTATCTTTTTTCGTAACTTGTGCATAATAAACCTGGATTTGTCAATCTTTGTATTGGCCTGTAAACATTCATTGTACATATATTCCCATAAGTGACTGTCATTTGGATAAAAAGACACATCTTTAAATGCTAGCTTGCTTTCTCTAGCTAAGTCATCAATAAATTCCATAATTGTTTACTCACCGTGATCAGAAGATTTTCTCGTCTTCAGTCGGCTCAATCACTGGACGTCTTGTCCACATCTGATGAATCAAACGCCTTTTTCTTTCTAGGTTCTTTGATCGTTGATTCCCCGAGACATGGCAATCATGAAATCGTGTAAGTCTCCCCCCGTTTGGCAGGGATTGGGGATCAATTACGACTATGGCTGGCTTGCCAAATGTAAAATATAGAATATATCTCTATATTTTAATCTCTTAAGGCGTTTCTGGACGATTAGCATTGATAGCCAGACTGACTTTAAAAACAAAGTGTGAGTTTATTCAAACACACTTGGCATCAACAATACAATGTAAAAGGTATAACAGTTCAGTTCAGTGTAGGTCAAAATATGAAGAATAAAAACAATATTTCATGGAAAAAATGTGTTTCAGCATGAATTCATGGCAATATAGCCATGTGTGTTCCTTTGTGTGAGTCCTTCTTCCGTGTTAATCTTTTCTTGTCTGGCAAGAAGCAGGAAATGACGTTTGCTAGGTTTCAGAGAGCAAAACACCTGCTTAGGTTGTAAAAAAGTCTATGAATAGATTTGTGTAGAGCAGAAGTAATGTGTGTGATCTTCGCTAGTCTGAGTGTCTGTGTGTCCTAGTCTGTGTGAGTGTGCGAACCGCTTGACAATTTATCTTACATGTAGACGTCATCATCTTTCCATACTCCAAGCCTTGTATGGCATCATAACTTCTGCTAACGTCAGTTATTCTATACAAGAGGAGGTACTAAGCCCATAAAGTCATAATTCCTAATATGTATATGACCAAAAAGCTGATTAGTCTTGAACTACTTGATTGACAAGCCCACATGTAACACCCTATTCTTGTAACATCTAATGTGGCTGATGTCATGTTAAATAACCATATAACAAAATTAACACATATAACCAACTTATACGACTTGCATAACTTTAAGTAAATACATACAAATACGATTAATTATGACTGGGATTACTTTAGTCCTTAACTAACATTATTTAAACTAATATATGCTATTCCTAGTATTACACATGAATCCTATTCTTGACTTCCGTGACATACTATCCCGGCAGATACCTTATATGTCATCTTCCAACTAGCTACATACTCCAGAATTATCTGACATTTTACTGTCTCAGCTCAGATGAAGAACTCCATTGTTAATCACTAGATCAAGGTCATTCACACATATAATACTTTGATTAATCATAAAATCACATATATTTTGCAAGCTTGCTGTGAATATAATATCATTCCAATAAGTGCCAAATTATGAATTTGGAATAAATATTTAACATTGACACAATAATTCTCGTGACACTTACCGTATATACTCGAGTATAAGCCGACCCGAGTATAAGCCGAGGCCCCTACTTTTACCACAAAAAGATGGGAAAAATCATTGACTCGAATATAAGCCTAGGGTGAGAATGCAGGGCGGCGGGCATGGTACAAGAGAATGCAGGGTGACTGGTATGGTGCAGGAGAATGCAGGGTGACTGGCATGGTGCAGGAGAATGCAGGGTACTGGCATGGTACAGGAGAATGCAGGGTACTGGCATGGTACAGGAGAATGCAGGGTACTGGCATGGTACAGGAGAATGCAGGGTACTGGCATGGTGCAGGAGAATGCAGGGTACTGGCATGGTGCAGGAGAATGCAGGGTACTGGCATGGTACAGGAGAATGCAGGGTACTGGCATGGTACAGGAGAATGCAGGGTACTGGCATGGTGCAGGAGAATGCAGGGTACTGGCATGGTAAAGGAGAATGCAAGGTACTGGCATGGTACAGGAGAATGCAGGGTACTGGCATGGTACAAGAGGATCCGGGGTTGTGGGCATACTACAGGAGATGCAGTGCTGTGGGCATGGTACAGGTGGACCATGCCCGCAGCACTGCATCCCTTGTAGTGTGCCCGCAGCCCTGCATAATGGCAGGTAGTGAAGCTGTTTCACTTACCTGTTCCAGCGGTGCCTTCATTTTAAAAATGGTGCCGCCCGGCGCGGACACGTCATTGCGCACGCGCCGCCACCGCTCGTATAATTTCGGCTATTCCCGGCCTCTCCCGAGCGGCGGGTGCGTGCGTGGTGACATGTATGCGACGGGCGGCACCATTTTTAAAGCTTAAGCCCGTTGGAGCGGCCAGGGAATTTTTTTTTTTTCTTGACTCGAGTATAAGCCGAGGGGGACGTTTTCAGCACAAAAAAATGTGCTGAAAAACTCGGCTTATACTCAAGTATATACGGTAGGTATTAGTGTATTAATTTACTGAATTCAAGCAGAAAGTAACAAGTATAAATTCAACACAACTGGATTTGCAATAAAGAATAATATGAGGATTTTGATCCCCCAGGTCCCAGATTTGGATATGGGACCTAGGACACAAACTCCCACAACAATAATGTAACAATTTATATTTATATATTGCTATATATATGACAGTTATTAAATGATCAGTGAGAGTGACTATAATGCAATTCTACTTAATCTGACTTTAAAAGACTTGAACTATATAACTCAGCAATCTCTGTTTATCAACTTGTTGTAACTAAAGCATTCAAACTAACAACTGAGATATCACACTCTAAACCTGAGGGGCGCCCCTTTAATAATGAATTACTAGAGTCACTGTCCTAGCAAGGCCTTGCGATTCTTCGCCGGCAGTTGGCGCTCTGGTCACTTATTCAAGTGACATTTGTAATCCACATATAAAAGGTATGGATAATATCCAGGGTCTGCTTTAGGTGTATACTTGCAGTTCCCCAAATCACCAGGCACTTCAATATCTCAGTAGTGTGTAATGGTGACCGTCACAGCCTTTGCAGGGTTCTCCCTCCTTCTCTACTGCGTCACAGACTCTTTCCGCGCTTGCAGTGTTTAGACCTCTCTCACTCTCTACACCGCTCTCAGTCCTCTCGCCTCTCCACCGGGCAGGTCACCTCGCCGTGACTCCCGCTGTCTTCTTGATGCACTCTCTCAGTTTAGGCCTCACCCTCCAGCCTCTCCGTCTGCTCAATCTGTCCCGCTCCTCTCTCAGTACCTCCACTCTCAACGAGGTCTCTGAAGCAAGAGCGCGCATCCGGCCCCGCCTCCAATTTATCTCTCTTCCCATGATCCTCCACGGATCCCTCAGCTCCCTGGGAGTGTAATCCAGCCAGTCCTATCTTGCATAGTCTTTGCTCTTCTTCCAACTATATCCCCCATAATCCAGTTCACTACTTTGACAGGAGGAACCCATATTGTTCACAGTTCTTAAAGAAGTAATTACTCCAGGCTTGAACTGTACCGCAACACCATATTTCTACCTGGCTACGTCCTCCATCCACTTGAATGTCTTTGGTCCCAAAAGATGAAGGGGCTCCCACTGAGAATAATTTGCTGAGTTATAAAACATCACAAAATTAAATTAACAACAGTCATGTGTAGAATTGAGAACAGCTGGTAACTGATCAATAAAGGCACCTTCAAATAACTGACTATATAAGCTATTGGAAAGGTCTGGGTCACTCTCACAATAGGCCAGCAAAAGATCAGTGGCCAACCTAATAGTGTCAGCGGGTGGAACAGGGTCATCTTCCTTTAAAAACTTCAATGGAAGAGGTTGTTATTTGGGTAGGATGTTGTGTTGTTATAATCTGTTCTTCTGGGTTTTCTCCCAAAGTATAATTGGTCAGTCTTTTTGTGGGTGTATCTTTCTCCTGAGCCTCGAAGACATCTTCTCTTTGGGCTTGGGCTCAACTTCTAATCCCCATGAGCTACAACCTGGCTGAGGTTCTCCTGATCCTTCCTGAGTATTCTCTGAATTTCCAACTTCCTTTAAGGCTGAATCATTTTCTAAAGGAGTTTCCACATTTTCTACAAGTGGGTGACCTGCATCTTCAAGAGGAGACACTTCCAGGTTAATAGACGGAGAAGCAACTGAAGTTTCTTCACATATTGGGACATTCAGATGTTTGTCTCAGCTTCACGTTTCTTCTCCTTCTCTCCCACAGTGGGAGTCAGTAATGGTTGTGGCACAGATAGATCCAGCATCTGAGACTTCTTCCTTTCAGGTAAGGGCAAGGGAAGCTAATCCCCTACAGAAGGGTGATTATATTGAACAAAAATCCTTTGTGGGAGAAGGCCACCACCAATCAAAGATAATTTCTTCATCCTCGCTGTCCTCTTCTCCCTCTGGCGAACTCAATGACTGAGGAATCCATTGAGTTTGAGACGGTAACTTCGGAGTTCTAGGAGTATCATCTTCATCAGGTACAGCTGATACTCTAACAGCATCAGCGATGGGTAATAGATGATTTCGGTGCCATGTCCGCAGAGTCCCAATCTTCCCTTCTGGGTGAATCTGGTACACAGGTAAACCTGGTAATTTCTTGTGGTTAATGAAAGGCCGAGGGTGCCAACAGTCAGCCAACTTATGCTTTCCAGGCAACCCCAAATTCCTCAACAGAACTCTATCACCAGGCTGCAAATCTTGTATCCATACTTTCAGGTCAAAATTCTTCTTGTTCCTTTGTTCCCTGGTTGCAGAGGCCTCCATAGCCTTCTCAAAGACCAATTTTAGATTTCTCTGAAGTCTATCAACATAGCCTTTGTAGGAACTCTGGGAAGTATGGTCAGGGGATGTTCCAAAAGCTATGTCCACAGGTAAGCGGGCTTCCCTTCCGAACATCAGCTTGTAAGGGGAGTACCCAGTAGAATCGTTCACTGTGCTGTTGTAGGCATGCACTACGCTGTCTCTTTTCAGAGGGCAATGTCCCCAACATGTTCAACAGAGTGCGATTAAATCTTTCAGGTTGAGGGTCCCCTTGTGGGTGGTACGGGGTACTTCTTGACTTTTGTATGTTCAGCGATTCACACAACCTCACACAACCTCTTGATCAATCTGTTTTCTAAATCTTGACCTTGGTCAGAGTGCAAACGCGGTAAGCCATAATGAACAAAGAATTTTTCAACCCGGAGTTTAGCAACAGTGCTGGCCTTCTGATCACATGTGGGAAAAGCCTGAGCGTACCTAATGAAATGGTCTGTCACGACAAAAACGTTACTACGCCCACCTAAGTCGGGTTTGAGATACAGGAAGTCAATACACACCAACTCCATAGGTCCTTGACTCCGCAGATGGCCCATGGCAGCTGCTTTGTGTGGTAGAGTCTTCCTCTGAATACATCGAAGGCAAGAATGACAATAGGTTTCTACCTCCTTCCTCATGAAAGGCCAGTAAAATCGATCTCTTATTAATTGAAAGATTCTGTTAGGTCCCAGGTGCCCATGAGAGTCATGGAGAGCAGCTAAGACTGTCAGTCGATACTTCTCAGGTAACAATAGCTGACAGACTCCATCAGAATCTTCCACTGGGTTACACGATAGATGATCCCCTCTTTCATTCTCATCTTCTCCCAGCCTCTGTGGATCACTTTGGCCCCTATAATGGAGCTTTCCAATAGAATCCTGAAGTCTTCTCCCTTCAGTGCTTTCCTCACCAGAGCACCCAAAGGGTCTTCCTTTTGATCCCTTCTCAAATCTTCCTTCGTTAGCTGAGGAAGTTCCGAACTTCGTACTTGAGTCAGGTCACAGTAACATCGGGGCACTCCTGTGGGGGAAAACCCCGCCATTTCAGCTCCTAGAGCCCCTTTCAACCGATACTCTACCCCTTGACAGGTAGCTTGCACTCCTTCGGAAGTCAGATGCACCCACTCACGTTCTCCTTTGTCAGTGGGGTGAGGACGCCTAGACAATCCATCAGCATCTAGATTCCCTCTTCACAGTGGCCTTTATACATGCTTTTTCTCCCAGCTGCAACACCCGCTCTCGAGTGTCCAGATGCCACAACTTCCCCACTTCCTCAACAGGGGCCTTTAAGTACTCGTTGAAAGGTCTGCCTCAGCTGCGGGTGCACTTCTTCTGCTGGTGAGCCTTTCAAGGCTAAGGGAGTGAGAATCCTTCTTACCAAGTCAGTGTTGGTTCCAGTGATTAAGGAATTCTGCTTTGCACCCGGGGGTCGTGGACTCACCACAGCTAAGGTGTGAAACACCTCCGTCTCTTCCCCTGTTGCAGGCTGGAAAGAGATTTTCACTGGGATATATCCGTCATAAGGAAACTTTTGTGGTCCTAGGCCCCAGATTTCCAGTTCTTCCAATTTACAAAGTGGAATGTGCTTCAGATGCTTGTGGTAAAAGTCTCGATATAGCAAAGTCACTTGAGCTCCTGTATCTAACAGGGCTTTCCTGTAAATACCTTCCACTTGAAGGGATATTACAGGAGATGGCCCCACTAGCGTCTTGGGCATTTGTTTCTCTGCAGATGCAAACAATCTTCATTTTCGCATTAGGCACTGGCTTTGTTTCTCTCTGCAAAGTGTCCCTCCTGTGACCAGTGATGGTAGTAACTGCGTTTAAGTAAACGGCGTTACTTAACGCAGTTACTTTTGAGGGTAACGAGTAATCTAACTGATTACCCGTCCCCTCCCTGTAACACCGTTGCCGCTACTTTCGGCTGCGTTACCGCAATTACATCTACCGCCACTAGATGGCAGTAGATGTAATTGTAATTCCCCCTCTCCTCTATGACCGCTGTCTGCGGTACTGGAGAGAGAAGAGGAGGAGACTCAGACCGTCAGACTCAGATGAGACACGCACAAGAGACTGTGAGAGAGTCGGCAGAGAGCACAGCGCGCCAGGCCCAGGAGGAGGGCAGGGCATAGAACATGCGGTGGTGAGTCCGGCAACCCATTGCCAGCCTGGCGATATAAATATTTAAAAAAATCAAAATTAATATCAAATAATATATTCCAGGACCAGGAGTTGGACCAGGATTCCACCAGGGCAGCAGGAAGTCCACCAGTCCACCAATGCACACCAGCCCAGAAGAGAGAAGAGAGAGGCAGGCACAGACAGACGGCCTGGAGGAGGACGGAGCCAGACGGACCCGGACAGTGTGCGAGTGCCTGCCAGGCCACACCACCACCAGCAGCCAGCCCAGCACAGCAGGTACCGTACAAAAAAAAAAAACCTAACAGTCAGTCACAGACTCAGTCACAGACAGTCAGGACTCAGATCCCCACCACCACCACCACCAGTGTGCCACACCAGACACCACCACCAGCAGCAAGCCAGCCAGTCCAGAGACAGCAACAGCCAGCAGGTACCAAAAAAAAAAAAATACGGTTACTTAAGTCAGGACGCAGGAGGACTCAGACACCCACCACCACTGTGCCACATCACCACCAGTGTGCCATGTCACCACCAGTGTGCCACGCTACCACCAGTGTGCCACGCCACCACCAGTGTGCCACGCTACCACCAGTGTGCCATGTCACCACCAGTGTGCCACGCTACCACCAGTGTGCCACGCCACCACCAGTGTGCCATGTCACCACCAGTGTGCCATGCTACGGACAGTGTGCCACGCCACCACCAGTGTGCCAGTGCCACCCACGCCACCACCAGTGTGCCACGCCACCACCAGTGTGCCACCCACACCACCACCAGTGTGCCACGCCACCACTAGCCAGGCAGCCACCACCAGCAGCAGCCAGTGTTGGGTTCAAATAAATACCAAATGTTCTAAAATACTGTATATAGTGTTTTTATTCTTCAATCAGTTAATATAAACATCTTTGCTATTAAAGATGTTATAGAACGTAATTGCATTTTGGAATATTATAAAAAAAGTTACTTTGCTGAGTAACTAATTACTTTTTCAATGTGGTAACTGAGTCAGTAACTCAATTACTTTTTTAAACTAAGATGAGCAACACTGGTGGTGACTATGACCAATTTCACTATCGCTGGAGCTCTGATTGATCAAGGGACACTCAATTGGCTCCATCACTGAGGTCCCCTGAAGTTTTCCGCCTTCTTTACAAAGAACAACTTCTGCAAAGCTTTCAGCAACTCTTCCAACACTTCAGGACTCAGGCCCCACTTTGGGCACCTAGCTCGAAAATGTCCCATTTCCCCACATTTAAAACACCCTTTTTCTCTGAGAGGAGGAAGATTTGATCCTTTAAAGTTTCTTTTTGACTCTGGAATCCTCCCTTGAGCTTCCATAACTTGCATCAGCGTTTGACACATCTCAGTCTGAGCTTGTGCCACTTGGAGCATTAAGTCAGTGGAGTGTGAATTCTCATCAGATTTCCTCTTCTCCCCTGTCTAATCATGGGAACCCAACTCAATTTCCACCTCACTCTCATCTTCTGAGAGGCTGTCCTCAACTCGAACCAGGCGGGCCACAGCTCTCTCTTTCCAGCCTTCATTGTTCAGAAAGTCCCTAACTCCTTGGCTCTTCTCCTCAAGGAGGGCTTCCTCTTCCCTCACCTCTCTCATAATTTGAGGATATGTAGGGGTGTCCCAAACTCCTTTCAACAACAACTTCAGGACAATAGGGTGGTTGGGTCGGGCCCCTTGCAACACCCTGTCCAATCGTACCCGATCTGCATCTTTTGGGTCAATGCCTTTTTTCAGCAGGATTTGATGCAACATCTTCAGGTAATGTAAATTCGGGAAATGTACTCTGAGAGTCTCCCCCCCCCTTTGCTGATGGGTGTGATTAAATTTGTACAGTAAATCTGTAGTCTTTTCCACCCATCCAAAAACATTAAACAGAGCATCCAAATAATCTCTAGCAGTACAGTTCTTGTTGCTCATTCGCAGATTTCTGATCACTTCAGCTGCAGGACCCCTTAAACTTTCGCTGAGTCTCTGCCTTTTTACTGCCTCAGGAAGGCTCCACTCATCAACGGCTTGGGTGGATTGGCTCATCCAGCTCTCAAAATCTTCTTCTCCCATCGGGGTGGGCAGCTGGCCTGAGAAGAATCGCAATCTTCGGTAACTCTGCGCAGCATTATTGGATCCATTCAGAACCAAACTGTCAACTAACCGACTCATGTCTGCATAAAATGAAGCAGGGGGACTAGCTAGGGGTGAAGGGGATCCTCTGTCCATCACTTCTTTCTTCGCCAATGAGAAAAAAACACCTTAGCTGGGATCCTCCCATCCAATATTATGTCATTCACCTGAAAACATTCAGGCACACTTTCCTGCCATTCTACCAGCACTTGGGCGGCATCCAGCACATATTCGGCACCAGTGCATCCAGTTGGTAAGCTCTCTGAGCAGGGGCTTAAGCCTTCTCCCATATTCTGATCTCCACCTCGGTACGCCTCGGTACACTCACTCCCAGTGACTTCCATTGCGATACTTCAATCTAGCTGGGCCCCTTGGAAGCAGGCCCAAGATCTGGCAAGGGTCAGATTCATAGCCCTTCCAGGGACTGGCTCTTAGGGGGGTACACTCAGGGCTGGAGTGACACAGAGGATCCCGGACGGGCACCCAAATGTAGCACGACCCCCATGGGGGCTTCTGGGTAATTGCACCTCCTCTGCATTCCCTGGACCCTGAGGCAACTCCGACCTGCTGGGAAATACACGTTCAGACATCTTGACACAGTAATGCTCGTGACACTTGGGTATCAGTGTATTAATTTACTGAATTCAAGCAGAAGGTAACAAGTATAAATTCAACACAACTGGATTTGCAATAAAGAATAGTATGAGGATTTTGATCCCCCCAAGTCCCAGATTTGGATATGGGACCTAGGACACAAACTCCCACAACAATGATGTAACAATTTATATTTATACTGTTGGCTGATCCCGCTGTGGATTCCATAGAGACTTTTATACTTTCCCTATGAACATTTACTGGACTATATTTCATGATAAGCTTTGTCATGTGTTTAGCGCTGCTTGTGTATATGATTCTTGAATACTATTGAGGGGATATGCACTTTTATTTTATTGTAATTTATATTTATATATTGCTATATATATGCCAGTTATTAAATGATCAGTGAGAGTGACTATAATGCAATTCTACTTAATCTGACTGTGACGAGACCAATCTTGCCCCATTGCATTGGAGGAGCCTGGTTGCCCGCCTGCTGCCTTTGGACTATGGACCAGACTTTAAAAGACTTTGTTCCCCTATGTTTTAGCTGCTACGCTCCAAATTCCTTTAAAGAGGTTGTCACTATGTCTGCAAATTCAATGTGTATTAGCTGCAGATGGAGGGGGGGGATTGTTTCCAGCAGCCCCCTCCTAAAGAATGTCTACTGATTAACTCAGTGCTTTTGTCTAAAATAGGACAGTATGTTAATAGAGTCTGAAACTATTGATAAGCATGTTAATGAGCTCACCTGGCTGTAATTACACAGTCATTGTTCATGTGGTATTCTCAAAGTATATATAAGTGTGTGTTTCTTGCAATAAAAGAGAAGAGAGTTACTCTCGATCAAACCTCACTACAGAGCCTTGTCTCGTACTTGGGGGGGGGGAATTATTGATGTGCTTCATGTATAGCGCATTGGAGTGGTCGATAGCTGTCCGGGTGTTCGGGAGTGGATTATCCTAGACGACTGTAACCCCTTTCATACTTTGGGGTGTCGTAACAATTGGTGGCAAGCGGCGTGATCGTTCCCACAGCCAGAAGGACAGCTACAGGAGACACCATTCCGTGGATTTTACAATTGAGGGCAACGCATGTCCCAGTACAGCGACCCTGACAGCACCAGCATGGAACCAGCAGTGGAGTACAGATATTCTCTGAAAGAATATGACCGTATGATGTGGTTACGGATGAGCTTCTTCGGACCCAATCCACTGGAGAGATCCAAGCGGTTCGCGAAGAACTTAGTGTTCGGGACTCTGCTAGACAGGGCAGAGAGAGAGGGCCAGCTGGCACGTTGGGAGGAACTCCAGCGGCAGGTACAGTTAAGGGAAGAGGAGAACCCAGTCTCCATTCCCCAGCGGCAGCCTGATTTATTGGGAATTGGGAGCCCAGTCTCCATTCTCCAGCGGCAGGCTGAGTTACAGGGGGCAGAGACAGTCAGTCCTGTCGCCCAGCAGCAGATTGATTTGTTGGGAATTGGGAGCTCAGTCTCCATCCCACAGCAGCAGAGTGTCCTGCAGGAAACAGAGAGCCCAGTCTCCTTTCCTCAGCAACAGGACACTGTATTGGGAGCAGAGACAGTCGGTCTCCCTCCCCAGGGGCTGGAAGTATATTTGGGAGAGGAGCTTGTTACCCCCTCTCCCCATTGGCAGAGTGATATCCAGGGAATTGGGAGCGCAGTCTCCATCCCTCAGCGGCCGATTGACTTACAGGGGGCAGACACGGTTGGTCCTGTCCCCCAGCGGCAGATTGAGCTATTGGGAATTGGGAGCCCAGTCTCCATCCCACAGCAGCAGCTTAACATACCATGGGGAGACAGTAAGCCCCCCAACAGTGCAGATGGGACCGTGGTCTCTGCACTCACAGCACAGGGGGTAGGGACAGTTGGTCCTGACCCCCAGCAACAGGGCTGTTTAGCCAAAGGGAAGACAGTCGGTCTTCCGCCACAGCAGCATGGTGGTGTATCTAAAGGGGAGACAGTCGGTCTCCCCCTCCAACAACCCGTCTCCAACCAGGCTACTTCTGTGGTAGCGCTGGCACCAGGGCAGAGTACCGCTGGTCTCTGCCCACTCTGCAACCCACCAAGGCAGTCTGCCAGTCTCCCACACAGCCAAGGTGAGGCACCTGGACATGGACAAAATTCTCCTCTACCCAGGTGTAGTGACCATTTATTGTGGGTGGGCTGTACTGTGTTTTCTGCTTTGTGGGTGGGCTGCTGGACTAACGAGGGCACTGACCGGCAGGAGGTCAGGTACCCTGTTAGTCTTTTTGGAAAGGGGGAGAGATGTGACGAGACCAATCTTGCCCCATTGCATTGGAGGAGCCTGGTTGCCCGCCTGCTGCCTTTGGACTATGGACCAGACTTTAAAAGACTTTGTTCCCCTATGTTTTAGCTGCTACGCTCCAAATTCCTTTAAAGAGGTTGTCACTATGTCTGCAAATTCAATGTGTATTAGCTGCAGATGGAGGGGGGGGATTGTTTCCAGCAGCCCCCTCCTAAAGAATGTCTACTGATTAGCTCAGTGCTTTTGTCTAAAATAGGACAGTATGTTAATAGAGTCTGAAACTATTGATAAGCATGTTAATGAGCTCACCTGGCTGTAATTACACAGTCATTGTTCATGTGGTATTCTCAAAGTATATATAAGTGTGTGTTTCTTGCAATAAAAGAGAAGAGAGTTACTCTCGATCAAACCTCACTACAGAGCCTTGTCTCGTACTTGGGGGGGGGAATTATTGATGTGCTTCATGTATAGCGCATTGGAGTGGCCGATAGCTGTCCGGGTGTTCGGGAGTGGATTATCCTAGACGACTGTAACCCCTTTCATACTTTGGGGTGTCGTAACACTGACTTTAAAAGACTTGAACTATATAACTCAGCAATCTCTGTTTATTCACTTGTTGTAACTAAAGCATTCAAACTAACAACTGAGATATCACACTCTAAACCTGAGGGGCGCCCCTTTAATAATGAATTACTAGAGTCACTGTCCTAGCAAGGCCTTGCGATTCTTTGCCGGCAGTTGGAGCTCTGGTCACTTATTCAAGTGACATTTGTTATACACATATAAAAGGTATGGATAATATCCAGGGTCTACTTTAGGTGTATGTAATATGTGTGACTTTAAGTATACTTGCACTCTCTCTCTCTCAGTTCAGGCCTCACCCTCCAGCCTCTCCATCTGCTCAATCAGTCCCGCTCCTCTCTCAGTACCTCCGCTCTCCACAAAGTCTCAGAAGCAAGAGAGCGCATCCAGCCTTGCCTCCAATTTATCTCTCTTCCCATGATCCTCCACGGATCCCTCAGCTCCCTAGGCGTGTAATCCAGCCAGTCCAATCTTGCATAGTCTTTGCTCTTTTTCCAACTACATCCCCCATAATCCAGTTCACTACTTTAACAGGAGGAACCCATATTGTTCACAGTTCTTAAAGAAGTAATTACTCCAGGCTTGAACTGTACCGCAACACCATATTTCTACCTGGCTACACTTCCATTAACTGAACAAGGTATCAAAGTTTCGTGCTTGTCCTGGGTTGATTAACTGATTGAGAGATTGGGTCTGGCCAGGTTTGTCAATACCCCAATCTGATTAAGTGATATTGGCAGGTTTTCCTGATGGAGGAAGCAAAAGATAAGATGGGATTCTCTGCCCAGAGTGTTTATCCCAATATTCCTGAATTATCTTTGGACTATAAGGAGCACTTTATGGAAAATATTTTTAGGGCTCATCAACACGTTACAGCAGTGTATCTAGATAATAAAATAATTTTTGAGCACAGACTGGAAAAGTCACCCAAGGTGCAGTAAAAGCTAATAGAATGTGGTATGTGTGCTCATGGCACTGCTATGTGTATGCTCCCACTTACAGAGGAGCTTCAGTCTCCTGTGTAAAAATTGAGAGTCAACAGCTACAAAAACTGTAGCTGCTGACTTTTAATTAACAGCCACTCACCTGTCCCACGATCCAGCACTGTCCTCGGACCAGCCGTTTTGACTTTGTATCCTCTCTCCCCGGCATCTTTACTATGGGCATCTGGTTATGACAGCTTGTGGCTTCACAGCCGGGTGCCTACTGCGCATGCGTAAGTGGCACTGCACACTTTGAATGGTCCCACAGTCTTCTGGGACCTTTCACATGTTCTAGAAGACTGAGGAAGTGAGGGGGGGGGGAGAACTTACACTTCCAATCGCCTAGGTGGTCGGAGTAAAAGTAGGAGTGGGTCAAAACTGGCTACCCCCTTCCCCCTTCTCCCCAAAATCTCCATTTTACAAATCGGAGCAGGGGTGGAGCCCTTAAGCGGAACATCCCCTTTTGGGTGGAGCTCTGCTTTTCCAATTAAATGAGTAAAAAAAAATTAACACAAATATCACTAACTAATAAAAAAAACTATGTTGCTAAGACTGTGTACTCTGGAAGAGTTGCTCCCACTTACACAATGAACACTACTATATAACAGAAAACCAAAAATAATGGTGTGCTGCTCCTTTTAAATCAAACTATTAAAAAATTGTGTTTCAAATGCACATTAATTATAAACCTTATATAATTATTTATATTATTAATTATAAACCATATATTATTTATAAGTCTTTGAAAACACATGATAAGTCCAAATAAATAAATAAATGGGCTTATTCTGTAGCATAAAGTGCTTTTTGTATAGTGCTTGTGTGCACAAAGTGTCCCAAAGTGCCCAAAGTGTCAATCCACCACTGTGTGCAATGTCTTCTCATCTTAATCTTGAACCTAAAATATTAGATCACTTGCGCTTTATCAGAATGTTAATGCGACTCCACTTCCAACTATTGGTGACCACTTCCCTTGGGGGGTCCCTTTAAGAGACCAATCCTGGCTGTCTCCACTGCAGGTATAGCTCAAAAGAAGGGGATAGATTTCATAGCGCAACCCTATATGTGTCTGTTTAAAAGCTTTATTTGCTAGATTTATGCACTTACATAAATTAAAAACAAAAAGAGCAGTATTCCCAATCTCAAAATGCCATTTTTCAGCCCACTTCTGGTTTCTGCGGTACCCAGAAGTAACATCACTGATCATGTGACTTCATCAGGTAAGGTTGGCTTAAGAGCAATTCATAAAAATGTTCCATAGAGTTAGGAGAAGTGTAGTATCTTGGATGAATAATCTCTCTTAGATTGCAAACTCTAACGAGCAGGGCCCTCTGATTCCTACTGTGTTAAAGTGTATTGTATTTGTACTGTTTACCCTCAAGTTGTAAAGCGCTGCATAAACTGTCGGCACTATATAAATCCTATATAATAATAATAATAATAATCAGATGGAGCCTAATAAAACCCCAAATCCATAATATGGAAGCATTCAGGGAGTGGCCTTCTCCTTTCACCAAGAAGTCAGAACCTTCCTGAGTATTTTTGGAGACGATTGTGGATTTATCCCAAATTTTGCCACTGTAGCAACATCCTTAACCAACCTGACAAAAGGCCAGAACTACGAAGATATCAAGTGGAGTTAAAAGCCTGAAGAAGCTTTTCAAACTTTGAAGCAGGCTTTTTGTAGACATGCATTCAGTAAAAGTGTCTTGCCATTAGTTGGGCCTTGAAGGCTATGTTACTATTTACTGGGGTGCTGTTTCTGATTAACAGACCTGGCATCTGGCTGGGTGAAATATAAGAATGCATATGCCCTCTTGAGAGCACACTGTTTCTGGGCAGCAGATGTTTGAATCCTTAGCTTGAATGGGAGGGGGGGGGGGGGGTAACAGACATATTATAATTCGGGATGGAGTATATGTGCCATCCAAGCTTTCATGTTTTAGACTGGTTAGCTGCCTGCAATTTGTTTAACAAAGTGCAGAAGCTTAGAGGGTAGAGAGGTAGGAATAGGCTGAGGTTGTGAGCTGACCAAACAGCCCAGTGAACAGCCAGGAGACAAAAGATTTGTGTTGCAGTGTTGTGTTGTAATAACTCCTGTGTGAGTGGACTTTGATGTTTGTTTTGTTCTGTGAACAAAAAAAAGTAGGCAAGAAGCCATAAGACTCCGTTCACACTATGTCGGATCCGACTTCGGGGCGACCTGTGAAGTCGCGTGCAGCGCGGCTTCGGCGCGACTTGCACGGACTCCATAAAATGAATGTCTATGCAAGTCGCTCCAGGTCGCCCGAAGTAGTACAGGACCCTTTTTCTAAGTCGGAGCGACTTGTGTCGCTCCTATTAGAACCGTTCCTGTACTACACTATGGGACGCGACGGACCGCGACTTGTCAGGCTGACCAAGTCGCGGTCCAAGTCGGATCAGTGTGAATGGGCTGTAAATGGCAACCTAATGTGCAGATTGACTCTTTGATACTGATCACTTCAAACACAAGCTGGTATGTTAATTGGCTCCTGGCTAAACTGGCAGTTGTATGTGCATGTATAAATAAATGTGAGTTAGGGACCTCAGATTGTAAGCTTCTTGAGGGTAAGGGAGTGTTGTGAATGTACAATGTATATGTGTAAAGTGCTATATACGTACCTGTAATCCTTAAAATATATATGTTATCCCGGCATATCCTGGGAAATTATAGGCCTGTCAGTTTGACATCGATAGTATGTAAACTTCTGGAGGGGATGATAAGGGACTATATCGTAGAGTTTGCTAAAGACAACAACATCATCAGCACTAATCAGCACGGGTTTAAAAATGGGCGTTCTTGTCAAACCAATCTCTTAACATTCTACGAGGAGGTGAGCTGTGAGCTAGATAGGGGCAGACCAGTGGATGTGGTGTACCTGGATTTCGCTAAGGCGTTTGATACAGTTCCCAACAAGTGCTTAATTTATAAAAAAAAGGTCTGCAGGTATCGACAGCAGGGTTTGCTCTTGGATACGGAACTGGCTAAAAGGGCATGTCCAAAGGGTGGTAATAAACAGCGCATACTCAGAGTGGTCTGAGGTGGTAAGCGGGGTCCCCCAAGGCTCAGTCCTGGGACCAACCTTGTTCAATTTATTCATAAACAGCATTGAGGACGGGATCAGTAGATCGTTATTAGTTTTTGCAGATGGCACAAAATTGGCCAGGGCAATAACTGCACAGCATGAAGCAGATATCCTACAGAATGACCTGGACAAAATAACGGAGTGGGCAACGACATGGCAGATGAGATTTAATGTGGAGAAGTGAAGGGTTTTGCACTTGGGGACTAAAAACATAAAAGCACAATACACGTTAGGAGGGGAACCCTTGGGGGAATCAAAAATGGAGAAAGATCTGGGAGTCTTGGTTGATGATAGATTAGGCAACAGCATGCAATGTCAAGCGGCAGCCACCAAAGCCAGCAGAATATTAGCATGCATAAAAAAAGGGATGTATTCCAGGGATAAGACTATAATCCTTCCACTTTATAAAACTCTGGTCCGACCACATCTGGAGTATTCTGTCCAGTTCTGGTCGCCAGTCCTCAGGAGGGATGTGTTGGAGCTGGAGAGAGTCCAGAGAAGGGCAACTAAACGGATTAGGGGATTGGAGGACCTTAATTATGAAGAGCGTCTGCAATCGCTTGATTTATTCTCCCTGGAGAAGAGACACCTGAGGAGGGACATGATAGCAATTTATAAATATTTCAATGGGGATCTTGGCATAGAAAAACAGCTATTCAGTCGAAGGGATTGCATGAGGACTCGAGGGCATACAATGCGATTAGAGGAGAAGCGTTTTAACCTCAGGCAACGTGGGGGGTTCTTTACTGTTAGGGCTACAAGATTGTGGAATTCTCTACCACAAGAGGTGGTTTCTGCGGGAAGTATGGTGGCTTTCAAAAGACTCTTAGACGTACATCTCAAGGATCAGTACATTCAGTGCTATGTGAGATGATTACAGCCACACACACCCACACAGGTTGAACTGGATGGACTATTGTCTTTATTCAACCTCACCTACTATGTAACTATGTAACTATGTATGTAACTATATTAAATTTATATACTGCAGCAGCTCTTACAAGAGATCCACCTGTCTTTCATCAGAATCCCCTTCTCTATCAAAACTGGCCATCCCAGTGCCTTTTACCACATTTGGATCATGACAGTCAGTGCTAATTACACTTTATGTTCATATAGAGTGGTAACTAATGGTTAGAGGCATCTTTCCACTTAGATTTTGGATAGCAGTAAAACCAGGAGCAGTAAACCAAGAGATAGACCTGGGTCCTCCTTCAATTTAAAATAGGAAAATGTGTTTTTCCTGGAGTTGCTGTTTAAATATAATTGTAAATCTCATTACACAATAAACAAGCTACCTAACCATCATATGCAATCAGACCACTTTCATCATATGCAGTCAGACCACAAGACAAAAGCTGTTTTACGTTTAATTTTTAGCAGTAGACACAACACAAGGTTTTCTCGTGACTTATGGTTATCTTTCATCTCAAGCAACACAATTTCCTGGAACAATAAAACTCCCTCCATGCCAAACTGGTTAATACTCGGGATAGTGAGAGGCAACAGGAAATGAGTTGGTTGCGGGAAGGAAGTTGCCACTGCTAGGCCCTGGACTTTCTTACAAGGCATCTGCACCTTATCACTTACAGATAAATTGAGGAAAGGTCATTTGACTGGAAAAAAACTGTTTACTTCTGCATCATTTACCATGAAATACTACAAGGAAAAAAAAAAGACTGCGTCTATTTATGTCTACAATTTCCCATCACCTTAAAGGAAAAGTGTGTATAGTAGCTAAAGAAGAATTATTTCTTTTGACTTATCATGCCACTAAATGCTTTACCGTATACCTGTCTATATTGAGCCATTCAGGTTAAAAACCATCTCATATGCTGTGGGGCCTTGGAGATGTTAAAACCGCTGCAATTGCTTTATATTTACTAACAGAATTTTAGATAGAGATATGCAAAATTAGCTATACAGGGACTATAGCAATGAAATCCAAACAAATTAACCACTTAAGCCCCGGAGGATTTGGCTGCTTAAAGACCAGGGGGTTTTTTGCGTTTTTTTACTGCGTGACTTTAACAGACAATTTGACGTCCTTTTTTTCCCACAAACAAAGCTTTCTTTTGGTGGTATTTGATCACCTGTGCGATTTTTACTTTTTGCGCTATAAACAAAAAAAGAGCGTAAATTTTGCAAAAATAACAATATTTTTCACATTTTTTTATATGAAATACCCCCAGAAAAATGTAAAAATCAACATTTTTTAACATTTTTGGCCAATTTGTTTTCTGCTACCTATGTTTGGTAAAAACAATCGCAAAAAGCGTATTTTGATTGGTTTGCGCAAAAGTTATTGCGTTTACTAACTAAGGGAAAGATTTCTGTCATTTTTGGTGTTTTTTTTTAACGCGTAATGGCGGCGATCTGCGATTTTTTTTGCGGTACTGCGACATTGCGGACGGACAGATCGGACCCTTGACTGACATTTTTGACACTTTTGGGTTTACCAGTGACATTACTGCAGTAATCAGTGCTATACATATGCACTGTTACTTCAAAATGACACTGGCAGGGAAGGGGTTAACTTTATTGGGGAGGGAGGGGTTAAGTGTGTCCCTAGGGGCGTGCTTTCTACTGTGATTGGCTGTGGCTACTAGTGTAGGAACAGTGATCAACGGTCCTACATAGTAGAACCGTCTGAACACTGTTTCTACACAGGGGAGAATGACAGGCGGCTTGTTTACATCAGCCGCCTGACTTTCTCCCTCTGTACCGACGATCGGCGAGTGACCGGCGGACATCGGGTCCGCTGGTCACACGCACTAACTTCCCTGTGAACGAGCCGCGGCGGGCGCGTGCCTCCGCGGGCGCGCACCCACCCGCTATTGGCTCACAAGGAAGTGACAGGCAAGTGACGTACCGATACGTCACTCTGCCTGGCCGGGGCTGACCGCCGCAGTATATAGTCGTGCGGCGGTCGGCAACCGGTTAAGGATATTAGAAACTAAAAGAAAAGGGCTACGGATAGTTGGTGCTACACGTATTGCAAGTGATATTTTGTGTCCAGTGTTATAAATTATTGTATTGATATCAGGAATTATAGTTGGGTGGTGAAAAAAAGATATGAATCAATGCCAGGAAAGGCTATGTCTTAAGAGCGCTTTTAAAGATTTTTCAGGAAGTTGGCAGATTACGGAGGGTTGTGTGGGAGGCACATGCGATGCCCTGCGTCCACAGGACCGCACATTGCCAATGACAGTCACCTTGCAAGCAACAATAGGGTTGGATAACAATTTCTTCCCTTTTAATTTGAATGTACGCGATTTTTGTCGACTATTAGATTATTGGAATATTTATACTTTTTTACAGAGTTTTTGGCATCCATTGCTACTCAACCATTTTTTAATGTTTACTTACCTTTTGAACGTTTATTGTATTTTTATATACACGATACAAATTAGGTCCATGACTGCTGCAGCAAGTTGATGATTCAGCATTCATTGCCATGTTGTACCCTGTGTAGATTATCTATAGTATGGCAACAATGGAATAATTATGGACTGTGTGGTTTATACACAGTGCCATTAGTCCCTATACTCTTGATATATACATATAATTTGTGTACCTGCACATAAATCGGACTGACCCAATGTTTTGATTGTGTTGTTTATACATGAATTGATATTTTACATGTTGTTCTTTGCTAATTGCTGGTATATAGCAATAAAATGTTTGTATTGCTCATGTTTCCCTGCGTTCTGGTTTCCACCTCATCTAAAGTCTCACATCTTTTCCTCTATTCAAGCAATTAGGGATGGGGGCACATTTTTTGTGCTCCATTTAAAGTCCCAATTTCTAATTTCTTTTTTTAATACATTTAGAATGTGTCACTGCTAGGCTGTAACTAGCTTGAGCTCATATTTACCTTTTCTGAGCGATGTAGGTTTTCCCTAAGCCTGGTGGGTTGATTGCTTCAGCCTGTTGCTGGAAGGAGGCCCAGTAATCAGCATGGGAGGGATTAACTACTAGGCCGTGAACATTTATCTGACTTCGCCAATCTCTAATGTTCAGAGGTATGGTCTGGGAGGATGATAAATAAGTGGGAGCTCCTTTCCAGAACTCTCACCCCTCTGGGAGGAGATGTATAAAGAACTGCTTTCAGGGCCTGTCTTTAGTATGGGTCATGTGCTACATGCCCTGGATACCAAGCCCTTTTTTAGGCATTTGCCTTTAACCACTTCCCGCCCGCCCTATTACAAATTGACGGCGGGAATGTGGTTGAGTTATCCTGACAGGACGTCATATGACGGCGGCAGGATAACACCGCTCTGGGCGCCCCCCGGGGGCGCGCAGAGCGGCGATCGGTGATGCGGGGTGTCAGTCTGACACCCTGCATCTCCGATCTCGGTAAAGAGCCTCTGACGGAGGCTCTTTACCATGTGACCAGCCGTGTCCAATCACGGCTGGTCACATAGTAAAACAGGAACAGCCGTTGATCGGCTTTCCTTAGTTCGTGCCTGACAGGCACGAGTAAAGGAGCGCCGATCGGCGGCTCCCCTGACAGGGGGGGGGGTCGGCACTGGTAATCAGATCATTGATTACCAGTGCAGACCCTCGGGGGGGGGGGATGCCACTAAATCCACCAGGGATGCCCACTATGACCCCAGGGATGCCCACTATGACCCCAGGGATGCCCACTATGGCCACCAGGGATGGCGATCAGGGCTCAGGGAGCCCCCCATTGCCCTCCCCATCAGTGATGCCCACTAGTGTCCTCCCTATCAGTGCTGCCCACAAGTGCCCATCATTGCCATCCTTTAGTGTCGCCCACCAGTGCCCATTATTGCCCACCAGTGCCGCCTATCAGTGCCCATTAGTGCCCATTAGTGCCCATCAGTGCCGCCCGTCAGTGCCGATCAGTGCCGCCCATCAGTGCCCACCAGTGCTGCCTATCAGTGCCCATTAGTGCCCGTCAGTGCCACCTATCAGTTCCCGTCAGTGTCGCCTATCAGTGCCCATCAATGCCGCCTATCAGTGCCCAGCAGTGTCGCCTATCAGTGCCCACCAATGCTGCATATCAGTGCTACCTATCAGTGCCACATATCAGTGCCTATCAGTGCCGCCTATCAGTGCCGCCTATCAGTGCCGTCTATCAGTGCCACCCCATCAGTGCCACCCCATCAGTGCCACCCCATCATTGCCTCCTCATCAGTGCCTGTCAGTGCAGTCTCATCAGTGCTCATCAGTGCAGGAAAAAACTTATTTATTTACAAAATTGTATAACATAAACAAAAAAACTTTTTTTTTTTTCAAACTTTTCTGTCTTTTTTTATTTGTTAAGCAAAAAGTAAAAATCGCACAGGTGATCAAATACCACCAAAAGAAAGCTCTATTTGTGGGGGGAAAATGATATAAATTTGGTGTAGGTACAGTGTTGCATGACCGCGCAATTGTCATTCAAAATGCAACAGCGCTAAAAGGGGAAAATTGGCCTGGGCGGGAAGGGAGGGAAGTGCCCTGTATTAAAGTGGTTAAGGAACTGGATTGAACAGAGATACTCTTGCCTAAAGAGGGTTACAGAGAAGAAAGGTAGAAGCCATCATCTGGACCTTGGTGGAGGAAACTTTACCCAGGGACTTAAGATTTTTTTTTCTGCTTGCAAAGAGACAGAAGTCAGAATCAGGAGCAAAGAAACACAGTGACTTGTTCTCAATGGGTCCTAGATTTATCTGGCTATCCTATGTCCATCAGCATCTGTTTTAGAGGTCATTCTCATTGGATCTACTGCTGATTCAATAAATTTGTCCTCCTACTTAGTGCATTTTTTGGCATCCTACACCCCTAAACCATCTCTCCAGTTTGAGTATTGCAATAAATGGTAAAAGGAACCTAGTGACTGGATCCTGATTATCATCAGAGGTTTTCTTGGCGAGCTGTTCATTCCAGACACACAGGCCCGTCGCGTCAAGGCAGGCAAAACAAGCAATTGCTTGGGGCCCCGAGCTGGCCTGGGGCCCCAAGACACAGACTGACATTATCCCAAAAACCCAAAACACAAACGCCGCGGCCGCTCGCCGCGCCTCACACACACAGGCCGGCCTCACACACAGGCGGGCGGACGCACAGCGGAGGAGCGGCATTACGGCACGCGGCGCCAGCTCGATAGGGGGAGAGTGCGCGGCGGCGGTGCGCATCTGCGCAGTGCGCACCAGCCCCGCCCCAGCCTAGGCGGCCTAAAGCGCGCGCGGGAGTGGCGCCACCCCACCAGGACCGCGAACTTCGCCAGAGAGAGACACACCATGAGTCATCACATCACATGCTCCTCACCTCACACACATGGACTGGACCAGGCCAGCGACAGGTATGATCACACTGACAGTCTGTCACTCCATTTTTTCGTGCAAAAATTGGACCAATTGGGAACAATACCTACCTGTTAACAGACAGCTGGATAGTCCCATAGCATAAGAAAAAAGTACCCCTGGTATCATCTAGTGCACATGGTGGGGGAACGGGAGGGGCGATAATATCTGGAAACTTGTTGTATAGGGGTCACTTAAGTTTAATGAAAAATATAAAGCTGTATAAGATGATCAGAGATCTTAGTGGATACCAGTCTGCCTTGCCTTCTACTGCCCTCCTTCATAGCCCTCCATTACTATATCAGTGCCCGCCTCAATTACTGCTTTCCCTCCCTCACTGCCCCAAATCTGTCAGTCCTTCTCGCATTGTCGCATAACATTGCATTTGCCAGAATTTAGCAGCATGGACAGTCTCTCCCCCACTTATCAGTCTATCCCACCTTAGACACGAGTTTAGAAGTGGACCCTGGGAAATTATTCTCTACGTTCTTGAAAATAAAATCTAGATGGACAAGATAGCTGATAAAAAATTACATGAGGTCCACCATGGGCCAAGAAAGGCTCACAGGACTGGCACTTATGTCAATTGAGTGTGATGTTCGCCAGTCTTTGGACATGGAGGACATTGTGATTGCCTTTGCAGAAAACAAGGCTCGCAAACAACAGTTTTAGATAATTTGCACATGTTTGTGAGAACTGAAAAATGTTAATGTGACTGTGTGTGTGTAAGTATGTTAGATTTAGTTATTGTGCACTTTTTAATGTATATTTGATTTTATGGTACAGTGGTGTTTTTTGCAAATGTTCAATTGTTGAAAATGTTCAAATTTCAAATATTTTTTCAAGCAGTATTTGCACTGTACTCATTTTTTATTTATATAAAGTGTGGGTGAACTTAAACTGTATGGCTATGCAGTGGTTCCTGTAGGCTTTGCGTGTGTGCGGGGGGGGGGGGGGGGGGGGCTCCAAGTCCATTCCATTTTGCTTGGGGCCCCCAAATTCCTTCAAACGGCCCTGCAGACACAAGATAGTTAGTCATGGGATAGGTAGGTGAACCCAAATATTTCTGGTAGCTCTCTAGGATGTCTTCGCTACACCAAGAGGGTATTGTAATCATGACTATGGGTATCATTTTTCCATAGAGAAGAATCAATGTACCATGTGTGCACTGACTGTATCACTGAAGGAGCTAGGATTTTAAGCTGTATACTATGGACTAAGCTACAGTTTTCATAATAGACTGTGTAGGGCCACTCTAGTTACAGAATTTTTAGACAAAATGTTTCTTTAAAGTGGTTGTAAACCTCAAACATTAAATATGAACAAAGCATATCCCTCTATAGTGTGTGCTTGTCTCATTTAAGAGAACTAAGGGTAATTTCTGTTTGCTGCACTGTTCCTCTGCTATCAGCATGAGTCACTTGTAACAAGCTTTCCTGACACCAACAGAAAAAAGGTGACAGGGTAGGGACCTCCAGCTGATTGACAACCTCAGCTCTGTTCCTGTGTGCTGTGTGTGTCCCCCTTCCCTCCAATCAGCTCTGAGAGCCCTCCTTGCTGAGCTCTGGAGTGTGTCTCTTCAGCTCTCTGCCCCATTTTTTATACAGTTTTCATAATAGACTGTGTAGGGCCACTCTTATTATAGATTTTTTTTCTAAACGCTCACACAGTCTTTATACATTCAGTACTTTGAACGTATATTGAGAAGAGTGCAGATAAACAGGTACAACTTATGTAGGAGGATTTGTTTCATCTCTGTGTATCACATGAAGCCAGTCACTTCACTTGGTATATGGAAGAGTTTACAACCACTTTAAGGATTAGAGCCTCTGTCAGCATTTTATTACTATTAGAGAGGGAAAGAGAGTGGGAATTAAAGGAAGCAGTGCCGGGACAAGGTCTTCTAGAGCCCAGGGTGAACATGCCCCCCAAGATGTATGAGCATTATGTGTCAGCAAAAATCCCCCCAAGAAAACACTAGGTACCAATCTATGTGCTTACCCCCTAAGCATAAATGCCCACTCCTTCAAGTACAACTCCACCCCCAAGCTGAAATCTCCCCTCTCAGCACAAATCTTTGCCCCCCCCCCAAAAAAAATAAAAAATTAAATCCTCCTAGCACAAATCCTCTACTTCTATAATTTAGGGGTAGTACACACCCCCCCTACTTTAAAGCCCCCCTCCCAAATTTACAAATTCCCCTAATTCCCCCCGTCTAACACAAATCTTCTCCCCCAACCCCCTCCCAACACAAATCTCCCTAAAAAAAATCACTACTCTTAGCACTCCCCCTCCCAAATTCCCCCCCCCCGAACAAAACTCACTACCTGCCACCCCCAAAATTCCCCCTTCCAACACAAATCCCCTCCCCCCCCCAATCTTCTTGTGGGCCCCCCCCCCACCTCACATGATACCAAAGTGCCCAGGGCAGCTGCCATCCGGTCCACCTCTTGTCTTGGAATGAATAGAAGTGTAGGAGAATGTTTATATACAGGAGGACAGTGGGTATGAATAAAAGTGGAGAAGAATGACTAAAGAAGAGAGCAATTAAAAAGAGGAAAACGTCAGATTAGAAACACATACTACCCAACTGTGCCCTGGGGTCAGTGGTCCCTGGGAAAAAGTGAGAGGAAGAATGCTTAGTGATGGTGGTCAGGGGAAGAAAAATTACCTGGTGTAGTAGGAAGAAAGAACGGCCAGTTTTAACAGTCAGCCAAGGAGGAAATTACTCAGAGTCAGTAGTCAATGAGAGGAAAAAAACTCAAAAGTCATTGGGAAAAAATGCCCACCAATAATAAAATAAAATAAATATTTCTGTCTTTAGTGTCCATAGAAAGAAAAATGTCCTGGCATTGGTCAGTGGGGGGCACTGTGCTTAGTTGGGGTGAAGGGATTACCACTGGTGTTTATTGGGGGGGGGGGGATAATAACAATGGTGATTAGCGGTGGATAGTGCTCAGTGAAGTGCCCATTTTTGCTAGTAAGGGGATAAAAAATGCTTGGTGTAGTGGGGGGCAACAATGGCCAGTGTTAGACTATTGAAGTCAACAGATCAGCTGGATGCACTAGAGCAGACTTTATGCTTGCTTTACGTCTTTGGTTTATGAGTACCTTGTTTATTGAAATAAATGTAGTTGTTTTACAGTGTTACACCATCTGGTCTGTTTGTTTCTACCTATGATTTTTGCTGCCCATATTCTTTGCTGCTGTGATTGTGGCCTGTGTCAATTCAGGCTGGTCATTTCCTTCTTTAGAATGCTTTCAATATGTGCAAATGTTCATGACCTCGGCAAGTAGGGGGTCATGTGCTTCTGGTAAGAGGCTTTTATCCCTTAATGGTAAGGCACTGGAGTTGGCATGCTTGAAGTGTTTTTTGCACAAGAGATTCACTTTGGATTTATGTTTATTGCATGTTTCATTTTACAGGAGTTTATATATTCACAAGTTCTCAAATTGTATTTATTATTCACTAGTATGTTGGTATGAAAGCATAGCATTATTTACGATTTATACACATAGGGTGAATATTTTTATTTTAATTAGTTAAAGGAGTTGCATTCTACGCATTATGATAAAAAGCCTACTGTGTGTAGCAACCTCCCCAGCACCCCTAATATATACCTGAGCCCTCTCTGTCCAGCAATGTCCACGAGTCCCTCAGCCGTCCTGATACTCTCCCTCCTAATTGGCTGAAAATACAGCTGTGGCGCCATTGGCTCCCACGGCTGTCAATCAAAGTCAGTGAGCCAATCAGGAGGGAGGGGGGCTCCATGTCTGAATAGATACACGGAGCTGCTTCTCGGTTTGATGCCCCCATAGCGAGATTCTTGCTGTGGGGGAACTCGATAAGAGGGAGGGTCCAGGAGCAGGAATGAGGGACTGGAGAAGGAGATGATCTGGGCTGCTCTGTGCAAAACCAACTGCATAGAGGAGGTAAGTAAAACATGTTTGTTAAAAAAAAACAAAAAAACACGAGACTTTACAATCACTTTAACCACTTGCCGACTGCTCACAGTAATCCTACTGCGGCAGTGTGGCTCCCCTGGTTCCTGTAATGTAGACCTACGTCGCTGGACCCCTAGTGATCTCGGAGGCGGGCTCCCGCTGTGTTTAGACACAGCAGGAGTCGGGCCGGAGGAGGGGAGGCAGCGATTGCCGCCTCCCTTCCCTCATCAGGGAAACTGTGAGAAGACCCACCTGCTTATGTAAACAAAGCAGGCGGATCTTCTCAGTGACAGACAGGAGGAGATCACAGGATTCAGCATAGCTGAACCTGCGATCTCTGTCTGTGTCACAGAACCCCCCCCCCCCACACACATACACACACACACATCAGTAAGCATGAGGCATACAAAAAATCGCAGATCGCCGCCATTACTAGTAAAAAAAACCCAAAACAATAAAAATGACATAAATCTTTCCCATAGTTAGTAAACGCGATAACTTTTGCGCAAACCAATCAAAATACGCTTATTGCAATTTTACCAAAAATATGTAGCAGAAAACAAATTGGCCTAAAATGTTAAAAAATTTTGATTTGTACATTTGTTTTTTGTGAATGTTTTACAGTATAGCAGAATGTGAAAAATATTGTTTTTTTATTCAAAATTGTCGCTCTTTTTTTGTTTATAGCGCAAAAATTAAAAATCGCACAGGCGATCAAATACCGCGAAAAGAAAGCTCTATTTGTGGGGAAAAAGGACATCAATTTTATTTGGGTACAGCGTCGCAGGACTGCGCAATTGTCAGTTAAAGTAACGCAGTGCCAAATCGCAAAATAGGGCCTGGTCATTAAGGGGGCAAATCCTTCCGGTCTTAAAGTGGTTAAAATGGAAACGCAACACATTTGCTGTATTTATTGCTTTCTATATACATTCACGTATTCAGGTATAAGTGAATGCTGCTTCTTCTGTTTCATTCCAATGTTGTGGTGTTTGCACCTTTTATACACTATTTGTTTACTGAGCAGAGAGTTCTACACATTTATTACATTGGCTATACCAACATTGGTATTACCAACACCATACCAAGATGGGTTACGGGCCATTCCAAATCCTTTCACACATGTACTGTCTTTTAATCAAAGGCAGTATTCTGATATACAAGTTTTTTATTTCCCATCTTCTAGTTGACCATGACTGTGAGAAATTGTTCACTGGATCTAAAAATATAAAATCAGAAATTAGTGGGTTTTGGCGCTACTCTAAACTGATGGTTGGTATCCTCACAACTGTGCTACAATTAGTACACAATATAAATACTATCCTAACAAAGATATGATCTAAAAAGTCTTTGATGGAACCTAAAAGCTTTCCTAATAAAAATATCCGTGTGCTCTAAAGTGTATGGGTGTAAAATTATATTTGTGTTTGATCTCTATAAAGTGACTGTGTGCTTAGATTTAGTCAGACTTGTATAAAGTTCTCGAAATTTCTACTTGAGTAAAAGTACAAGTGCTCGATCAAAATGTGACTTGAGTAGAAGTGCTCGCAGAAAAAGTTACTTGAGTAGAAGTACTAAAGTATTCAACATTTTTTTTACTTAAGTATTGCAAGTAGTTTTTTCAAAAAATTTGCTACTTAAGTACTAAAAGTAAAAAGTACCAGTAGTTTTGAAAAAAAAATTCTACTCAAGTACTGAAAGTAGAAGTACAAGTACTGTGTTATGTAGTTATTAAAGAAAGAAGTCAAAAGTTTGAACATCATATTGTTTTTTATTATTTCAAATGATTTATTCAAATGATTAACCTGTGTTTGTTAGTAGTTTCTTGATGCACTTTAAGCGCTGTAGCACCATTTATTTGATTGTTTCATATTTTCTTTTTATTGGAAAGATCTGGTATAGCAGCTTATATTATACACAGCCTTTTTTTTCGTATGCGCTGATTTACAAATTACATTATACACATTTTTTTGAGCTTTATGCAACCTGCCATCTACTGTTCAGGCAGTGGTAATTTTTTTAAAAGTAACGAGTAACTATGCAGCACAAAAAAAAAATATCGGAGTAGAAGTATCGAAATCATCGAAAAAATGTAGTGAAGTAAAAGTAGAAGTAGGAGAAAAAAATTCTACTCTAGGAAAGTACAGATACCGCATTTCGGTACTTAAGTACAGTACTTAAGTAGTTCTACTTCGTTACTATACATCTCTGGATTTAGTTATATAAATAAGCTGTGTTTAAAACAACACTTCTATTAAGAGTTCTCTGAATCCACAGTTTCAATATACAATGTTGATAAATAAATTAGTACAAAGATAGTTGATAACAATTATGCATAAACATAAAATTAAATTATTACATTTCCATCAAATATAAGTGACAAGTGCTCTAAATTTCATCAAGGATATATATAAAAAAATAAAAATAAATAATAAACATTGAATAAAAAAAATTAATGAAAAAGTGACAAGTGCTCTTCACAGTGTTTCAAGCTTATATCCGTGTGTACAGTGATCAATCAGTTCCAAATATCACTTATAAGTTGTCAACCAGTAATATTAATAGTCCTCCTATGTTGACTATATAAAGTGACAAGTGCTCTTCAATTTGTATTCAGTGCTTGCCAATGCTCAAGTAGTGCTCCCCCGATGGTCCCACACTCACCAAAAAGCCATCCCCTCTAGGGGGTCTCAGGCCTTGAAACAATATGGTGGTGTCCGGGTCTCTCCCTCCGGATCCGTGCTAATCAGGTTTGTGTTGTTACCATGGAAAGACAATACCAATAGCCCATAGTGTACCAGTAAAATATAGTTTATTTAAATAACACATCCACTTACTAATCAAACAGTGATGTTCAATGTTCTGTGTTCCGTATACAGGATATCTGGGTTCCGTGCATTCCACGGCCCATAATTGGAAGTTGCTGGAAGTGACGCAATGATGCTCTAGACTCCGCCCTACACGCTTCGTCAGACTGACGTCATCAGGAGCGGCGCCATCTTGTTGCACCTCTAGCTTATTTATATCTTGCCATAACCTAGCAATCCCGAGTCACATGGCGTGGTGGCCATATTAAATTCCTAAAAAAAACCTTCTTTGGGCTTTTGATAATCAATATCGTAGTCTAGCAACCCGATTTAGTAGCTTTCAAGAATTAAATGTTCCCCCATTTTGCCAACCCATGTCAAATTGATTTATTTTGCAGGTAAACCTCCCATAACAACTGCTGTCTACTAGCTGTGCTGCTGTTACTTACAATATATTAATATCATTACATGACCAATACATCCATTTTGTTATAATACATTTTAATTTGATTTAGACCCCAAAATAGGAAAGTATTATAGAAAGAAGAAAAATAAAATAAAAATAAAAAAAATTAAATTAAAATTAAAATAATTAAAATGAAATAAAAATAATAATAATAAAAATGAAAATAAAAATAAAAAATGAAAACCTTAAAATAAAAAAAAAATAAAATGTAATTTATCCATGGATTACTGGAACTATGTCCTGTGGTCTGTAGTGATGTCGCGAACATAAAATTCGCCGTTCGCGAACGGCGAACGCGAACATCGGCGAATGTTCGCGAAGCGGCGAACATTGCGAACCGCCATAGACTTTAATAGGCAGGCGAATTTTAAAACCCACAGGGACTCTTTCTGGCCACAATAGTAATGGAAAAGTTGTTTCAAGGGGACAAACACCTGGACTGTGGCATGCCGGAGGGGGATCCATGGCAAAACTCTCATGGAAAATTACGTAGTTGACGCAGAGTCGGGTTTTATTCCATAAAGGGCATAAATCACCTAACATTCCTAAATTGTTTGGAATAACGTGCTTTAAAACATCCAGTGTGTGTATACGATCAGGTATGATGTTGTATCGATCAGGTAGTGTAAGGGTTACGCCCGCTTCACAGTGACAGACCAAACTCCCCGTTTAACGCACCGCAAACAACCGCAACCAGACCAGAACCGACCAAAATGGGACAGGAACTGGGCTTTAAGGGTTAGGGTTAGGGTTAGGTTTAGTGTTATGGGCTAGGGTTAGGGTTACGGTGAGATACTTAGGGTTACAGTTAGTAACCCTACCCCTACGCCTCTAACCCTAACCGTCTAACCCTAAGCACTAAAAATAACCCTAACTCTAGCCCTAACCCTAACCCTAACCCTAGCCCTAACCCTAATTCTAATTTTTTTTCTGGTTCTGGACATGCTACAGAGCTGAAACTTCAAAGTTACACTTTTTAGACCCCCAGACACTGAATCACACAAAAAAAGTTCTTAAAAATTTTAATTTTTTGTTAGAGAGCCAATTATTGGAAAAATTAAAAAAAATAAAAATAAAAAATGTCTTTGGATTTAGCATCTGGGGGGTCTAAAAAGTGTACCTGTGAAGTTTCAGCTCTGTAGCATGTCCGGAACCAGAAAAAAAATACGAATTAGGGTTAGGGCTAGGGTTAGGGTTAGGGCTAGGGTTAGGGTTAGGGCTAGGGCTAGGGTTAGGGTTAGGGCTAGGGTTAGGGTTAGGTTTAGGGCTAGGCTTAGAGGGTTAGGGTTAAGGTTAGAGGGTTAGGGTTATGGTTAGAGGGTTAGGGTTAGGTTTAGTGTTAGGGGCTAGGGTTAGAGTTACGGTGAGATACTTAGGGTTAGTAGCCCTACCCCTACCCCTCTAACTCTAACCCTCTAACCCTAAGCACTAAAAATAACCCTAACCTTAGCCCTGACCCTAACCCTAGCCCTAACCCTAACCCTAACCCTAACCCTAACCCTAACCCTAACCCTAACCCTAGCCCTAACCCAAATTCTATTTTTTTTCTGGTTCTGGACATGCTACAGAGCTGAAACTTTACAGGTACACTTTTTAGACCCCCCCAGATGCTAAATCCAAAGACATTTTTTATTTTTATTTTTTTTTTATTTTTCCAATAATTGGCTCTCTAATAAAAAATTACAATTTTTAAGAACTTTTTTTGTGTGATTTAGTGTCTATGGGGTCTAAAAAGTGTACCTGTGAAGTTTCAGCTCTGTAGCATGTCCAGAACCAGAAAAAAAGATCATTTTTCAGTAGAGCAGGGATGGTGGGAACCCCTTTTACACCTATATGATCTTTTTTTTCTGGTTCTGGACATGCTACAGAGCTGAAACTTCACAGGTACGCTTTTTAGACCCCCCCAGACACTAATCCCAAAAAAGTCATGCCTGCCACCGTATATATCAGTGGTGGGTGGGCAGTGGCACTGCAGTGGGCACAGTACACTCTGTGGACCTGACAGTCACTGGCAGCCCAGGCAACTACAATAATAAAAAATATATATTTTTTTCAATTTGCAACAAGATGCTGTGCCACCATATATATATCAGTGGTGGGCAGTGCACTGCAGTGGGTACAGTACACTCTGTGGACCTGACACAGCACTCACTGCAATTATGACAGAGGAAAAGAAAAAATATTTTTTAAAATGCAAGGTACTGTGCCTGTGCCACCCGAAATGAGTGTGGTGTGCACACAGTACAGTCTGTGGTGGGTCTGTGGCCTCTCACACACAGCGGGCAGGTAACGGCAGTGCACAATAGATATATATATATATATCTATAAAAATACTCAAATACCAGCCCTCAAAAGGGCTTTTGGGGACAATAGATATATATATATATATCACAGAACAAAACAAATTACACAAATACCAGCCCTCAAAAGGGCTTTTGGGGACAATAGATATATATATCACAGAACAAAAAAAATTACACAAATACCAGCCCTCAAAAGGGCTTTTGGGGACAATAGATATATATATATATATATATATATATATCACAGAACAAAAAAAATTACACAAATACCAGCCCTCAAAAGGGCTTTTTTTGGGACAATAGATATATATATATATATATATATATATATATATATATATATATATATATATCTATCCAAAAAAAACCTCAAATACCAGCCCTAGGAAGGGCTTTTTGGGGTGCTGTTCTTACAGCAGGAGTGTACCAAGAACACTGGCTAACAAGACCGGGAACACTGACTAACTGTCCCTAGCTATAACAGCAGCAGCAGCACTTTCCCTGCTCTCAGTAACACAGAAATGATCTAAGATGGATGCTGCCCTTGCTTATTTATAGGAGGTGGGAGGGTGTGGGAGGGAGGTATGCTGATTGGCCTGGAATGTGTCTGCTGATTGTGAGATTCAGGGTCAAAGTTTGCCTCAATGATGATGTATAGGAGGCGGACCGAACATCGCATATGTTCGCCCGCAGCGGCGAACGCGAACATGCGAAGTTCGCCGGGAACTGTTCGCCGGCGAACAGTTCGGGACATCTCTAGTGGTCTGATGAGACCAAGTTAAACTTACTCGGTTCAGATGGTGTCAAATGTTTGTGGCAGTAATCAGCTGAGGAGTACAATGACAAGTGTGTCTTGCCTACAGTCAAGCATGGTGGTTGGAGTGTCATTGTCACGTACCTTGTAGCAGAGCCTGACGTGCAGAGGGAGACCTCTCGTACAGCCCTGGCTCAAGCACCACTGGAGTTGCAACAGTGGATGCAAGAGCGCAGTGAGGTAAGAGTGCCTGCGCTGGTCTTCTGTTGGCAGTTGAGAAGAGTAGCTGATAAGTCACTGAACACGGCTGGATTGCTGAGCAGCAGGAAGAAGCAGGTAAAGAGGTGCGGATGCACAGCGGATGCACAGCGGATGCAGGACAGCGTCTCCAGGCACTGGAAGGAGCTGGATGGGCAAAGACTGGAGCAGGGTCAGACAAGCCGGTTTCAGACACAGGTAATCAGATACAGTTCAAGCAGCAAGCAGAGAGTAGTCGGTGTACAGGCAGGGTTTGGCAGCAGGATATCAGGCAGGAAGCAGGTATAGCAGAGTCAAAGCAAGCCGGGGTCAGGACTGGAGATAGCAACGAAGTCAGACAAGCCAGGTCAATACAGGAATCAATACAAGCACAGGAACAGACTCAAAGTAAAGCTGCAGATCAGACAGCAATGACACAGTGCTTCTGAGGTGTTTAAATAGGGCAGCCTGTTGCCAATCATTGCAATTAGTCTGCACTAAGTTAACCCTTAGGAGGCAGACCCATGACATTGCCCCCTCCCGACGGGCAGCCTCCGGATGCCTAGCTGGTTTTCTTTTTCTGGATGGGCCCGGAAAAAGGCACGAACTAGCTCTCTGGCATGGACATTACATTCTGGTTCCCAAGAGTTCTCCTCAGGACCATAACCTCTCCATTTAATTAGATACTGCAATTGGTTCCTCCTCTTTCTGCAGTCTAACACTGCTTCCACCTCATATTCCTCTTCTCCATCAACCAACACTGGTTCAGGTGGGCCCGCCCCCCTATTAGGAAAAGGATCTGGTGTTGCAGGTTTCAGAAGTGACACATGAAATACAGGATGAATTTTAAACGAGTCAGGTAAGGATAGTTCATACGATACCTCGTTCAATTTCCTCTTCACCGGGAACGGACCTATAAACTTGGGTGCAAGTTTCTTCGAAGGACACGCCAATCTGAGGTTTGCTGTAGATAGCCATGCTTGATCGCCCAATTGAAGACTTAGTTCCCCTCTTCTTTTCTTGTCAAATGCTCTCTTGTTGTCTGCCTGTGCTTTTCTTACTGCTTCTTGTAGTACTTCGTTATTGCGTTTGAGGAAGTCCACTGTGCTCTGGACAGCTGGAACTGTAGATTCTGGAATAAAATCGGGCAAAAAAGACAAGTGAAAACCATAATTGGCATAGAATGGTGATTGTCCTGTAGCTGAGTGACTGGCATTATTATAAGCAAATTCTGCTAATGGTAATAAAGACACCCAGTCGTCTTGAACGAAGGAAGTGAAACATCGAATGTACTGTTCGAGTGTCTGGTTAGTCCTTTCTGTTTGCCCATTAGTTTGAGGGTGATAAGCTGAGGAAAGGGATAATTCAATCTTCAGGACCCCACATAAGGCCCTCCAGAAACGTGATGTGAACTGCACACCTCGATCAGACACGATGTTTGCAGGGATTCCGTGCAACCTAACAATCTCTTTAATAAATACTTGGGCTGTTTCCAAGGCAGATGGTGTATTTTTTAAGGGCAGAAAATGGGCCATCTTTGATAACCGATCGACAACTACAAAGATTGCTGTGCAACCTTCAGAAGGTGGAAGTTCTACTACAAAATCCATAGAGATCATTTTCCAAGGCCTGTCAGGGACAGGCAAAGGCTTGAGTAAACCCCAAGCCCTGCTTCTTGCAGTCTTGCTTCGGATACAGACAGCACATGAGCTCACGTATCTCTTGCAGAACCCTTCCAGATCTGGCCACCAGAAGGTACGTCGTACCAAATCGAGAGTCTTATGGATGCCGAAATGGCCTGCCAATGGGTGATCGTGAAGTAGCTTTAAAACATTCACCCGTAAATTTTCTGGCACAAAAATCCGGTCTTCCTGCCACAACAACCCTTCCTTAGACGACAAAGTGATTCCGGCAGGGCCGGAGATGCCCACGGAGGCTAGTTTTATCTGTGAGAGTAGGTCAGACTGTATCATCAGGAAGTTACCTTCGGGTAAGATGGTATCTGGGGTTACTGATTCCTTGGGGTCATCATACATGCGGGATAAAGCATCTGGCTTAATATTTTTTGATCCTGGTCGGTAGGTTATATGGAAAGAAAACCTAGAAAAGAACAATGCCCATCGAGCTTGACGATGCTTTAGACGCTTGGCAGACCTCAAGTACTCCAAATTTTTGTGATCCGTGTATATTAATATGGGATGTGCTGCGCCTTCCAACAGGTACCTCCATTCCTCCAAAGCTGTCTTAATGGCTAGTAGTTCTCGATCCCCTACATCATAGTTCTTTTCTGCTGGGGAGAGTTTGCGTGAAAAGAAGGCTACGGGATGCATTAAATCTTTAAGACCCTGACGTTGTGAAACAACTGCCCCTACTGCTGTTTCAGAGGCATCCACTTCAAGTATGTAGGGAAGCAATGGATCAGGGTGGCTGAGAATAGGGGCTGAAGTGAATAATTTCTTTAAAGTTTCAAAGGCGTCTTGAGCCTCTGGGCTCCAGCGGATCGCAGGTTCTGTTTGGTCAGTTGCGTGATTGGGGTAATGATAGCAGAGAAGCCTTTAATGAATCTCCGGTAAAAGTTTGCAAACCCCACAAAACGTTGTATCCCCTTCTTATCTGTAGGTGCAGGCCAGTCTAATATAGCAGAAACCTTTTGGGGGTCCATCTTAATTCCTGCTGCGGATATCACCAACCCCAAGAACTGGATGCTCTGCTGCTCAAATTCACATTTCTCGGGTTTAGCATACAGTCCATGTTGGCGGAGCCGGCCCAAAACGTGGTTGACATGTCTTCGGTGCAGGTCAAGGGACGTAGAAAAAATCAAGATGTCATCTAAGTACACGACTACAAAGATATCCAGAAAGTCTCTGAACACATCATTTATAAGATGCTGGAAGGTGGCAGGGGCATTGCACAAGCCGAAGGGCATGACCAGATATTCAAAGTGGCCGAATCTGGTACGAAAGGCTGTCTTCCACTCATCTCCTTCACGGATACGGACCAAGTTATAGGCCCCTCGCAAGTCCAACTTGGTAAAAATGGTCGCGGACCTTAATCTCTGGAATAATTCAGGCATGAGGGGAAGGGGATAGCGGTTTTTAACCGTGATTTTATTTAATTCCCGGTAATCCACACATGGTCGCAGAGACTGATCTTTCTTAGTAACAAAGAAAATTCCCGCCCCTGCAGGAGAAGTAGATGGGCGGATGAATCCCTTCTTTAGATTTTCATCAACATATTCCTTTAAGGCCTCTTGCTCACGTTCAGAAAGTGGAAATATTCGCCCAAAGGGGATCTCGGCCCCAGGAAATAGTTCAATCGGGCAGTCATATGGTCGATGTGGAGGGAGAGTGTCAGCCCCCTTTTTGCTGAAAACATCAACAAACCCATGATAGGCCTCAGGCACCAACTGGTGTATTTCGGAATCAGGGTCCATGCATAACAGAGTCAATGAGGCGTCAGGGAATTCAGAAAAGCAGTGTTTTTGACAGTAGCGTGATTGGAAACTGACCTCTCCGGAACTCCAATCAATCTGAGGGTTATGGGCTTGAAGCCAAGGTAGGCCCAAGATGATGGGAAATAATGGAGAAGAGATGGCATCCAGGCTCAATAACTCCTTATGTTTAGTAGAAGTAATCACGGGTAATGGAGGTGTTTCCTGAGTAACTTGTCCTGATCTAATACATGAGCCATCTGCCAGGTAGACAGAAAGTCCTTGAGTCTTGGGTCGCAGAGGAATTTGCTGCTGAGTGGCAAAACTTAAGTCAATGAAACAACTGCATGCTCCAGAGTCAATAATGGCATTAACTGAGATAGTTCCTTTTGGAAGCTGGAACGAGAGTGGGAGAGCTAGGTGGGTTGCATTAGCAGATAAAGTTGACAGGTTAGCAGGGAAGACAGATGGACACTTACGCATCTTAATAGGACAGGTCCGCACATAGTGGCCGGCTTCTCCGCAGTAAAGACATAGGTTGCCTAGTCGGCGGCGTTGTCGCTCTTCAGGAGACAATGCAGGACGCATTAACCCGAGTTGCATGGGTTCAGGGACATCTGATGCAGGGTTAATAGAACTTGAACTGGCTGGAGCTGAAGTTGTAAACATAGGATGAGCAGGAACTGGAGCTCTAGGCATCATCCATGTAGGACGAAACTGCGGGGAAGATCTTTCTGACCGACGCTCACGGAGCCGACGGTCAATCTGGATAGCCAGGGTGATAAGGCCCTCCAAGGTATTAGGTACTCCAACCCGGGCTAACTCGTCTTTAAGACCATCCGACAATCCAAGGCGGAACTGGTGTCGCAGAGCTGCGTCATTCCATTGTGTATCTGCGCTCCAGCGTCTGAAGTCCGTGACATAGTCCTCAGCCGCTCTGCGGCCTTGCTGGAGTGCATGGAGAGCAGCCTCCGCCGTGACAGTTCGTTGGGGGTCATCGTACAGCTGGGCCATTGCGTCAAAGAAAGAGGACATAGCATGAATCTGAGCACTATTTTCCTCGAGCAGACGGTGGGCCCAGGTTTGGGGTTCCCCTTGAAGTAAGGAGATAATGAATCCTACTTTAGTAGATTCCAGAGAGAAAGTCCGGGGTTGCAGGGCAAAGTATAACTGGCATGCATTGCGAAATGCCCTGAATTTGCTTTGATCCCCCGAGAACCTTTCAGGTGTAGGAACCCTGGGTTCAGGTGGTAGCATCATCACGGTGGGTGCTGTAGTAGTCAGCGTTGGTGCAGCAGCAGGAGAGGGAGCTGTGATAGGTCCTGCAGAGGTGGCTAAAGACTGCACACGTTCATCCAGCTGGACGTAGCCTTCCTGCAGGGACTTGATGGCTTGGTTGAGGGCTGTGAGATGTTGACAGATCTCATCCATTGCAGAGGTCCCTCTTGCAGGCTCAGACATGGCTGTCTGATACTGTCACGTACCTTGTAGCAGAGCCTGACGTGCAGAGGGAGACCTCTCGTACAGCCCTGGCTCAAGCACCACTGGAGTTGCAACAGTGGATGCAAGAGCGCAGTGAGGTAAGAGTGCCTGCGCTGGTCTTCTGTTGGCAGTTGAGAAGAGTAGCTGATAAGTCACTGAACACGGCTGGATTGCTGAGCAGCAGGAAGAAGCAGGTAAAGAGGTGCGGATGCACAGCGGATGCACAGCGGATGCAGGACAGCGTCTCCAGGCACTGGAAGGAGCTGGATGGGCAAAGACTGGAGCAGGGTCAGACAAGCCGGTTTCAGACACAGGTAATCAGATACAGTTCAAGCAGCAAGCAGAGAGTAGTCGGTGTACAGGCAGGGTTTGGCAGCAGGATATCAGGCAGGAAGCAGGTATAGCAGAGTCAAAGCAAGCCGGGGTCAGGACTGGAGATAGCAACGAAGTCAGACAAGCCAGGTCAATACAGGAATCAATACAAGCACAGGAACAGACTCAAAGTAAAGCTGCAGATCAGACAGCAATGACACAGTGCTTCTGAGGTGTTTAAATAGGGCAGCCTGTTGCCAATCATTGCAATTAGTCTGCACTAAGTTAACCCTTAGGAGGCAGACCCATGACAGTCATGGTCTGGGGCTGCTTGAGTGCTACCGGCACTGGGGTGCTACAGTTCATTGAGGGAACCATGAATGCCAACATGTACTGTGACATACTGAAGCAGAGCATGATCCCCTTCCTTCAGAGACTGGGCCACAGGGCAATAGTCCAACAACGACCCCAAACAGACCTCCAAGATGACCACTGCCTTGCTAAAGAAGCTGAGGGTAGAGGTAAAGGACTGGCCAAGCATGTCTCCAGACCTAAACCCTATTGAGCATCTGTGGTACATCCTTAAATGGAAGGTGGAGGAGCACAATGTCTCTAACATCCACCTGCTCTGTATTGTTGTCATGAAGGAGTGGAAGAGGACTCCAGTTGCAACCTGTGAATCTCTGGTGAACTTCATGCCCAAGAGGGTTAGGGCAACGCTGGAAAATAATGGTGGTCACACAAAATACTGAAACTTTGGGCCCAATTTGGACATTTTGACTTAGGGGTCATAGCAAGTAACAGAGTGGGCAACGACATGGCAAATGAGGTTTAATGTGGAGAAGTGTACGGTTTTGCACTTGGGGACTAAAAACATAAAAGAATAATACACTTTAGGGGGGGAACCTTTGGGGAAATCAAAAATGGAGAAAGATCTGGGAGTCTTGGTAGAGGATAGACTAAGCAATAGCATGCAATGTCAAGCGGCAGCTGCCAAAGCCGGCAGAATATTAGCATGCATAAAGAAAGGGATGTATTCCAGAGATAAAACTATAATCTTACCCCTTTATAAAACTCTGGTCCGACCGCATCTTGAGTATTCTGTCCAGTTCTGGTCGCTAGTCCTCAGGAGGGATGTGTTGGAGAAAGTCCAGAGAAGGGCAACTAAACTAATTAGGGGATTGGAGGACCTTAATTATGAAGAGCATCTGCAATCGCTTGATTTATTCTCCCTGGAGAAGAGACGCCTGAGAGGGGACATGATAGCAATTTATAAATACCTCAATGGTGATCTCAGCATAGAAAAAAAGCTATTCAGTCGAAAGGATTGCATGATGACTCGAGGGCATACAATGCGATTAGAGGAGAAGCATTTTAACCTCAGGCAATGCAGGCGGTTCTTTACTGTTAGGGCTTGAAAGATTGTATTAACGTGCCTTATTATATTTCATAATATATTTCAGCTCATGCCCACTTTCCAATGGAATGTGGGCCCCTTGCAATTACCTATTAACGAGCCAGACTACACTTGACAGTTGGATATTTTGCATATAGACAACAAGACATTGATAGGAGTTGGACATGTTAAACACCTTTCCATTCATTCATTAACACATCAGATAGCTGAACACAGACGGATCGGCTCTCCCACAAAACACAATCTCCGACACAACACACCTCATATTGACACAGATGTATAGGGAACACAAGGACCCTTTCATGTATTGTTTCTGTGAGATATGTTCTATTGTTAAATTGACTCATGAATTGTAACCAGTTTCAAGCAGTTTTTGCCGCCCAAATATCCTTTAAATGTGTGAGAGAAACTTGAAATAAACAGATGTGTCTACACCTTGCTTAAGTGCTCTGTGTCGTCGCACCTCCGGACGAGAGAGAATTCACTATACAGGGGAGATTGGGACTGAAGGGCCGTATATCATCTTGTAAATTGCCTCCTGACAAGATTTGAGCTAACAGGGTTACAGGATTGTGGAATTCTCTACCACAAGAGGTGGTTTCTGCAGGAAGTATGGTTACTTTCAAAAGACTCTTGGACGTACATCTCAATGATCAGAACATTCAGGGGTATGAGAGATGATTAGGGTCACACACACCTACACAGGTTGAACTTTATTCAACCTCAACTACTATGTAACTATGTAAGAATAATCTCTGTCTGCATTGTGGATCCATGGGCCATTTCCTGCGCAATTGTCCCTTCCAACCAAGTAAGCCCCATCAACCATCCCCTTCTTATCTCCTGTTATCTGGGACTCAATCTACTCACATTGTTCTTCCCATCTTATTGCCGGTGGCTGGACAGGGAGTCAACCTGTGAGCAATTGTTGACTTTGGGGCCTGCAGCTTCTTCATAGACATTCATTTTGCCAAAGACTTGCATATTCCTTTCAAACCGAAGGAGAAAAGACTTGATATACACTTAGCAGATTGCACCACTCCCAGTTCGGGACCTGTTACCCAGGAGACCATTTCTATCTTAGCAACCACAGATACAGGTCACCAGTAACTCCTCCGGTTCGATGTAATCAGGTCTCACATATTCTCAGCCATCCAAGGAATACCTTGATTACAGGCCCACAACCTACAAATTGACTGGTCCAAGGGAGAAAACACCTTCTCATCTAACTGCTGTCAACAACACTGTGACATCCCCATGCATGACGGTTCTCCCATGTGTTTGTCTATTCAGCCCTCAACAGATACTAGTCTTGCCGTCCCACCATTTTATCACAATTTCCTTGACATATTAGACAAAAGGAAAGCTGATACTCTGCCCCCGCACCGATCCTACGATTGTCCGATCAAATTAGTTCCCAGAGCAGAGATACCCTTTGGGCGCATCTTTCCACTGTCCAAAACTGAGCTTGAAGCCCTCCGACAGTACATTGATGAAGGGATTCATCTGTCCCTCTTCCTCGCCGGCGGGAGCAGGTATCTTCTTCTTTGAGAAGAAGGATCACTCCCTCAGACCCTGTGTTAACTACAGGGAGCTTAAAAAGATCACTATCAATAATAGGTACCCACTTTCTCTTATTCTGTAATTATTTCAGAGGTTCTGTGTGCACAAAGTTGTTCTTAAGAGGGGCCTACAACCTAGTCGGCATAAGGGAAGGGGATGAATGAAAGACAGCCTTTCGAACATGCTTCGGTAATTTTAAATACCTCGTGATGCCCTTCGGGCTTTGTAATGCTCCTGCAAAGTTCCAGCACTTCATGAATAACATCTTCCAAGCGTACCTCAACCTTTTTCTCATTGTCTACCTGGATGACATACTGATCTCCCCAGCCTCAACCTAGCTCCATTGAGACCATGTCAAAAAGGTGCTAAATACCCTAAGAACGCAGAAAAATATGAGTTTGAGAAACAATCCATTCAGTTCTTGGGACTCATAATCTCTACTGAGGGGTTTTCTTTGGATCCCCAGAAGGTCTCAGCAATTATGGAATGGCCTGCACCTTCATACAGAAAGGGAGTCCAAAGATTCATAGGCTTTGCTAAATGTTCCTGGAAATTTATCAATGGTTTCTGAACTATCATTGCCTCAATTACTCACATACACGCTTTCTTTGGAATCAAAAATCCCAAGCAGCCTTTGAACAGTTGAAAGCCCTATTTACCTCTGCCCCTGTGTTACAACACCCAGAACCAGCAATTCCTTTCATTCTCAAGGTAGACATCTCCAAAGTAGCAACAGGAGCAGTGATCTCTCAACGTCAGGGCCAAAAGGCTTTGCTTCACCCAGTAGCTTTTTGTTCCAAGAGACTAAACCAGGCGAAAGGAATTTTTAAGTGGGTGATAGGGAGCTCCTGGCAATTAAAGTAGCCTTCAAGGAGTCAAGGTACCTTCTGGAGGGCCCTAGTCATCCAATCATGATCTTTGCAGATCACAAGAACATGGAATACTTGAGATCCGCTAAACACCTAAGACCTCGGCAGGCTAGATGGACCTTGTTTTTCTCCAGGTTTAGTTTCCATTTGATATACCGACCAGGATCCAAGAACAGGAAGTCAGATGCCCTATCCCGAATGTAACCTGAATCTTCTGAACCTGCTCCCCCAAGCACCATTCTTTCTGCCCAAAATGTTTCGCTAATTCAGCCCAGTCTGGAATCATCCATCAGGCAGGCTTCTGCATCATGTCTAAATCCGAACAAGCCTTACTAAAAAAGAAGGATGGATTGCTGTGGCACCAAAATAAGGTCTTCATACCTCTGGAGGCAAGGCCTTGGGTTCTCAAGACATTTCACGACCACCAGCTAGCCGGATACTTTGGAGCTTGTAAAACTTGCGAGTTCATCAAATGGGCCTTCTGGTGGCCTAACCTTAGTCGGGACTGGAGGGCCTATGTCAGTTTCTGACACAGCAAGGGCATCAAAGCTAAAGTCTGGGGGTTATTGAGGAACCTGCCCATTCCTAACCAACATGGATTTCATCATTGACCTACTTCCCTCTCAAGGATTCACCACCATTTTGGTAGTGGTAGATCTGCTGTCCAAAATGGCTAATTTCCTGCCCATGGTGGGTTCTCTTTCTGCTACAGAAACTGCCCACATCTTTCTCAAAGAGATCATTAGACTCCATGGCTTACCCAGTAACATTGTTTCGGATCGAGAGGTACAGTTTACCTCCAGGTTTTGGAGAGCCTCTGTAATGCACTGAGAGTGGAACTTTGCCTCTCATTCACCTACCATCCTCAAAGTAACGGACAGACCGAATGCCCAAATCAGACCCTGGAGCAATATTTGCGATGTTTCTCTGCTTCCTTTCAAGATGACTGGGCATCCCTGCTCCCACTGGCAGAATTAGCCTACAACACCTCTTTACATTCAGCAACCAGCCAATCTCCATTCTGGGCCAATTACGGATTTCACCCTTTTGCTCTGCAAGATATAATGTCTGATTCAACAGTACCCGCAGTGCAAGACAGGTTTACCTTCAAACAAAACAACTACCAAACCCTTCAAAACTCAAAACTATACAAAGGGCTCAAATGGATTACAAGAGGTTCTTTGACTGGAAACAAAGAGGTAACCCTTCCCTCTGTGACAAGGTGTGGCTGTCAACTGTGAACCTGAAACTACCGTGCCCATTGAGGAAGTTGAGGCCCAGATATATTGGTCCTTGCCAAATCAAGTGTGAGATAAACCCAGTGACATTTGAGCTATCCCTGCCTGACTCTTACACTTTTTACTCTTTCACATTTCTCTTCTCAAGCCAGCCATTCCTGACCCATTCCCAGGAAGAGTGGAACCACTTCCACCACCAGCAACTGTTGGAAAGAAAACAGAGTCTAAAGTGGAGTCAGTTCTGGATTACAGGAAGCGAGGTAGGCAGATCCAATATCTGAATTATATGGAAGGTGTATCCACCCAAAGAAAGCTCCTGGGAACCTGAAGCCAATATCCATGCCCTCAGACTTCCCTGAGAGTTTCAGGCCAAACACCCGGGGAAAATTGCCTAATGGACATCCGGAGGAAAATTGCCCAAATAAGGGGGGCTACTGTCAGGGTGTCAGGGCACCGATGGCAGGAGAAGGGCTCTAGGACCCAGCATCTCTGCCAGCACTTCACATGGGCCTTTATAAGGAAGTTTGTCAGTGATTGAAGTTGCTGATTGATCTTCAGCTTGTACCATGTTCCTGTGATCCTTGTTCCTGAAAGTTCTCTGCTACCGACCCGGCTTGTCCAAAACTATTCTCCTGCCTGTCTCGGGGCCTGACCTCAGCTTGTCCCAGGATATTCTCTTTTGTTCTCCTGTGTCTGACCTTGGTTTCCCCTCTGACCTTGCCTGCTCTGTTATCCTCCTGGCTTTGAACTCTGGCTTGAACTGACTTTGCATTGTCTCAGTGCAGCCACAGACCTGCCACGTCTCACATGCACCAACTGTCTGCAGCCACTACTTAGCATCCTTCTGAGTTCCTCTGCAAACAACATCACAGACGATCTGTGCTACTTTGAGCCTGACTCCTCCTGTTTTTAATTTCAGGGGAGTCTGTAACTTGGCCGCAAGGGAACCCCTCTCTACATTGACCTCCAGCACCAGGTACGTGATAACAAGGTTCTCTCAGTGTCTGTATGCACTGTCCTTTTGTATAGAATGAATGGGCAAGTGCCCATTCACCAATTCTAGCGACCTTCTAGGTTGAAGAGTGGCATTAGGGCTCTGCAGCAGGCCTCTGCAGAGTCCATTCAACTGGATCTGGCATAGAAGTGATGAGGGTGGCCTCCAGGCTGCTGCCGGACAGCCAGACATGGCTGGCAGCAGATGCACCTGCTCGCGATGACTCTCTCTCACTCCCAGTAGCAGAGGCCGTGGCTCGGCCACTGCACTATCTACCGCACGAGTCACTGCTTGCAGAACTAAGCCGGGGTCCCAAGAGAGCGCTTCTGTCATCACCCAGGCTTTATATCCTCTCCCTGCATTCAGTTCTTTCTTCTGCAGCCAACTAGTACCTGTAGTTAATACAGATCGGCTTAAATGCAAAACCTGGCTATTCGGACTACATGTCCCAAGATGCTTTGCCCCACCCTCAAGTCTTATTCACTCTGCCTGATGTGAAGACATAGAGTCTAGGCTGAACACTAGGAGGGAATAATCTCACTGTAGCAAGTACTACAAAGTGTTTCCTGCTAATACAGGCAATATTAGCCAGCTCCTAGCTAGATGTATATATAGCAAAAAAATTAAAAACCCAGTGGTGCCATGATAGCACCTAACTTGGTGGAACATCCTATTAGAACAGTCTTTTTTAAGAGTTTAAAATGTTTTTACCTGTTCTGTAGATGTGGGGTTTGTAAAACAGTTGGCCCTAATAGTGTCCATGCAAGTCGTTGTATTTTCATTGTTACTTAGAAAAGTTACAATATTGAACATTGTAATACTTATTCCACTAAAACAGTGGTTTATCTCCTAGAGTGCTTGTGCGGTCTGCAAATAGTTGGTAGGGCCACTCTGGCACTACAGGTAAGAATAGGAGAACATCTTGATTTAAAAAGAGGCTTTAAGGGGCATAGCCGATCCAGACATTATGCAATGTATGAGAACAATAATCCCTCCTTTGAGAAGATTGTAGAAATTGGTTAACAGTTTTCTCACTGGAGTGGAAGCAATAATATAAGGAAAATATCCCAATGTGAAACACATTTGATATATGAGTTAAGGTCTTTCACACCACATGATTTGAATGTGGAGTGGGAGACCAAAGTGGTTCTAAAGGCAAAAGTTTTTTTAACTTAATGCATTCTATACATTAAGATAAAAAACCTTCAGCATGCAGCAGCCCCCCTCAGTTCCCCTAATACTTACCTGAGCCCCATCTTGATCCAGCAATGTGCAAACATGCCTCGGCCATCCGGGACTCTCCCTCCTGATTGGCTGAGACACAGCAACAGTGCCATTGGCTCCCACTGCTGTCAAAGTCAGTAAGCCAATAAGGAGAGAGAGGGGGCGGGTTTGAACCGTGGCTCCATGTCTGAATGGATACACAGAGCTGCGGCATGGTTCGGGTGCCCCCATAGCAAACTGGTTGCTTTTGGGGCACTGAACAGGAGGGAGGGGCCAGGTAAAGCTGCAAGGGACCTGAGAAGAGGAGATTCTGGGCTGCTCTGTGCAAAACCACTGCATAGAGAAGCTAAGTATAAAATATTTGTTATTTTAAAGAAAAAAAAAATGTAATATCACTTTAACTGTTTCATCAATAATAGTTTAGGTTCACTTCGGGTTCACTTTTGGGTTTCTTCTGAAGAAGTTTGTTTTCATTTTTATTTATTTTCTTTATTACTAAAATTTTTTAAATATTTTATTTTGTGATTTTCTAGATTTTATTAATAAAAATTTGATTTTTTTAATTATAATTGTGACGAGAGTCACTTTGGTTGGGGGACCCGTGGAACACAGCTTACCTTAGAAAGACTGGGAAATCCCTCTCTCAGCCCCCTAGGCCCCTCTTATGTGTAAGTCACCCTGTGTCTATTAGGGACACAGGGTGACCAAGAAAATGATGGACTTATTGGACACTGAGAATATGGTTTGGATTACGCAAATGGGACTCTAGGCCTAGCTGCCTATTGTCAATAAGAGACTGCTTCACACAGTCAGACTCATAGCAGATGCTAATACCATCAGCTCAACCACCTGTCTTCCACATATTGTTGATTTAGCTAAACTCAGGGCTTTTTTTCAGCGGGAACGCGGGGGAACGCAGTTCCGGTACCTCTAGCACTGAATGGCAAGGGGTGCTGGAGGGTCTACTGATGCTGGATCTATTGATGCTGGAGGGGATCTATTTTTGGATGGCAATCTATTGTTGCTGGTGGAGGATCTTTTGATACTGCGGGTTAATTGTTGCTGGAAGGGATCTACTGTTTGGGGAGGGGGTCTACTGTTGCTGGCTGCTAGAGAGTCTATTGATGCTGGCTGCTGGGAGATCTTTTGCTGCTGCTGGGGGGTCTATTGCTGCTGGGGGGGGGGTTAGATTGCTGTTGGCTGTGGGGGATCAATTTTATTGCTTTTCTTGTTATCATAACCAAATTCCATACATTCCACTACAAAATTATACTTGGCTCTATATTCTCTAAAAGGGGCTGTACTGGAAGCTGGGTAGGGTGTGGATCCAAGTGTCGGTGCTCAGAGGTGGAACCAAGGGTTAGTGCTCGAAGGGGGGTAGGGGGCGGAGACACAAAGTAACTTAGAAAGGGGAGTTCCTGCACCTTTTTTCTGAGAAAAAAAGTTCTGGCTAAACTTATACAAGCTATTATCGGCTAGTTTTGTATGGGGGCGGCTAAAATATCTGATATCTATGTTCAGACTGAAGAAAGCAGTATTCTGATGGAAGCCCACAAACACAGTGTGGGTTGCGGTTCCATTACAATAATGCATGGTGCAGAAGCCTGTGCTGAACATTTGAGAGCCTTTGGTGTAATTATTTGGCTTCTCTTAATTAAACTTTTATAGAAAAAATGTAATTGATCTATTTTATTTTAATTTTTTTTGCATTTTTTGAATTTTTAATTAAATTTTTTCAAGCAAGTGGGCTGTTTGTTATTCATTTGGATTGATAATATATGTATTGTAAAGCAATTTGCTTACTGATTAGCACTGGTTTGTTTGTTGCGGCTATTGCACCATATAATATTCATTGACATCCAGGGTATGCTACAGTCCTCTGAGGATGTGTTCTGACATGAAACGCATTGGAAAGAGCTTACTTTTGATGTCATCAGGCACGCTGCAAACCATGTTTGATGTATAACACTATCTGATTTTTATCCTTGTGAGTAATTTTGCACCATAAAATTGTGATACTGGGCCATGAAGTTTTATGCCTGGTCTCCCCGAGTGGCCTTGGAGAGGTGCTGGAGCCATCTAGTGGTATGGGCTGTTGATAACATATACCAGGCTGTTGTGGTTGAACTTGGATTTATTACATCTGTGCCAGGTAGACCTCCTATAATTTAGAGGAGTAAGGTGTTTGTAGGAGTTTGTAGGTGGCGGAGCACTTTTTTTGATTGGATTCCTTATCCAATCAAAGAAATAATGGAGTCTTTATTTGATTGGATTCCTCATGGCACCAGTCTTGGGACAATTTATGAATTTCAAACGTTTCAGTTATTTATATGGTTATTGCTTGGTTGCACATTCTTCACTTATATATGGTGTATATAATTTAAACTCTTATGATATGTGCTGAATTGGTTTATTTAATATTTCATGTTGCATGACAAATTTGATGATTGCACTGAGTATAATACATTTTATAATTATATATATATATATATATATATATATAGACAGAGACAACACATCCATTTTAGATATATATAGGGGGAATATATATATATATATATATATATATATATGGGAGAAGAGGGAGTTAAAAGGGTAGTGGAAGATGAGGGGGAATTAGAGGGAATTTTTATGTTTTTTGTTTTTGAGGGGAAGGGATAAGTGAGGGGTAGAAAAGGGGAGTGGAGGGAAGGGGAGGGGAAAAAGGGAGGGGGAAGGAGGAGGATTTTTTATTTTATTTTTTTTGAGGAAGGGGAGAAGAAGAAGAGGAATGAGGAGAAGAGCAGCAGTCGGGGGAGGGGAAGAATAAGGGGAAAAGGGGTTAAGAAAGAGACAGGGGGGACAAGGAAAGTTGAAGAAAAAAGAGGAAGTAGAGAATAAAGATGAAGAAGATATAGGGGGCGCTCCTCTGCTGTTTTACTTCCTGAACAGGGGCGTCTGGCAACTCACTGGGCCCCCAAGCAAAAGGAGATCATGGGGACTTCTGTGTCTCTGGCCATGAGCCCCTGGTAACTGCTTGTGCCAGCCAATCACGGAGTGGGGAAAGTGAAAAGTGGCTCGGCCAACGGGAAAAGCTCAAAAACAGGAGTCGCCACACCCACTAAAGCTTATGTCTTAGTTGGTGGACAAATGGAGCAGAGTTAAAGATGAATGCCACATGGTAGCCATCTTTATGATGCAACAACAATGCGGCAGGTCTGAGCGAGTGGCACTGAGCATTGCGACATGCTAAATGACAGGAGACTTAAAACTGGCGACCTATAAAGGTACCAGGAGCCTCTCATTGCGCCCAACTGGTCAGTGCACCCCAGATTAGGAACACAGAAAAAACATTGTTGTGTTCTCTGTCGTCATCTTCTCTCATTCCAGGTATGTGTCCCTCCTCCATCTCTGAAGATTTTTATTCTTGCGCTTCACTTGGAAGTACTTAACTGTTAAGTACATTCCTGGTCCAGGAAACAGCAGAAGCAGGGAAATTATGATTCTTAACAACATTTTTAAGTACAGGAGGGCACTACTATTTTTCAAAGCTTGGAGAACCTTGCCTATTTGCATTACGGTAGAATCAATTTTGTGGTTACATAGCAGATTACCATTTGCCCTTTATAAATGATCCTCATTTGGATGGCTGGTGGAAAGGCCTGATCATTTTGGAGGTGATTTTGCATTTATTGGCCTGTAATAAATTATCCTTTTTTGAATGATTGTTGGAAAGACCAAATCCTTCTGGAGAGAATTCTGTATGGAACACACCATCATTGGTCTGTAATGAATGATCCTTTTTAGGTTGGTCGTTGGAAAGGCCAAATTCCTCTGAAGATGATTCCGTATGGAGCACATAGGAAAATCACATTACAACCATTATCTGGAACAGGAAGGCAAGAGCTGAGCAAAATCTATGTACACAAATCTAAATCTTCTTGGGTAAGGTGGGGAGGATTGAACCATAAAGTGTCCAAATTTGGCAGACTTCACTGGCTGCATGTCTATTTTAGGTCAGTGACTCACTAGGTAGTGAGTCTAACACGAGGATAACTGTCCTGGAGACTGCACCCTTAAAAACAAGCCAGTAATAGCAGTGCCCATATTAATATGCTGACAAATTCTATTTAATTATTTACTCTCAGGATGATTCACTACAAGTTGACTTTCACCACTGATTGCCAATTTGCTCTGCTGGGTAAACAATTAAGTCATAAAATAGTAAATCTGGATGAGGGAGACTAGGAGGCTTTGGTTCACTGAAATTTCAGTAAAATTCAGGACCTATCTGTGAAATGCATTGGAGTCTCTTTAGGCATAGTATGGTTCACAGTAATATCCGCGCTATGGAGAAAACGATCTATTTGTAGATTTCTTAAAGACAACTCCTGGGAGCTGCTCAGGGGAACCCTGGACACACGGCTTATGAGCACGAGGGGCATATAACACATACGGTATATACGGCTACTGAAAAGGGATCAGCCTATGGGACCATCCTGGACCAGGGAACAGATTCAGGTCTTACACGCTGATTACCCCTGTAGGGGTGAAAATTTCTGGTGAGTGCAGGCAGAGTTGGGACTAAGGGAGCACTGTTTCCACACTCGGCACCCTTATACCCGGAGCACCACGGAAAGCACCCACGGAGCCGAATACCGCAATAGCCCACCCTCATTTGCACTTTCATATGGACTTTATATGAACTTAATTTTTATTCACCCAAACGATTGAACTTTTTACCGCCAGAGATCTATATATTTTTTACCATATATGTCATACATATTTTTTTCTTGTCACAGCTAATTTTTATCACTCGCACGGATAATATTTTATCACTCCTATTTTTTCAAAATCTTTTACAAGTTTTTTATACCGTCCATTATTTATTATTTGATACATTTCACTTATTACCGATATTAACTAGCAGTTTATGAATTTTATACCATTTTTACTTTTTTTACTATTGCTTTGAGATATCACTGCTAGCACTATTTGGTGCAATCTATCACTGCTGCACATGCGCACGTATACTTTATGAAAATTATGCGCACTGATTTACTGCACTAAGTCACTTTAATAATATTGTTCTTTGGATTAATTGATTACTTGCACAATTTATTGGTTTATACACTGCACCTTATGTATGTATATATATATGAACTAACCCCACATATATGATATATTACCCGTAATTATAATTATATTAGGGCAGCGCCAGGTACCTCTTTAGGCATAGTGGCCCTTTGATATGTGCACTCAGCTGCATCTGGGCATCCTGGTGATGCATATATTGCAAAATGCATTGTGGCTGTACTGTTGCCACTATTGAGGTTACTTTAGGTTGGACACTCCGCATAACTTCCTGTTGCTTGGGACGAACGCTGGCTCCATATGAGCGGCGATGCTGTCACCACCTTTAGACTGTCTGTCTGGGTGCTCACATAAGCACCTTCTGATGTACAGTAAATGCCAACTTGAATTAAATACTGCACTATTTTTTATCTTCTTTGGGAATGTGGATTACGACAGCAGTTGAGAGATTTTGTTAGCTGGTGTGTCTGAGTGATGTGAATCTATTCCTCCTTTGCCCTGGGGCAGCCTAAAGAGCGATTTAAAGAAGTCCATTTGGGCATTGTGAAGAGCGATTGAGGCCTTTAGTGGTCATTTCTAGTTGGTGAGTGTGCATTTGTCTCACACTCTGGTGGAGCACCTAAATTGAAGTCACATTTCTATTATAAAGCACAGTAATTGGAGGATTATTGATGGACTCATTCCTTATTTGATATACAATAGTGTATATTGGACTTTTTAGGTTTTAATATTACAACCACTTTTTTTTTCACTTGAATAAGAGTAGCACTGACCTTTTTTTTATCTTTTTGTGTTCCATAAGTGTTCTTTACAATTAAAGGGACAGCTGCACGATTAGTTCTGATGCACATGGTGCAATTTTTATCTTAGTTTTTTAGTATTGGTCATATTACTAGTGTAGGGTAAACCCCAAAACTCATGGGTTTCAGTAACATTTTGACTGTTGAAGCCAGATTAAAAAAATAGATGTATTTATTTCACAAACATGTAGGTAGAAAGACATTTTTGGAGAGCAATACAGTAACATAGTGTTGGTTTCAAAACAATTGCTCTGGCTAAGGACTTGTAATACAACTTATATGTTTTACAAAGGGTGGGACCTATCTATCTAAAGTTTCTTTGAAGTCAAATCTTGATTGAAATGCGGAATAGCTGTTCACATAGGCTTGTTACTTCCAGTAGTTCTTTAGCTGAACAGGTCTTCAAAGGCCGGGATAGCAATCTTGCAAATGAAGAGGTGGGAAACTGGTGTTCTCATTTTGACCATCTGCTTCATTACCAATGCATTTTTATAATAAAAATATGTTTTATTTACAACCTAAAATGGCTGTTCTCTCTTCCCCTTCACTATGTCGACAAGTTCTGTTTGCAGGCCAATCCATAGCATTCAGATTTTCATTGCTGATTGCCGATTCCCTCTGCTTGGCAAATTACTCATGAATTAATAAATCTGGCTTTGCAAAAATGGTAGATTTTAGCTTACCGATATCTTAGTTAAATTCAGTGCCTTTGTGTGAAATGCATTGGAATCAATGCATTGTGCCCCAGTAGCGAGCTCTTTTTCTGATTTAAACCCCCTCAACATGTGTTTTCTCTCCCCTGATGCAGTAGCTCTGTGTTGAAAAGCTGACTTCTGTTATGGTGAAGGGAAACCATAGCAAACCTAGATATTACCTTATAAAAACAGTGATGACATCCACACTGTCCTGCCTATAGCCTGTGCAAATAACTAAGCTGTGGGTGGGGCCCAGCAGGCTTCACCCACTATAGACTGCCTGCAGAAAACTACAGGAGGGGCGGATACAAGACCAGCCACCTTGCACAAGGAGAAGAGCAGCAGTGACTGGTCTTTAACAACTTAAGCCCTGGAAGATTTTACCCCCTTCCTGATCAGGGCCTATTTTGCGATTCAGCACTGGGTGAATTTAATGGACAATTGCGCGGTCGTGCGACACTGTACCTAAACGAATTTGGCGTCATTTTTTCCCCACAAACAGAGCTTTCTTTTGGTGGTATCTGATCACCTGTGCGATTTTTTGATCATGCGCTATAAACAAAAAAAGAGCGTCAATTTTGCAAAAATAACAATATTTTTCAAATTTTTTTATATGAAATTCCCCCCCAAAAAAAGGAAAAAAATCTAAATTTTTTAACATTTTAGGCCAATTTAAAAAAAAAAAAAAAATCGCAAAAAGCGTATTTTGATTGGTTTGCGCAAAATTTATTGCGTTTACTAACAAAGGGAAAGATTTTTGTCATTTTTGTTGTTTTTTTTTAAACGCGTAATGGCGGCGATCTGCGATTTTTTTTGACACTTTTGGGGCTACCAGTGACATTACTACAGTAATCAGTGCTATACATATGCACTGTTACTGTAAAAATGACACTGGCAGTGAAGGGGTTAACTTTTTTTGGGAGGGGTTAAGTGTGTCCCTAGGGGCGTGTTTCTAACTGTGATTGGCTGTGGCTTGATGTGTAAGAACAGTGATCAACGGTCCTACATAGTAGAACCGTTTGATCACCATTCATACACAGGGGAGACTGACAGGCGGCTTTGTTTACACTAGCCGCCTGCCTTTCTCCCGCTGTCACGGACGATCGCGAGTGCCCGGCTCGCTCCCAAAACCCTTACAGGCTAGCGACGTAGCCCTGCGCCGCTCTGCCTGTGAGGGGCTGACTGCCGACGTAAATAGTCGTGCGGCAGTCGGCAAGTGGTTAATACAGGAAGCAAAGCATCACACTGGATTACTGCACAGATCTGGAAGAAATACACAAAGAACACCAAGATTCAAGGAAGAATATGCTTGATTCCTATATTTAGACAATACTTCCTTATCTGGGAGTTCAGTTTTAACTCTTGTTTTTCTGTCAGATTAAAGTTTCTCTGCCAGTTCAATGTTTCTATCAATCAGATAGAGCATCTGGACGCGCGGAACATGCTGACCTACACACTGCTATACTCTTTTCCTCCTTTTCGTGAAAGTGCTCAGACTTACAAGTGTTTTATTATTTTCTCCATAACACGCTGTCATTATTTTGCACTCGGCCTTTCTGAAACAAACAGGTTATCAGCAGCTGTGTGAAAAGGAACATTTGTTTGGGAAGGATTTTCTCTGTTATCAGCTCTTGATCAATATCACCCTTGGCATAGTGAGTGTCCCATTGTTTCGAAGAGTTAAAACAGATGTGTTCTGTTTGTAAACAGAGATCCCTGGTGGCCTATTGTCCACTGGTGCAGCTGTACTGGAAATCTTGACTTTCACAACCTATGCAGCTTATATCCTTTTACCATGCATTGCCTTTATTTTAGGTACGTATGATATAGAATATGCAAGTTAAGTGAAGTTTTGATGTAATTGTTTTTGTAATATAGAATATGATATATCAACAGCTGTGATAGATGTTCTTTGCCAGCATGTGAAGAAAATTGCTCAACAAGGACACGTTTTATAAAAACGCTTGGGTGGGGATAATTCAATAACTATTAGGTATGATAATCTGAAATGCTTATCTGGGTAACTGGCCACACACCTACCAATCTAAATGTGCAATCTTTGCACAATCTTCATTAGATGCACTAACAACTATTTAGTGCAGTGGTGGTCACGTTTCTTATATATGTGGGCCCCCAATGTCACCAAAGGGCCACATATAAAATGTAATGAATTTTCATTATCAGAGACCACAGACACATAACAGAATATAGGCAAAGACCATAGGCATTAAACAAGAGATGGTCAGAGACTGTGGACATAATACAGGACATGGTCAGGGATCATGGACATATTACAAGAGATGATCAGAGGGTCCAGACATGATACAAGAGATGGTCAGAGAGTGTAAACATGCTGTAGCAGTTTTTGGGGACTGGGGGCATGCTTCAGGACACAGGCATATACCTTTTACATGAGGCTGCTAGCAGAGGTGGGGGACTTGAGTCACATGACTTGACTTAAGTCAGACTTAAGTCACCAGTTTGAGGACTTGAGACTTGCTTGACTAAAATTAATAAAAGACTCGACTTGACTTTGACTTGGTATTCATGACTTGAGACATATGACTCGAAATGACTTTACTTTTTTAAGTTATTAAATACTTGCTTTTTCTCAAGATGTGTTAAAGCAAAATGAATCTGCCTGTTATTTTTCTGACACCACAGTCACTTAAAACACCTCAGTGTGTTCAGATTTTTAGTGATTTTGAGGACACTGGCTGTTTAACAATGGAAATACTTAAAGTGGAGTTCCAGCCTCAAAACGAAAATTTGACATCCGCTTGCTCTAAGTAACCTGAAAAAGAATTGGATAATCACGATTTCTTTTTTGCTTTACTTACCTTGTTCTTGAAGAAAATATACTTACCTTCCTTCCACTTCCTCCCTCTGCCCGCGCCGTCTCTTCCTGCTTGCATTGACTCCTGGGAGCTGAACGTCATCGCTCCCAGGAGTCAATGCGCCTGCATCGGCCCCGCTCATCACTCCCAGTGCAGGCGCGTCAATTCCTGCTAAACTGCTTCTGGGCATGCCCAGAAGCTGTGCTGGGATGACGAGCAGGGCCGGTGCAGGGCATTCTTGGACTCCGAAATCACTGAAAAAGACACTCTGGCTTAAGCTGCCCACACCTAAGATGGCAGCGCTGGACAAGACATTTTCAAAGTAAGTATTTCTGCTAAAAGGTAAGTGAACCTGGGGACAGTTCAGAGGCTATCATTTCTGAAATGCACTAGCCCTGGCTGTCCCGGGGGTATTTTTATCGAAAAAAATGTTTTGAGGCCGGAACTCCGTTTTAACATGTTTTAAGTGACTGTGGTGTTGAAACATGACCGGACGAAGGATTTTGAGCTGTTTGGGCATTCAAAGTGTTTCTTTATTATGCCAAGAAAAAAGCACTAAGCAGTTTTGTTAATGTTGAAAATAAAACAAAACCTTTCCTGACCACTGACTTTTAACTGATTTAAAGGTGAAAATTGGGGTAGATCAGTATTTTGACATGATTTGTGACTTGACCAAAATAAATGACTTGACTTGCTTGTATTCTAGCAGCGACTCGACTTGACTTGCTTGCTTTTCGCCACAGTGACTTGGGACTTGCTTGAGACTTGAAGGTTAAGACTTGAGACTTACTTGTGACTTTCACATGTGTGACTTACTCCCATGTCTGGCTGCTAGATAACACTGGTATAACAGGGCAATAGGGAAACACAGATTTGTGTCTGCACAGACCCTGAGGGCTGTACAAAAGTTACCAAAGGACCATATGTGGCCAGGAGATACAAGTTAGGGGATTTAGTGCCGAAAGCTGCCTGAAAAATTATCTTGCATCCGATGCATTTTTGACATTTTTTGATACACTTGTTAAAATCAGCCTTTCTTGCTAGAAAATTGGCTTTTGCAATGTTTATGTTGCATGATATTTATGCAGCCATTTATCAAATGCAAATTTTCAGGAAAAAATACACTTAAATGCATTATAATGCACACAAACACAACATAACACCCAAATTTTAGGTAAAATATAAAAGATGCCAAACATGTCAAGATTTAAAATTGTGCACACCTGTGACATGGAAACAAACCACATTACATAAAATTTAGAGTTAAATGTGAGCTATGGAGATACAGCTACTGCTCTCACCAAGGAACAGCGGCGGGCGGCAGAGGGAGGCTCTGCAGCACTGTAACAGTGATCGGGCAGCTGTAGAGATGCTCAGATCTCTTTTACATGAAAGCCAATCCCTGTCCCCAAAAAAAATATGAAATGCTACAACAACTTGCTGTCCAGGATGTATATATATATATATAATTAGACTGGATTAGAGATCGACCGATTATCGGCAACAGCGATATATCGGGGGCCAATACTGCCGTGACGTCATTGCGTATGTTGCGACACGCGCCTCCGTCTACTGGGCAGCTTCTGCAGCCTTCTTAGGCTGTCTCCCTCAGCCTCGTAACAGTGTGTTTTACCTGCCACAGCCAAACTGGAGTCTGCATGCTGTGACAGTGAGTGATCTTATAGTTCTTATCAAAATCACAGTACAGTGACCAGTCACAGACACAGTACACATTGTGTAACATAGCCGCCACGGCCACCCACCACCCACAGCTGCCCGGTGCAAGCCAGCCACCCAGTCCCACACACCCACAGGCCTGTGTACCAGCCAGCCAGCCACAGGCCCTTCCCGGAATGTACCAGCTAGCCAGCCACAGGCCCTGGGCCTGTACCTGCCAGCCACCCACCACACAGGGTGCCAGCCAGCTGGCCAGCCACCAAAGGGTGCCAGCCAGCCACCCACCCTCCACAGGGTGCCAGCCAGCCACCCAAGGGTGCCAGCCAGCCAGCCACCAAAGGGTGCCAGCCAGCCAGCTACCCACCCACCAAAGGGTGCCAGCCAGCCACCCACCACAGGGTGCCAGCCAGCCAGCAACCCACCACAGGGTGCCAGCCACCCACCCACCACAGGGTGCCAGCCAGCCAGCCACCACAGGGTGCTAGCCAGCCAGCCACCAAAGGGTGCCAGCCAGACACCCATCAAAGGGTGCCAGCCAGCCACCCACCACAGGGTGCCAGCCAGCTACCCACCACAGGGTGCCAGTCAGCTACCCACACAGGATACCAGCCAGCCCCCACAGGGTGCCAGCCAGCCACCCACCCACCCACCTAAGGGTCCCAGACAACCACCCACCCACCTCAGGGTGCCAGCCAGCCACCAAAGGGTGCCAGCCAGACACACACCCACCCACCACAGGGTGCCAGCCAGACACCCACCAAAGGGTGCCAGCCAGCCAGCCACCCACCACAGGATGCCAGCCAGCCACCCACCCACCAAAGGGTGCCAGCCAGCCATGAAAGGGTGCCAGACAGCCACCCACCAAAGGGTGCCAGCCAGCCACTCACCACAGGGTCTCAGCCAACCAGCTACCCACCAAAGGGTGCCAGTCAGCCATTTTTTAGGCCTATATTAGTGTCTTTTCAAGTTTCAATGGAGATGGATGGAGATAGAAAAATTTAAAGTGTGGTCTGGGACTATTTCTCTTTTCCATCTTCAGGAAAATCAGCAGCACTGTGCAACACTTGCAAAAAAATGTAAGCATGGGATCAATAACTGCAAAAAACAAAAATACATCTAATCTTTGGGCCCATCTAAGAGTTCATCATGTTGAATTGTATAATGCAGCACAGAAAAAACAAAATGAATCAGAAGGTTAAACATCACTATCCCAGGCAACAATAACAGATATGTTTCAGAAAAAAGACAGGTGGCTAAAATCTGATGGAATATCACAACTGCTGGACAGAGAGATGATGGTCACTGATAACCAGCCATTTACAATAGTGTCTGACTCTGGATTTAAGCGGTTGATGTCCATAGTTGAGCCAAGGTACGCACTGAAGAGTGACAAATTTTATCGAACTGAAATGCTGCAAAAGATTCACCAAAAGGTTGTTGGTACTTAAAAATCTCCATATGCAACAATTTAAAAATGTCTACAGGTTACCAGTTTAGAGATACAGAGAAGGTCTAGGGCTAGAATTATTGCTTTTTCTCTAAAGATTGTGGCGATACCTCATATGTGTGGTTTGAACACCGTTTACATATGTGAGCACGACTTGCGTATGCATTCACTTCTGCGCGTGACATTATTTTTGTTCTTATTAATTTTACATTTTTTTTTTATTTTTACACTGTCCCTTTAAAAAAATGTTTTTGATCTTTTTTTTTTAATCCTATTACAAGAAATGAAAATGTCCCTTGTAATAGAAATAGGAAGGACAGGTCCTCTTTTATGTGAGATATGGGGTCAAAAAAAACCCTTAGATCTCACATCTACACTAAAAAGCAAAAAAAAACAACAAAAAAAAGTCATTTTTTTCCCATCATGAAAAAAAATGGGCCCTTTAAGGTCATTGGGAGGAAGCGACGTATGCCGTCGATCTGGTCCTCCAAGGCCATAGAGTCGAGTGGGGGCCAGCTTGCCCTCACTCAGCTCCCTGCCTAGGAGGGGAGAGGGCCGGATAGTTTTCCCCACTACCGACGGCTCCGGTAAGCTGAGAAAACGACCAGGAAGCGGCGGGAGGGGAGGGGGTTTGCACCTCTCCCACCGTCCATAAAAGTGATCCCGCGGCACAACTGCCGCTGGGACCACTTTTATGAGAAAGAGGAACACCAGTTAAAAAATACTGGGGTTATGGCAGCTATCTGCTGCCATAATAACCCCAGTATTTAACGCCAAAGTAGCGACGTATAACTGCAGTGGGCGGTCCGGAAATGGTTATAGTCGTTTTAAACTTGTAGCTTAAAGTTGTACTTACGTAAGCTTACCTATAGGTACAGTAAATATTTCCTAAACTTGCAACGATTATGAGATATTTACATTGTCTGCAGCTGATGATGTCACAGTGCGCTGTGCATTCAGGGCACACTAAGAGTGCCCTGAATGCAGAGTGCTGTGACATGATTCTGACTCCTGTGCGAATCTGTTCAAGACTGGATGAATATGGAAGCACAGGAAGTGATAACAAAGCGCTACTGCAGGGTTCAATTAGTAAGGTACTAGTATACCGTGCATACTAGCATACTGGAACAAACCTGCAAGGGACCTATATAAAAAAAATAGAGACTTTTCATTCAGAAATACAACAAAGCCATAGGGGTTGCAACTGTGTCACTATTTTTTTTTTTAGTGGAGAAGGGGCAGGGGCCAATTGCCAAACCAAAGTTGACAACTCTAGTACATAGATGGATGGATAGTCCTGCAGTTCGTTCAGTCAAAGTAACTAGCAAATCATTTTGTTGTCAGAATTGTTACTGATAACAGATTCCAGCAAACAGAGAAATACACATACACTATATTGTCAAAATGATTGGGATGCCTGTCTTTACACGTACATGAACATTTAACTTAAATGCGTAAGGGGTTCTTCACTGTAAGAGCGGTAAGGATGTGGAATTCTCTTCCACAAGCAGTCGTATCAGCAGGGAGCATTGATAGTTTCAAAAAACTATTAGATGGGCACCTTAGAGACCACAACATACAGGGGTATACAATGTACGGTTAACAGCAAACACACACACACATCATAGGTTGAACTGGATGGACTGATGTCTTTTTTCAACCTCACTAACTATGTAACTATGTAACTATGTAATGGCATCCCAGTCCCAGCGCATTCATGAGGCCAGGCACTGATATTGGATGAGAAGGCCTGGCTCGCAGTCTCTGCTCAAGACTCGCTCATCCATGCTTTGTGCACTGGTCCAAATCATTTGGTGGAGAGGGGAATTATGGTGTGGGGTTGTTTTTCAGGGGTTCGGCTTGGCCCCTTAGTTCCAGTGAAGGGAACTCTTAAGGTGTCTGCATACTAAGACATTTTGGGCAATTTCATGCTCCCAACTTTGTGGGAACAGTTTAGGGATGGCCCCTTCCTGTTCCAACATGACTGTGCACCAGTGCACAAAGCAAGGTCCATAAAGACATGAATGAGCAAGTTTGGGGTGGAGGACTTGACTGGTCTACATAGAGTCCTGACCGCAACCCGATAGTACACCTTTGGGAAGAATTAATGCAGAGACTGCAAGCCAAGCCTTCCCATCCCATAGACACACTCCTAAACCTTGTGGACAGCCTTCCTAGAAGAGTTGAAGCTGTTATAGCTGCATAGGGTGGGCCAACTCAATATTGAACCCTACGGACTAAGACTGGGATGCCATTAAAATTCATGTGCGTGTAAAGTCAGGCATCTCAAACCTTTTGACAGTATAGTGTATAAAATGTATGTATTACACTAGTAATGGATGAAAAACTCTAATGTTAAATGTAGACCGAGTAGAATCTTTTGCGACGTGAGCAAATGATTCTGGGAAATGTGGAGAATGCAGCCACGACAAGGACTCCCGTCTGCTGGCCTTTAAATTCCATACTTTAGAAATAAAAAAGGAAGTTATCTTGAAAAATACCAGCCAAAGAGATCCCATTTGGCAGCCATAAAGAATTCAGTCCCCCTGCATGCCAATATAAAAGGATTCACCTATTCACGTGCTACTTCTAAGCACAGAAAGTCTCTAGTATCCTTGCCTGAGGACTGTGCATGAGGAATGCTGTCTGGAATGTATCTGACAACATACTACAAATATGTGTAAGTTGTCTGGGACCAGGATTCCCCTTAAATTTGAACTATGGGAAAAATGTTTATTTTAAAACCTGCGCTAAGTAAGTAAGTTAGCCCTAATAAATGTTATACTATGTGTGGATGGCTGCTGCTTAGTGTAAAATTCATACCTTGCTACAAGCTGGATCCTCTCTTCTTGCTCATTCACAAAAAGTCATGTTTTTTCACTTCATAGAATACAAGGCATATTTGGAGTAGGGATAATAAGCTGTGAGTATTCTATTTTGGTATTAGAATTGCTAAGATTTCAGTGAACTTGGAAAATAAATTTCTCCCCAATGCCTGTAGATATAGATATGAATGAGGATTTTTTCTGTGTGTTTTTGTGCTTTGGCTGCTTGTTCAGAATGAGCAAATACTTTAGTATGCATAGTCTAGGCAAAGGTTCACTTTAAAATTGTTTTGGAAGCCAAATGCACCCAACCTGTTCCAAGGCGGTTAACAAAAGTGTCAAAATTTTAAACTAATCTCACGACTATTGCTGTGGAAAGTGGAATGTTCTTGCCTAAACCTTGTTACACATGGTATGTACCATAAACAATATATTTTTATTAAGTTTCTTTCTATGTCTTTGACAATGCTTTTTCCTCTGTAAACTCAAACATTTTTTTTCAATAAAAATATATTAAAACAAAAAAAAGTTTCAAAATTCAAAAAAGTTTAAAAAATTTAAAATAAACCCTCCAAATTGGAAATGATCAACATCAACGTTCCTACTCAACAATGTACAAGCATTCAATGTAGTTTTAAAAACCCAGATGGACTTTATTGGCACAACATAGTTTACAGACAACCATAGTTTATATAAAAAATATCCATTTTTAATAATTACAATTTAAAAATTTCCAAGAGACAATATACAACATACACACAAAAAATGTTTTGGGACAATACATCAAAAAAGTGCCCCAACTCCTATCCAGGAGCGTGCAAAGATGATTAAAGGCCAACATCGACTAGGTGACCTCTGTGATGGTGGCGGGTATCAGACCCCTGGCCTTCTCATTCAACTCGTGATGAGACCAAGCAATCTCACACCCTGCCGTCACTTGCGTAACAATGCCACTCTCATCTGCACCCGGGACACAGATTGTCCAGCTTGCGGGACCACAATCTAGATGTCAGCAGACTGAGAGCGATTGTCACCGGGCTAATTAAACAATTAACCCTTTCTCTGCCACCACCTCTACGTTTATAATGAGCCCAGAGGACACTTGTAATTTTAGAAATACCAATTATGACTTTAGAATAACCATCTGTAACACACACTGTCACCTCAGACCAGAATGTTCAGATAGGTTAGCCTAAACAGTAGCGCTCTTTCAGAAGGCAGGTTCTTTTGGGTCAGTTTGCGTTTAAGAGCTTAGAGACAAAGTTAGCACTTTTCAAAATAAGGTTTAACTATAAGAAAGGTGAAGATTGGTGCAAATAAAAATATTTACAGAAAAATGGGTTACAAAGAAATAGAGACACAAAACAGCAATTTAGAAATATGAAGAAAAAGAATGAAAATATTTGCATTAAAACGGTCCTGGTATTACCTTAGTTTCAGAAGCTGAACAGGTATGATCGGTTCCCCTTGAGCGATGTTATTGCTTGGATGGTAGGATAAGAACTGAACTCTCTATCAGTTCCTGTCCTTTTCTCTGACCCTCCAGGGGGTGTCACCAGAAGTACTTGGCCAATAGGCTCTGGGTCCATGGGCGGTCCCCCTGGAGGTTCACACATGCTAAGACACATTCCATTTAGAAAGATTATTAAAATAAATAATATCTGGAAATATGTAACGGTTACATGCTTGAAACCGATATTTTATGGTACGGTTTTGAATCTGCTTTTCACAGACACTAAACATGGGTTAGCTCGGAAAAACCTCTGACCTGTAAGGCATCTGATCGCTAGCTTGTCTCCCCTAGCAACGACAGTGATCAAGTTTGATCTTAATTTGATCAGTATTTTATCTGGCATTCAAATATATATTTTCTAGAGCAGTGTTTCTCAACCTTTTTCTCGTCAAGGCACCCCTGAAAATTATGGACCATCTTGAGGCACCCTCCAAAATTATGAACAGTCTTGAGGCACCCCATCCTAAAATGTAAACACTATTCTACTCGTTTTACATAATGCAGCAACATCCACACATATAGGAGGCCCAATGTTAGAGATGCAAACTGGTACTGACTAGGATTCCAATGTTTCTCTTCTTCCTCAGTTTTTCTCCATCACTCAGCTAATGTTACCCCAAAGCTGATGGAGAAAGGCAGGGGACAGTCAAACAAGGATACTCTACAGATGACTGACATCCTCATCAACTGATGACGCCATTAGTTGTTAGGAGGTTGGCAGCTAGAAGGTCGTAATGGTGCACAACATAAACCTGTGGCTTTGTGTAACTAAAAAACAGGCTTCATCCACACGCCACCTTGTATACAATTTTTGGGAAATTTTTAGGCATTTTGCTGAGGCACCCCTGAAGTAACCTCAGGGCACCCCAGTGTGCCTGGGCACCCTGGTTGAAAAACGCTGTTCTAGAGACATACCTTGCTTGTGTATAAAGTTAGGATGTTTGGGGTTAACTGTGGTCATTTTCCGAATGACCCTTTGGGGTGGAATTTACCAGACAGCTTCCCTGGCCATCTGCTCAGATTACGATAGGCTTCTGACCAGGCAGAGACAGTGCAGCTAGCATGTCCGTCTGCTTGTTTATGATAAAGGTGTGAAAAGTGTCAGCTGTGCAGGAACCTGGCATTCAGTGACCCAGGGGGTAATTAACACTGCCAAAAGGAGCTGGGGGATGAGGCTGGTAAGAAATGACCCATTTGGTTTCTAACACGGTCAGCTGAGCTCGAAACACAAGATGGATGCTTGCGACAGCATTTGAACAAAATGGCTGCCTGACAAACTACCATTACAACCTCAATTTTGACATTCAGTTCTACATGTTTCGTGCCCTAACGCTTCTTCTGGAACATGTCAGTTTGGGCCAAACAATATAATAATAGGAATGAGATAAAACAAAGCACATATCAGCTTCACAGCATAACATTTTAAAGTCAATAAACTCTCTAAATAATCTTCTAGATAGATTGTAGGAATACCTACCCTCATGTAAAGGAGTAAATGTAATCAAAAAAGTAGCACATAAGATCGCATCAGATTAAATGGGGATAACTGGAAACGACCAATGCGGTTAACAAAAGTATCAAAATGTTACACTAATCTTACGACTATTGCTGTGGAAATTGGAATGTTCTTGGCTAAGTCTTGTTATGTACCATAAATAATATATTTTTATTAAGTTTATTTTTTATGTCTTTGACAATGCTTTGTCCTCTGTAAACTCAAACATTTTTTTTTTCAATAAAAATATATTACAACAAAAAAAAATGTCAAAAATTCCAAAAAAGTTTCAAAAATAATTTTAAATAGACCTTTCAAATTGGAAATGATCAACATCAACGTTCCTACTCAACAATGTGCAAGCATTGCCTCAAACGTTCCCTTCAATTTGGTGACAGGAAAACTGACATATCTGGGAGGTAATGTCACTCTAGAATATAAATGTGCAAAGTAAATTAAGAGAAGCGCTAGCCTTACAAATATACAAGTGATTTAAAGAAAAAACACAATTTCAAATCAAATAATTTCATCACATCCAAATGGTACACTTCACATGTGCATATGATTATAATAACAATAAAGTCAAAACTATGTGTGTATATTTCCAATCACTGTGTTAGTGAAAAAATGATGGGTGACAGTATCTTCTTATACAGAATGGGCTCTACCACATGCAGATACATTTCACAGTCACGAGACCTAAAGCAGCCTGCAAGCACTAGGAATTATATCCAGGATGAGGAGGAAATGGAACCAGTCTGCTTATGAAGTCCACTGTTAAAGCGTTATTAAACCCAGGACCCTGCATTTACTTTATCTTGTCTCCCACAGTACACAGAACATGGAAATGCAATTATTTTAGAAAAGTCTTGTGACTTATATCAATGTTCAGACAAGCACTGATTAAAGATTGAAGGAGGAGTTTTCTGACTGTCCTGAGTCTGCAAACCCCTTACCCTCTGTCTGGCTCTGCGCTGATCACTTGCACTCTCCCAAGAAAAGAAAACCTCTCTAGCATTACACACCAAACTGAGCATGTGCAGCCACAGTGAGGGGGGATTTGTGTGGGGGGTATCTGATGTGAGGGGGGCTCTGTGAGGGGGTCTCTGATGTGAGGGGGCTCTGTGTGGGGGGGTCTCTGATGTGAGGGGGGGCTCTGTGTGGGGGGGGGGTCTCTGATGTAAGGGGGGCTGTGTGGGGGGGCTCTCTGATGTAGGGAGGGCTCTAAATTAAGGGGGGCTCTGATGTAAGGGGGGCTAAGTTATTAGTGATCATAAAAACGAAAAGGTCAAATAAAGTCAAATAAAGTGCAAAAAAAGGTGCAAGAAAATGCGCGCGGGGGAGGGGACGCCACAGGATTAGCTTGCACAGGGCGCCTGAACACCTAAGGCTGGCCCTGTGTGAGGGGGGCTTTGTGTGGGGGTATCTGATGTGAGGGGGGCTCTGTGAGGGGGGTCTCTGATGTGAGGGGAGTCTCTGATGTAAGGGGGGCTGTGTGGGGGGGCTCTCTGATGTAGGGGGGGCTCTAAATTAAGGGGGGCTTTGTGGGGGGTCTCTGATGTAAGGGGGGCTCTGTGTGGGGGTCTCTGATGTAAGGGGGGCTAAGTTAGTTAGTGATCATAAAAAAGAAAAGTCAAATAAAGTGCAAAAAAGGTGCAAGAAAATGCGCGTGCGGGGGCGCCACAGGATTAGCTCGCACGAGGCGCCTGAACACCTAAGGCTGGCCCTGAGCCTGACTCCATAGACTCTGCATTATCAGGAAATAATCAGGGGTCAGTGGAAGGAGGGGAGGATCAGAGAAGACAGGATCAAAACAGTCTTTTTACACAATGCGGAAGATTATTCCCTTAGGTTCCACAGTGAGTATAACAAGCATGCTTTGCTGCATATACAGACTGGTTTTACTGTTGTCGGTTCAGTAAGACTTTAACTCTCATTCACCAGAAACTTACAATCAAAAAGCCCAGAGAGAGATTATATAGTGTAGTTGGGTTTTATTAAACCCAAAAGGTTTTAAAATGATAAAATGTGCTCTCACATAAAATAGTGCCAAGAAAGGCACCAACACAGACAGCTCACTGCCAAGGACTGAGCCCAGCACCACCGCTTGTAACCACCAAGTTGGCGTGCGTTCCACGAAACCGGAAAGGACGTTGAAGAGGGATCCAGAAGTGATGTCAGCAGCTCAGCCGCATTGAATAAGATTGATTGCTGTGTAAGGGAAACCAACGTCACATCCCTAATGACTAAACTGTATGGACACAACCCCCTCTAACGGGATTTTTTAGGGCATGAATATCAACAACATGTAAAATAAAACAGTAACTTTATTTACATATGTATGAAAAACACATGACAAAGCATGAACATAGATTAAAATATCAATGTGGTTAAAAATGGTAATACTGTTGTAGGATACACAGATGTAGAGGACTACATAGCACCATACAAAGTCAAAAGATATTAAAGAGACTGACATTACTCTTCTTGGCACAGAAACTGGCTCCAAAATGTGGTATTTCAGATGTCAGTTGAAGGACCTTTTGCTACACAATATGCTGGAAAGACATTTGAAACCTAATATGTTGTTGTTGTCTCTCTGCCACCCTAGTTAGTCTGTATAGATATTTTTAGCCAGTAAACCACAACAGGAACTTTAATGTTACCTGGAGTGGCAATTGGTGAAGGAAAAACTTTTCCACCCTTTACCATTATAGATTTACACTAAGCACAAGGAATGTACCATACCCATGCATTGTTATTTTGACCATCTATTGACCACATACTTTTAATAATTGCCTGTTTGTTCATTATTGGTTGCAAATAGTAACTGTTGCCTTTTTGTTCCCTGCGTAATAATTGACAGTTTGTTGCCCGCACATTGTAATACTTGATTGTTTGTAGCCTGCATTTTGAAGTAATTGCCCATTGTTTGTTTAGAGGACTATGCCATTATAACTTACAGTGGTTGTAAACCCTCTCATATACCCAGTGAAGTGAAAAGCTTCAGGTGATACAAAGAGATGCGAGAAATCCTCCTACATAAGTTTTCTATCTCTTCTCTACATCCCTTCAAAAGTGCATATTTGTGATAAAATCATCCTGCATCTGTGAGGAGCAGAGAGAAAGGGGTGCAGAGCTGATTGGAGGAACGGGACATGCCCTCCTCCACACTGCACAGGAACAAAGGAAAAATACAAAGCTATGCTCTGAATAGACAAGCTGTGTGCCGAGCTTCCTTCCCAGTCACAAATTTATCTCAGGTGTTTGAAAAACTTGTCAGAGTGACTCATGCTGATAACAGAGGAAGGAAGCTCCAGAGAGAAACGACACTTAGAGCTTTGGAGACAAGTAAACACTACAGATATACTGTATGTGCTTTTTTCAGATTTAAATTACTGAGGTTTACAACCACTTTAATCCCTTGCAGGACTGTCACTATTACCGCAATGCTGTTACCCCCATGTTTTGCTGCAGCAAACTACATTTTTAAACATTTAGATTGTTTTTATTTATTTATTTTAAACACTTTTATACACTTTCCTAGCATGGTTAAATATACAACATGAAGTAAAGAAAATTTTTATTGTCTTGGTTCTTTTGTAGCCATTATAATTATTTTTTTAATTTCGTGAATATCACTGAACTTTTTTTCGGAGCAACATGTATCCCGGGAGGCTGGGGACAGAGAAGGACTGCATCACCATCGCCTAGGTAAGTAAGTTACATCATGAAGCAAAAAAGTAGGTATTTGCAAACAGGAAGACCGATAGTAACTAATTACTTAAGAGGCAATTAAGGGGCAGGAAAGTTGTACATTGTACAAAGGCCTGCTTTAACAATTCATATACTGTATGTACACCAATGAGCAATAATATTTTGACAATCCCCATAACCTGTTGAGGCATGGACTTCACTAGACATCCAAAGGTATGCTGAGGTATCTGGCACCAAGCAATCAGCAGATGCTTTAATTCTTGTAAGTTGCTAGGTGGGACCTCCATGGATCAGACCTGTTTTTCCAGCACATTCCACAGATACTCGATTGGACTGAAATCTGTAGAATTTGGAGACCAAGTCAGCACTTCTAACCAGTTGTGTTTCTCAAACCATTCTTGAATTTACCAAACCAGACCATCTTCTTCCATTGCTCCGTGTTTCAGTTCTGATGCTCATGTGCCCATTCTGGGAACTTTAGGCTGTGGACATGGGTTATCACGGGCTGACCATTGGAGACTGGGAACATCCCACAAGAGCTGCAATTTTGGAGTTGCTCTGACTCAGTCGTCCAGACATTACAATTTGGCCCTTGTCAAAGTGACCTAATTCCTTATGCTTGCCCATTGTTTCTGCTTTCAATACATCAACTTCAGGGAAAACATGTTCATATGCAACCTAATATATCCCATCCAATTCCAAGTGCCATTGCAATGAGATAATTAATGTTATTCACTTTAACTGTCAGTGGTCATACATTTATGGCTGATAAGTGTATTTTAATAGTTTACCTGGAATTCAGATTTAAACTCTTCCAATGACCTTGTGACAAGCCATGCTACCCATAATCATAGCTCATTTTGATAGTATCAACAGTTGGAAAATCAGTATAGGGATTTAAAGTATACAGTGCATTGGGCTTCACTTTTTCCACATTTTGTTATGTTTACAGCCTTATTCCAAAATTGGTTAAATTGATAATATTTGCTCAAAATTCTACAAACAATACTCCATAATGACAAGAAGAGAGGCAGCACCATCTAAGAGTAGCAGTATTAGACTTTAATAACCATAGTAAGTAAACAACTCACAAGATAATGATATGTACGTGCTAATCAAAAGAATAAGAGTCCCCGCTGTGTACAACCCGATGGTCGGCGATCCTAGTCAGGGTGGCCAAATGGAACCTTCGGCTGTGTGGGTGGATTGCAACACTTCCTGGAGCTGGTCCGAGGTTCCTGGGTGGAGTCCCGGTCGTCACAAGCGATAGGCGTGGCACGCGTTACATATCATTATCTTGTGAGTTGTTTACTTATTATGGCTATTGAAGTCTCATGGAAAAAGGGTGATAAAGATGCGCTCATTAGGCTACATGTACACGGGACGTTTGCAAAAAGTCCTTTGAACACTGGAACTTAAACGCCAGTAAAAACGCCCGTTGTGCCACGTTTGAATGCCGCGTTTGGACGCGTTTAGACGTGTTTAGCGGCGTTTGCGCTCAGAGGCGCTTTTTGCAAAACACATCATGAGTCCCTCCCAAACACCCACAATGCAACAGAAATATATGTTTTTCAGCCATTTCCATGTGAGAGAAGAGTCAGAGAAGAGTGAGCAGTGGCATAGAGAGCAGTGTGTTTGTAGAAAGCTGAATTTTTTGGGGTGTTTTCACGATAGATACGAACATGAGCATGTGTGCGGAAGTGCTCCTGATGTTGCTGTTGCTGAGGCTCCAAAGACGTAGGAAATTGCGTGAGAGGAGCAGAGTTCGCTGCCGCTACTGGACAAATCCATTGATGGCTCAACGCACGTCTACGGGATATTTTGTTAATATCTATGTCCAGCTGCATCATTATCCTGATAAATTCTTTAATTTTACGATGATTTCTATTGGCACGTTTGATGATCTCCTGGAAAGGCTGCGACCCCATCTAACTCGCATGGACACTAACATGAGGAAGAGCGTGTCACCAGAGGAACGTCTCTTGGTGACTCTCAGGTATGTGTATATATTTCCTAGGGCTGCGGAATATAATTGAAGGATCGATGCATCGCGATTCGACCCTTCGCGATTCTGCATCAATGCGGGAACCCTGAATAATCGATTCCTGGCTCCTCCCCCCTCCCTCCCTCCACAGAAGTGTCATTGCTGGATTAATATGCAGCGGTGGCCTGGCTGCATCCGGCACTGTTGCGCTCTCATTGGATGGTGTGTAGCCTCAGGAGGCGGGCGCTGCAGCACACCAACGGGCCGCCCCAACCACGCTCTCCCCCTTCCTCGGGATTTGTAGCTCTCACCTCCCCCATGAGCGGGTGTAGTCCTGCTCAAAGCCGACACAGACATGGCTGCAGCTATCATCACATCCCTCGGAAGAAACAGTCTGCTTCAGGAAATGAGCTGCGAGGGGAGGAGGAGGAGGGGTGCACTGCTAGGAGTGCTCGGAAGATGAGAGACCAGTCTGTCATGCTAAAAGTAAGTGAGGAGTGAGTGAGTGCAGCATAGAAGTGGCCCATCCCCCACCTCTGCTGTACCTCCAGTCCGTGTACTACTGTGCCTATCACATTGGGGCTTTTTTCTGTCTAGTTCTTCCTAAGATTTCCCTATAAACTTTCCCACCTGGAAACATCCACTTATCTACAAGTAGTATACTTGTAGATAGAATGCCTTCCTTTTTTTTCTTTCATTGATGTTGTTGACCTGCATTCTATCTAAGTTGCTACCAAAAGACTCAGCAATGATTTGTTAAAGTGATACTAAAGGGTATTATTATTTTTTTTCTATAAAATAAAAAAGCTATCATACTTACCTGCTGGCCATCTCTTGTACCATGTCTGCAGTCTCTGCCCCTCTCCTGTAATGTATCTGTAGTCTGTGACCCTCTCCTGCAGTGCGTCTGCAGTCTCTGACCCTTTCCTGTAGTGCGTCTGCAGTCTCTGACCCTCTCCTTTAGTGTATCTGTAGTCTCTGACTCTCTCCTGTAGTGCATCTGCAGTCTCTGACCCTCTCCTGTAGTGTATCTGCAGTCTCTGACCCTCTCCTGTAGTGCGTCTGCAGTCTCTGACCCTCTCCTGTAGTGTATCTGCAGTCTCTGACCCTCTCCTGTAGTGTATCTGCAGTCTCTGACCCTCTCCTATAGTATATCTGCAGTCTCTGACCCTCTCCTGTAGTGTATCTGCAGTCTCTGACCCTCTCCTGTAGTGTATCTGCAGTCTCTGACCCTCTCCTGTAGTGTGTCTGCAGTCTCTGACCCTCTCCTGTAGTGCATCTGCAGTCTCTGACCCTCTCCTGTAGTGTGTCTGCAGTCTCTGACCCTCTCCTTTAGTGTATCTGCAGTCTCTGACCCTCTCCTGTAGTGTGTCTGCAGTCTCTGACCCTCTCCTGTAGTGTGTCTGCAGTCTCTGACCCTCTCCTGTAGTGTGTCTGCAGTCTCTGACCCTCTCCTGTAGTGCATCTGCAGTCTCTGACCCTCTCCTGTAGTATATCTGCAGTCTCTGACCCTCTCCTGTAGTGTATCTGCAGTCTCTGACCCTCTCCTGTAGTGTGTCTGCAGTCTGTGACCCTCTCCTGTAGTGTGTCTGCAGTCTCTGACCCTCTCCTGTAGTGTATCTGCAGTCTCTGACCCTCTCCTGTAGTGTATCTGCAGTCTCTGACCCTCTCCTGTAGTGTGTCTGCAGTCTCTGACCCTCTTCTTTAGTGTATCTGCAGTCTCTGACCCTCTCCTGTAGTGTGTCTGCAGTCTCTGACCCTCTCCTGTAGTGTATCTGCAGTCTCTGACCCTCTCCTGTAGTGTATCTGCAGTCTGTGACCCTCTCCTGTAGTGTGTCTGCAGTCTCTGACCCTCTCCTGTAGTGTGACATCTCTGACCCTCTCCTGTAGTGTGACAAGAGTGTCCTTTAAAAGCAAATGAAAATAAAAATTATTCTTTAATGCTTGATTGTTTTTTTTAATTTTTTTTTATAAAGTTTTGAAAACCGTTGGGCAGTGGGCTGGGCATGGGCAGTAATCGTGATGCATCGTGATGCATCGCGGAATCGAATCGTATCGAATCGCGACCCTAATAATCGTAATCGCATTGAATCGTGAGGTAAGTAAAGATGCGCAGCCCTAATATTTTCCCTCTCTCTCTCTCTCTCTCTCTCTCTCCATCTCTCTCTCCCCATCCATCTACTATATATATATATATATATATATATATATACTGTATATATGCTGTATATGTAAATGCTGTATATGTAATGAATATTTTTTTTCTAATTTTTAGGTTTCTGGCCACAGGCCAAATCATTCGCATCCCTACACCATTACTTTATGATGGGTGTTGCAACAGTTGCAAAAGTGGCACGTGAAACCTGCTTTGCAATGTGGGAGGAGCTACATGGAGATAAAATGCCAGTGCCAACAGAACAGATGTGGGAAGAAGTAATTGCTGAATTTAGGACCAAAACAGACTTTCCAAATTGCATCAGAGCTCTGGATGGAAAGCACGTTAGAGTTAGGAAGCCACCCAAATCTGGTTCACTATATTTTAATTATAAAAAATATTTTTCTATTGTACTCCTGGGATTGGTGGATGCTCATTCACGCTTCATATGTGTGGATATTGGAGCCTATGGGAGTCAGGGGGATTCGAGAATTTTTCGTGAATCCGCCCTGGGGCGTCACCTATATGAAGGCCATTTTGCGATTCCTGGATGGAGGTATCTTCCACGTACAACAGAGCCTAGCCTTCCATTGGTCATTGTAGCTGATGAGGCGTTTGGCCTTGCTGAAAACGTAATGAGGCCCTATAGTGGACAAGGACTTAGTAATACTGAAAACATTTTTAACTATAGACTCTGCTGCGCAAGATGAGCTGTCGAGTGTGCATTTGGAATATGTGGAGGGTACTCCTATCTGCAGTGCAATTGAATGTGGAAAACGCAATTAAAGTAGTTCTCGCCTGCTGTGTTCTACATAACTTTGTCATTGACAAAGAGAGAGGATCCACTGAGCCTGCACCTCCAAACCCTGCCCAGAACATTCAGTTCATGGACCTTCGCTCCACTGCTCGAGTTATGGCAATTAAAAATCAGTTTGCTGAGCATTTTGTTTCCCCAGATGGTAGCTTGCCCTGGCAGGATGCACATATCTAGTTTGGTATCTCTTTTCTATGTTTCAGTATCGTTATGTTTGAATTTTAATAAAAGTAATATAGTTTGAATTTGAATAGTTATGTTTGAATGTGAACACTACTTTACAAATAAAGGATTGTTACCCCCAAAAAATTATTGTTTTGGCTCGATAATTCTTAGGGTGGGGGGTACGATTGGGGGAGGGAGGGGGGGGGGGTGTCCTCAAACCAACAACAACCCAAACCCAAAATCTACAGAGTTGGATCACTCTGGCATGGCAGAGTCAAGTTACCCTGACATGGCAGCTGCAAACTCAGGTCACCCTGACATGGCAGAGTGGGGTCATGCAGCTGCCATGTAAGGGTGACCTGACTCTGCCATGCCAGGGTGACCCCACTCTGCCATGTCAGAGTGACTGGAGTTTAGGGTGACCTGACTCTGCCATGCCAGGTTGACCCAACTATGCAGAATTTGGGTTAGGGGCATACATACATATATATTGTAAGGGATTAGCTCGGTGGCGGGTGTGGATGACCCCTTGGGGGGTGCGTTTTCCCAGAGAGGTAGCCGACAAGTGCTTGCAAACAAACAGTGTGGTTTATTAAATGGTGTTTTCTTCACCAGGCTGTATGCAGCAAAACATCCAAAATAAAATAAAACAGAAAATAAATCCTTGCCTCTGTGGGCGGCTACCTTCTCACAACTGGAACCTGCCTAAGTGTCTGTCTCCAACCTACCGTCGGGCAGACTTCCTTGTCCTACAGCGGACACTCAATAGTCCTTTTATAATAGCTTCACAGGGCAACACAGTCCTTTGTTTCTTTCACATCAACAGTTCGTCTTCTCACCTTTGAGACGTATTCACCCTTGGTTACCGTCCCGGGCACACATCACTCCGGGGGGTCTTCTCCCAGGCCCACACATCCTGTCGGGAGGCACACGCTGACTGTCCTCCTGCTCCCAGCCCACATGGCTTCAGGACACAGCTTCTGGAGGCAGCAAACAATAGGAATTTCTCTGAACAAATTATAGAGCCTTAACTCCCTCATTCTGAACAGGTGAAGGCCTTTCAACTTCCTGCTGGCTAGCTCTGTAGCCAACACCCTAAATTAATTAATGGACTTTCTAAATCAGGTGGAAATGTATCTCCTTCCTGTGACTACATTCCCAGATTTAGCTGACTTCCTGTTACAATATATATATATATATATATATATATATATACAGTGGGGATCGAAAGTTTGGGCACCCCAGGTAAAAATTTGTATTAATGTGCATTAAGAAGCCAAGGAAAGATGGAAAAATCTCCAAAAGGCATCAAATTACAGATTAGACATTCTTATAATATGTCAACAAAAGTTAGATTTTATTTCCATCATTTACACTTTCAAAATAACAGAAAACAAAAAAATTGCGTCTGCGAAAGTTTGGGCACCCTGCAGAATTTATAGCATGCACTGCCCCCTTTGCAAGGCTGAGACCTGCCAGTGTCATGGATTGTTTTCAATCATCGTCTGGGAAGACCAGGTGATGTCAGTCTCAAAGGTTTTAAATGCCCAGACTCATCTGACCTTGCCCCAACAATCAGCACTCTGGGATCTTCTAAGCAGTTGTCTAGAAAACTGAAACTGAAAATAGTTGACGCTCACAAAGTTGGAGAAGGCTATAAGAAGATAACAAAGTGTTTTCAGATGTCAATATCCTCTGTTTGGAATGTAATTAAGAAATGGCAGTCATCAGGAACAGTGGAAGTTAACCCCTTAAGCCCCGGAAGATTTTACCCCCATTCTGACCAGGGCCTATTTTGCGATTCGGCACTGCGTAACTTTAACGGACAATTGCACGGTCGTGCGACGCTGTACCTAAACGAAGTTGACATCCTTTTTTCCCACAAACAGAGCTTCCTTTTGGTGGTATTTGATCACCTGTGCGATTTTTTGATCATGCGCTATAAACAAAAAAAGAGCATAAATTTTGCAAAAATAACAATATTTTTCACATATTTTTATATGAAATTCCCCCCAAAAAAATGTAAAAATCAAAATTTTTTAACAATTTCAGCCAATTTGTTTTATGCTACATATGTTTGGTAAAAAAAAAAATCGCAAAAAGCGTATTTTGATTGGTTTGCGCAAAAGTTATCACGTTTACTAACAAAGGGAAATATTTTTGTCATTTTTGTTGTTTTTTTTTTAACGCGTAATGGCGGCGATCTGCGATTTTTTTTTCGGTACTGCGACATTGCAGCGGACAGATCAGACGCTTGACTGACATTTTTGACACTTTGGGGTTTTTTTTTGTATACAGTAATCAGTGCTATACATATGCACTGTTACTGTAAAAATACACTGGCAGTGAAGGGGTTAACTTTTTTTGAGTGGGGGGGTGGTGTGTGTCCCTAGGGGCGTGATTCTAACTGTGATTGGCTGTGGCTTCAGGGGTAGGAACAGTGATCAACGGTCCTACATAGTAGAACCGTATAATCACGATTTCTACACCGGGGAGAATGACAGGCGGCTTGCTTACATCAGCCGCCTGCTGTTCTCCCTCTCCACCGACGATCGCCGAGTGACCGCGGGACATCGGGTCCGCCGGTCACACGCGCGGGGGGGGGGTCCGTGACCGCGCGGGAGCGCGCCTCCGGCGGCGCGCACTAGCTCCCCAGAGCCTCACAGGCTAGCGACGTAGACCTACGTCGCTCTGCCTGTGAGGGACTGACTGCCGCAGTAAATATACTGTGAGCAGTCGGCAAGTGGTTAAAGCAAGATCTGGAAGACCAAGAAAAATATCAGACAGAACAGCTCGCAGGATTGTGAGAAAAACAATTCATCCGGAAGTGGGAGGAGCAAGCAGCAGCGAGCAACTGGAGGAGTGTGTGTGGAGGAGAGCCGGGTGAGACACGTGCGGGGGAGCCGCACTAGGTCACCAGAAGCCGGCGCGGGTGCAGGGGACCGGGACAGAGAGACCGGGACAGAGAGCGGCGGGACCGGGACTAAGAGCAGCGGGACCGGGACGTGAGGGACCGGGACTGTGAGCTGTGGCGGTAGACGGCGGAGCGGCGGCTGCGGCGGAGAACGGACACCGCACAGTATTGAGGAGGTGAGTGTTCACGGAAGCAGGGGAGGAGGAGCAGCGGCAACTGGTGAGTATCTCTCTGCAGCTGTGTGACGGTGCTTTGGGACCTGTGACTGACTGAGTGACAACCAACCTGTGACTGACTGACCATAGGGATCTGTGACTGACTGACCTTGCTTGCGACCGTCAGCGAATGACAGACTGCTCTGCGACTGACAGACTGCTCTGCGACTGACAGACTGCCTGCGACTGACAGACTGTTCTACGACTGTTCTGCGACTGACAGACTGCTCTGCGACTGACAGACTGCCTGCGACTGACAGACTGTTCTGCGACTGACAGACTGTTCTGCGACTGACAGACTGCCTGCGACTGACAGACTGTTCTGCGACTGACAGACTGCTCTGTTACCGACCGACGGTGCTCTGCGACCGACCGACGGTGCTCTGCGACTGACCGACGGCGCTCTTGACTGATCGACCGTGAGTATTTTAGAGACTGGTGAGTATCTTAGCGACTAGTGAGCATCTTGCGACTGGTTAGCATCTTGCGAGGGTTAGCATCTTGCGACTGGTGAGTATATTTGCAACTGGTGTGTATCGGGTGAGTATCTTGCGACTGGTGAGATTCTTTGCGACTGGTAAGTATCTTTGCGACTGGTGAGTATCTTGCGACTGGTGAGTATCTTTGCAACTGGTGAGTATCTTTGCGACTGGTGAGTATCTTGCGACTGGTGAGTATCCTTGCGACTGGTGAGTATCCTTGCGACTGGTGAGTATCCTTGCGACTAGCGAGTATCTTTGCGACTGGTGAGTATCGTTGCAACTGGTGAGTATCTTGCGACTGGTGAGTATCTTTGCGTCTGTTGGATCTTTGCGACTGGTGAGTATCTTAGTGACTGGTTAGTATATTAGCGACTGGTGAGGACCCCAGGTTTAGTACCAGGGGAGACAGAGGTAGTGTAGGTAAGGAAGAGCAGGCCGTTAATATTATCCCCATAGAGTAGAGGGTAATAATGTCCGACAGGATTGCGGATGCCACTCAGTGCACTTCTTGCTGCATGTATGCGTTCCTTGATGAACCATTCGAGGGCGAATACTGCTGTGCAAGATGTGAGCGACTTGTTGCTCTGGTAGACCAGATCCTGGACCTACAGAACACAGTGGCAACACTGCGTGGCATCAACAACCTGGAAAGGAGCTTGGACATTACCTATCAGGCCCTGGCAGGGGCCAGCATAGAGGAGGGAGGAATAGAGGAGACGCAAGCAGCAGAGGTACGCAGCTGGGTGACCGTTAGGAATGTTAGTGGGAGGAGAGTCAGGGAGGCCAATCCTGAGTTGGTACACCCTAACAAACCTGCCGAGTTGCAGGTTGAGGGGGATATGAACTCAGGGGTGGCAGTGCTGGAGCATGCGCCCTCCCCCAGCTGCCAGGGGAGGGACGGCTCCAGGAAGAAGGGGGGCCGTAACTCAGGAAAGGTTAGAAAGGTTGTGGTAGTGGGGGACTCAATTATCAAGAGGACAGAGAGGGCAATCTGTGAAAAAGATCTCGTGAACCGAACAGTTTGTTGTTTACAGGGCGCCCGCGTTCGGCATATCGCAGATCTGGCAGACAGATTGTTGTGTGGGGCTGGGGATGACCCAGCAGTCATGGTGCATGTGGGCACTAATGACAAAGTTAAAGGTAGGTGGAGGATCCTTAAGAACGATTTCAGGGACTTAGGTAATAGATTGAGGAAAAGGACCTCCAAGGTGGTTTTCTCTGAAATACTGCCGGTACCTCGAGCCACACAGGAGAGGCAGAAGGAGATTAGGGAACTTAACAAGTGGCTGAGGAATTGGTGTAGGAAGGAGGGGTTTGGGTTCCTGGAGAACTGGGCTAACTTCTCAGTCGGCTACCGGCTCTTTAGTAAGGATTGGCTGCACCTTAATGGGGACGGTACAGCTCTTTTGGGGAGAAAGATGGCCACCAAGTTGGAGGGGCTTTTAAACTAGGAGACGGGGGGGAGGGCTCAGAAGTAGAGTCAGTCAGGAGGGAGCAGAGGACTGAAGGCAGCTGTAGTGTCAGCAGCGACAGTAGGTCCACAATGTCAATTGGCAGGTCTGTGCGGAAAAATCTCAGACCAAACAGGAATAAACATAACCGCCAATTGCGCTTAACTTCCGTAAAACTAAGAGGGGTATATGCTAATGCCAGGAGCCTAGCTAATAAAATGGATGAGTTGGAAATATTAGTATATGAGGAGGACATAGACCTTGTGGGAATAACAGAAACTTGGTTCGACCCCTCACATGACTGGCTGGCCAATATCCAAGGGTATTCGGTGTACCGGAAGGACAGGGTAGGAAAAAGAGGTCGAGGGGTATGTCTCTATGTCAAGAACAATATAAAGGTGACAGAAAGGAGTGACATTACGGATGGGATGAGCATGGATTTAGAATCTGTGTGGGTTGAACTCCATAAGGAAGGAGAAAAGGGGAAAGTAATTGTGGGGGTTTGCTATAGGCCACCTAACCAAGGGGAGGAGGTAGAGCTGGAATTTTTAGCACTAATGGGTAAAGTGGCAAAATTGGCATCAGTCATCATATTGGGGGACTTCAATTATCCCGACATTGACTGGGAAGAGGGGACTACACACTCACAGAAGGCCCGTCTATTCACGGAAACCTTACAGGATAATTACATGTCACAGTTGGTGGATTCCCCTACCAGAGAAAACGCAGTCCTGGATCTATTGCTCACTAATGACCCAGACCTAATCTCGGAGGTAGGAGTCCAGGACAACCTGGGCTCTAGCGATCACAGGATGATCACATTTAGTGTAAATAACAATATAACAAGGCAAGTGGGGAATATAAGAACCCTAAACTTCAGAAGGGCAAACTTTCCAAAATTGTACTCATTGATGGAAAGGGTAAACTGGGACCAAACCCTGGGATCCCTGACCACAGAGGAAAAATGGGAATGCTTTAGGAACATATTAAGCAAAGGCATCTTGCAGTGCATTCCTATGGGAAATAAATTTAGAAGAGACAAAGCCAAACCTGGCTGGCTAAACCGTAGCGTCAAAAAACTTATTAGGGGAAAAAAATTGGCCTTCAAGAAGTATAAATCAGAGGGCACAGTATCGGCTTTCGAGCAATACAAGTAGGCAAATAAGAAAAGTAAACAAGAAATAAAGATGGCTAAAATCATCTTTGAGAGACAAATAGTAGAGGATAGTAAAAAAAACCCAAAGAAATTCTTTAAATATATCAACAGCAAAAAAACTAAGGCAGAGCATATTGCACACATAATTAACAATGATGGGAGGATGGTTACAGAAGACACTGAAAAAGCAACTGTGCTGAATGCTTTTTTCTCGTCAGTCTTTACACAGGAAACGGAGGGGTACACTGTCCATGACTGAATGGCTAGTAGTAATACACAGGACTTGCCACTATGGCTAACAGAGGGTGAAATCAGGGAAAGGCTGGATAAACTTAACAAAACAAATCACCAGGCCCGGATGGCGTACATCCGAGAGTACTCAAGGAACTCAGTAAAGTTATATCGAGACCACTGTTCCTGATCTTTGCTGACAGTATTAGGACAGGAGATGTACCAGGGGATTGGAAGAAAGCCAACGTGATTCCGATATTCAAAAAGGGGCAGAGGCATATCCCGGGAAATTATAGGCCTGTCAGTTTGACATCAATAGTATGTAAACTTCTGGAGGGGATGATAAGGGACTATATCGTAGAGTTTGCTAAAGACAACAACATCATCAGCAGTAATCAGCACGGGTTTACAAATGGGCGTTCTTGTCAAACCAATCTCTTAACATTTTACGAGGAGGTGAGCTGTGAGCTTGATAGGGGGAGACCAGTGGATGTGGTGTACTTGGATTTCGCTAAGGCGTTTGATACAGTTCCCCACAAGCGCTTAATTTATAAAATAAGGTCTGCAGGTATCGATAGCAGGGTTTGCTCTTGGATACGGAATTGGCTTAAAAGGCGTGTCCAAAGGGTAGTAATAAACAGCGCATACTCAGACTGGTCTGAGGTGGTAAGCGGGGTCCCCCAAGGCTCAGTCTTGGGACCAACCTTGTTCAATTTATTCATAAACAACATTGAGGTCGGGATCAGTAGTTCGATATCAGTTTTTGCAGATGACACAAAATTGGCCAGGGCAATAACTTCACAACATGAAGCAGATATCCTACAGAATGACCTGGACAAAATTACAGAGTGGGCAACGACATGGCAAATGAGGTTTAACGTGGAGAAGTGTAAGGTTTTGCACTTGGGGACTAAAAACATAAAAACACAATACACGTTAGGAGGGGAACCCTTGGGGGAATCAAAAATGGAGAAGGATCTGGGAGTCTTGGTTGATGATAGATTAGGCAACAGCATGCAATGTCAAGCGGCAGCTGCCAAAGCCAGCAGAACATTAGCATGCATAAAGAAAGGGATGCATTCCAGAGATAAGACTATAATCCTTCCACTTTATAAAACTCTGGTCCGACCGCATCTGGAGTATTCTGTCCAGTTCTGGTCGCCAGTCCTCAGGAGGGATGTGTTGGAGCTGGAGAGAGTCCAGAGAAGGGCAACTAAACTAATTAGGGGATTGGAGGACCTTGACTATGAAGAGCGTCTACAATCGCTCGATTTATTCTCCCTGGAGAAGAGACGTCTGAGGGGGGACATGATAGCAATTTATAAATATCTTAATGGGGATCCCAGCTTAGAAAAAAATCTGTTCATTCGAAGGGATTGCATGAGGACTCGAGGGCATACAATGCGATTAGAGGAGAAGCGTTTTAACCTCAGGCAACGTGGGAGGTTCTTTACTGTTAGGGCTACAAGATTGTGGAATTCTCTACCACAAGAGGTGGTTTCTGCGGGTAGTATGGTGGCTTTCAAAAGACTCTTAGACTTACATCTCAAGGATCAGAACATTCAGGCGTATGTGAGATGATTACAGCCACACACACCTACACAGGTTGAACTAGATGGACTAATGTCTTTATTCAACCTCACCTACTATGTAACTATGTAAACCCACGTTTGACTGCACGATCCCTCCAGAAAGATCTGGCAGACACTGGAGTTGTGGTACACTATTCCACTATAAAGAGATACTTCATGGAAGAGTCATCAGAAGAAAACCTCTTCTACGTCCTCACCACAAAAATCAGCGTTTGAACTTTGCAAATGAACATATAGACAAGCCTGATGCATTTTAGAAACAAGTTCTGTGGACCGATGAGGTTAAAATTGAACTTTTTGGCCGGAAGGAGCAAAGGTACGTTTGGAGAAGAAGGGGCACAGAGTTTAATAAAAAGAACCTCTGTCCAACTATTAAGCAGGGGGGTGGATCAATCATGCTTTGGAGTTGTATTGCAGCCAGTGGCACAGGGAACATCTAGAACGAGTAGGGAACGAGTAGAAGGAAAAATGGATTCAATAAAATTTCAGCAAATTTTGGATGGTAACTTGATGCCATCTGTGAAAAAGCTGAAGTTAAAGAGAGGATGGCTTCTACAAATGGATAATAATCCTAAACACACCTCGAAATCCACGGGGGATTACATCAAGAGGCGTAAACTGAAGGTTTTGCCATGGCCTTCACAATCTCCTGACCTCAACATAATTGAAAATCTATGGATAGACCTTAAAAGAGCAGTGCGTGACAGACAGCCCAGAAATCTCAAAGAACTGGAAGACTTTTGTAAGGAAGAATGGGCAAAGATACCTCAAACAAGAATTGAAAGACTCTTGGCTGGCTACAAAAAGCGTTTACAAGCTGTGATACTTGACAAAGGGGGCAGTACAAGATATTAACTCTGCAGGGTGCCCAAACATTTGCAGATGCCATTTTTTTGTTTTCTGTTATTTTGAAAGTGTAAATGATGGAAATAAAATCAAACTTTTGTTGACATATTATAAGAATGTCTAATCTGTAATTTGATGCCTTTTGGATATTTTTCCATCTTTCCTTGGCTTCTTTATGCACATCAATACAAATTTTTACCTGGGGTGGCCAAACTTTCCATCCCCACTGTATACATGCATATATATATGTATATATATATATATATATATATATATATATATATATATATATATATATATATATATATATATATATATATATATACATATATATATATATATATATATATATATATATACATACATACACACGCACAGATATATATATATATATATATATATATATATATATCTGTGTGTATATATGTGTATATATATATATATATATATCTATCACATATATACATGTGTATATATATATATATGCAGAGCTTTGCGAAAGTATTCGCCCCCCTCGAACTTTTCAAACTTTTGCCACATTTTAGGCTTCAAACATAAAGATATAAAACTGTAATTTTTTGTGAAGAATCAACAACAAGTGGGACACAATCATGAAGTGGAACAAAATTTATTGGATATTTCAAACTTTTTTAACAAATAAAAAACTGAAAAATTGGGTGTGCAAAATTATTCAGACCCCTTAAGTTAATACTTTGTAGCGCCACCTTTTGCTGCGATTACAGCTGTAAGTCGCTTGGGGTATGTCTCTATCAGTTTTGCACATCGAGAGACTGAAATTTTTGCCCATTCCTCCTTGCAAAACAGCTCGAGCTCAGTGAGGTTGAATGGAGAGCGTTTGTGAACAGCAGTTTTCAGTTCTTTCCACAGATTCTCGATTGGATTCAGATCTGGACTTTGACTTGGCCATTCCAACACCTGGATATGTTTATTTGTGAACCATTCCATTGTAGATTTTGCTTTATGTTTTGGATCATTGTCTTGTTGGAAGACAAATCTCCGTCCCAGTCTCAGGTCTTTTGCAGACTCCATCAGGTTTTCTTCCAGAATGGTCCTGTATTAATTATGATAGCTTTTATTGCGCTGGATGTCCTCCCTTTTAATACCCCATAATGACAAAATGAAAGAAGTTTGTTTGAAACCTTTGAACATTTATTAAAAAAAAAAAAAGGAAAAAATCCCATGTACATAAGTATTCACAGCCTTTGCCATGACACTCAAAATTAAACTCAGTTGCAGCCTTCGAAGCTGCGACTGATCATCCTTGAGATGTATCTACAACTTGATTGGAGTCCACCTGTGGTAAATTCAGTTGATTGGACATCATTTGAAAAGGCACAAACCTGTCTATATAAGGTCCCACAGTTAACAGTGCATGTCAGAGCACAAACCAAGCCATGAAGTCCAAGGAATTGTCTGTAGACCTCTGAGACAGCATTGTATCGAGACACAGATCTGGGGAAGGGTGCAGAAAATTTTCAGCAGCATTGAAGGTCCCAATGAGCACAGTGCTCTCCATCATCCTTGAATGAAAGAAGTTAGGAACCACCAGGACTCTTCCTAGAGGGGGCTGCCCAGCCAAACTGAACGATCAGGAGAGAAGGCCTTAATCAGGGAGGTGACCAAGTACCCGATTGTCACTCTGACAGAGCTTTAGCATTTCTGTGTGTAGAAAGGAGAACTTTCCAGAAGAACAACCATCTCTGCAGCACTCCACCAGTCCAATCAGGCATCTATGGTAGAGTGGCCTGAAGGAAGACACTCCTCAGAAAAAGGCACATGACAGCCCACCTGGAGCCTGTCGAAAGGCACCTGAAAGACTCTTAGACCACGAGAAAGAAAATTCTCTGGTCTGATGAAACAAAGCTTGAACTCTTTGGCCTGAATGGCAAGCGTCATATCTGGAGGAAACCAGGCACCACTCATCACCTGGCCAATACTATCCCTACAGTGAAGCATGATGGTGGCAGCATCAGGTTGTGGGGATATTTTTTGGTGGCAGGAACTGGGAGACTAGTCAGGATTGAGGGAAAGATGAATGCAGCAATGTCCTTGATGATAACCTGCTCCAGAGTGCTATGGACCTCAAACTGGGATGAAGGTTCATCTTCAAACAGGACAATTACCCCATGCACACAGCCAAGATAATAAAGGAGTGGTAATGGGACAACTCTGTGAATGTCCCTGAGTGGCCCAGCCAGAGCCCAGACTTGAACCCGATTGAACATCTGTGCAGAGATCCGAAATTGGCTGTGTACTGATGCTCCCCATTCAACCTGATGGAGCTTGAGAGGTCCTTTAAAGAAGAATGGGAGAAACTGCCCTAAAAATAGTTGTGCCAAGCTTGTAGCATCATACTCAAAAAGACTTGAGGCTGTAATTGGTGCCAAAGGTGCTTCAAAGTATTGAGCAAAGGCTGTGAATACTTTTTTACATGGGATTTTTTTCCTTTTTTATTTGTAATAAATTTGCAAAGATCTAAAACAAATGCCTTTCACGTGGTCATTATGGGGGTATTGTTTAGAATTTTGAGGAAAATAATACATTTTAGAATAAAGCTGTACCATAACAAAATGCGGAAAAAGTGAAGTGCTGTGAATACTTTCTGGATGCACTGTTACTAAAGGCAAAACTTTGTTTTAAGTTTTGGATAAGCTGGAGAGGTATTAGAACACTTGTCAGAGTTTTTTTTGCCATCTGTGCCAGCCGTAGGGAGTTATGACAACCATTGTCACCAAAACGGGAATAGAGGGGAAATCGTCCAGTAGTTCTGGTGACCCTGGTGACAACCAGGTCAAATGATAAAAAAAAATCACAGTAGTTAAAACCCTCACTTACTCCATCCAAGATAAAAATAATGGTTTGCTTTGCCTCTATTTGCCCTGTGCCACCACTAGAGGGCAACTTTGATAACACCTTGAAGATCTTCACCTTCACAATAGGAATGGCTCTGCAGACTTGCTCTGCTTTTGTAAATGCTTCCGACTGTGAGAGTGAGCAATAAACAGCATATCAGGATATTATGCAAGTGCGGGATATTTTCTCACCTGCATCCAGCCCCCTATCTTTACAGCTCGTCAGCTTTCGTCTCAGTTATTTCCTTTGGTTCCTTTATAACATTATTGTTACGCTGTATACGTTTAAGAAGAAAAGTGTTTTTTCCTGTTAAGTCATGTGCAGCTGGTGGCAGTTGGTGGGGAAGGGGGGGATCCAAGAACTGCCAGAATGTCACAAGATGATTATACAACCTTCCTTCTTTCGCAGTCCCCAGAGGTGTGACTGTATGCTAACAAAGTCATTATTTTAGAATGTTAAACCCTACCGTGGGGATCACATGGCAAGCAAAAAAATGGAGCTGAAATGCTGGAGAAATAAATATTTCTCAATTGCATTTTACAAGAAAATATATCATACAAAACTTTTTGTTTACATTAATGAAGAACTGTTTGCATGAAAACCTCGTCACCTAATTCAAGCGAAATGAAAATTCAGGAAGACAAGCATAATTTCTGAGGAACGAACACTTGTACAGTCAGCATACTGGAGTCTTTTTTACAGTAAATAAGAATTCCAGATATGGTATATTTTTACATAGTAGCTGGACCAACATTAACTATGTACAGTATCTCACAAAAGTGAGTACACCCCTCACATTTTTGAAAATATTTTATTATATCTTTTCATGTGACATCACTGAAGAAATGACACTTTGCTACAATGTAAAGTAGTGAGTGTACAGCTTGTATAACAGTGTAAATTTGCAGTCCCCCCAAAATAACTCAACACACAGCCATTAATATCTAAACCGCTGGCAACAAAATTGAACACACCCCTAAGTCACAATGTCCAAATTGGGCCCAAAGTGTCAATATTTTGTGTGGCCACCATTATTTTCCAGCTCTGCCTTTACCCTCTTGGGCATGGAGTTCCCCAGAGCTTCACAGGTTGCCACTGGAGTCCTCTTCCACTCCTCCATGATGACATCACGGAGCTGGTGGATATTAGAGACCTTGCGCTCCTCCACCTACTGTTTGAGAATGCCCCACAGATGCTCAATAGGGTTTAGGTCTGGAGTCATGCTTGGCCAGTCCATCACCTTTACCCTTAGCTTCTTAAGCAAGGCAGTGGTCGTTTTGGAGATGTGTTTGTGGTCGTTATCATGTTGGAATACTGCCCTGCGGCCCAGTCCCTGAAGGGACGGGATCATGCTGTGCTTCAGTATGTCACAGTACATGTTGGTATTCATGGTTCCCTCAATGAACTGTAGCTCCCCACAGTCGGCAGCACTCATGGAAAACCAGACCATGACACTACCACCACCATGCTTGACTGTAGGTGAGACACACTTGTCTTTGTACCCCTTACCTGGTTGCCTCCACACACGCTTGACCCCATCTGAACCAAATAAGTTTATCCTGGTCTCATTAGACCGCAGTACATGGTTCCAGTAATCCAGGTCCTTAGTCTGCTTGTCTTCAGTAAACTGTTTGCGGGCTTTCTAGTGCATCATCTTTAGAAGAGGCTTCCTTCTGGGACGACAGTCATGCAGACCAATTTGATGCAGTGTGCGGCGTATGGTCTGAGCACTGACAGGCTGACCCCCCCACCCCTTCAACCTCTGCAGCAATGCTGGCAGCACTCATACGTCTTTTTACAGACAACCTCTGGATATGGTTAAATGGGGGTGATGGTGCGCCTCAAGGGTGAAATAAATAAACATAAGTTGGAGTGCTTACAGGTATTAGTTTCACAATTGTTGGGTGAATCTCATAATCTTAAAATACAGTTGTGCATAAATACATAAATATCATTAAAAACTTGTGACAAAATTACTAATTATCTAAAGTGCTCGGTGCTTACGGTGATATGTCTCCTTAAAATAAACAAAATACAACAGAATGCTGACAAGTATGTGATTATTCAAATCCGCATAAATAAATGTCCAATAAAAGGTTTATCTTCAATCCAATTAAAAAAACGATTCAAAGGTGCATTATTGTGAAAATAAATGATGTGACTCATTTCCTCCACCTTGTGCCACTTCTAGGTGTGCTAAATTCTCACCTCAAACAAGAGGGTCAAACGCCTGTGTTAAATGCCTTTTCTCCAGCGTGGTATCTTATGGCTCCCGGGTCCTTCCTAAGGGATCCTGTGTATATTCCCGGTCAGGGATTTGTATCTGGGACTCCTTACATGCGGGTTCCTTCTTTAGTAACTCCACCTCAGGGGCTCATTAAATAGATAAGGCCATCATGGTGCAGTATTAAAAACTCTTTTTATTGTAAATAAAGTAATGCACTTAAAGTTTTAGTTCTTGTTTTCAGCATAAAACATGTGTAAACAGCGCTATGGGGACTCCGTCCCGTCCGACACGTCACTTCCGTTTTTTTGGGTACCTCCTACGCGTTGCGTCACGGAATCACGTGACTTCCTCAGGGAGTGCCCTTAGCTGGATGTGACGCACTTAATATACCGGCAGAGCCGGAAATGTGTAAACCACCATTTTGGAAAATCTATGTACTTGAATCCCGGCGGAAATAATGAATCCGCCATCTTGCCAATTCTCATACCCACTGTTCTCTATTACGATTACATCTATTTTAGCAATTGTTTACACCGGAAGTGAGGTTGATATCGCTGTGTACTTCTTTTCTACAAATATATATCTCCATAAATCTTTATCAAATACGCTATTCCAACAGATATACATATTAAAAACAAAACCTAAAGCCATAGTAAAAAGGAGAAAAACAAATGCTGTATACTTCCTCTCTACAAAATATATGTCTCCATAAATCCTATATGAATACTCTATTCCGGCATATATTAAAATTATAGCCTAAAGCCCTAATAAAAAGAGAAGAAGAACTGCTGAGGAGAACGTACTATATTAAAACCATAATTATTCTCTTTATATATTAATCAAAATGTTTGGAATATTCTTTATATATTATTTATTGATTATATTGACAACTACAACCCCATTTCATAGATATCCTTTAAAATGTATTTATTTCAACAGCATAGATCTATTAAAATTCCTAGTTAAGATATATTCCTTTATAAAATATTTTTAAAATGTTTTTATTTCTTATTAAAAATGCCTGTGGGTGAGGGAATTAGATTAGATATAAGAACTAAAGAAATGTGTTTCATTATAAAATTGATTAATCAAAACTTCATAGGCAATGTTATTAGGTACTGTCAGTGTGCTAACCTTACCATAGGTGTATACCTCTGGATATGACACTGAGCACATGCACTCAACTAGTAGAACCTGTCCTGTTAAACCGTTGTATTCCACCGTGCTGCAGCTCAGTTTCAGGGTCTTGGCAATCTTCTTATAGCCTAGGCCATCTTTATGTGGAGCAACAATTGTTTTTTCCAGATACTCAGAGAGTTCTTTGCCAGGAAGTGTCATGTTGAACTTCCAGTGACCAGTATGAGAGAGTAACACCAAATTTAACACACCTGCTCCCCATTCACACCTGAAACATTGTAACACTAAAGAGCCACATGACACCGGGGAGGGAAAATGGTTAATTGGGCCCAGTTTGGACATTTTGACTTAGGGGTGTACTCACTTTTGTTACCAGCTGTTTAGACATTAATGGCTGTGTGTTGAGTTATTTTGAGAGGACAGCTAATTTACACTGTTATACAAGCTGTACACTCACTACTTTACATTGTAGCAAAGTGTAATTTCTTCAGTGTTGTCACATGAAAAGACATAATAAAATATTTACAAAAATGTGAGGGGTGTACTCACTTTTGAGAGATACTGTATATACCATACCTGGCTGATGCCCCTGGAAGATGAAAATGACTGAAGAAGATACAGCTCCTCCAGTGACCTCCGTTTGCTTCCAGGTCCCATGCTGAGCAGCTGGCCTGCTGCATTCTGAAAACAGGAGGTCAGCCATTTAGCATAGGCGCCATTCAAAGAGTAATTGTATTTTCTGAATAAATGTAAATTATTCTCAAATTAGATGAGGTGGAGAGTGTGAACATACCTATTAAGTACTAGCCCAGGGAGCAAATCCTGCTCCTTAGCTCAGTCCTTCACTAGTCTATATGCCTGCTGATTCCTGTTTTGTTCTTCATACTCTTTTAAATTTATGTAGCACTACTCCCTTGGGAGCTGCTGGCTACGGATCCCCCTGGGTTACCCATAGCAACAACATCACGGTTTAGCATTTTCAAAGTGCTTTGCTCAGTCACGAAACAGTCTAGGGGTTTTGTTTTTTTTTTGTAGTTTTTTTTGATAACTTGGATAGGAGAAGGGATGAGTGGGATACTCCAACTTGAATAAACTATGCACAATTTGCTGGGACTTCTAGAGATAACTGAGTGCCGCAAGGCCGCTGCTTCACCTTGTCATTAGCAGTGAAGAAAAAATCGAATGGACTTGTATTGCTCTGTGAATCGCTCTTCAGGGCCCAACTAGGCACCACCTTTATCCCTATTCTTCAGGGTTCTACACGGCACCCCCTTTACTATACTTCTCTCTGTGTGAGCTAGCTCCTTGATCCCCTGACTTCACTGGAGTGGTCCCCTTCCTGGGCCGACCCTTGGCAAGTCCCACAGTACTCACGAACACTCTTTTTTTTATAGAGAGAGACTCTGCCAGCAACTCCACCGTCAGCTACACTGGATCCTCTGCAGCTCAGCTCCACACCTGGCTCACTAGGCCGACTGCCCAAGGCCACCTTCCTCATACAAAGTAGGAGGAGAGACCAGCCATCTGCCTCCTCCTGGGACTCTGCTTTTCGCCAAAGACACCCTGTCACATGTCCCCCCCCCCCGGCTTTTATGAGCAATCCCAGGATGCATTGCAAGAATGCCCTCCCACTGGGACTCCCACAAAAGCCAATGTGTCATTGGCTGGGTATCCTCCACTGTCCAACAAGCTCCCTTATTGGTTACAGTGGGTACACTCCTTTAGACCCAGTGATTCACACCTGGAGACATGCAACAGGCAACCTAACAGATCAGGCTCCCCTGATAAGCAGAAGGAGCAATATATGCTTTTTCCTAGCACCTACCTAGTAGGGTGCTACATCTACCTATGTCAATTTTGCACACATTTGTAATGCTATTTTTCATATCCATCTTTATTGATTCCACCAAACTCAGTTGAATTATCTAACTAATCAAATTAAAGCAGAACTACATTGTATCTGAGCACAATAAACCAAAAATGCTGCTTAATTCATTTTTAATGTTCAAAACAAACTCCCCTATCCACCCATGTCTCTATGCTTTATGTTTCTGAGCACTCACTTAGAAAAACAACCCCTAGCATTTCTGGGCATGACCATGTTGAGTAAGGGAAAATTATTAATGTAGCAATTACACCTGGAATCAATCTCCCCTTACCTTAGGCACACAGGCAGGAAGGTGTGCTTAGCTGAGAAAACAACTCCTCCCCTCCCGAAGACTCCTGGAATGTATGACATTGCCTAGTCATGGAAACTAGAAAGTAACTAAGAAATGTAAAAAATAGTTTAAAACAAGTAAATATCATATACTTTCCTATCTATTTACTAATGCTAGCAGCAAAGGGATTCAAAGTAGTCAATGATGATTGAGAGAGTGAAGTTCTTCTTTGAAGCTTAAGTTTAGTCATTTTTTTTTTATCAGCACCAGGGATGATACTTATATTGAATCAAATGTGTCCCTTGTGCTGGTGGCTGCTCTGTTTGTTGAACTACTCTTTCTTCTGTCCCCCCCCCCCTGAAGCTGGGTCTTCCAGTGTTCCGAGGGGGGGGGGGTTAAATATGTAAATATGAGCTGCTAAGCCACACACTCATAAAAATTGCCCATTCCATCCCCCCACTCTATTAATAAAAGTGGTAATATCACTTCCTGCAATGAAAGGCATCCTCTATGAATTGAGGAGACGGGCATTTCATTCATCTGCCTGTCCTCTCAGTGGAAGAAATGTCCCTTGTGTTGATTAAAAAGAAAACGTTAACCTAGAAGGTAGGTTTAGCTTTTTTAGAAAAAAAAATTAAAGGTGAACACCTTACACCCTCCTAACACCTCCCCCCAGCCCCCGCCCCCAGTCTCCCATGTACTTACCTCTGTGGGTGATGTGCTCTCAGTGCCAACAGCTAGTGCAGCGTCCGGGGATTTTAAAGGCCTGCTATTTTCCCTCTTCTCTGTGCAGGGCTTCCAGGACAGATCAGAGTAATGCTCTGTGCCCGTGCTGACCAATGAGAATTGCTCCACCCAATGAGGTAAGTACAGCAGTGACCGATAGGGCGTGGGGAGGTTGCACAGTATTAGGTCACTTTTTCATTTTTTCTGAAAAGGTGAACTTAAACTTTAAAGCGGAGTTCCACCCAAATGTGGAATTTCCGCTCATTTGCTTCCTCCCCCCCCTCCAGTGCCACATTTGGCACATTTCAGGGGGGAACGGGTACCTGTTTTTGACAGGTACCCTTCCCCACTTCCGGGAAATGGCGACGTGGCGAAGTGAGGTCCCCTCCTCCTACCCCCCGCCGCCGAGCCAATCCGAATGCGCAGCAGTGACCCGCCCGTGAAGCTGGAAGGCTTCACTGACAGGTTCCCTTACCGGCAATGGCGGTGGCAGCACCCGACAGCCGATGGAAACATCGGCTGTGGTGCCGACATCGCTGGACTTCAGGACAAGTAAGAATCCTAATATTAAAAGTCAGCAGCTACAGTATGTGTAATTTTTGGAGGGGGGGGGGCGGAACTTTAAAGCTTTAAGTATAAGTGCCCATTCAGACTGGCGCGACACGACTTGCTGGGGCGACCTGTGACAGCGTGCAACGCGACCTCGGCGCGACTTGCAGGGACTTCATATAATTGAAGTCAATGCAAGTCGCCTCCAGGTCGCCCCAAAGTAGTACAGGACCCTTTTTCTAAGTCGGAGCGACTTGTGTCGCTCCTATTATAACGGGTCCTGTGCTAATCAATAGCGAGCGACCGACCGCGACTTGTCAGGCGACCAAGTCGCCTGACAAGTCGCGCTAGTGTGAATGGACCCTAATAAGACAGGATAACACGTCCCAATATGAGGAGGGGGCCAAGGGCAACCAAAACCCACACCAAGAAACTAACGCTTTACAAAAATACTATTTAAAAACAAATTAGTCAAATTTATTCTCTAATAACACAAATATAATAGTTAAACATTGAGGGGGTTTATTGCTCATTTAAACTGTATATACATCCAAAACATGTATTTTTAGTTTTAGAAAGTGTAAGGAAGGGTTGTTACAACCCCTATCCAGTTACTTATTGTATTGTCTTGTGTCCTGCTGCAGAGATTTTCCTTTACTTCCTGTTCCGTGGATACAACAGGAAATGAGAGGAAATCTCTTTCAGTGAGAATGGTCACCTGGACAATTATAGGGGTGAATCGCCCCAGTTGGGACACAATCAGCAATAAACACTTGAAAAATGTTCTGATTCTTCACGCACTCCATCCAAATCTTAAAAAAATGCCTGTACATGTAAATACACTTTAGGGATAATCTATCGAGCCATACAAAACATTCATTTATAGCTTTTGGGCATTTGTTCGTTTAATATTTTTATTTTAGCATATTTACCACTACATACATATTTCCTGTCTCATAGGCTTTTTACCAGGATCAGAGATGCGGTGAGTCAGAGTGACACACCGCACCACCGATCACCGCTCTGCGCGCCCCGTCATATGACGGCCAGTCAGGATAGAGCAACCACTTTGCGGCCGTCATTTTGCTATATGAAGGGTGGAAAGTGGTGAAAACCTTGTTTCTTTGTAAATTTTCTCATTGCATGTGCAGGATCCTGCTGCTTTGCAGTAAAACATAAAATACTTTCTTATTGAATTTTTATAGAAAACTAGAGTGTATTATGACCACTAGATAGAGCTAAGGATCATGGGGATTACATTATTAAAGAAATAATGGGCATGTTCAGTACCAGATTTGTGTCAAAAATTGTCTTTATTTTTCAAAACTTTAAATTTGCATAATATCTGCCCATATCGGCCGATACCGATACGTTGTGACCAAAATATCGGTATTAGCCCTGAAAAAAATGTTCACAATCTGAGTGATGATATTGCAGTGTCATTCACAAAACCAAAGGGACTTTTTATAATACATTCTTGGGACGGATGTCACACACATTCATGCATGCTGCATGAATTCTGGCCATATTTTCTATCCCTAGTCTGAACCCAGCTGAGTTATCCTGGCAGGAAGCTGTCACTGCTGACAGCCAATCATAAGCAGCCGGAGGTGTTCCCTGTCACGAAGCAGGAAAGCTCAGGTTGGTTCAAACTCGTGACCAAACCTGCCTGAGCTCATCCCTACTGATGAGATGAGATGGGAGAAATCCCACTAAACCATTTACAGCTCCTTTTCCCAGATAGCAAGCAATTGATCTGCAAGTTTAAAAATGACTCGCTAAGCTATTGCTGAACTTGCCAGGCTTCACAAATTTGTTGCACAATTGCAGCAAGTCTGCATTGGATGACTCCAGATCAATCTTTCTTTAGAAAATTCTGCAAATCTACTGCAAGTTCTGGTTTAGTTATGTTTTGCAATAGTCATCCCACCACAGGGGTCACTGTGACTTGCAGAGCTCTTGCTGTAGACTCACCACTTTGCAACATTGCTCTTGCTAGAGACTTGCCACACAAATGTGCTATGAATTGGAAAAGAGTCAACTAGAACTGCTTTGCAAGTGTACAACTTGCCAGTTAAAATGTACAGCAAGTTAGGCCCACCGCTGTCTGATCCGATTCTGCCTGCAAAATCCAGACGGATGGTACCATCCGTCTGGCAAATTGGATGGAAACGGACCGGTGGTCAGTTCCCATCCGATTTCCCCATAGAGGCGAGTGGGACTGTATCCGTGTCTGCTCTGCACAGGGGAGCGGACAGGACCTGTCATCCGCCTGCTAGGCAGAGAGATCCCCCCGCTGAGAAAGCAGAATCCGTTCCACGGAGGCGCCTGTGTGTAAGTGGCCTTAACAAGGCTAAAGCCCCGTACACACGTACCGATTGTCGGCCGTAAATATTCGGCCGACGACCGATCGGCCGATTGTAGGCTTGTTAGTATGATGCTTCCGACAGCGCATTTCCGGCCGAACAGAATCTGTTGTGCAGGCATTAAAATTTTTGTATGCCAACACCAGAACGGCCGATTGTTCGCCAGTCAGTACAGAATGCGGCCGACAAACAGCCGATTAGCAAGACTGGGCATGCTCAGAAAAGAAAAAACACAGGGAAAGTAAACCATCACATGACATCACTTCTGCAGTCGGCTGTTGTTGGCCGACAAAATTTGTGTGCAGTCTTTTGCAGTTTTCAGCCGACACGACAGCCCTGGACAAAAGACGGCCGATCGTTCGGCCGACGTTCGCTACGTGTGTACGGGGCTTTACAGTTCAACACTGCCACAAACTTGTGGCCCGTTATTCTTACTATCTGGGTTAGTGGTAATCTACAATTTTCTAAATTGTACAGCAAAAATGCAGATGAGAAAATGTAAACAAATGTGACTTTAAAACCTAAAACTGTATTAAACTGAAGACTAAAAATGTAATATATCACGGCTTACCAATCATTAGATGTGGTCGTGGCTGGGACAAGGGTTGGGCGGAAGGGAGAGCTGCCCTTGGCCCTGTGGTATCATGTGAGGTGGGGGGGCGGCATTGACGAGGACGAGGGGGGGGATTTGTGTTGGAAGGGGGAATTTAGGGGACGGCAGGGGTGTGTATTATTCTAGGAGGGGAATTTTTTTTTTTTTGGGGCGAGGGAGGAGTGCTAAGAGTGATGATTTAGGGGGATATGTGTTGGGAGGGGGGAAATAATATTTGGGGGAAATTTGTGTTGGGAGGGGAAAATTTGAAAGAGGGGGGGGGGAGAAGATGTGTGCTAAGAGGGGAAATCTTAGAGTAGAGGATTTGTGCTAGGAGGGATACATTTTTTTTTGGGGGGGGGGGGATTTCAGCAGGGGGCAGATTTGTACAGGCCTAGGGGTAAGCATCAAGATTAGTGCTCTGTGTTTTTTTTTGGGGGGAGGGGATTTTGCTGATGCAAATTACTCACATCTTGGTGGGGGCGCAGTTTGGCATGTTCGCCCTGGGCTCTAGATTACCTTTTCCCGGCACTGGATGTGGTTGCTTCATTAGTTTCCTTTTTTAAGCTTTCTTTACTATGTTTTCACCTGGTTATCTGGGCAGTAACACACCTCCTGTCATAGGTGTGCGCAACCTAATGCATTAGGGTGTGCACACCAAAGCTCAAACACACTCTACCAATCACTCACGATGTTCATTCAGAAAGGGAGGGGGCCAGCAAATTATATATTTACTAGCCTCTTTCCCCACTCATCCTAAAACCTCCCCACAGCAGCAGCCAGCTGGAGAGGAGAGGAGGGAAGCCGGAAGAGCTGTGGGGGTAAGGGGGAGGGGAGCCAGGGCAGTAGGGAGAATCTGTGCTGCACAGGGTGATTAGGGTGTGCCTGGGCACACCTGGCACACCCTGTGCGCACACCTATGCCTCCTGTATTAGAGTGCCTGCACTGTGGATGAAGGAGCACAGGGGGACCTTTGGACAGCAGCATTGTTAACCACTTAAGCCCCGGAAGATTTTACCCCCTTCCTGACCAGGGTTTTTTTTGCGATTTTTTACTGCGTGACTTTAACGGACAATTGCGCGGTCGTGCGACGCTGTACCTAAACGAATTTGACGTTCTTTTTTTCCCACAAACAGAGCTTTCTTTTTGTGGTATTTGATCACCTGTGCGATTTTTTGATCATGCGCTATAAACAAAAAAAGAGCGTCAATTTTGCAAATATAACAATATTTTTCACATTTTTTTTATATGAAATTCCCCCAAAAAAATGTAAAAATCTAAATTTTTTAATATTTTCGGCCAATTTTTTTATGCTACATATGTTTGGTAAAAAAAAATCGCAAAAAGCGTATTTTGATTGGTTTGCGCAAAAGTTATTGCGTTTACTAACAAAGGGAAAGATTTTTGTCATTTTTGGTGTTTTTTTTTAACGAGTAATGGCGTCGATCTGAGATTTTTTTTGCGGGACTGTGACATTGCAGTGGACAGATTGGACCCTTGACTGACATTTTTGACACTTTTGGGGTTACCAGTGACATTACTGCAGTAATCAGTGCTATACATATGCACTGTTACTGCAAAAATGACACTGGCCGGGAAGGGGTTAACTGTATTGGAGAGGGAGGGGTTAAGTGTGTCCTAGGGGCGTGTTTCTAACTGTGATTGGACATGGCTACTAGTGTAAAAACAGAGATCAACGGTCCTACATAGTAGAACCATCTGATCTCCATTTTTACACAGGGGAGAATAACAGGGGGCTTTGTTTACGTCAGCCGCCTGCCTTTCTCCCTTCCCGGCGAATGATCGCGTGTGACCGGCGGACCCGATGTCCGCCGGTCACTCGCGAGACAGGTTTTGTCTCAACCCTGTAACTGCTATATCTGCAGGACAGCTTGTTCTGTTGAAAAATAGCAGGCTTACTGTAAGGATGACCAGGTGAAAAAGTAAAGAAAGCCTAAAAAAAGAAAACGAATGCTGCCACCACATCTAAGAATTGGTACTGTGTAGCATAATAAAGGTTTTCTCTAATAGTACTTTAATTTACAATAAACAGTACTAATATGTGCTCACAGAAAATACACTATATTTCCCTTTTAAAGGCAAGGCTGTGTCTCAGACTGTTAAATCGGAAAATGCCAGAGAATGATAGATTTTTTTCCATATATAATTAGTCTGCATACCGGACATGTCAGTATTCCTTGCACAGGGAAAGGTCATATGGATAAGCCTATAGCTGAACCTTATCTTTCTGATCAGAGATGTTCTACAGTTTTTGTGTATGACACACACGTTTGGCGAAAGCAGAAATGTCATAGTCCCTTTTAGGAAGTGTATCCTATGAATAGCCAAGTCTATCCTAAATGTTTCCGTCAACATCCTACAGACCTTGAAAGAGGAGAAAAAAATCCCAGAAATAGAAAAGGAGAACATTGCTCTATTCTCCGTTTTATGCCTTTAGATGCTAAATAAGGCACATAGGATAGAACAAAGGGAACAATTCAAGCTGACATAGTTTTCTGGTCTTTGGGGAACAATACTGGGGAACCGTAATATTTCCACCATGCCACAGGCAGCAGGAAGGCCGTTTTGTTGTAGGTATTCTTCTGGTTAACAGAATTGTGAATGAGGAGTGTTACTGCAATGACTGCTACGCCACAAACATTTGTAATGTAAAACACAAAAGAATATGCTTCAGGAACAATCCTGAGAATAGTGCTGACCTGTTTGTCTATAGCAGTCTTTTTTCAACCTTTGTAACCTGAAGAACCCATTAACCGCTTGCCGACCGCCGCACGACTATTTACTGCGGCGTTCAGCCCCTCACAGGCAAAGCAACGTAGGGCTATGTCGCTAGCCTGTGAGGCTCTAGGGAGCGAGCGCGCACCGCCGGAGGCACGCTCCCGCTCCCGCGCAGTCACGGACCCCCCCCCCCGCGCGCGTGTGCCCGGCAGACCAGATGTCCGCCGGGCACTCGCGAACGTCCTTTACTAATGTAAACAAAGCCGCCTGTCATTCTTCCCTGTGTAAGAATGGAGATCAGACGGTTCTACTATGTAGGACCGTTGATCTCTGTTCTTACACTAGTAGCCACAGCCAATCACAGTTAGAAACACACCCCTAGGACACACTTAACCCCTCCCTCTCCAATACAGTTAACTCCTTCACTGCCAGTGTCATTTTTACAGTAACAGTGTATAGCACTGATTACTGTAGTAATGTCACTGGTTCCCCCAAAAGTGTCAAAAATGTCAGTCAAGGGTCCTATCTGTCCGCCGCAATGTCGCAGTCCCGCAAAAAAAATCGCAGATTACTCCTTAAAAAAAAAAACAACAAAAATGACAAAAATCTTTCCCTTAGTTAGTAAACGCGATAACTTTTGCACAAACCAATCAAAATACGCTTTTTGCGATTTTTTTACCAAACATATGTGGCATAAAACAAATTGGCCGAAAATTTTTAAATTTTTTTGGGGGAATTTCATATAAAAAAATGTGAAAAATATTGTTATTTTTGCAAAATTATCGCTCTTTTTTTGTTTATAGCGCATGATCAAAAAATCGCACAGGTGATCAAATACCACCAAAAGAAAGCTCTGTTTGTGGGAAAAAAAGGACGTCAAATTCGTTTAGGTACAGCGTTGCACGACCCCGCAATTGTCCGTTAAAGTCACACAGTGCCGAATCGCAAAATAGGCCCTGGTCAGGAAGGGGGTAAAATCTTCCGGGGCTTAAGTGGTTAAATAATGTTCAGGTCTCAAAACCTATCCATTGGGGGACAGCTGGAAAATTGCCCCTTTATTGATCAGAATGCCAGACAGCTAAAGAGATCACTGCTATCATGCCGCTAGTTCTGCCAAGTCCAATTATAATTATATCTCCCCCCAGAACTATGCAGGCACCATCAAACAAGAGGTAAATCAGCCCTAGCCCAAGGAACCTCTGGAGAAACCCTGATTAAGAATGGCTATTCTATACCCTGGACAAACTGTCAACTGATTAATGTGAAGCTAGTGTTTTCAGTGAGTTCCTATTTTGATGTACTATTGTAAAATGATCCAAGAATTTGTCCCAACCCAAAAAGTTGCAAACCCAAAATGTATGTCATAGTTACATAATGCCTCAGGTTGGAAAAAAATAAATAAATAGAATAAATAAATAAATAGAAAGCATCCATGTACCGAACCCTATGCCCACAGTTGATCCAGAGGGGAAAAGTAAATTGCTTCCCGATTTCCCAGAAGGCAACCAGCCATTTCCTGGATCAAAATCTCTGGTGTTATCAAAATGTATTAATTAAATGTTAATATCTAGTTCTATTTTGTGCATTTAGGAATGCATCCAACACTTTTTTTAAAAAATCTACCTCTGGCCAGAACTAGTTATTGAGGAAGTCTATGCCACATTTTCACAGCTCTTTCTGTGAAAAAGCCTTTCTATATCTCTTTTCCCCCAGAGGTAAAGAGCGCTCTCTTGTCCTCTGCAATGACCCAAAAGCGAATAGCTCTGAACCAAGTTTACTATATGGACAAATTATGTATTTGGCTTCATCGATCTTTGCTATACAGGCAGCTTTAAGGGAACTTGCCCAGGATGTGGCTTTCTTGAAATGTCTGCATTCAAACCGTATATGGCTTACCAATCTAAGGGCAAAAATCCATTGTGAGGGGACCCAGAGAAGAACCAGAAGGGCTGTCAGTGTAGTCGCTTTGGACATGTAGCCAGGAACTGTGGTTGGCCTGAATCAAAAAGTACCTGCAGGCCACTGTTAAACTACTGACTACCAGGGCAGAGGGACGACCCCCGGATCCATCAGCAAGTCCCATCAAACCAGAGGCTTGGTTGCTCCAAGTCCAGTAGTGAACGTCCTTGTCACTGGACAAAGGTTCCCATGTATAGTCGACATGGAATCTGAGGTCCCGATCATGGAATATTATTTCTATCCCCAGTGCTTCGGGACTTGGGACCAGCTGGACCCCTCTTGGGCATGAACACACTGAAGGACTTGGACCTACCCTGCTTACTGGGCAAGTTTGAACATTCAGGCCGGCATGCACGTGGGGCTGTGATTTGCGAGCTGTCTGGCTCAATTTGATCCAGGCATATGAGGCCTTCCAGAGGGCAGTGAGAAAACAGCCTGAGCATGTGTGGTTGTATGTACACCTCCCAAGCAAAAGCTGCTCCCAACATCCCTCCTAGAGGTAGTCTGGTCTCTGCCCATCAGGGCTCACAAGAAATTACAAGGAACCACAGTAATGGTGGAACCCTGCAAGAACCTGGTGACACCAGGGCAGTGTCTGGTTGCCCATACCTTATCCAAGGTTCCTAAAGAGATGGTGCTAGTGCAGTTCAACAAGCTGGTGACCTCCCTGATCCCACTTCCTAATCATATCAGCATAGTAGATCTCTATGTGGTGCCACGTCACTGTATCTCATAGGCCCAACCGGAGATGGAAGCTGTCTTTGCCCCACTACAGGCAGCCATGACCTTGTTGAACAAATCACAATAAAAGCTACTTCTGGAACAGCTGGCCATTCCCTTCCAGGACTATCCTCTACCTCAACAGTAGAAGCTGCACCAAGTGCTGGAGAAACACCTATTGGTTTTTGCTACCAGCCTGGAGAACTGAACAGAGGCCATCGACCACCCGATTCATACGGGGGACAATCCAGCCATCGAAAAAGTGGTAAATATGGTTCCCCAAGCCCTGTGCCAAGAGATCAAGGACTTGCTCTGTAACATGCTACAGAATGGGGTAGTTTGGGAAAGCTGTAGTCCATAGGCCCCCGTGGCCCTGGTGTAAAAGAAGGACCAAAGTCTGCGATTCTGTGTGGACTACTGCAAACTAAATGCCTGTACCCAATGGAATGCCTACCCTTTACCCAGGGTGGAGGAGTTGCTTATAGATTTGGGCCAAGCTAAGTATATTTTTACTCTTGACTTGGCAAGCAGTTACCGGCAAGTCCCAGTGAGAGACGAAACTCATAGAAAGACTACCTTTATCACACCCATGAGACTGTTCGGGTTTAATCGAATTCACTTCGGGCTCGAGTAATTCCCCCCAGTATGGACTAGTGCTTGATGGAGAGATGCCTGGAAGATTCCAACTTCAAGACTGCTAGTCTAGTTGGACAATATCATAATTTTCTCCAAAAGTTTCTGGGACCATATCAAATACCTGGACCGAGTGTTCACCCTTCTAGCAGGGTATGGGTTAAAGCTCAAGCCTAGAAGGTGCCAATTAATGACACAGAAAATCCAGTACTTATGCCACATAGTGAAGTCTGGGGGGAGGGGTCTCTCCTGACCCAGCCAAAGTCCAGGCCATACAGGATTATCCCCTCCAAATACTGTCACTGAGTTGTGCTCTTTTTTGGAGTTGGTGGGATACTATCGGCGGTTCATCCCCAAGTTAGCACAAATCGCCACCCCCTCTCCCAACTGCTGAGCAGCTGCACAACCCAAAAAAAAAGGCAGACTGCTACCCTCAATCCAGTCCCAAAGGCAAGAAACCCCAACAGCGGGCCTATGAAGCGCTAAACAAACAAGGACAGATGGCAATTTACAGGGCCTGGTGTCTGTTCTCGACCAAGAGCAGGACGGTTGTGAGCGTGTGATTACGTACGCAAGCAGCAGTCTGTGGCCCATAAAGAGGAATCCCCATAACTATATCTCCTTTGAACTGGAGTTCTTGGTCCTAGTGTGGGCCATTGCCGAGAAGTTAGCAAAGTATCTCATTGGGGCAGAAATAGTCTTCACAAACAATAACCCTCTTGCCTACCGAGAAACAGCTAAAACAGCATGGTTCAAATACAAGATCCACGTAATGGTCATGTGGGCCACAGGTCACATGCAGTTCTTCCTGATGTTCGCTCGCTATGGCCGACTAACAGTAAACCTCCTACTTGGTTTCCCAGAGAGTTTGACTCCACGCACACCAAGCACCTGGGTGTAGGAGCATTGGGATTAAATACAGAAAGCCAAGCAGGTGGTTCTGGATAGACACAAGGTATGGCTGAGGGCTCCACCCTAGAAGGTGAAAGGAGAAAGAGGCAGTAAATTAGATCCAGTAAAATGAAAAAAATTTAAGTGGGAGCCCACCTTTTATTGGGTTGAAGAACAGTTCTTTCCTCCAACTCTGGTATATGATGTGATCTTGGAGGGTCCAAACCACATCAAGAGACGACTCTACCATAACCTGCTGAGACCCTGCATGTTAAGTGGTGACTGCTTTGCCAAACCTGCCAGAGACAGAGAGGTTCCCAATGAATTGTACTTGCCTTCTCTTGTGCTAGAGCCTCCGGCCCCTTCAGGCTTGGAAGGAGAAGGCCCCAAAACAGCATCTACAGATGGTCTAGAGGCCCCGATGGGACCAAATGACTGTCTCCGCTCTACCGAGGAGTCAGCCTTGAGCCCAGGTGAAGGGGATATGGTTGACCCTGATGACCCCTGTCCACCCGAGGCTCCAGAACCTCAGGCTGAAGAAGAATACTTGAGAAAATACTCCAGCGGGGACACTGAGGTCCACTACCCCACATGGTCTAACTGCTGCCAACGTCCTGCACTCTGTACTCTAATTTTGTTATTTTACTCTTCCTGTTATGCCTTAATTGTGTTTATTGCAGTTTCCATGTTGTTCTTCACTGTATTATGATGCCAGTGACAGAATCTGCCAAAGATGAGAAAGTGTAGGCAGGTGCAGTCTTTTTTCTCCACTGCAGGTGCTAGCATCCCATGTGACTCCGACAGCCATTTTGGGTCAGGCAGAGTTCTATTTAAGACACTGGCTCATGGCCTTGGCATGCATTTCTTGTGTGGCTAGAGTAACATAACAATACCCTTGAGAAAATCACGAGGTGTGTGACGCAATGCGTCGGGAGTAGCCGGGTGACGTCACTTCCTGTATTACGGCCGTGTTCATCTATTATTTGTTTCCCGCGATTGCGGAGAGCTACTTCCTTGTTTGATATGTAAGTTACTATTTATTTTTTCAATAAAATGTTTAAATTACTACAACATGAGGCCCCTTATTATTCTATTCCTGTGAGGGAGAGTGACAAGCGGATCCTTGGCCTATCATTACCATCCGCTTTCCTGATTTCCTGATTGGAGCCACATAGGAGATCCAGTCTCCATACCATGCTTAATATTATTATAAAGGTGAGCAGCCATTGCACACAGTGTTGGACTCACTGCGGGATATTGTTCACATCGGTGACTCCTTTGGAATTGAGTGCACATCACGTCACTCAGATCACTGCCATTTGCTGCTGCTTTTTTGCACATGAACTTGAATATGGACTTCTAGTTTATTATTTACCACTGTAATTTGCTGCTGTTGTTTGCACTCTTTGCACATAAACTTGAATATGGACTTTTATGTTTATTCCTTTTCATTCACTTTATTATTTCACATCAGCACTTTTTAGACATATATATTTATATGTTTAATTTATTGGGATATTTCATCCCACATACATTTCTTCACCAGCACTTTATGGATATGGTCTATTTGTGATTAATTATTAATCACGTCACTTTTCATTACGGCATTTTATATTTTGCACGGAATTTTTTGATTACATTTATTTATTTTTGTGATATATGTAAGGGCCCTTTCACACGGGCGTTCCGTATGTCTGTTTTTCATCCCATCCGTTTGCGGATGAAAAACGGACATAATGTATCTCTATGTAAATACGGATGTCAGCGGATGATCATCCGCTGACATCCGTTTTTCGTCCTTTCCGTTCAGTTCAGTTTTTTGGAACGGAGAAGAAACCTATTTTTTCTTCCATTCAAAAAACGGAACGGACGCAAAAACGGATGTCAGTGGTGTCATCCGCTGACATCCGTATTTACATAGAGATACATTATGTCCGTTTTTCATCCGCAATCGGATGGGATGAAAAACGGACAGACGGACCTGATGACACAAGTGTCATCCGTGTCCGTTTCAAAAAAAAAAAAAGGACCTGATCGGGCAAAAAAAAACTGAACGCCCGTGTGAAAGAGCCCTTATGTTATGTCTTTAAAATGTTATTTTGAATTTAGCGCTGATTTATTTACACTTATTTATATATGTTTACGTATGTGGTGACACTACTATAATTGGCAGCTTCATTCTTACCACCATTACGTGGTTTTGCGGATCTTATCCCCTCGCCACTCTTCTTTTAGATGCTTTTTACATCTCTTACACATTTTATCCTGTAGTTCCTCAGTCAATACTTCATTGGTAGCGCATCAGGCTCTTCTTTCTATACTAGAGTAGGGACAGTTCACCTATCTGCCAAGAATAGTGCTTAGTGTCAGGGAGAAGTTCCTAAAGAGTAGGGAAAGTGCAGGGACAAGCCATCCTTTCTGGAAGCCTCCCCATTTAGATATGTACCGGCCAGGCCGCATTCCGCCCCTCGAGACAGATGCTGTTGGAACACCTGAGACTTTCTGCTACATCACTGCTGCATCCTGTGAGTGCTCCCGGTTGGGTTGCCTTCCATTTGGGCTTGTCGTATTTTGTCCAACTTTAAAACAAAATATCTCAGTTGTCTGCACCTGGACTATAAGTGTTTTCTGCTGGCGCTCCACACTGCACCTACCTACAAAACTTATAATCACAAGCTGTGTGCTGGAGCTCCCTCCCCTGTCATCTTATTTCTCTTGGTGTCAGGGAAATTTGTCAGAAGTGACCCATGGTGATAGCAGAGAAACGAGACAGTAGAGAGAAAAGACACCTAGTGCTCTGGATTGAGACAAGTACATACTATAGATCAGGTATCCTCAAACTACAGCCCTCCAGCTGTTGCGGAACTACACATCCCATGAGGCATTGTAAAACTCTGACATGACTAGGCATGATGGGAATTGTAGTTCCTGAACAACTGGAGGGCCATAGTGTGAGGACCCCTGCTGTAGAGGGACATGCTTTGTTTACAACCACTTTAAGGTCATAGACTCAATAAGAAGTGAAGGAAAGATAAGGAATGCAGCCTTGGAGGATGCACTTGCATCTTCAAAAACAAGCCAGTAATAGTAGCTCCCATATTTCTATCCCAACAGGTTTGCTTTAAAGTGAGCCTATGGTGTCCACATATAGACTCAGAAGACTGAGTGACAGAATGAGGGATCACTTTTCGGACAAAAACACTAATAGAGCCAGACATTTTAACTAATTTCATCATCAAAATACACAGTCTTTGAAAGTAAAGATTGTGGAGAGGGTTGACTGCCCTCCTCGTGGGGGCAATTGTTTCTCCTTTCCTTGTAGGAGGGAGGTATATTGGATATTTAGGGTAACTCCACTTTTGTGGGGAAAAAAATAGCAAATAAAGAAAAAACAATATAGCATATACAATTGAGACACAAATCATATTGTAATTGAATGTTATTAAAAATTACCTTTCCTTTTCAATCTGCAGCTTTTGTAATTTTCAGAAAATGCAATACAATATGGCTACCTGGAGCTGTTCTGTACACAGAATGTATACTGACCACACCCCAGAAACATCATTTCCTGCTTGTGTGATTGGCTCACCAATTTTCCCAGAAGTTTGTACTAAGATACAAGTCAGATTTCAGGCATCCCCTGCAACAAAAATGTCATTTTTGGTGAGATACTCCCGATAGGAACACAGGACGCAGGCCCAGCAGCTTTCCTCATTAGAGCCCTGCAGCTGCCACAGCTGATAGATAATTATGAAACCACTCCCATTAGACCCACTCAGCACAGAGAAACAAACAGGAATTTTTTCAGAATAACAAAAGGTAGCAATCTGCAACAAAGTTTGTAATCCTTGTAATGTACATAGACCACCCAGAGGGGAATGTTTTTTTCTCAACAAAAGTGGAGTTACACTTTAATCGTAAAACTCACATCCCCAGAGGTTTAAACTATGAATGGGATCTCAAATCACAAATTTTTATGAATAGTTTCCATCATTTTGTATTATGAGTCACCCATTTGTTGTTCCAGTACCCCTTTCTAACTCTCTATGAGTTATCCAAGAGTCTCTTGACAATATTGACAATACAATAATACATGGTCACGTCCTCTCTGACATCCATTACCATCATTAAGCAATTTCTCCTTTTTACAATTTCCCTGGATATAACTAGATTCTTTTGCTTTGTTAATTTTTAATCATTACTTCATGTATTTCTTATTTTTATTTGTTTTAGTTTTTACTCCTAATTTCTGCTCCTATTTATTTTATTCATTCTTACAATATTCTCAAGAACAGAGTGTCTTGCTAGAGTTTCCCTTTATTTCATTCATTTATTTACAATTGTCTCCTTTTTTTTTCCAGTAGATTTTTCATCAAGGCTGTTTTAAAGAGATTAATTCTTAAAAAATTTTAATAGGAGGGGAGGGGGTAGGGTAGAACATTTGCATTTTAGCCTTACCATCACACTCCTGAACATTTGTTTCTTTACATACAACTTGCAAGAGGCTGGACATTTAAGACTTCTTTGCAACAAGATGTTCTATGGTTGCTCTGTGTATGCACTTCCTGGGACACCTAGCCACTCTCTACCATAGCTTTCTGCTTTATTCACCTGACCTCTGAAAGGTTTAAAGCCCAGAACATTTTTTGCTATTCAGCACTGTGCTACTTTTGATGGGTATTGCACAGTCATGCGCAGGCAACACGGTACGCAAATTACATTTATGTAATTTTTTTCACACAGATAGAGCTTTATTTTGGTGGTATTTAATCACCACTGGGTTTTTTATTCTTTATTATATAAAAAAAAAAAAAAAATGATATTACATGCCAGCTCCTCTACATGGGGTCCAGGGATGTGTGCTTTCTCAGGTTTTGTACCTGTGGCTTCCGGGACCAGCCATAACTCCCCCTCTAAACACACAAAGGACTTTTGTTTTTCCTACAGACAAAGGATTGATATGTTACTACTGCAGGAAACACATTTTTCTCAGACTGCTGCCCCAAATACCTCAGTGCCAAATACCCTCAGTGTTATTTATCGACTGGCTCTAAAAAGAAATGGGGGGTAGCAATATGTTTTTAGAAAAAAGTCTCTTTCATGCCCACAACAGTAGAAAAAGGACAAAGAAGGCAGATATGTAATGGTAGCAGGAAAGATGAATGACCAATTGGTCACCTTTACCTTTAAAATAATCTAATTTCATTTCTTTGCAGCCTGGAATGAAGACAGACACGGTTTCTGTTTTATCCATCTGTTAATACTCAGTGCAACTTATAACATCCAAGTAGGGGATATAACACCAATATGTCAGTAGATCCGTAATGTCAATTGGGGGATCTGTGCGGGCAAATATCAGACCAAACAGGAATAAAAATAAGCACCATTCACTATCAACTTCCACAAAACTAAGAGGGGTATATGCAAATGCCAGGAGCCTAGCTAATAAAATGGATGAGTTGGAAATGTTAGTACATGAGGAGGACATAGACCTTGTGGGAATAACAGAAACTTGGTTCGACCCCTCACATGACTGGCTGGCCAATATCCAAGAGTATTCTGTGTATCGGAAGGACAGGGTAGGAAAAAGTGGGGCAGGGGTATGTCTCTATGTCAAGATAATGTAAGGGTGGTAGAGAGGAGTGACATTATGGAAGGGATGAGTAAGGAGTTAGAATCAGTGTGGGTAGAACTCCATAGGGAAGAAGTAAAGGGAAAAGTAATTGTGGGGGTTTGTTATAGGCCACCCAACCAAAGGGAGGAGGTAGAGCTGGAATTTATATCACTGTTGGGTAAAGTGGCAAAGCTGGGATCAGTCATCATATTTGGGGACTTCAATTATCCCAACATCGACTGGGAAGAGGGGACTACACACTCACAGAAGGCCCGTCTCTTCATGGAAACCTTACAGGACAACTACATGTCTCAGTTGGTGGATTCTCCTACTAGAGAAAATGCAGTGCTGGATCTATTGATCACTAATGACTCAGGTAGGAGTCCAGGACAACCTGGGCTCTAGCGATCACAGGATGATCACATTTAGCATAAATAACAATATAACAAAGCAAGAGGGAAACATAAGAACCCTAATCTTCAGAAGGGCAAACTTCCCAAATTGTGCTCTATGATAGAAAAGGTAAACTGGGACCAAACCCTAGGAACACTGACCACGGAGGAAAAATGGGAATGCTTTAGGAACATATTAAACAAATGCATCTTGCAGTGCATTCCTATGGGAAATAAATTTAGAAGAGACAAAGCCAAATCTCGCTGGCTAAACCGTAATGTTAAAAAACGTTTTAGGGGAAAAAAAATGGCCTTCGAGAAACATAAATCAGAGGGCACAGTATTGGCTTTCCAGCAATACAAGGAAGCAAATAAGAAAAGTAAATACAAAATCAAAATGGCTAAAATCAACTTTGAGAGACAAATAGCGGAGAATAGTAAAAAGAACCCTAAGAAATTCTTTAAATATATTAACAGCAAAAAAACTAGGGCAGAGCATGTTGCTCACATAATTAACGATGATGGGAGGATGGTTACAGAGGACACTGAAAAGGCAACCGTGCTTAATGCTTTTTTCTCCTCAGTTTTTACACATAAAAAGGAAGGGTACACTGACCATGACTGTATGGTTAGCACTACTTCACAGGACTTGCCGCTATAGCTAACAGAGGGTGAAATCAGGGAAAGGCTGGATAAAATTAAAACAAATAAATCACCAGGCCCGGATGGCGTACATCCGAGAGTACTCAAAGAACTCAGTAAGGTTATATCTAGACCACTGTTCCTGATCTTTGCTGACAGTATTATGACAGGAAATGTACCAGGTGATTGGAGGAAAACTAACGTGATACTCAATATTCAAAAAAGGGCAGAGGCATGTCCTGGGAAATTATAGGCCGGTCAGCCTGACATTGATAGCATGTAAACTTCTGGAGGGGATGATAAGGGACTATATCGTAGAGTTTGCTAAAGACAACAACATCATCAGCAGTAATCGGGTTTACAAATGGGCGTTCTTGTCAAACCAATCTGTTAACATTCTATGGGGAGGTGAGCTGTGAGCTAGATAGGGGCAGACCAGTGGATGGGGTGTACCTGGATTTTGCTAAGGCGTTTGATACAGTTCCCCACAAGCGCTTACTTTATAAAATAAGCGCATACTCAGACTGGTTTGGGGTGGTAAGTGGGGTCCCCCAAGGATCAGTCCTGGAACCAACCTTGTTCAATTTATTCATAAAAAGCATTGAGGACGGGATCATTAGCTCGATATCAGTTTTTGCAGATGACACAAAATTTGGCAGGGCGATAACTTCAAAAAATGAGGCAGATATCCTACAGAATGACCTGAACAAAATAACAGAGTGGGCAACTACATGGCAAATGAGGTTTAATGTGGAGAAGTGTAAGGTTTTGCAGGGAGGGGGGAACCTTTGGGGGAATCAAAAATGGAGAAAGATGTTGGAGTCTTAGTAGAGAATAGACTAGGCAATAACATTCAATGTTAAGCTGCAGCTGCCAAAGCCGGCAGAATATTAGCATGCATAAAGAAGGGGATGTATTCCAGAGATAAAACTATAATCCTACCACTTTATAAAACTCTGGTCCGACCGCATCTGGAGTACTCTGTCCAGTTCTGGTTGCCAGTCCTCAGGAGGGATGTGTCGGAACTGGAGAGAGTCCAGAGAAGGGCAACTAAACTAATTAGAGGATTGGAGGACCTTAATTATGAAGAGCGTTTACAATCGCTTGATTTATTCTCCCTAGAGAAGGGACCCCTGAGAGGGGACATGATAGCAATGTACAAATACCTCAACGGTGATCTGAGCTGAGAAAAAAAACTATTTCGTCGCAAGGATTGCATGAGGACACAAGGACATACAATGCGATTAGAGGAGAAGCGTTTTAACCTCAGGCAACGCAAGGGGCTCTTTACTGTTAGGGCTACAGGATTGTGGAATTCTCTACCATAAGAGGTGGTTTCTGCGGGAAGTATGGCTACTTTCAAAAGACTCTTGGACATACATCTCAAGGATCAGAACATTAAGGGGTATGAGAAATGATTACAGCCACACACACCTACACAGGTTGAACTGGATGGACTATTGTCTTTATTCAACCTCAACTACATTGTAACTATGTAACTATGTAACTATGTCAGAAAAAATACAACAAATTCCAAAACAGAATAATTAAGTTGGAAAAAGCATCACCCCCTTGTGTCAGTATTTAGTTGAACCACCTTTTGCTCTAATTAAAGCCTTTAGTCTGTGGGGATATGTCTCTACTAACTTTGCACATCTAAACTTTGCAGTATTTACCCACTATTCTTTGCAGAACTTGGCAAAGTTCAGTTAAATTTGGCTGTTTTCGGACTGAAGTCTTCAAGTCATTCCACAGATTTTCAATGAGGTTTAAGTCTGGGCTGTGACTAGGCCATGCAAGCACATTTACCTTTTTCTCCTTCAACCACTGCGTGGTCATATTTGCTGTGTGCTTTGGGTCATTGTCATGCTGGAAGGTAAACCTTCTTCCCATTGACAACTTTCTGGCAGAGGGCAGCAGATTTTCCTCAAGAGTTTGATGGTATTATGCCCCACCCATTTTTCCTTCTATCCTGACAAGTGCTCCAGTCTCTGCTGCAGAGAAAAACCCCCATAACAGGATATTACCTCCTTTTGCTTCACTTTAGGAATGGTGTTATTTGGATGGATTTCTGACAAACATATAGTGAGGACAAATCATTACATTTTGGTCTCATCTCACCAGAACACCTTTTTCCATGTGGCCTCAGAATATTCAAGGTGCGTTTTCGCAAAGTTCTGAGGTGACTGTGGCCTTTCTTGAGGAATTACTTTCTTCTTGCAATCCTCCCATACAAGCCACATTTGTGGATAATTAGTGATATTGTTGTCACATGCACACAATGACTGATCTTTGTGATAAGTTCCTGCAACTGCTTCAGAGTTGCTGTAGGCCTCTTGGTAGCCTCTCTGACTTGTTTCCGCCTGGCATTTTCATCCAGTTTGGAGCAACGTTCTTTTGACTTTTTGTTTGTATCTATCTCCTGACTTGTGCCTGTCCACAACTTTATCCTGGAGATCCCAGTGGCAGTGTGTTGCCCCCCAAAGTGGATTGTTTGCTTCAGTTGTACTACCAGGGACTGAAATGCCCCAGGAAAGCTGGATAAATAAACACCGTACCTGTATTCATTTCAGGCTGTAAAGGAACAAAATATGATTATTTTAAAGGGGGCGATTCTTTTCTATACCCACTGTATATCCTATTATGCTCCTAATATTGGGCAGGTTGGATTTTCCTGCAATTTGTTAGAAGTATTGCTACCGTGGGCAATGGGGTGTTGGGAGGAGACAGCAATATCCCTTTGGATCACATTCTTGATAAATCTGATCTCTCCAAAGATGTTTTTAAAAATGTACCCAAACAAAGTTGTAAAATGGCTAGGCTGTTACATCTTCACGACTTGCTGCAGTTCATTGCTGCTGTCAAAATTCTCACCACGCCCTGGTCTGACCATTGACCATCGGTGAAATAGTCCCTTTGTTTTTGATTTATGGATGAAACCACCATCTTCCCCATTGAGCTTAAACTCACCTATGCTTATTGATCCAGTCAGGATCCATATCAATAAATTGAGTCGGAATTGTGCATTTTTTTCCATGAAAATTTGCCTTCGGGTATGTCCCCAATCATTAATTGGGTGGCTCAGAAAGTTACTATTCGAGGTAAGCTAATCCAGATGGCAGCTAGGATAAAGCGCAGTTGAGAAAGTACTATTAGGCAACAGGAGGCGGATCTGAACCTTCTGCAGGCAGAACAGCTTATGAATCCTTTAAGAAGACATAAGGCACAGAACGGATATAGTGTGTACTGCTTTGAATTCTTAATATTCAGGCGGAAAAATACACTTTATTACCAAAAGTATTGGTACGCCTGCCTTTACACACACATGAACTTTAATGGCATTCTAGTATTAGTCCGCAGGTTTCAATATTGAGTTGGCCCACCCTTTGCAGCTATAACAGCTTCAACTCTTCTGGGAAGGCTGTCCACAAGGTTTAGAAGTGTTTGACCCATAGGTGTGCACAGCCTATTGCATTAGGGTGTTCATCTCAAAGCTCAAACACATGTGTGTGCATGTGTGTGTATATACATATATATAATACTGTACATACAGATGGTGTCAGTAGGGCAGTGGATGGAGTCAGTAGTTTTTATTTTTATTATTTTTTTTTTTTTTACAAATTGTTTAGGAGCCCTTTTAGGGGGCTTTGATTTAATATCAGGGGTTTAAACAGGAGGAATCTGCGCCACACAGGGTGATTAGGGTGTGCCTGGGCACACCTGGCACACCCAGTGCACAGGCCTATGGTTTGACTATTCTTTGAGAAGCACATTTGTGAGATCAGGCACTGATGTTGGACAAGAAGGCCTGGCTCACAGTCTCCATCTAATTCATCCCAATGGTGCTCTATCAGGTTGAGGTCAGGCATTGCTATGGTTGTGAACAAGCATGGAGACCTGTGTGAAACTTTAACAGTTCCTGTCTGTTTGGATGTTTGGCATGATGATTCTCAATTAATTCAAGCAACTTCATTCCATGATGGAGTGTGACCTATTTCTTTTTCTACAAATACTTTCACTGTGGGGAGCTGAGGTGAACACCCAGCTGGATTACAGAGCACACCTGATTGAGTCTGAGCGGTGTTGCTCTTTTCTTTGCATTGCTATAGACTCAATTTTAAACCTTGGGATCAACCTTCCCAGAGGAGTTGAAGCTGGTATAGCTGCAAAGGGTGGACCAACTCAATATTGAACCCTGTGGACTAAGACTGGGATGCCATTAAAGTTCATGCACGTGTGAAGGCTACAATAATTAATTGTTAGGTATTGCAGGTATTGCTCTTATTGTGAGTGAGGCCTACCAGTTATACTGTATTTTACATGGTATTCATGTTGTATGTTATATTATGTTATTTATTACATTGGTTAACCACTTACCGCCCGCCCGCCGTCATATGACGGCGGGACGGTGCGGCTATTATCCTGGGCGGACGTCATATGACGTGACCCAGTAAATGCACTGCAGGCGCGCGATCGCGGGCGCGCCGCCGTGCACTGCCGGTGTCGGCGTGTCCCCGGGACACAGCCGGTCACCGGCAGGGGGGAAACAGCCAATAGGCATGGCTGTTTCCCATGTGATCGGCTGTGTTCCAATGACACAGCCGATCACAATGGAGGCGCCCGGGAGATGACCGCGCATGCGCGATCGGGAGCGCGCAGCGCGGTCATGTCGGTGGCACTGTGTTCCGTAGGAACACAGCTGTCACCGGCGGTAGTAAGCAGTCACTGACAGTGACTGTTTACTATGTGATCGGCTGTGAATCCATTCACAGCCGATCACAAAATGTAAACAAAGAGCAGTAACTCAGTGTTACTAGCTCTTCTCTCCTCATACAGTTTCCAGTGTGAGGGGAGAAGAGCTAGAAACATTGAGTTACTGCTCTGTACCCCTGTAAAAGTAAAATCACACAAATAAAGGTCCCCCACACACAGTCCTCAGCCCCCCCCAATGTCCCCTGTCACCCAACAGTCACCTCATCAGTGCCCAGAAATTGACACCCATAAGGCTATGTTCACATGTGAGCGCAGCGATCGCAGGCAGAATAACCGCGATTCTGCCCGCGATCCGGAAATCATTGCAAATTGCGGGACGCCTGTGCGTTGCCCGTGATTTGCAATAGCACCCCAAACGCTGTGCGATGTTGCCGCCATTTCCGCCTGCCGAATCGCGGTAACATCGCATGACGCCCAAAAAAGGTACAAGAGTTTCTTTGGGGCGTCATGCGTTGTTTGCGTGATGTTACCTCGATTCGGCAGGCGGAAATCGCTGCAACATCGCACAGCGTTTGGGGTGCTATTGCAAATCGGGGCAACGCACAGGCGTCCAGCGATTTGCAATGATTTCTGGATCACGGGCAGAATCGCAGTGATTCTGCCCATGATCGCTGCGCTCACATGTGAACATAGCCTAAAGTTCACCGGTCACCAGAGACTGCCATCAGTACCGCCGTGCACCATCGCCCGTCACCTGTCACCCATCAGTGACCATCGCCCGTCACCTGTCACCCCATCAATCACCGTCACCTGTCACCCCATCAAACATCGTCACCTGTCACCCTATCAATCATCGTCACTTGACACCCCATCAGTGATCGTCACTTGTCACCCCATCAATCATCGTCACATGTCACCCCGTCAGTGATTGTCATCTGTCACCCCATCAATCATCGTCACTTGTCACCTCATCAATCATCGTCGCCTGTCACCTCATCAATCATCATCACCTGTCACCCCATCAGTCATCGTCACCTGTCACCCCATCAGTCATCGTCACCCCATCAGTCATCGTCACCTGTCACCCCATCAGTCATCGTCACCTGTCACCCCATCAGTCATCGTCACCTGTCACCCCATCAGTCATCGTCACCTGTTTGTCATATACATGCAATCACTTACTGACCGCCTAACGACTATATGCGTCGGCCATTAAAAGCTAAATACTGGAGTTATGGCAGCAGATAGCCCCCATAACCCCGGTATTTTTTGAAACGGCGGGCGGTCGGCTTTCAGATAAGGGTGGTCCCAGTGGCGGATTCGCCGCGGAATTACCCTTACGGTGCAGGGGAAGAGGTGCCCCCCCCCCTCCTGCCGCGTCCCAGACGTTTTCCCAGCTTACCGGACCCGCCGGCAGCGGGGAAAACTATCCGGTCCCGGATCCTCAGAGACAGGAAGTCGAGTGAGGGCAAGATGGCCCTCACTCAACTCTATGGTCTTGGAGGACCGGAGCTACGTCAAAAGACGTTGCCTAGCAACCGGTTTAAAGGGCCGCTTTTTTTTTTGCTTTTTTTTTTTTTCCTCTTTCAACAATTTTTTTTTTTTTTTTTCTTTTTTAGTGTAGTTGTGAGGTGTGAGGTCTTTTTGACCCCAGATCTCACAATAAAGAGGACCTGTCATGCCTATTTCTATTACAAGGGATGTTTACATTCCTTGTAATAGGAATAAAAATGATCAAAACATTTTTTTTTTTTAAACTGTGTAAAAATAAAAAAAATAATAAATAAAATAAATAGAAAAAAAAAAAAAAAAAAAAAATTAAAGCGCCCTGCCTCCGTTAGCTCGCGCGCAGAAGCAAACGCATACGCAAGTCCCGCCCACATATGTAAACGGTGTTCAAACCATACATGTGAGGTATCGCCGCGATCGTTAGAGCGAGAGCAATAATTTGAACCATAGACCTCCTCTGTAACTCTAAGCTAGTAACCTGCAGAAATTTTTAAAATGTTGCCTATGGGGATTTTTAAGTACCAATGTTTGGCGCCATTCTGTGAGCATGCACAATTTTGAAGCATGACATGTTGGGTATCTAATTACTCGGCGTAACATTATCTTTCATATTATGGAAAAAAATTGTGCTAAATTTACTGTTTTCTTATGTTTTAGTTCAAAAAAGTGAATTTTTTTTCAAAAAAATCGCATTTGGAAGACTGCTGCGCAAATATGGTGTGATAAAAAATATTGCAACAATCTCCATTTTATTCTCTAGGGTCTCTGCTAAAAAAAAATATATAATGTTTGGGGGTTCTAAGTAGTTTTCTAGCAAAAAAAAATGATTTTAGCTTGTAAACACCAAGTGTCAAAAATAGGCCCAGTCTTAAAGTGGATAAATGGACAACTTTGTGTAAAGCGCTACTTGGATGTTAGGCCTATGTATGTGGCCAGGCTGTGAAAAAGTGTTAAACATGTGGTATCGCCATACTCAGGAGGAATAGCAGAATGTATTTTGGGGTGCAATTTTTGCTATGTACATGCTATGTGTTAGAAATATTGCATAAATGGACAGCTTTGTGTAAAAAAAATGTGTTTTCATTTTCTTTCCACATTTTCCAAAAACTTGTGGAAAAAAATGACATATTCAAAAGACTCATTATGCCTCAAAAATTATACGTTGGGCTGTTTGCTTTCCAAAATGGGGTAATTTTATGGGGGTTTCCATTGTCCTGGTGCTCCAGGGCCTTCAAAAGTGCGATAGGTTGTCAGGAAAGTATATGTGTAATTTGTGCTCCTAGAATGCCGGACGCTGCTACTTGGATGTTAGGCCTCTGTATGTGGCCAGGCTGTGAAAAAGTCTCACACATGTGGTATCTCCATACTCAGGAGGAGTAGTAGAATGTGTTTTGGGGTGTAGTTGCAAGTATACATGTGCTGTGTGAGAGAAATAACCTGTTAATACGGCAATTTGTAAAAAAAAAAAAAAATAAAAAAAATAATCTTCATTTTGCAAAGCATTGTGGGAAAAAATTACAACTTCAAAAAACTCACCATGCCCCTTATTAAATACCTTGGAATGTCTACTTTCCAAAAAGGGGTCATTTGGGGGGTATTTGTACTTTCCTGACTTTTTAGTGTCTCAAGAAATGAGATAGGCCTTCAGTACATCAGGTGTGATCAAGTGTGATCAATTTTCAATGATTCGCACCATAGCTTGTGGACTCTATAACTTTCACAAAGACCAAATAATATACACTTACTTGGGTTATTTTTACCAAAGATAAGTAGCAGTATAAATTTTGGCCAAAATTTGTGAAGAAAAATTACTAATTTGCAAAATTTTATGACAGAAACAAAGAAAAATGCGTTTTTTCACAATATTTTCAGTCTTTTTTTATTTATAGCACAAAAAATAAAAAACCCAGTATTGATCAAATACCATCAAAAGAAAGCTCTATTTGTGTGAAAAAAAGGACACAATTTTTGTATGGGTACAGTGTTGCATGACTGAGTAATTCTCAGTCAAAGTGTGAGAGCGCTGAAAGCTGAAAATCGGTCTGGGCAGGAAGGGGGTGAAAGTGCACTGTAGGCAAGTGGTTAATAAAAGGCCGCTTTGGCCATTAAACTCCAGTTGGTTGTCAGCGTGGTTATTTAAGGGTAGAGAGAGTGGTCGTAGCCAAAGTGGTCCAAAAAGACATCTTCTTTAGTACCCTAGTCAAGGGAGGCCCGGAGTAAAGACACAAGGCATCAACGGAGGGCCGGCATGACAGGGGTTAAAGGGTCAGTAGGACAAAAATATGCTAAATAGGTGTATACGGGAGAGGGTGTTAATTGGTTTAGGAGGGGGTGTAGGTAGATAGGGGAGGAGTTGCATGGGGGGGGAATGATAGGCAGAAGGGAGGGCTGATCTTCGGTTGAAGAGAGATCAGACAAGGGAAAACTTCCCTCCCGCCCGCCCTGTTTATTTGGGATTCCTATTCTGTTCCTTTGGTACTCGGGAGTGCTGGAGTATTGGGGCGTTTGTTTTTCAGCGGTGGCGGGGTCCTTGTAGTTTACTGTGGGCACTAAAATGTACTTGGTAGAGACCCGTCTGAGGTATGGATCCCAGTTGGTATTATAGAGGTATCTGCGGCCGCTGTCTCAGAATCGGTGGTGTTGCGGCTGGAGGCCTGTAGTAGGTCGCAGGTATTGCTCTTATTGTGAGTGAGGCCTACGAGGACCTTGAGGCTCCAGTTATACTGTATTTTACATTGTATTCACGTTGTATGTTATATTATGTCATTTATTACTTTGGTTAATAAAAGGCCGCTTTGGCCATTAAACTGCAGTTGGTTGTCAGCGTGGTTATTTAAGGGTAGAGAGAGTGGTCGTAGCCAAAGTGGTCCAAAAAGACATCTTTAGTACCCTAGTCATGGCGGTGATCAGCGACTTATAGTGTGACTGTGATAGAGTTAGATTGCCTGCCACCCTAAGAGACACTATCTGACATTGCTAGTGACACTAAAATGGTGAACAGTGATAATACAGTAATTAACACTGTACTAATGATAGTGGCTGGAAAGGGGTAACATCTAGGGGCAATCAAGGGGTTAAATATGTGCCTAACAATTTGTTATGTGTGCTGCTTTTAATTTTCTATTTTGCTGTTTATTCTCCCTGCTATGCAGGGAAAAGAAACTGCCAGATCGCTGATCAGTGTATAGAGTGCTGTGTGCATGTAAACACAGGGCTCTGTGCTGTGATTGTACACAGCTGTTCAGCAGGCCTCATTGGCTGTGACCTGCTGATGAAATCGCATGTGCGCCCGCAACCCAGATGTCCCCGCCGACTTACATTTATTTGATCCAGCAGGGCTGTGCCGCTCAGACGGATGTCTGAGAAGATGTAAACATTTTTTCTCCCCCAGTGTGGGTCTTACATGGTTACATAGTTACATAGTTACATAGTAGGTGAGGTTGAATAAAGACAATAGTCCATCCAGTTCAACCTGTGTAGGTGTGTGTGGCCGTAATCATCTCACATACCCCTGAATGTTCTGATCCTTGAGATGTACGTCTAAGAGTCTTTTGAAAGCCACCATACTTCCCGCAGAAACCACCTCTTGTGGTAGAGAATTCCACAATCTTGTAGCTCTAACAGTAAAGAACCCCCCACGTTGCCTGAGGTTAAAACGCTTCTCCTCTAATCGCAATGTATGCACTCCCTACGACTGAATAGCTTTTTTTTTCTATGCCGAGATCACTATTGAGATATTTATAAATTGCTATCATGTCCACTCTCAGGCGTCTCTTCTCCAGGGAGAATAAATCAAGCGATTGCAGACGCTCTTCATAATTAAGGTCCTCCAATCCCCTAATTAGCTTAGTTGCCCTTCTCTGGAACCTCTCCAGCTCCAACACATCCCTCCTGAGGACTGGCGACCAGAACTGGACAGAATACTCCAGATGTGGTCGGACCAGAGTTTTATAAAGTGGAAGGATTATAGTCTTATCTCTGGAATACATCCCTTTCTTTATGCATGCTAATATTCTGCTGGCTTTGGCAGCTGCCGCTTGACATTGCATGCTATTGCCTAGTCTATCATCTACCAAGACTCCCAGATCTTTCTCCATTTTTGATTCCCCCCCTAACGTGCATTGTGCTTTTATGTTTTTAGTCCCCAAGTGCAAAACCTTACACTTCTCCACATTTGCCATGTCCAACCTCATTTGCCATGTCGTAGCCCACTCCGTTATTTTGTCCAGGTCATTCTGTAGGATATCTGCTTCATGCAGTTATTGCCCTGCCCAATTTTGTGTCATCTGCAAAAACTGATATAGAACTACTGATCCCGTCCTCAATGCTGTTTATGAATAAATTGAACAAGGCTGGTCCCAGGACTGAGCCTTGGGGGACCCCGCTTACCACCTCAGACCAGTCTGAGTATGCGCTGTTTATTACCACCCTTTGGACACGCCCTTTTAGCCAATTCCGTATCCAAGAGCAAACCCTGCGGTCGATACCTGCAGACCTTATTTTATAAATTAAGCGCTTGTGGGGAACTATATCAAACACCTTGGCGAAATCCAGGTACACCACATCCACTGGTCTCCCCCTATCTAGCTCACAGCTCACCTCCTCGTAGAATGTTAAGAGATTGGTTTGACAAGAACGCCCATTTGTAAACCCGTGCTGATTACTGCTGATGATGTTGTTGTCTTTAGCAAACTCTACGATATAGTCCCCTATCATCCCCTCCAGAAGTTTACATAATATAGATGTCAGACTAACAGGCCTATAATTACCCGGGACAAACCTCTGCCCTTTTTTCAATATCGGTATCACCTTAGCTTTCCTCCAATCCCCTGGTACATTTCCTGTCATAATACTGTCAGCAAAGATCAGGAACAGTGGTCTAGATATAACCTTACTGAGTTCTTTGAGTATTCTCGGATGTACGCCATCCGGGCCTGGTGATTTGTTTGTGTTAATTTTATCCTGCCTTTCCCTGATTTCACCCTCTGTTAGCCATAGCGGCAAGTCCTGTGTAATACTACTGACCATACAGTCATGGTCAGTGTACCCCTCCTTTTCCTGAGTAAAGACTGATGAGAAAAAGGCATTCAGCACGGTTGCCTTTTCAGTGTCCTCTGTAACTATCCCCCCATCTTCGCTAATTATGTGTGCAATATGCTCTGCCCTAGATTTTTTGCTGTTGATATATTTAAAGAATTTCTTTGGGTTCTTTTTACTATCCTCCGCTATTTGTCTCTCAAAGTTGATTTTAGCCATTTTGATTTCGTATTTACTTTTCTTATTTGCCTCCTTGTATTGCTCGAAAGCCGATACTGTGCCTTCTGATTTATATTTCTTGAAGGCCAATTTTTTTCCCCTAATAAGTTTTTTAACATCACTGTTTAGCCAGCCAGGTTTGGCCTTGTCTCTTCTAAATTTATTCCCCATAGGAATGCACTGCAAGATGCATTTGTTTAATATGTTCCTAAAGCATTCCCATTTTTCCTATGTGGTCAGTGATCCCAGGGTTTGGTCCCAGTTTACCCTGTCCATCAATGAGCACAATTTTGGAAAGTTTGCCCTTCTGAAGTTTAGGGTTCTTATGTTCCCCACTTGCCTTGTTATATTGTTATTTACACTAAATGTGATCATCCTGTGGTCGCTAGAGCCCAGGTTGTCCTGGACTCCTACCTCCGAGATTAGGTCTGGGTCATTAGTAATCAATAGATCCAGGACTGCATTTTCTCTAGTAGGAGAATCCACCAACTGTGACATGTAGTTGTCCTGTAAGGTTTCCATGAATAGACGGGCCTTCTGTGAGTTTGTAGTCCCCTCTTCCCAGTCAATATCAGGATAATTGAAGTCCCCTAATATGATGACTGATCCCAGTTTTGCCACTTTACCCAACAGTGATATAAATTCCAGCTCTACCTCCTCCCTTTGGTTGGGTGGCCTATAGCAAACCCCCACAATTACATTTCCCTTTTCTTCTTCCCTATGGAGTTCTACCCACACGGATTCTAACTCCATACTCATCCCTTCCATAATATCATTACTCTCTATCACCCTTACATTATCCTTGACATACACCGGTACACCGAATACCCTTGGATATTGGCAAGCCAGCCATGTAAGGGGTCGAACCAAGTTTCCGTTATTCCCACAAGGTCTATGTCTTCCTCATGTACTAACATTTCCATTTTATTAGCTAGGCTCCTGGCATTAGCATATACCTTGTGTTCTTTGCGTAAAGAAAGCCATAGCCATTGACTGGCTGGTCTACTTGATTTTTAGACTACCAAATTGCTTTCTAAAACCAAGGTAGTATTCGTGCACTTGCAAAAAAAAACTGTAAACCTTAGTGACAAAAAAGGAAGTAAAACAAATGCAATAAAAACTCAATTAGATCGAACAGACAGCAGCATCTAAATCACAAAGTGCGCTGTCCTTGTGCTAGTTAAAAGTTAGTAAATCATATAAGAGACACCAAAAATGCGCAATAAAAATATAATGAACTCATCCTAAATTGACATATCTGTGCAAATAAAGTCTATATAAAATGTGCAAACACTGTGCAAAAAAAAAACACACACACACATATATATATATATATATATATATATATATATATACACATACAGTTAATGTGTATACAGTATATATATATATATACATATATATATATATATATATATATAGCACCCTACAGGTAGGTGCTAGGTAAATCTATAGTGGGCCTTTTTTTATAGGAGGCAGCTACCTCAGAGTCAGAGGGACCTGACTAATTTGGTGTGGGGGTGGGTGTAGCACCCTACAGGTAGGTGCTAGGTAAATGTATAGTGGGCCTTGTCTGCCTAACAGCAGGGCTGTGATTTATTTAGTTAGGGTGTCAGGGCTTCCAGATGTGCCTGCTGAGGGGAGAAGTATCCTCACTGGTTCCTGTGAGAGGCTTCTCATAGGGCAGTGTGGGAAGCCCAATCAGGGGACACATCCAAGCTTGTAACTACTCCAGAAGGCAGATTATGTTGCAAAGGATTCTGGGAGTGGGTACAGGTTTGGGGGAAGTGCGTGACAGGGTGCCTTTGGCGGGAGCAGAGTCCCAGGAGGGGGAGTGCGGCTGTCGCCTGAGAATCCAGAGAGTGTTGAGCTGAACTGAGGGGATCCGGTGTGCCGAGAGCCTGCGGAGCGTGAGAGGGATCCAGTCCCAGGAAAGCCTACACAGGTCGTGAGTCAGAGGGGACCACTCCGGAAGAGGTTCTGGGAACCAGTGCCAGCTAGCTGAAAGGGGGTACCTAGGTTGAGGACCCTGAAGTTACAAAGGGGGGTACATAGTCAGTGAACCCCGAAGAGTTCAAGGTTAAAGAGGACACCTGTATATGGGCCCTGAATTGGACCGAGTGTGATAGTTGAGAGTTGCAGCTTTACAGAAATCTACAGTGTACTACCTCAAGCCAGTGCAAGGCGGGAGGGGAGTATTCAGTGACTTTGCAGGAGAGCAGTGTCAGTAATTCTACAATTCACAGTCTTGGGTCTTCTGGACTTATTGTCGAGGATCCAGCACTTCTATTAAGCTACTGTGTGTTCTCAGTGTTAGTGAGCTTTGGCTGGCGTCGGCTGGCGTCAAGGAAGCACCAACGGGCATTTTTTTAGGATTAAGTCCCAAGTGTAATTAGTTAAGCCTAAAGGAGTATCCCACTCATTCCCTTCTCCCATCCCCTTTTCTACAATAAAAACCACAAAACCAAGATGCCAGAGTCGTCCATGTCTCAGTTCTCACACCCAGGGTCGCAGCTCACATGGTCTGGAGAGGTAACCGGTAACAATGGCAGACCCACATCAGGCCACAGGCCTGGAAAACCTGATACATATATATAGTGCAAAAAGGTGCTCAGATTTTCTAAACTTCAATAGTCCGTCTTTTTTTGCCTTGAAGAATGTGCACCACCGAAGAAAGGGTGCTCCCAAAAGGAATCACCACAAGCGATCAAATGAGCTTCTTACCAGCTGTTCTGATCCCACAAGGAGACCATCAGACACCTAAGCAAAGATAGATGCCATGGAGGAAGTTAAGGTACAGAGGAAAATCCGCATAGTGTAGTATTTCACCAACATTTTTATAAAATGATAAAATCACACTTACAATTTTGAAGGAATTACACAGTCACAAACAACCAGCAGGTCTAATCGGTCAGGCCAACTTGCGTAATAATGTCACAATTCAGGCTTCTCTGTAACCAGCGTCCTCTGGGGACATAAGACAAGGAACAAGGAAATGCCAAACAAATGGCACTGCTGTAAAATTGCAAAATTCCATTAAATAATGTGCCTGGAGAATGTCCTTATCTGACTGTGAAGTGCTGCGCCTGTACGATGTATATACAGTAACCTACTATGGCAAACATGATGTTTGCAAAGAAACAAAATAGGCAATTGAACATTTTGTCTTTAGAGCAATTTTTTCATATTTTTTTTTACATTTATAAAAATCTGTATATTTGGCTATAAATCTTAAGTTGAGGTAAAAAAAAGAGCAGCGCTGATGTAGCACCCTTCTAAGTAGGTGCTAAAGAGAGAGTATAGTTTTTTTGGATCCTGTCTGCTTGCCAGAGGGATTGCAGATAAATCTATGTCGTTCTCTGCCTACCAGAGAGCAGGATCTGCTAGTGAAGTCTGCTCAATGTGCTCAGATCTGCAGTGTTTCACACTAGTCCAATAGGGAGGCATATTGGACAGTGGGAGGAAACCTGACGAATGAGTGCACAGATGTTTAATACAGCCCTGGTGATTTGGCAGAGGAAAGTGTATAAAAGCTAGGAGCACATGTGCTTGGGGACTTTCGCCTGGATAGCGGAGTTCTGGAGGGAGGGGGCGGCTGCCTCCTCCTCTGTAGAGGTGCCATGCGGCCTTCAGTAGTCTACCTGAGGGCCTAGAGAGGGGGCTAGAGAGGAACTGAACCCAGAGGTCCTGTGAAGCTGACAGAAAAGGGGAGACATTGGAGGATCTGATTCTGCAGTACAGTGAGTACAGATTTGTGTCAAGGAGCCTGACCTGAGGGGGGCCACCCCTGCAGCTAGAAGAGTCAGTGGACGGGTGTCAGTAAAGGTGATGCTAGTGAGTGTCCTGAAGAGAATGTAGTTCACCAAGTCTATTGCTGGAGAGAAAAGAGCCAGGAGACTTAACCCTTTCCATACATGTGGCAGTATGGATTAAGTAGTGCAGCTGCTTCCACAAGCAACCTGGTGGGGCCAAGTGAGAGTTTTCCTTATCCATTGTGAATGTTTACAGTTGGAGTATTCCACTATTCTCTTCTCCCATCCAAGTTCCAAAATAAACACTAAAAACCAATACCCCTGGACTGTTTATAGAGTGACGAGTCATCGGGAGTAAGGAAGTATGTGTGAACTCTACCCTAAATGACTGTGTGCTGGTAATCAGAGGAGGCCCAACAAGTCATCTTACAGCAAGCCCTATGGGGACAGTGCTACACTACAAAAACATAAGTATGTATAAATTATAAGAAATTACAATTATAAAGTGCAAAAAGTGCAATATGAAGCATCAAAAGATAAATATGTCCATAAAAGTGAAACAAAACTAATTAAAGAGCATATGTAAATTCATGTGTTAAAATTCATATTTTCTTTCATTTATTGACGAACTCAGCTCTCCATTGATCAGAAGCACAGGGTTACATTGCCCCCCTACAGGAGTAGGAAACTAGGCAGAAAAAAGACTTGGCTACGCCTATGTTAAGTCCAAGTTGGTATACATCCCCTTCTCTGCTATAGGCCTTCAGTTTTTTCTGCCTAGTCAGGATCCTGCCGGGATCTCTGGTCCTGGCATTTTTTTTTCCTTTTACATGGCATTTTTTCTCCTGTTTCTTTTCTTGTGAGATCTACAATCAACTGCAAGACTGGGCAACGGGCTGGATATCTAGATCCAGCGGTCCCCCAGTCTGGCCAGTGCACGCAGACCAGAGCTCCACACTAGGTCGGCCGTGACATAGCCCCACTGCACGGGGGGTGGCTAACAAGTTAAATGCCTCACGAGGTCACATACGAGTCGCAAAATTCCTCCTGGCCAACAGCACCCCTGTTTGGATGGTGAGGAGGTTCTGTCTGGAGTGGTGCCTGCCTGGTTCCTGGTATGGTGAGTAGCTGCCCCCCTCTCCCCCCGGATGGGTTTGGGCTGGACGTGGGCCCTTCCATGAAATGGTCAGATCTGCGGGTTCCCCTCTTTCCCCTCAGTCTCCCTTTTTGTTTGGTGGTCCCTGTGGGCCATCTTGGTATCCCCCCTGTGGGGTTGCGCAGCGGCTTGACAAATGGCAGGGGATGGTGTGCTGCACTGTACCGGTGTTGGGGGGGGGGGGGGATGCCGCCAGCTGATAGGCTTTATGGCTGGGGGGGGGGCCGCTAGCCACTGATCTCTCTATGGTGGCTGTTGTCCGGGCTCCAGGGACTCCTCCTGGGTCCCTGGGAGCCTCATGAATGCCGCGTGCGGTGGCTATATTCCCGTGGCCACCACCATTTTTTGGGGGCCTATGTGTTTCTGTTGACTGACGGCTATGTTTGTGTAGTCCGGTGGCCATGTTTTGTTGGTCCAGCATGCTTGTGGAGCGGCGGCCAAGACAGTGGAGCCTCTGGGTGGCGATTTTGGCTGTAGGAGCTCCTCATTTTCCCCTGGTGTTGACTTCTGGGTTTTCCTTTCCCTTGGACACCGCACGTGGATGCTGAGCTATCTCTGGTGCAGACCGGTGCTACTGCACGTTGTGTGGTGCTCTGCTTGCTGGTGACCCTGCACTGCTATCAGTGCAGTGGGGGTGTCCCTTAGCGGTGCTAAACACTTTTTGTGGTAGGTCCCCCTTTTTACTTATGGTGTCTCAGGACCATGTTTCCCCACCTGACCCCCTCACGAAAGCAGTATGGTCCCAACCCCCATTGAAGCACTGACAGTGGTCCTGGAGTTCTTGGTTTCCCGGGTGGAGGTGGCCTTTGGGCAGCGGGCTAGCAAAAATCATCCTGCCTTCCCCTGCCTCATCTGTCTCGTTAGATTCTTAATCTGACTCTGCCACTAAGGACGTTGACCACCCTGAGGGGTTTATAGCCACACTGCCTGATCTATCAGATAGTGAGGATGATTCCTCAACACCTGTAGCGGCGCACGAGAATGCGCTGGTTGACGCACTGATTACATCTGTGCGGGAGACTTTAAAAATGGAGGATACAGCTGGCACCCACAAGCCGTCTCGCATGGAAAAAGTGTTTCCTCATTCCTCCTATTTTGACAAGTTTGTCTATAAAGAGTGGGAGTGTAAGAGACGCTCAGTGCGCATGCCCAGGCACACGGGAAGGAATGTGCGAATGCGCATGCGCGAATGCGTGAAGGCGCGAACGTGCGTACGCAACGTGCGCACGCAATTGGCGCCAAACGGCCTATTTATACCAAGCGGTGACAGGAGCACATTGCTGAGTGGTCTTTCAGCTTGTGTTCCTGTCTACCTGTGCCCTGACCTGCTTGTGGATTTCCCGTTATACTGACCCGGCTTGCCTTTGACTCTCCTTGGATTCCTGCCTGCCTACCTGTGACCTCAGCCTGTGTTTGACCCTGCCTTGCCTTATGCCTTTGTACCTTGCTGCCAGACTGTGTACCGACTTCGGCCTGTATCCTGACTCCGCTTTTGCCTCACGTTCCTGTACCCGTGCTGTCCGGCTGTTGACAACTCCTTGGCTTGTGTTCCGACTTCGCTCCTGCCTTCTCATCCAGCATCACCGAGTTCCAGTTCCAGGTGTTCATCCGGTGATCCACAGCCATCAGTCTTCTGCCAAGACATCACCTGCTATACCGGCCCTCGTGCCACTCTGTGTCCTACACCGCCTGTCATCTCTATCAGGGGTGTTGGACAGGAGGTGCAAGAGAAGCCCCCTCTACAGCTTGGTCTCCACCAGGTACGTGATAGGGAGCGTCCAAAATGCCCCTTTGTGTTTCCTAAACGGTTTCCTGTGAGGCACCCTAATGAAGAGTCACTTCTCAAGAAGTGGACTGTCCCACCAATGGTGGATCTACCTGTCTCCAGATTGAACATGGCAACCATGATTCCAGTAGAGGAATCTCCAACGTTTAAAGATCCGGCTAAAAGGAAGGCAGAGTCTGTGGCTCGCAATATGTTCACTATTGGTGGTTCGGCGCTGAGGCCAGTCCTGGCCATTGCCCTGGTGTCGCAAACATTAACTGAATGGGCTAAACTTTTGCACCGTGACCTAGAGGGGGGGGCAGATTCCCCCTGCTTTTGCTGAGTTGGTGGACCAGTTGGTCCAGGGGCTGCAATTTGTCCGCGATGCCTCTTTGAATGCAGCTCCCCTGATTTCTAAGTTATCTGTTTCGGCAGTGGTGCTTAGGCATGTGTTGTGGTTGAAGTGTTGGCCTGCAGACCAGACTTCTAAAAAAGCTCTGACTGATTTATCTTTTCAAGGCGATCACCTGTTTGGGGCTACTCTGGATGACATCATTAAGAGTCTCACAGGGGGGAAGAGTACCTTTCTTCCACAGTCCAGGAAGGGAAAAAACCTTGTCACAGATGTGGCCCGTCTTTCTCAGCTCAAAAAAAGTTGTTTTGGGTTCAAAATCTTTCAATTGCTCCTTGGGAGATTCCATGTGGCTCTGGTCTGGAAAGCAGAGAGCGGGATTCTCTAGACCCTCAGACAAGGCTTCTTCAGCATGAAGGTGCGCCTCACCCGTGCCTGGGCCAACCCATTTCCAGGCCCGTGGACGTCATTGGTAAACGAGAAATGGGTCTACAAAGTTATACTGTCCGGTTACAAGATAAAGTTTAGTTATTGCCCTCCGGAAAGGTTTTTCCCTTGCAATGTGGGTCTGACCCCGGGCCAATTGCAAGCTCTCTTTTGGGCGGTGCAAGATCTGTTACTTCAAGGTGTAATTCTCCCGGTTCTTGTATTGGAATAGTTTCAAGGTTTTTTTTCTAATCTGTTCATGGTCCCAAAGAGGGAGGTCAAGGCATGTCTGATTCTGGACCTCAAGGCCCTGAACTGCTTTGTGCGTGTACAGAAATTCAGAAATAAATCCATTTGCACAGTAATAGCATCCCTACATCAGGGGGACTTTCTTCTATCGACATCAAGGATGCTTACCAGCATTCCAATATGTGCCCGACACCAACGCTTCCTCTGTTATGCTGTGGGAGAGAAGCATTATCAGTTTGTGACATTACCCTTTGGTCTCGCCTCCGCTCCTCGGGTCTCTTCACAAAAGTGTTGACCCCAGTTCTGGCATTGCTATGTCAGCGGGGGATTGCAGTGCTGGGCTACCTGGATGACCTCCTCTTGTGAGTGCAGTCCTCTACTGCCTTGGTGGACGATGTGGAGATCACTATACAGACCCTGAAGGAGTTTGGTTGGCTTCCAAATTACCAGAAGTCTGCTCTGATTCCATCCAGAAAATTGGATTAGCTGGGTCTGACTCTGGATTCAGCTCTAGCCAGAGTGTTCCTTCCTCTGGACAAACTCCAGAAGTTGCATGCTGCGATTCATCTACTGCTGTCCAGCAGATGGTCCTCCCTCTGGACTTGCATGCGGGTGCTGGGCCTGATGGTATCTATCTTTGAGGTGGTTCCGTTTGCACAGTTCCATGTGAGGTCACTTCAAAAGGAGATCCCGGTGAAATGGGTCAGGGGTCCAAAGATCTCTGGATAATCAGATTCGGCTGGTCTGGTGGCTTCGCTCTTCGGCAGGGCAAATCCTTTCTCCCCTTGTATTGGACAGTAGTCACCATGATTGCCAGTCTGTCTGGGTGGGGAGGTGTCCTGGGACTGGGCTCCGCTCAGGGTTGTTGGACGCTGGACGAGTCCAGACTACCGATCAATGTCTTGGAACTTCGGGCAATCAGGTTGTGCCTGGATCACTTGACAGATCGACTCGGGGGGGCTCCCGATAGAGATCAAGTCGGACAATGCCACAGCGGTGCTATGTCAATCACCAGGGTGGAACAAAGAATGTGTTGGCAGCCCTGCAAGTAGCTGGCATCCTCTGGTGGGCAGAACACTTTGATCCGGCCATCTCCGCCATACAAATTCCAGGATAGGAAAACTGGCATGCAGACTATCTCAGTTGGCAGGAGTTGGACCAAGGGGAGTGGTCCCTTCACCCGGATGTGTTTCATCAGATATGTCTTTGGTTGGGCACCCCCGAGGTGGATCTGTTGGTGTCCCGCCAAGGGCCAGGTGTCGACCTTGCCAGTCTTCTTTCAGCGACCCCTGGCCACGCACACCCTGATGCGTAATTTTATTCAAGGGGTTCAACATCTGACTCCATCGGTGCAGTCACCTCTACCGCCGTGGGATCTGAACTTGGTGCTTTCAGTTCTCCAGAAAGCTCCCTTTGAAAATATTTGGGAGATTCCCCTGCTTATGCTGTCCCAGAAGGTGTCCTTTTTGGTGTCTATCACCTCTGCTTGCAGGGTGTTGGAGCTGGCATCTTTATCTTGTCGTACCCCCCTACTTAGTGGTCCACAAAGATAAAGTGGTTCTTCGCCCATGTTCGTCGCTCCTTCCTAGGGTAGTCTCTGATTTCCATTTGAATAAAGACATTGTGTTGCTTTCCTGTGTACCAGGCCCAAATATCCTAAGGAATTTGCTTTGCATGCCCTGAATGTGGTTCGGGTGATTCGGTTGTATTTGGCATTCACTGAGTCTTTTCACTTTTCACTGTTTGTGATCACAGACGGGCCAAGAAAAGTGCTGCCTGCTCCTTCTGCGACCATTTCCAGGTGGATCAGGCAGATGGCGACTCAGGCCTAGTCTATCAAGGGTCAGGTTCCTCCTTTCCCCGTAACGGCGTACTCTACTTGGGCACTTAGTGCTTCTTTGGCCTTCCGTCATCAGGCGTCAGTGGTGCAGGTTTACAAGGTGGCCACTTGGTTGTCGGTGCAAACTTTCACTAGTTTCTACAAAGTGGATGTGTTTGCATCTGCGGATGCTTCCTTTGACTGTAAAGTTTTTCAGGCTGCTGTTTAGAGGGTCTGTTCCCTCTTTGGGGGGGGGGGGGGGGGTTGTTCAGGTTGGGCTCCAGTTGATTTTTGTTGAGCTCCTTTTTACCTGTTTGGATATTGTTTTAAGCCTTGGGATTTTTTGTTTCCCACCCCTCATGTTTTGCACTGCTTGGGGACATCCCTGTGGTTCTGAATAATGGAGATCTGTGTCCGTCAATGAACGAAAGAAAAAATTTACAGTGAAATCCATTTCTCTGAGTTCATTAAAGGACACAGCACCCAGCCCTCTATAGAGTTTTAATACTTCTGACACTGCTTGCTACTAAACTGAAGGCCTACAGCAGAAAGTGGATGTATACCACCCAGGACTTCCCAAAGGGGGAACCCAAGTCTTTTTTCTGCCTAGTGTCCTACTCCTATACGGGGCAATATAACACTGTGGTTCTGAATATTGGAGAGCGGTATCTGTCAATGAACTCAAATAAATAGATTTCACGGTAAGTACAAATATTTAATTTTTTCATATATCATAAAACAATTAGAGTATATAAAAAGAAAAGTCCCAACATGAAGCCTCTACAGTGTGTGTGATCCTACAGGGAATATCATTGGTATATAGAAAGAAAAATCCATCAAGTAGTAGTAGTTACCATATGCCTCTTAACAGAACAGTTGGGCCATAAATTATAATTCCCGGGAATGCAAAAGTATAGATCTCAAGCTTGGCCGATGGAGGAATGATCCTCGGTTAGAATTCAGTAATGGTATGATACCAGAAAACAGAAAACACAAATCTCCATTGCGAAGCCTGTTTAAAACGGTGTATTAAATTATAAGATATTGGAGTTCCAGCTATCAAGCATTCCAAAAGACACCCCAAAACAACAGTATACGAGCGGCAGGCTGATAGTTTGCATAAACCGGCTGTAATTTATGGCTCAACTGTTTTGGTAGAGGTGTATGATAACTACAATTACTTGGTATTGGATTTTCTTTCCATATACCGATGATACTCCCCGCAAAAGATGGCTGTTTGCAATTTCATCCTATTTGATGTTTCATACTGCACTTTATAATTGTAATTTTTGATAATGTAAAGCATTTTTTTTTTTTAAGTCAAAATGCAAACAAAAGAATTTTTGACCCCAATCTCTCAATATAGAGGACCTGTCATCCTTATTTCTATTACAAGGGATGTTTACATTCCTTGTAATAGAAATAAGAAGGATTAAAATAAATAAATAAATAAAATAAGGGACAGTGTAAAAATAAAAAGTAAAATAAAGAAAAAGGAAAACATTTTTTAAAAGCACCCTATCCCTCCGTGTTCGTGCAAAAAAGCAAACACATACGTAAGTTGCGCACACATATGTAAACGGTGTTCAAACCACACATGTGAGGCATCGCCATGATCATTAGAGCGAGAGCAAAAATTCTAGCACAAGAACTCCTCTGTAACTCTAAATATTTAAAAACTGTAAACATTTTCAAGCATTGAATATGGAGATTTTTAAAGTACCGTCATTTGTCGCCATTCCATGGGCATGCACAATTTTAAAGCATGACATGCTAGGCATCTATTTACTTAACAAAATATCATCTTTCACATTACACAAAAAAAATGGGGTACCTATTTATTGTGTTTTATTTTTTTTTTTTTAATTCATTAAAGGGTATTTTTAAAAAAAAATAGCGTTTGAAAGACCGCTGTCCAAATACTGAGTGACTAAAATATTGCAACGATCATCATTTTATTCTCTAGGGTCTCTGCTAAAAAAAATAAAATAATAAAAAATATAGAAATTTAAATGTTTCGGAGTTCTAAGTAATTCTCTATCAAAAATACTAATTTAAACTTGTAAACAAAAAGTCCCAGAAAAGGCCTGGTCAGCAAGTGGTAAAAGCCTTTATTGGCCTTCAGTTTAGAAATGACTGTGAGCTCTGTGCTAAAATTATTGCACTGCAATGTTTGCGGCAATACCTCACCGGTATGTTGTGAATGGCACCGAGCAACATTTTAGTGCAGTGCAAGACACAAATGTGAACCATCTGTGATCTGTAGTGCATTGTAAAAAATAGTTGCAGGTGCGTGGACAGAACAATTAAACAAAAATGTCTTACTGCAATACATATTAGCATATTACACATTAACATCCCTGTGGTAATGCATCACAAATATGCAAATCTAGCCGAAGGGCTCATTCAATGCATTACTGTTCCCTTTGTGTGGCACTGCATTGAAAAAAAAAAATGGTGCAAGTATATTCTTCTATGCATCATGGGTTAAAGTTATTAGGTTGCCTTAACACAATGTGTCTTAATGTCCAAAAATGCATGCACTAAGGCAATAGGCAGTCTGAATGGGCCTTAAGGCTTATGTCAAACTAGCGATCCTGCTGCTGTCAACAACTCCCCAGTGATAGGATGAAGGGAATGAAGGGAAAACAGAATTAGGTACCTGGTAACTCTTTTTCTAAGAAGTCTTACAGGGCAGCACCTGAAAGATAGGCTCCTCCCACCTGAAACAGGAAACCCATTAGCCCACCATTATAAAGAAAGTCAGTCATACCTTCAGCCTCAGTAGTATCAAAGTACCGAAGGACCCCTCAGTAAGCTCTTTGGATCCTCAAAGTCCTTTTTTTAATGTTGTTTAGGGCGGAAATGGATGCTGCCCTGGAAGCCTTCTTAGAAAAAGAGTTACCAGGTACCTAACTTTGTTTTCTCTAATCGTCTTCCAGGGAAGCACCTGAGAGGATGTCTCAAGCAATACTTACTAGGGAGGGGAAAAAGACTGGAGCACTTTGCGACCAAATATCTGGTCTTGGCTGGACAGCTGGTCGATACAGTAATGCCTTGTAAAGGTATTGGAACTCGACCATGTCGCTGCCCTGCAGATCTGCTCCGGTGTAACCATGCTCTGGTTGAGTGGGCTGTGACTCCGCTCAGCAGGGCAAGGTTTAGTGCTTGATAAGCTGTTTGAATAGCAAGCTTTATCCATCTGGCTATCATACTTTTTGAAGCCGACTTCCCTTTGTTCACTCCTGCATGGAGGATGAATAGCGTGGATGTTTTTCGCCACGCTTTAGTTCTTTCGATGTAAGCTATCAGGATCTTTCTTCCATCCAGCTTTAAGTGTCTCTTTTTTTTACTATCCATAGAATTTGGAAGGGAGGGAATAACCACATTCTGAGTTCTGTGAAAAGTTGAAGAGACTTTTGGTAGGAAAGAAGGATCTGGAGTGAGAATAATTTTATCTGCCAGAAATAAACAGTAAGGTTCTATCATGGATAGAGCCTGAATTTCGCTAACTCTTCTTGCTGATACCAACACCACCAGGAGTACTGTTTTTAGTGTAAGGTATTTATTCGAACTATCCTCCAGTGGCTCAAAGGGTGCCAGGAGGAATCCCTTGAGTACCGTGGTAAGGTCCCATGTTGGAGTACTACTGCACCTCATGGGTGTGGCTTTCCTTAATAAGAGCAGGAATCTTTTTATGAGTGTGTCTTCCGCCAGCCTAAGATCTATGTGGGAAGATAGGGCTGCCACTTGAACCTTTAAAGTGTTATGAGAAATCCCCTTGTCCGTTCCTTCCTGCAAAAAATCTAAGATTGCTGGAATAGCCCCCTTGACAGAGTTCCTTTTGTTTTTGTACCAGAAGACAAACTTTTTTCTCTCTTTCTCATAGATGGCTCTAGTCACCGTTTTTCTGCTGGCATAGATGGTGTCAATCACCCTGTTAGACAGACCTTTGTTCTGCCACCTTGTCCTTGCAGGCACCAGCAGAATACTTCATGACCTTGTGGCTCGGGTGGATGATCCACCCTTACGACAGGAATTTCGGTATGCCTAGAAGTATTAGCTGAGGCTGTATGTGGAGGTTCCCTAAGTGACTGAAGCAAGATCCCCTTTGGCACGTGCCTACATAGGATCTTAGAGATAGCAGCGGCTCTACTCCATCCATGCTCTGCCTCGGCAAGCAAGATATGCTTTTTTGTAGACTGGCATTTTGTTTGCCTGCTGATTCCCAGAATAATAGCTCATCTGGACCTGGCCCTAGCCTTATGACTAGCTATGTTAGGTGTCATAAGGCTTTGGACCTTAGCTGTGAGCAGATCCTGGGTACTGACAAGATGCCAACAAGCAGAGCTATGTATGAAAGATATGGAGGGGAAGCCAGCCTTAGCACCACAATCCTTAGGCATCTTAGATAGCTTTTTCCTATCAGCACATGTGGATGCGCCTCCTGCCGATCCACTGTGGCTAGGAAGATTCTCAGGTATTTGGATGGGGGGCAACAGAAAGTCCTATCAAGAAGCCTACCGCTACCGGGCAAGGGAAAATGCTGAGTCCCCTCCCCGCCCGGGGACCGTCATTGTTTTTTTGTTCTTAGGAACGGATGGCTTGAGGATAAACCCCTCTTTGCCAGGTTTGTTTTTTGGACCCATCTTATCGAACCCTCTGGATTGGCAAAAGGGTGTTTTTCCCCTTACTCTTTTTGGTTTGAGGAAATCCCTTGTTTTTGGCTGCAGTTCTGTCCAATACCATTTCCAGGTCGGGCCCAAACAGTAAATCGCCTGTATAGGGGATGCCACATAATCTGTTTTTGGAGGTGATGTCTCCTTCCCATGACTTCAGCCACAGGCCTCTCCTAGCTGAATTAATTAGGCCAGTGATTCTGGCTGATATCCTTACGTATTCTGCTGATGCGTCCGCTAGGAAAGCTGCCGCTCTGGTTAGAGTGGGAATAGTTTTTACCAGTTCTTCTCTTGGGGTGTTCCCCTCCAGCAGTTCTTGCAGCTGTGTCAGCCAGACCAATAGGGTCCTGGCCGTGAAGGTGGAAGCTACGGCTGGATTTAGATTTGGAGAGGAAACAAAATCAAACTGAGGCCGAAGGTATGACTGACTTTTTTATAATGGTGGACTAATGTGTTTTCTGTTTCAGATGGGAGGTGCCTATCTCTCAGGTGCTACCCTGGAAGACAATTAGAGAAAGAACATTAAAAAAATCACTAACAAGATTGCTAAACAAAGCTTCCACCTGCTGCTATTAAGCTAATCCCTCATTGGACAAAATGCTGCAGAATTGTGCTTGCCAGCAAGAAAGCAGCATTGGAATGATACATCTTTGGTATAGCCAGAAAAAGAGTGATTCTGTAGGAGTAGCCTAATGCTCTCTTAGTGATCTTGTCCCCAGCAAATTTCCACCTTGTTTTCTTGCTTACAAACACGCATCTGCGAACACGTTTCTGGTGTGTCAGTACATTACTGACTGTGTATCTGCAGAAATGTATCTGGTTGTGTTACTGTGGTTTTGAATCTCTTTTTAGCTAGTTCCATTATTTCAGCAATTCTATTTTTTCAGTACATTTGGGACAGCTCACATGGGGTTTGTTGGTATAGGCATCTTCCAAAGACATGCTGTGCTGGGGTGAAAGTGGCACAAAATCTATTCCTGACCACGTTGCAATATTCAGAACTTAAGCTTTTCCACTAGTATTCACATATAGCATGTTCTTTGAATTCTGAAATTACAGGAGGTTTAGTTTAGATAAAAGATCTGCTTTCTGTTAGTAAGAACAATTATTGATAAGTGAATGTTATCATTGATTAGAATCTTCACTAAGGTACTTTGATGATTAGTACTTACTTGCAAAGGTATTAGGGTCCTTTCATACCATACTGCACATAAGAAAGGAATGCAAATGCATGTGCAGTAACGTGCATTTGAGTGCAGTTTTATGCATGCTGCGTAGCATTTTTGTGCAATAGCGTGTGTTTTGTGATGTGAACAAGGCACATAGAAAATTATTGTTTTCTATGTGCCCTTGCTGTAACTGACATGTATCCAGTACAGAAATTTTTCAGGTCACAGAACATGGTGTGAATGGGCCCTTTGGCTACATTCACATGGGTGTAAGTATTTTACTGATCTTAATACACGTTTTTTTCTATCACATAAGTTCCTGTGTAATGATCAACAAAAACTTACATAAAATTGTCATTTTTCTTTTTTCCCCAATACCTGCACCTGGGATACATGTATACAGTAAGTATGTCCTTAGACACAGATTGTAATGTGTTTTATAGCAACATAAATGAAGCCTTACTGAATTACACTCCTTGCAGACTCAGTTGTACTTATTTATGCTTGAAACTTTCTAAGTTACCTTTAAGCTAAAAACATGTAAAGGCTTTTAACCACTTTACCACCGGAGGATTTTGCTGTCTTACGTCCAGGCCACTTTTTGCAATTTGGCACTGTGCGACTTTAACTGACAATTGCGCGGTCGTGCGACGCCATACCCAAACAAAATTTATGTCCTTTTTTCCCACAAACAGAGCTTTCTTTTGGTGGTATTTGATCACCTGTGCGATTTTTACTTTTTACGCTATAAACAAAAACATTTTGAAAAAATAACAATATTTTTCACATTTTTTTATATGAAATTTCCCCGAAAAAAAAATGTAAAAATCAAAATTTTTTTAAATTTTTGGCTAATTTGTATTCTGCTACCTATGTTTGGTAAAAAAAATCACAATAAGCCAGTGACAGTACTACAGTAATCAGTGCTATACATATGCACTGTTACTGTAAAAATTACTCTGGCAGGGAAGGGGTTAATTTTATTGGAGAGGGAGGGGTTAATGTATGCCTGGTGCTTACTAACGTATGCTGAACCCTGCAATCTGACCCTGTCTGTCACTTAGGAGATCCGCCCGCTTTGTTTACACAAGCAGGCGGATCTCCAGACTCGATTCCCCGACGATCGGGGAAGAGCGGCGGTGATCACCGCCGCTCCTCCCCTGGCCCGACTCCCGCTGTGACTGAATACAGCGGGAGCGAGCCTCCGGCGGCGCACGTGCGCCGCCCACAAGGGGGGGGAGTCCAGTGACGTAGGTCTACGTCGCTGGATGGGAACGAGCCACTTTGCCGCAGTACAGTCAACGTGACTGGTCGGCAAGTGGTTAAAGCATCACCTATCACCAGCTAATTTTAGGTGCTTCAGTTTGTTGCTATTCCACAGGAATGCACAATTTGAAAACTTGACATGTTTAGTATCTATTTAATCTATAATATTATCTTTTATATTTTAAATTGGGTATTATATTGTATTTATGTGCACTAAAATGTCTTTAATCTAAGAGTAAAAAACATATTTTTTTAGTTTTAGATAGAGTTGAGAGAGAATAGAACATGTTTTTGTTGTGGTCTGTGCTTCTGTTGTCACCAAGAGAGGAATAGTGGGGGAAATCTTCCAAAATGGGACATTAGTTCTGGTGACTCTGTTCACAACCTAGGATTCCCTCACTATGGAGGGATTTCCTCGCACTTCCTGTTTTGGCTATGGGACAGGAATTGAAGGCAAATCTTCCTATTGTGACACAGATGGCAAAAAACTGGCAGTGGTTATAAATATCCCTTAAGCTGTCATACACTAGTAGATTTTTAAATACACATTCATAATTTTTTTTTACATTCATAACATTACATTCATAATAATACATTCATAATTCATTATTACATTACACTATTGCATCATAATTACATAATTACATTCCTAATACATTCATAAAAAATATTCATATGAAAACTCTTGGTACATTTGTGACCTTGCTTTTAGCATATGATTTTGGAGTGAATGTATTTTCCTGAATAAAAAGCACATACACTGAAATCTGTTAAAGAATAAAAAACCTCCATTATGCAACCTTCAATTTCTTGTCACTGCGGTCAAAAAAAAAAGTAAATTTATCTCCCATAAAATTCTACTAGTGTGTGGCCAGCTTTACTCTATCCAAAAAGGAAAAAAAAAAGTTTTACTTTTTAAGTAGACTTATAAATTCTACTAGCTTCTCTTTCCCATTATGTGATCTATTTCTTTAAAAATAAGTATATATTTAGTGTTATACAAATCGAAAGTTCATTAAAAGAGCAAATATCAAACATTTTTACATGGTTGGGAGAACCAGACATTAAATTGCCAATTTCCTTGCATTTCCCACTAATAGGACTTCTGTTCAGAATGGGCAGGATAATTAAATGATAAAAATGTCTGTAAAGTTCAATTTCCTAATCTTTTCTCACATATGTTTTCCTGATGGAATTGTGTCTTTCCTTCCTCTCTTCTACCAGATTGCCTTTCGGAACAAAGGTTGTCCCTTTTTTAGGTTCAGGCATTGTCTTGCGCGTTCTGGTACGGAATGTTTGAATCCCTGTTACTCGCGTGGGTTTGTTTTCACTTGATGAGATTTTCAAGTGTCCTAGTAAGAACAGAAGTATGTGCTGCGTTTTCTGCTATACAAAGAAGTTCAAGCAAAAAATGCAGATTAGTGTCAAGGCCATTGAAAGGTTTAGCTTTGCTATCGGAAATCTGGACTACAGTGGAACATGGAACAAAGGATAGGGAGAGATTAGAGCTTGGTGTGTAAAATTGGGCAAAATAACTCAGTAACACAGGGTTCTAAAAATCGCATTTTCCAGGAATATTAAGAGTAACTCTGGATAAAATGTTTTTCAGCAGGAAAGGTTTAAAAAGGGCCAGAAAGTAAAAGGAGTCTAACCCAAACAGAATTAAAAAACTGGCAGAGGTTCCAATCCTTCTTTATACTATGATGGATTATATTACTGTATACCATGAAGGTCTATACTATTATACTACTTTTTAACCCCTTCATAAAACAAATCCTAATGCCTGAACATAGTTTTGCAACGGTTACATGTGTTGGTAAAACTGTACATTTCATTGCTACTACTTAGTGTATTCACGTGAATGATACCTTATTTTTGTTCCAGGACAAATTAGGCTTTCATTTTGCAGTAAATCATAATGATTTTATTTTTATTATCAAAGGAAACTGCCACAAAATTGTTAATAAATACATTTTTTTTAATTTTAACTGTATATTTCTTGCAATTACCATAAACTACCGCAAAAGAACAATCCAAAATACATTTTCTTGCTCCTGACAATGGCAGTGATAATGTAGTAGGACCCAAAAACAATAGTGCAACTTATTTTATTTTTGTTAACATACTGATACCAATATTTACCAGTTCTGGACCACTCACCGCATATATATACTGCGGCAGGGTGGCCCGGCTGTGAAAAATCACATACAGGTACGTGATGCGTGATCGCGGGTCGGAGGCGCGCACGCCCGCCGTTCCCGCAGTGACCTGATTCAGTTTAGAACCAATTAGTCATCAGGTCCAGGCCAATGATTTATGGCATGGACCTGCTGATGGGTTCTGACCAATAGAAGAACCTCCTGTATGTGTAATGTAAACACAGGAAATTATGCGATCTCTTCTCCTAGAGCCCTTTTCGGTTCCAGCGTGGGAGAAGAGAGCATCACAGTGAGTACACAAGCAGTACACTGACACCAGTACACATAGGCAAACATTTAACCCCCTGATCACCCCCCAGTTAACCCTTTCACTCCCTTTCACAGTGTCACTATATTACAGTATACAGATAATTTACTGATCACTGTGTTAGTGTCATTTGTGACGCAAGTTAGCGCTAGTGGAAGTCTCAGATAGGTTTAGGGCAGTGGTCCTCAACTCCGGTCCTCAGGGCCCACTAACAGGCCAGATTTTAGGTATTACCTTGGGGAGATGCAGACTAGAGTACTGCAATCACTGAGCAGCAAATGATATCACCTGGGATGTATTTCAGTTTTCTTGCAAACCTAGCCTGTTAGTGGGCCCTGAGGGCCAGGGTTGAGGACCACTGGTTTAGGGTACCCACCATACTGTATATCCCCTATAGAGGTTTAACCCCTTGATCACCCCCAGTTAACCCCTTCACTGCCCTGTCACAGTGTCACTATATTACAGTATTCAGATAAGTTACTGATTACTATATAAGTGTCATGGGTGACGCTAGTTAGCATCAGTTTTAGTATAGTGTCAGGGTCCCACCACACATTTTCTAATAAAGTTTTAATGCCCTAATTGCCCCCCAGTTAAAAGTTAGCATCAGCGTCAGTTAGGTTCAATCCCAGAAAGAGTAAGATTTCAACCCTTTGATTGCCAGTAACACTACCACACACACACACTATATACCTCCATTACTAGTATAGTGTCTGAACAAATCACTATCTTTGATCGGATCAGAACTATACTAGCGTCCCCAATAGTTTAGTGTTCCCAAAAACACGACGTTAGCAGCATCAACCCTGACACCTGAAAGCACCTGCGATTAAGCCCTGTGCCAGCCCACCCAAACAAGTGCAGTTTCAATAGATCACTGTCACTTCCAATACACAGCACACAAAACCACAGCATTAGCAGAGTCAGGCCTGATCTCTGCTAGCACTAGCAGTTATTTTTTTTGTACCAGTTCAAACAGTCCTCGACAACCAGGTGCTTTTTTACCTGTAAATCAGACTAGGTACCTGTAAATTTATTGGCCAAGTCTTCAAACGAAAGGTACACTAGTGAAGAGGCCTAAAGGATACTGAGCATGACAGATGAGAGCGATGAGTCCTCACTGTCAGAATCAGGCTCAGTATACGAACCTGTAGAGAGCAGCACCCTGACAGATAGCCACTGATGATGGAGTAGAGGTCCCTGCTGAGGTCAGGCGTACCCAATCCCCTTCTTCTATTGCTGAGGTGAAACAACCGCATAATTCTCGTATGCAGCAGAGTGTCGGTACTAGTGCCGCTCAACCTTCTGGTAAACTAGCAAGCACCAGTGGCCTAGTACATCCTGGTCATAGACAAACCAGCACTGCAGTATCACTTGGTGATGTGGCGAGTCCCATAAGTGCAGTTCAAGCTAGTGCAGGGGCTAGCCCAAGTAGTGTCACACAGCCACCAAGAATTCAAAGACAGGCCCATAGTGCCCTTTCTGATGTTCTTGCAAATCCTGATTGGCCGCCAACAGATTCTGCAGCGTCCGTACTTCCCCCATTCACTGGCCAACCTGGAATTTAGGTGGAAACAGACAATTTTACTCCCCTTGATGTTTTTGAGCTATTTTTCACAGAAGATACAGTATGTACAGATCTATTGTGGACCAATACGAGCTCCTACTGGGCTTCAGATGATGCCCAGTGGGAGGGGCGAAGAGCGTAAAGCGGGGAACTAGCATGTGATGTCACTACCGGTTGTTGGAATGCACGCCGAGGCGGCGCTCTCCATACGATTTTAGAGGCTTATCGTTCTAATTTTACTTGTAAATGTACTTCATTTTACTTTTTAATAAAGCCTACGATATTACACCATGGAGATTTCCTTTTTAATTACATGAATACCCATCATTGAGAGCCATACGAGTAAAGACCCTGCACTGCATCCAATTTAAACACAGGATATAGGCATCTGGCATCTCCAGGAAGACAAAAATATATACTATTTTCTCATATGCTTGTATAGCACTAGATGCCCATCTCTTTATTTCTTCCGGTGAGTGGGGACACAGGAGGGGAGAACAGAGTGATTCACTATTGTTTGGATTCCAGCACTGGCACTTTTCAATGAACTAATTCACCTATACGGCTATCAATTTGAAATTACAGGGACTATTTTCACTTGAAACTTTATTTATGTATCTAATTATATGTGATAAGTTGTTTATGTATTTACTTATTTCACATAGCATTGTGCTACACACCTTATTGATATTGGAGGGATACATCTGTATCATTAGGATTCAATTTACTACTATATATCTTTAATAGATATTTTGCACTAGCCACTTTATTGATTCATACATCTTTTGCACAGAGGAGCAGCGCTGATACCTATATCACACACATTCTTAAAGGCACCTACCTTTGTAATCAGCATCAGCCCAACACTCAGCACCTTACATTTACACATTAGGTATTATATTTTTATTCCTGACAATTTATCAATTTATTTATCAATTAAATTATTTATTTATCTATTTATTCACGGGGTGGAGCAGTATTGACAATCATGCAGATCCTTAATTTAGGGCATTATTTGCAGTGCATACTAGTAACCTTTCGCTTTATCATATATTTATTCATTCCTAAGCGTGGGGATACTTACATTTTTAGACCCGCTACACATGCCATGGGTATATGTGAAATTACAACCCAAAATACATTCTGCTGCTTCTCCTGAGTACTGGGATACCACATGTATGAGACTTTTTTGTCAGTCTAGCTGCATACAGGACCCCCCCGAAAACCAATCACCGCCTTCAGGCTTTCTAAGGGAGTAAATTGCACATTTTACTTCCTCACTACCACTATCACAGTTTTGGTGGCCTTGAAATGTCAAGACAGCACAAACCTCCCCCCCAAATGACCCCATTTGGGAAAGTAGACACTCCAAGCTATTTGCTGAGAGGCATGTTAAGTCCAGGCTTTCTAAGGGCGTAAATTTCAGAGGCAATAAAATGCCAAGATAGCACAAAACCCTCCCAAATTACCCCTTTTTGGAAAGAAGACATCCCAAGGTATTAGCTAAGAGGCATGGTGAGTATTTTGTTTTGTAAAATGAATGAAGAAAGAAAAGGAAAGTCCTTTTTCTTTTTTAAATTTTCAAAACTTTGTGACGAAAAGTGAGATCTGTAAAATACTCAGCATGTCTCTCAACAAATAGCTTGTGTCTACTTTCTGAAAAGGGGTAATTTGGGGGGGGGTTTGTGCTGTCTTGGCATTTCATGGCGTCTGAAACTGTGTGAAAAAGTCTCACACATGGGGTATCCCCATACTCAGGAGAAGCAGCAGAATGTATTGTGGGGTGAACTTTCACATATACCCATAGCATGTGTGAACAATATAGCATTTAAGTGACAACTTTGTGTAAAAAAAAAAAAAAAACAATTTGTCAGTTTCCCGAAACTTGTAGCAAAATATAAAATATTCCGTGGACTCACCATACCTCTCAGCAAATAGCTTGGGGTGTCTACTTTCCAAAAAGGGGTCATTTGGGGGGGGGGGGGTGGGGGTGTGCTATCTTGGCATTTCATGGCTTCCTAAACTGTGATAGGTAGTGAAGAGTGAAATCAACAATTTGCGCCCTTAGAAAGCCTGAAGGTGTTCATTGGATTTCGGGGTCCTGTACGTGGCTAGACTGTCAAAAAGTCTCACACGCGTGGTATCCTCATACTCAGGAGAAGCAGCAGAATGTATTTTGGGGTGTAATTCCACATATACCCATGGCATGTGTAAGCAATATATCATTTAATTGACAACTTTGTGTAAGAAAGGAAAAATAATTTTTTTTGTCATTTTCACGAAACTTGTGGCAAGATATAAAATATTCCATAGACTCACCATGCCTCTAAGAAAAAAAATAGATTGGAGTGTCTACTTTCCAAAATAGGGTCATTTGGGGGGTTTTGTGCTATCTTGACATTTCACGGCCTCCGAAACAGTGATATGTAATGAGGAAGTGCAATGAGCAATTTACGCCCTTTGAAATTCTGAAGGCGGTGATTGGATTTTGGGGTCCTGTATTTGGCTAGGCTCCCAAAAACTCTCACACATGGGATATCCCCATACTCAGGAGAAGCAGCAGAATATATTTAGGGGTGTAATTCCCCATATACCCATGGCATGTGTGAGAAATGTATTATTTCAGTGACAACATTTTGTAAAATTATTATTATTTTTTTTGTCATTTTTCAATCACTTGTGACAAAACAATTAAATATTCAATGGGCTCAACATGCCTCTCAGCAAATTCCTTGGGGTGTCTACTTCCAAAATGGGGTAGTTTGGGGAGGTTTTGTACTGCCCTGACATTTTAGTACCTTAAGAAACGAGATAGGCAGTAATAAACTAACAGCTGCGTAGATTCAGGTAAATGCACCATAGTTTGTAGACGCTATAACTTTTGCGCAAACCAATAAATAAATGTTTTTTTATTTTTTTTTTACACATGTGGCTGAATACATTTTGGCCTAAATGTATGACAAAAAATGAGTTTATTGGATTTTTTTTTATACCAAAAAGTAGAAAATATCTTTTTTTTTTAAAACATTTTGGTCTTTTTTCATTTATATTGCAAAAAATAAAAATCCCAGTGGTTATCAAATACTACCAAAACAAAGCTCTATTTGTGAGAAAAAAAAGTATACAAATTTCATTTGGGTACAGCGCTGCTTGGCTGCACAATTACCAGTGAAAGCAGCACAGTGCCAAGTTGCAAAAAGTGCTCTGGTCAGGAAGAGGGTAAAAGTGAAGTGGTTAACTGAGCTGAAGTGGTTAAAAAATTTTTTTTTTTTTAAATCCTACCTTAAATAAACTGACCTTCGAACCCAACCTTTGACCTTAACCTTAACCCCCGGCTCTGACCTAGATCAAACCCTGTTCTAGCTATTTTTTCTTTATTTTTAACATTTTTTTACGTGTAGCAAGGAGAACCAGATATAATTTATCTTTTTCTCTATTCAGGAGGAGAAAAAATAAAACTGACAGGCTTCTCAGTGACTGGTACTGGTAACTGTGATAGCCAATTAAAGGTTATTACATCTATCAGGTGATCAGAAATGGACCTCTCGTTTTGCAATCATTCATATGGGACCCAGGGCTCTTGGTGAGAAATTGGTCTCTGCGCTGGGAGTATGTTGCGCAGTGCACTTTCAGCATAAACACAGGTATGCATACATATGACCATACAGAAGAATATCCACTTCTGTGAGGCCGCACACAGTATATGTGTACAGTTGGCATAAAGGGGTTAATCTATAGATAAAAAAAGGATTTGTTTTGCGTGTGCAGGAACTGCAGGTAGGTCGCATGTTGCAAAAGCAGGATGGATTTTAAGGCTACTGCATTTTTTAAAATGCTGCATGCAGCTTTTTTTTGCAGAAAACAAGGGCATAGCAGCCCATTCAAATGAATGGGCTGCTATGCCTGTGCAAATGTGGGCTGCCAACCCGCATACATGTGAACCAGGCCTAAAGCAGTAGTAAAGTAATTTACAAATAAAAACACTGGTCCTCCTGTAGGTTTAACCACTTCTGGACCGCAAGGATTTGCCCTCTAATGACCAGGCCATCAGATCGGAGCTGAGCTGGCTAGGACCAGTCACCGGGTAGGTCTTTCTCCTCCCTTGGCTTTAGACTGAGTTTAAAAACCCTGACTCAGTTTAAAAACCCTGACCAGTACAGGCTGTGCCTTTATTTTTAGAGAGCAGCATGGGTCACCAGACGTCCAGACCAGATACTGCTTGATGGCTTATTTTAGGCCTGGTTCACATACATGTGAACCAGACCTAAAGCAGTAGCAAAGTAATTTTACAAATAAAAAACACGTCCCCCTGCAGGCTTAACCACTTCTGGACCGGTGGGTCCCAAAAAATAACCGTATTCAGGAGTGGCTCTCAGCCCAAAAAAAGTTTGGGAAGCCCTGGCCTAGGCTATAAGAAGATTGCCTAGACCCTGAAACTGAGCTGCAGCCAGGCCAGGACCATACAGTGGTTTAACAGGACAGGTTCCACTCAGAATAGGCATTGCCATGGTCGAACAAAGAAGTTGAGTGCCCATGCTCGGTGTCATATCCAGAGGTTGTCTTTGGGAAAAAGACGTATGAGTGCTGCTAGCATTGCTGCAGAGGTTGAAGGGGTGGGGGGGGGGGGGGGGGGTCAGCCTGTCAGTGCTCAGACCATACACTGCACAATGCATCAAATTGGTCTGCATGGCTGTTGCCCCGGAAGGAAGCCTCTTCTAAACATGATGCACATAAAAACGCCCGCAGTTTGCTGAAGACAAGCAGACTAAGGACATGGATTACTGGAACCATGCCCTGTGGTCTGATGGTTCAGATGGTGTCAAGCTTGTGTGGCGGCAACCAGGTGAGGAGTACAAAGACAAGTGTGTCTTGCCTACAGTCAAGCATGGTGGTGGAAGTGTCATGGTCTGTTGCTTGCTGCATGAGTGCTGCCGGCACTGGGGAGCTACAGTTCATTGATGGAACCATGAATGCCAACATGTAGTGGGACATACTGAAGCAGAGCATAATCCCCTGCCTTCAGAGACTGGGCCACAGGCCAGTATCCCAAACACACCTCCAAGATGACCACTGCCTTGCTAAAGAAGCTGAGGGTAAAGGTGATGGACTTGCCAAGCATGTCTCTAGTCCTAAACACTATTGAGCACTTGTGGGGCATCCTCAAATGGAAGGTGGAGAAGCGCAAGGTCTCTAACATCCACCAGCTCTGTGATGTCGTCATGGAGGAGTGGAAGAGGACTCCAGTGGCAACCTGTGAATCTCTGGTGAACTCCATGCCTAAAAGGGTTAAGGCAGTGCTGGAAAATGATGATGGCCACACAAAATATTGACACATATGCCCCAATTTGGACATTTTCACTTAGGAGTGTACTCACTTTTGTTGCCAATGGTTTAGACATGAATTGGCTGTGTGTTGAGTTATTTTGAGGGGACAGCAAATTTATGCTGTTATAAAGGCTGTACACTCACTACTTTTCATTGTAGCAAAGTGTCATTTCTTCAGTGTTGTCACATGAAAAGATATAATAAAATATTTGCAAAAATGGGAGGGGTGTACTCACTTTTGTGAGATTCTGTATGTTGTTAACCTTGAATCAGTTTGAAAGCAAAATTAGAATGTTTAACTAGAGTGTACCTTTACCTAAGCCAACTCTTTCTTTCTCACCAATGAAATATTGTGTAACGCCAGAGAAATTATTTTTTTATCTATAGATTAACCCCTTTATAATAAAATATTTACAAAAATGTGAGGGGTGTACTCACTTATTTGAGATACTGTATTTCCTCAATGGCAGTGATATTCATACTGACAACCATCTTGCAGAGCTGGCTTCCTTGCTTGCTCCTTCTCTATAGATGCCAGTATTTTTTTAATGTAGCACTGCCCCCTTGATGACTGCTGAATTCTTCACCTTTTTGGGTCCCTCTGGGTTACCATTAGCATAGTGCTCCTCAATCCGCACGCATCCACCATTACCGTCTGCACCTGGGCCTCAGTTGCACTTCCATCTTGCCAAGCCAACTGATCTCCCTTGATGCTTTGGAAAATTGTCCCGCTGTCAGACATAGTTACATAGTTACATAGTTACATAGTAGGTGAGGTTGAATAAAGACAATAGTCCATCCAGTTTAACCTGTGTGTGTGTGTGTGGCTGTAATCATCTCACATAGCCCTTAATGTCCTGATCCTTGAGATGTACGTCTAAGAGTCTTTTGAAAGCCACCTTACTACCTGCAGAAACCACCTCTTGTGGTAGAGAATTCCACAATCTTGTAGCCCTAACTGTAAAGAATCCCCCTTGTTGCCTGAGGTTAAAACGCTTCTCCTCTAATTGCATGGTATGCCCTCTTGTCCTCATGCAATCCCTTCGAATGAACAGCTTTTTTTCTAAGCTGAGATCCCCATTGAGAAATTTATAAATTGCTATCATGTCCCCCCTCAGGAGTCTCTTCTCCAGGGAGAATAAATCGAGCGATTGCAGCCGCTCTTCATAGTTAATGTCCTCCAATCCCCTAATCAGTTTAGTTGCCCTTCTCTGGACTCTCTCCAGCTCCAATACATCCCTCCTGAGGACTGGCAACCAGAACTGGACAGAATACTCCAGATGCGGTCGGACCAGAGTTTTATAAAGTGGAAGGATTATAGTCTTATCTCTGGAATATATCCCTTTCTTTATGCATGCTAATATTCTGCTGGCTTTGGCAGCTGCCGCTTGACATTGCATGCTGTTGCCTAATCTATCATCAACCAAGACTCCCAGATCCTTCGCCATTTTTGATTCCCCGAAGGGTTCCCCCCCTAACGTGTATTGTGTTTTTATGTTTTTAGTCCCCAAGTGCAAAACCTTACACTTCTCCACATTAAACCTCATTTTCCATGTCATTGCCCACTCCGTTATTTTCTCCAGGTCATTCTGTAGGATATCTGCTTCATGCTGTGTAGTTATTGCCCTGCCCAATTTTGTGTCATCTGCAAAAACTGATAACGAACTACTGATCCTGTCCTCAATGCTGTTTATGAATAAATTGAACAAGGTTGGTCCCAGGACTGAGCCCTGGGGCACCCCGCTTACCACCTCAGACCAGTCTGAGTATGCGCTGTTTATTACCACCCTTTGGACACGCCCTTTTAGCCAGTTCCATATCCAAGAGCAAACCCTGCTGTCGATACCTGCAGACCTTATTTTATAAATTAAGGGCTTGTGGGGAACAGTATCCAACGCCTTAGCGAAATCCAAGTACACCACATCTACTGGTCTGCCCCTATCTAGCTCACAGCTCACCTCCTAATAGAATGTTAAGAGATTGGTTTGACAAGAACGCCCATTTGTAAACCCGTGCTGATTATGTCTGATGATGTTGTTGTCCTTAGCATACTCTACGATTTAGTCCCTTATCATCCCCTCCAGAAGTTTACATATTATTGATGTCAAACTGACAGGCCTATAATTTCCCGGGATATGTCTCTGGCCCTTTTTGAATATCGGAATCACGTTAGCCTTCCTCCAATCCCCTGGTACATCTCCTGTCCTAATACTGTCAGCAAAGATCAGAAACAGTGGTCTAGATATAACCTTACTGAGTTCCTTGAATACTCTCGGATGTACGCCATCCGGGCCTGGTGATTTGTTTGTGTTAAGTTTATCCAGCCTTTCCCTGATTTCACCCTCAGTTAGCCATAGTGGCAAGTCCTGTGTATTACTACTGACCATACAGTCAAGGTCAGTGTACCCCTCCTTTTTCTGTGTAAAGACTGACGAGAAAAAATAATTCAGCAGGGTTGCTTTTTCAGTGTCCTCTGTAACCATCCTCCCATCATTGTTAATTATGTGTGCAATATGCTCTGTCCTAGTTTTTTTGCTGTTGATATATTTAAAGAATTTCTTTGGGTTCTTTTTACTATCCTCCGCTATTTGTCTCTCAAAGTTGATTATAGCCATCTTGATTTCTTGTTTACTTTTCTTATTTGCCTCCTTGTATTGGTCGAAAGCCGATACTGTGCCCTCTGATTTATATTTCTTGAAGGCCAATTTTTTTCCCCTGATAAGTTTTTTAACGCTACGGTTTAACCAGCCAGGTTTGGCTTTGTCTCTTCTAAATTTATTTCCCATAGGAATGCACTGCAAGATGCATTTGCTTAATATGTTCCTAAAGCATTCCCATTTTTCCTCTGTGGTCAGTGATCCCAAGGTTTGGTCCCAGTTTACCCTTTCCATCAATGAGTACAATTTTGGAAAGTTTTCCCTTCTGAAGTTTAGGGTTCTTATGTTCCTCACTTGCCTTGTTATATTGTTATTTATACTAAATGTGATCATCCTGTGATCGCTAGAGCCCAGGTAGTCCTGGACTCCTACCTCCGAGATTAGGTCTGGGTCATTAGTGATCAATAGATCCAGGACTGCGTTTTCTCTGGTAGGGGAATCCACCAACTGTGACATGTAATTATCCAGTAAGGTTTCTGTGAATAGACGGGCCTTCTGTGAGTGTGCAGTCCCCTCATCCCAGTCAATGTCGGGATAATTGAAGTCCCCCAATAAGATGACTGATCCCAATTTTGCCACTTTACCCATTAGTGCTAAAAATTCCAGCTCTACCTCCTCCCCTTGGTTAGGTGGCCTATAGCAAACCCCCACAATTACTTTTCCCTTTTCTCCTTCCTTATTGAGTTCTACCCACACCGATTCTAAATCCATGCTCATCCCATCCGTAATGTCACTCCTCTCTATCACCTTTATATTGTTCTTGACATAGAGACATACCCCTCCCCCTCTTTTTCCTACCCTGTCCTCCCGGTACACCGAATACCCTTGGATATTGGCCAGCCAGTCATGTGAGGGGTCGAACCAAGTCTCTGTTATTCCCACAAGGTCTATGTCATCCTCATGTACTAACATTTCTAACTCATCCATTTTATTAGCTAGGCCCCTGGCATTAGCATATACCCCTCTTATTGAGTGGCGGTTAAGTTTATTCCTGTTTGGTCTGAGGTTTTCCCGCACAGACCTGCCAATTGACGTTGTGGACCTACTGTCGCTGCTGACCCTACAACTGCCTTCAGTCCTTTGCTCCCTCCTGTCTGACTCTACTTCTGAGCCCTCCCCCGTCTCCTAGTTTAAAAGCCCCTCCAACTTGGTGGCCATATTTCTCCCCAAAAGAGCTGTACCGTCCCCATTAAGGTGCAGCCCATCCTTACTAAAGAGCCGGTAGCCGACTGAGAAGTCAGCCCAGTTCTCCAGGAACCCAAACCCCTCCTTCCTACAATACAAGATACACTTACAATATGGCAAAGGTTTCAAACGCCTAAAAAAATCATCCCACGGGTTGCCAATCCAAACGGCTGTACTCACTCCCCGTGTCCCCGTATGTCGGAAGGTGGATGTAGTCGGGCGTAGTACGTACTCGGACGAACGGCTTGACGCGTTTCGCTCCGCACACAGAGCGTTGATAACGCAACCCGTGGGATGATTTTTTTAGGCGTTTGAAACCTTTGCCATATTGTAAGTGTATCTTGTATTGTGTGCATCGAATAAAGTGGTTACATACTTCACGATGCCAGCATCTCTTTCCATTTTTTTTTTGAGCAATACCTGGATGATATGATCTACAGTAAAGCTGATTGAGTTGATGGTCCAATAAGGCTCGTCCTATCTAAGGATATTCTGAAAGCGGTGTATTATTTGGCTTCTGGTGAGTAGGGGTCCAGGAGGGGAGCACCTACTCATGTAAAGAGAGCACCGGCACTTGTTTTACGAGCACGCAGCACTTTGGACTTATGTTTTGCACAAAGACTGTCACTATTTAAGCACGTCTTTTATTGAAAGACTTTATTCACATTTATTATTTTCACGTGTATAAAATTTGTATTTATTTAATTTTTATATTGATTGATATATTTTTATATTGATTGTGATTTATGATATAGGAATGTGTATTTCAAGTTGAGCACTAGCACTTTACACAGATTATTTATACACTATATTTATTGAGATTTATTTATGAGTTTGCTTTGTTAGCAGCGCAGGTATACTTTTGCACTATACCGTTAGCAACTGTATGCACAAAATTAACACTTTACTTTCTGGCTCAGTCAATGATCAGTCTAGGGGTTGTGGTTGTTTTTGTTGTTTAATTTTAAATAGGGATGGGAGAAGGGATAGAGTGGGATACTCCAGACTTGAACTATTCACAGTTGATGAGGACTCCTATCTGAAGATGTAGAAAAAGTTGCAGATTCACTTTGCCACTAGATGAATTTAAGGTAAAGTCTGTCATGAAACTTGATTGAGCAACTATCTTCAGGGTATTCGCTTCACTCTTTGAATCATCAGAGGATCATGGTAATCATATGAAGAGTGGCTGCAGAGTTCAAAGTCTTGAAAGAAGTCTTGTAAATTTGGTTGCATTGCATATTTACAAAATTCAGACTATGATAAACCTACTGGATTTTTTTTTTCAAATATTTTTATTGAGAATTTTAAAACATACAAAAAATAGACACGAGTTAACAAACAGCAATACATCATAGACAAGATCATAATATCATGATAATAATAATGTAGGCCTGAAAGAGAGCTACAACTGTGGCTTCAGGTAGAGGCGGAGGGACCACTTGACCTCCCAAGCACCCCATCTGGGAACAACCTGTGCCAGGAAGGGCGATGGCCCCACACATCTCCTCCTTTTGATTAATAGAAGGGTACAGGCCGGTGAAGAGTTGAAACTTAAGTATGTATATAAATCAAAACAACAAAGAGTATAACAGATGGAACCGAGTATAAAAATTCAATAGTTAAGACATATTAAAATAGTTAAGACATATTAAAATAAGTGCACCAAGGTTGCCACGCCACCCCTCATTTTTTAAATGAACCATCTTTTGAGGCCATCAATTGTTCATAGACATATATTTCCTGAATTTGTTTAATTACTTCCTTTACCTCAGGAATTTAATTTTTTCTCCACTTCCTCATTATAGTTGCCCTAGCTGCGAAAATATTCTGCATAAAAATAGGTCTTAGAGAGGGGTGAATGTTCTCGGTGCCAATACTCAAGATGGCCAAAGCTGGGCTTGGTTTTAAATTTAAACCTGTTATTTTTGCAATTGTTTGAATATTGCAGACCAAAAACTCCTAAATTGTGAGCATGACCAAGTCATGTGTAAAAGTGTGCCTATTTGCCCACAGTCTCTCCAGCATTTATCTTCATGCGTCTCAGAGAACTTTTTCAATTGGTATGGCGTAAAATACCACCTCTGTTGTAATTTCTGAGCGGTTTCCCAGTAATTACCGTAGAACATCTTGAGCATTGATAGATATGTTTGATTGCTTTTAGCCATTGTACATCCGAAAATGCTGTTTAAGGTCTCTCTCCCATTTGTCCATATATGTAGATTTCACAAAAGTTAATTTGTTTTGGAGAAGAGAGTAAAACAGTGAGATACCTTTACGAGTTTGAGTTAAGGCAGACCAGTATTGCCAAACCTTAGATGGGAGGAATGTGTAGGTATGTCCAACGGACTGCAGAAAATGTTTAATTCATATCCACCCACGCATCCTAAAAGAATTGATCGCTGTAATTTCAAAGCCTTTGTTTCTAATTTTTAGGGACTCGTTAAGGACTGTAATGGTACCACTGGATTGGCATAGGGCCAATGTGGTGCCTACAGTTAAAAAGGGATCAAAGTCTTTGCCAAGTAACTATAGACCTGTTAGTTTAACTTCTATAGTCAGGAAGATACTGGAGAGTTAAATAAAAGACCACAGATGAGTTCTTGCTGGAAAAAAATATTTTAAGCAACAGACAGCATGGATTCATGAAAGACAGAAGTTGTCAAACAAACCTGATTTCTTTTTATGAGGAGGTAAGTAAAACCTTAGACAGAGGGTGGCTGTGGATGTAGTATACTTGGATTTTGCAAAAGTGTTTGACACAGTTCCCCACACACGGCTAATGTGTAAGGTAAAGTCTACAGGCTTGGAAAGATAGAATTCAGAGAGTAGTGGTTAATGATTCTTACTCTGAATGGTCTAAGGTTATCAGTGGTGTACCCCAAGGTTCAGTGTTGGGACCTATACTTTTTATAACTTTATAAATGATATAGGGTCTGGGATTAAAAGTAGCATTTCAGTCTTTGCAGATGACACCAAGCTTTGCAGTGAAATAACTTCTTTACATGATGTCTCCAACTTACAAGCTGACCTTAATGCAGTGTTTCATTGGGCAACTATGTGGCAAATGAGTTTTAATGTTGATAAATGTAAAGATATGCACTTGGGGGCTAAGAATATGCATGCATCATACTAGGCGGAGTAGAACTGGGGGAATCCATAGCGGAGAAGGATCTGGGTGTTCTGGTAGATCATAAGCTTAATAATAGCATGCAATGCCAAGCTGCGGTTTCCAAAGCAAGCAAAGTCCTTTCTTGTATTAACAGAGGCATGGACTCCAGAGAGAGAGAGATCATTTTGCCCCTGTACAAATCATTAGTAAGACCTCATCTGGAATATGCAGTTCAGTTTTGGGCACCAGTTCTTAAAAAGGATATAGGGGAACTAGAGAAAGTGGAGAGAAGGTCAACCAAACTGATAAGAGGCATGCTATGAGAAAAGATTAGAGGAACTGAATTTATTATCTCTTGAGAAGAGCAGATTGAGGGAATATATGATCAACATGTATAAATGCATAAGGGGTCCATATAGTGAACTTGGTGTTGAGTTATTCACTTTAAGGTCAACACAGAGGACAAGGGGGCACTCTTTATGTCCAGATGGAAAACAGATTTCGTCTCCAAATACGGAAAGGTTTCCTCACCATAAGAGCTGTGAAAATGTGGAATAGACTCCCTCCAGAGGTAGTTCTGGCTAGCTCACTAGATTGCTTTAAAAAAGGCCTGGATTCTTTCCTGGGTGTACTTAATATAAGTGGGTACTAAAATTATTTTGGGTAAAGTTGATCCAGGGAATATCCCATTGCCTCTCAGGGGATCAGGAAGGATTTTTTTCCCCTGCTGTAGCAAATTGGATCATGCTTTGCTGGGGGTTTTTTCGCCTTCCTTTGCATCAACTGCGGGTATAGGATTGTGTATATGGGATTGTATGGTTGGGTTTTAAATACTGTTTTTTTTTTTTGTGTTTGAACCAGATAGACTTGTGTCTTTTTTTCAACTATGACTAACTATGTAAGATACTGGAATATGCTTTTCCCTTCCAGAGAAAAGCGTTGGGAAAGTTCCGCAAAGGGAATGATCCCCCTCCTCATTAGTTAAGTCTGATATAACAATACCTCTTCGCTTCCAATCTACTAGGGGTAAGCCATCCAACACAATTGTAAGAGCATCTATGGGGAACTGTATTTTTTCAAAGTCAGTGCAGTCGGTAATTTGGCGAGACATTGCCTTCCAAGCATGTATGGTGAGACTAATAGTTGGATGATTCTGAAATTTATTGTCTGTAATATATGGACTCATCAGAAGGAGATTGCTCAGAGTATTAGGTGCAATTAGTTCAGCTTCTAGCGATGGCCAAGGTTTGGAATGAGAGGATGAGAACCAATTCCTAGCCTGGTCTAAAAGTGAGGCTATGCAATAATCTTTCATGATAGGTAGACCCAGTGCTTTAAGTGGCCCAAAAGAGGTGCCGGTACTCTATTTTTTACACTTTGTATGGCTGAAATTCGCACTGTATCCGCAGCAAAACTCGCACATGACCCTTTTTTCCAGCCGCGTCAGGATCGGATCGCACAGTGGTTCACACTTGTGCGATCCGATCCTGTGCGAACTGTCAGATCACACTGCGATATGCGATCAAACTGGGGGTGTCGTTAACATTTAATTGACACCCCCTGCGTATCGCATATGGGAACTGCCAGATGTGCATTAGCGATGCGGGAACAGGCTGCAAATTCGCAGCCTTCCCGCATTGCACAAGTGTGAACCAGGACGTGTACGGGTCGGTTCACACTTGTGCGATGCGGGAAGGCTGCCAATGGGGCCAATGTGTTCTGGCCTCGCTTTCTTACTATTTTTATACTTAAAGAATTTCTTGGGGTTTTTTTTACTCTCTTCCGCTATATGTCTCTTGTGTTCAATTTTAGCCGCCTTGATTTTGCCTTTACATCTCTTATTGCACTCTTTTAATGCTTGAATGCTACCAATGACCCCTCAGCCTTTTTTTGAAGGCCTTTTCTTTAGTATTAACCACTTAACCCCCGGAAGATTTTACCCCCTTCCTGACCAGGGGGTTTTTTGCGATTTTTTACTGCGTGATTTTAACGGACAATTGCGCGGTCGTGCGACGCTGTACCTAAACGAATTTCATGTCCTTTTTTTCCCACAAACAGAGCTTTCTTTTGGTGGTATTTGATCACCTGTGCGGTTTTTTGATCATGCGCTATAAACAAAAAAAAAGCTTAAATTTTGCAAAAATAACAATATTTTTCACTTTTTTTTTATATGAAATCCCCCCCCCAAAAAATGTAAAAATCAAAATTTTTTAACATTTTCGGCCAATTTGTTTTATGCTACATATGTTTGGTAAAAAAAAATCGCAAAAAGCGTATTTTGATTGGTTTGCGCAAAAGTTATCGCGTTTACTAACAAAGGGAAAGATTTTTGTCATTTTTTGTGTTTTTTTTTAACGAGTAATGGCAGTTTTTTTAACGAGTAAAGCCGGTCACAGGCTAGCGACGTAGATCTATTTGACTCTGCCTGGCCGGGGCTGACTGCCGCAGTAAATATACTGTGCGCAGTCGGCAAGCGGTTAATATGCATTTTTATGTTGGAGTTTAGCCACCCAGGGTTTACTTTTGCTCTTTTAAATTTATTCCCCTTTGGAATGCACTGGCCAATCCCTTTGTTTAGTATACTCTTGAAGCCCTCCCATTTTTCCTCTGTGTTCTTTGTTCCCAGGGTTCTATCCCATTTGATATTTTCTATCAGAGAGCGCAGTTTTGGGAAATTGGTTCTTTTGAAATTCAGTGTCCTTATATTACCCTTGTGTTTCCTATTACTAGAATTAATACTGAAACTAATTGACCTATGGTCACTGTTTCCTTAGTTGCCTTCTATTTCTATATCCGTGAGCAGGTCTGTATTGTTGGTAATCAGTAGGTCTAGTACCACATTGTTTCTTGTCAGTGCGTTCACCATCTAACCCATGAAATTGTCCTGCAAAACATTTAGGAATTGCCGAGCCTCGGATGAATGTGCGGTTCCTTCTGCCCAGTCTATATCTGGATAATTAAAGTCCCCCATTATAATGGCATTTCCCATCCATGCTGCCAATCCAATCTGTAAAAGGAGGTCTGCCTCCCCCTCCTCCCTCTGGTTAGGGGGGTCTATAGCATATGCCCAATATGTGATGTGATGTCACTCATCCTCCTAGCTGAAGTTCTCCAACTTCCTGTTTCCTTGCTTTACCAGTCCTGACACTACATGTCCCATCATGCTTTGAGACTCTGTAGTTTCAGGACAGGTGTTCTCTCAGAATACTGCTACCTATCAGATTCTGTAACCGGAAGTGACGTTCGGACAAGAACAACATACTGCGCATGCGCCATGCGTTCCAACATGGCCTATCTCACTAGATTGCTTTAAAAAAGGCCTGGATTCTTTCCTGGGTGTATATAATATACAGTAAATGGGTACTAAAATGTATAGGTAAAGTTGATCCAGGGAATATCCGATTGCCTCTCGGGTAGTGTTGAGCGAACACGGACTGTATTATTCGTGTTCGTACCGAATAATTGGATTTTTTGTACCCGAACACGGACACGGACACTTTACTGTATGTTCGGGTAAAAATCCGTGTTCGGTCGTTTTATTTCCGGGTTTTGCATGCTTTGGCGCTCTTTTCATGGCGGGCTTTCAACAGCCAATCAACAATCGTTTAACTGGTGTGCCTTAAGCCATCCCAGCCATGCCTGCAAATGTCTCAGTAGCTGTGATTGGCCGTCTGAAGCATGTGACCAAGTCTTTATAAGTTCGAGGCAGCCGCAGCGGCGTCATTATGCTGCTTAGATTCAGGGACAGAGCACACATCAACGTGCTGGCTGCTGATTAGGGAAAGATAGGCAGGAAAAAACCATTTGTGTCCGGATAGAATTGAGGGACAGGTCGGAGTGTTTAGGCAGGGCGAGTTGTAGGCATTTTAGGGATAGAGTCTGCTGAATTATATAGGGTCAGTGTCTTCTACAAACTACAATCGATATTGCTGTGTGGGGGGTGGGGTCTGCACTCAATCCTGATCTACGATCTCTTCTCAATCCTGTTAGGGACAGAGTCTGCTGAATTTTAGGGAAACTGTGTTCTACAAACTACAATCGATATTGCTGTGTGGTGTGGGATTGGAGATAGGCAGGTGTCAGTGATCCACATCCATTTTTCTGTGTGTGAGCTGCAGTGAACACAATCTTTTTGGGCTGCAGTGAACACAATCTTTTTGGGCTGCAGTGAACACAATCTTTTTGGGCTGCAGTGAACACAATCTTTTTGGGCTGCAGTGAACACAATCTTTTTGGGGTGCAGTGAACAAAATCTTTTTGGGGTGCAGTGAACACAATCCTTTTTGGTGTGCAGTGAACACAATCTTTGTGGGGTGCAGTGAACAAAATCCTTTGTGGGGTGCAGTGAACACAATCTTTTTGGGGTGCAGTGAACAAAATCCTTTTTGGGGTGCAGTGAACAACATCCTTTTTGGGGTGCAGTGAACACAATCTTTTTGGGGTGCAGTGAACAAAATCCTTTGTGGGGTGCAGTGAACACAATCTTTTTGGGGTGCAGTGAACACAATCTTTTTGGGGTGGAGTGAACAACATCCTTTTTGGGGTGCAGTGAACAAAATCCTTTTTGGGGTGCAGTGAACAAAATCATTTTTGGGGTGCAGTGAACACAATCTTTTTGGGGTGCAGTGAACACAATCTTTGTGGGGTGCAGTGAACACAATCTTTTTGGGGTGGAGTGAACAACATCCTTTTTGGGGTGCAGTGAACAACATCCTTTTTGGGGTGCAGTGAACACAATCTTTTTGGGGTGCAGTGAACACAATCTTTGTGGGGTACAGTGAACAGAATCTTTGTGGGGTGCAGTGAACACAATCTTTGGGGGGTACAGTGAACACAATCTTTGTGAGGTGCAGTGAACACAATCTTTGTGGGGTGCAGTGAACACAATCATTGTGGGGTGCAGTGAACTCAATCTTTGTGGGGTACAGTGAACACAATCTCATACTGAAGGTTTGAGGGTGCTGCCTGTTCCATACTCCCCCTACTCCTCATCTAGCCTTTTAGGGGTACAAACAATAGTAATTGGGGCCTAGTGTGGTTGTGTACGTGTGATATACATACACTTTTTTGGGATCATATTTTCTATTCCGCTATTTAATCAAAAACCTTTGGGGATCAGTTAAATTGGGGGATAGTCTGTGTTGGTACGTGTGAGAGAGATCCACCTTTCCAAGTTGTTGGGGTTCATCTCATACTTCTGAAGGTTTGAGGGTGCTGCCTGTTCCATACTCCCCCTACTCCTAGCCTTTTAGGGGTACAAACAATAGTAATTGGGGCCTAGTGTGGTTGTGTACGTGTGATATACATACACTTTTTTGGGATCATATTTTCTATTCCGCTATTTAATCAAAAACCTTTGGGGATCAGTTAAATTGGGGGATAGTCTGTGTTGGTACGTGTGAGAGAGATCCACCTTTCCAAGTTGTTGAGGTTCATCTCATACTTCTGAAGGTTTGAGGGTGCTGCCTGTTCCATACTCCCCCTACTCCTAGCCTTTTAGGGGTACAAACAATAGTAATTGGGGCCTAGTGTGGTTGTGTACGTGTGATATACATACACTTTTTTGGGATCATATTTTCTATTCCGCTATTTAATCAAAAACCTCTGGGGATCAGTTAAATTGGGGGATAGTCTGTGTTGGTACGTGTGAGAGAGATCCACCTTTCCAAGTTGTTGGGGTTCATCTCATACTTCTGAAGGTTTGAGGGTGCTGCCTGTTCCATACTCCCCCTACTCCTAGCCTTTTAGGGGTACAAACAATAGTAATTGGGGCCTAGTGTGGTTGTGTACGTGTGATATACATACACTTTTTTGGGATCATATTTTCTATTCCGCTATTTAATCAAAAACCTTTGGGGATCAGTTAAATTGGGGGATAGTCTGTGTTGGTACGTGTGAGAGAGATCCACCTTTCCAAGTTGTTGGGGTTCATCTCATACTTCTGAAGGTTTGAGGGTGCTGCCTGTTCCATACTCCCCCTACTCCTAGCCTTTTAGGGGTACAAACAATAGTAATTGGGGCCTAGTGTGGTTGTGTACGTGTGATATACATACACTTTTTTGGGATCATATTTTCTATTCCGCTATTTAATCAAAAACCTCTGGGGATCAGTTAAATTGGGGGATAGTCTGTGTTGGTACGTGTGAGAGAGATCCACCTTTCCAAGTTGTTGGGGTTCATCTCATACTTCTGAAGGTTTGAGGGTGCTGCCTGTTCCATACTCCCCCTACTCCTAGCCTTTTAGGGGTACAAACAATAGTAATTGGGGCCTAGTGTGGTTGTGTACGTGTGATATACATACACTTTTTTGGGATCATATTTTCTATTCCGCTATTTAATCAAAAACCTTTGGGGATCAGTTAAATTGGGGGATAGTCTGTGTTGGTACGTGTGAGAGAGATCCACCTTTCCAAGTTGTTGGGGTTCATCTCATACTTCTGAAGGTTTGAGGGTGCTGCCTGTTCCATACTCCCCCTACTCCTAGCCTTTTAGGGGTACAAACAATAGTAATTGGGGCCTAGTGTGGTTGTGTAGGTGCGAGATACATACACTTTTTTTGATCATATTTCCTATTCCGCTATTCAATAAAAACCTTTGAGGATCAATTGAATTGCGGGATAGTCTGTGTCGGTACGTGTGAGAGAGATCCACCTTTCCAAGTTGTTGGGGTTCATCTCATACTTCTGAAGGTTTGAGGGTGCTGCCTGTTCCATACCCCCCCTACTCCTCATCTAGCCTTTTAGGGGTACAAACAATAGTAATTGGGGCCTAGTGTGGTTGTGTACGTGCGAGATACATACACTTTTTTTGATCATATTTCCTATTCCGCTATTCAATAAAAACCTTTGAGGATCAATTGAATTGCGGGATAGTCTGTGTCGGTACGTGTGAGAGAGATCCACCTTTCCAAGTTGTTGGGGTTCATCTCATACTTCTGAAGGTTTGAGGGTGCTGCCTGTTCCATACCCCCCCTACTCCTCATCTAGCCTTTTAGGGGTACAAACAATAGTAATTGGGGCCTAGTGTGGTTGTGTACGTGCGAGATACATACACTTTTTTTGATCATATTTCCTATTCCGCTATTCAATAAAAACCTTTGAGGATCAATTGAATTGCGGGATAGTCTGTGTCGGTACGTGTGAGAGAGATCCACCTTTCCAAGTTGTTGGGGTTCATCTCATACTTCTGAAGGTTTGAGGGTGCTGCCTGTTCCATACTCCCCCTACTCCTCATCTAGCCTTTTAGGGGTACAAACAATAGTAATTGGGGCCTAGTGTGGTTGTGTACGTGTGATATACATACACTTTTTTTGGATCATATTTTCTATTCCGCTATTTAATTTAACTGGGCCTCCATGCGAGACCTGTGTGCCTTGTTGCGCTGTTTTGAGTACTCCACCAACATGGCCAGTGGCAATGACGCCGTTCTCAGCTTAACTATCCCACTTCTATGCCTCCTTGAAAAAACAATTCGGGCGATGATGGAAGAGGATGTGGCACAGGATGAGGAGGAGGAGGAGGATGAAGAGGTAACATTTCCAAGGCTTTCAGGGCAGTCATTCGCAAGGGGCTCCGAGGGTGGGTTCCTGCACACGCAAACGCCAGGGACGCAATTGTCCAGCAGGGGCACAGTTCTGGAGGATGAGGAGGATGAGGAGGAGGAGGAGCTGGAGGAGGAGATGGAACCATGTTCACAGCAGGGTGGCACCCAGGCCAGCTCATGGCCATCACTGGTGCGTGGCTGGGGGGATACAGAGGACACGGACCATACACCTCCCACAGAGGACAGCCTTTCGTTGCCTCTGGGCAGCCTGGCACACATGAGCGATTACATGCTGCAGTGTCTCCACAACGACCGCCGAGTTGCCCACATTCTAACTTGTGCTGATTACTGGGTGGCCACGCTGCTGGATCCCCGTTACAAGGACAACGTACCGTCCTTAATTCACTCACTGGAGCGCGATCGCAAGATGCGCGAGTACAAGCGCACGCTGGTAGACGCCATGCTGCTGGCATTCCCATCTGACAGCGGGGCCACAGTGGAAGCACAAGGCAGAGGAGGAGGAGGAGGAGGTCGCCAACGCAACCAGGGCACCGCCAGCACCTCAGAAGGCAGGGTTAGCATGGCCGAAATGTGGAAAAGCTTTGTCAGCACGCCACAACAAACAGCAGCACCAGCAGCTCAGATGGAACGTCTTAGCAGGAGGCAGCATTTTACCAACATGGTGGAGCAGTATGTGTGCACACGCCTACATGTAGTGAATGACGGGTCTGCCCCCTTCAACTTCTGGGTCTCCAAATTGGGCACATGGCCTGAGCTTGCCCTTTACGCCTTGGAGGTGCTGGCGTGCCCTGCAGCCAGTGTATTATCTGAACGGGTATTTAGCACGGCTGGGGGCGTTATAACAGACAAGCGCAGCCGCCTGTCCAGAGACAATGTGGACAAGCTCACGTTCATTAAAATGAACCAGGCATGGATCCCACGGGACTTTTCCGTACCTTATGCAGAATAGCAATGGATACCGACCTTACCCACCCATTGTTCCATTTTTGCTCTTTCTCACTCTTTTGGGGTGTACCCTCATTTAAAATTTGTGAAAAGAAGCAGTGTTGGCTACCTCGTCCTCCTCCTCAGGGCCAGATTAATGTAGGGGCTATTGGAGCTGCAGCTCCAGGCCCCTACCTTTTATATAGGCCCCGGGTTGGCCATATTCACTGTTACCGCTCTTCTGTCACTTGTAAACACAGAAGTCTGGCTTCTATGCTCGCTTCCCCAGGCAGCACCCTCAGAACCTCCCCACACAGCGTGAAGGCCGGACAAGGAGGGACAGTTGGCGATGCATGGATGTGTTTATGGGCTTCAGAGACAGCATCCCATGTTGAATTAGGCATGCATGGCTGCACCCTTCCTCCTCTGGGTGCATGGCAAGGCACGGCCCTTAAGGCCCTTCAAAATCCTCAGCACCAAGCCCATGATGCTGTTAATCCGGCCCTGGTCCTCCTCCACCGCCGCTTCCACCTACACCGCCCATAGGTGTGCGCAGCCTATTGCATTAAGGTGTGCACCCCAAAGTTGAAATACACATGCATGTGTTTGCCAGCAGGGAGAGTAATGTATCGGGGCCATGTACCTGTAGGCAAGGAGAAATAGAGCAGAGCAGGTCCCAGGGAGATCTTTCCCATCTCCTCACTGGCAATGCTATGTGCCCTAGGTGATTAGGGTGTGCCCAGGCACACCCAGCACACCCTGTGCGCACGCCTATGTCACCGCCACATCCACCACCACCTCAACCTCCCTCCTACTCCATATGGGCCTCGTCCTTCAGAGATGAAGAAGAACATTGTTTTATTTTTCTGTTTTTTTTTGTTGTTTTAAGTTATTTCCCTATCCACATTTGTTTGCAGAGCACTTGCCATGCTCTTAATTACGTTTTGCTGCCATTTGCAGCACTCTAGCCCTTTCCTTTGGTGTTTTAGAGCCATTTTAGTGCCTTAAAGTTCGGGTCCCCATTGACTTCAATGGGGTTCGGCGTCCGGGAAAAGTTCGGTAAAAGTCCGGGACACGGACCCGGACTTTTTTTTAAAGTTCGGCCGAACCCGTCGAACACGGACATCTAGGTGTTCGCTCAACCCTACTCTCGGGGGATCAGAAAGGATTTTTTTTTCCCCTGTTGTAGAAAATTGGATCATGCTTTGCTGGGGTTTTTTAGCCTTCCTCTGGATCAACTGCAGGTATAGGATTGTGTATATGGGATTGTATGGTTGGGTTTTCTTTACTGTTTTTTTTTTTTATTGGTTGAGCCAGATGGACTTGTGTCTTTTTTCTCCCTGACTAACTATGTAACTATGTAACCATGGCCGTTATGCCTTACAATAGGTTTTCAAATGTGACAGAACACGAAGCAGAGGTGGACATCTTCTTATACCCACGCAAGTTTTGAATATTACATTTATTTTAGCAGTTAACTCACCTTATATACTGAAATAGACTATTTCACCGCGACCGAGTGAAATAGTTTATTTCAATATATAATCAGTTAATCGCTGAGCAGTGCGGGATGTACCAAGATGGCCGTCGCCACCTTCTACCTGCAGGTTTCTCGCTATACTTACTAGGATACAATAATAATACAAATATAATACTGTCATTCAGTATATAAGGTGAGTTAACTGCTACAATTAATGTTCTATCACATTAGGAAACCTATTGGAATGCATAGTGGCCATGTTGGAACACATGGCGCATGTGCAGTAAGCTGTTCTAGTCCGAGCGTCAGTTACGGTTGCAGACTCTGATAGATAGCGGTGTTCTGATATAACACAGGCTATGGGAGTCACTTGTAGCAGCTGTGGGAGTTGATGTGGGTGGGTCTAAGGGTTACTGTGGGTGTTTCTGGGCCTTCATGTGGGAGGTAATTGGGGGAGGAATAGAATTATGTTATCCCTGCCCACTCTCCATTCCTCTCTGCAGTGATTAGGGAACAAGCAAGAAGTGGAAATGTAATCAGAAAATTAAAATAATACTTCTAAAGGCATTTTTTTTTTTTTTAAATAATAAGCATTTCATACTTCCCTGCTCTGTGTAAGGCTCCATGTACACGGGACGTTGTTAAAAGTGCCTTTGAATGCTGGAATTTTTAGGACGTTTGAAACGTCCGTTCGGTCGCGTTTGTACCCGCGTTTAGCGGCGTTTGCGTTTAGAAGCGTTCCTAGAGGTCAAAAAAATGATTCCCCTTTAAAATTGAAAAACGCGAACGCTAAACGCGGGTCATCGCCTTCAGACGCGTTCGGACGCGTTTGTGTGTTTGAAACGCCGGGAAACACACGTTCGAACGCAAATAATTGTGTTCTAAAAACAGTCCCTGAACGCAACTGCCTGCAAATGACTGTAAACGACCTGGTGTACATGGACAGATAAGATAAAATGTAGATGGGTTCAGGGGCTTCTGAAAAAAATGCCCAACTGCTCCTAAACGGCCATTTCCAGCGTCCCGTGTACATGGAGCCTAAAGGTTTTGCACAGAGCAGCCCTGATCTTCCTCTTCCCTCACTGCCACTTTCTAAGAGGGCACTCATGCACGCAATTCACACAGAAAATGCATGGCTACGCCCACCAAACAGGTATTGTTCTCACGGTGTCATTTAGGCTGAGTTTGCATCTGCGTGTTTCTGAATGCATGGCAACCTGCACAGAAAATGCACGCTTTGATGTGCATTTCTAAAGTGCAGGGCAATGCACGTTGCACTTTCATTACCATTTAGGTTGCATTTTCATCTGCACTTTTCCAAGCGCATGACAACCTGCAAGAAAATGCACGCATTGCCGTGTGTTTCAAAAACAAAATCAAGTTTGCGTTACCTTTTGCTTGCATCTGCCTGTTTCCAAACGCATGGCAACCCAAAATAAAAAACACATGCTTTGCGTTTTTTTTTTCAAAAATGCGCAGCATTGTATGTCATGTTTCCGAATGCAACCAGCACAGAAAACACGCACTTTGTTGTGCGCTTAAAAAACACATAGCAACGTACTGTATGTGTAGCAACAAAAATGCACACTTTGCGGCACATTATGAAAATGCACAACAGGGTGCATTACACTTGTTACCATTTGTTCGCATATGTGCGTTTTCAAATGCATGGCAACTCACAAGAAAACGCACTCTTTGGTAAGCATTTCAAATACGCGTGGCAATGTGCAGCTTGCTTGCATTACCATTTGTTTGCATCTGTGTGTTTCTGAGCACATGGCAACCTGCAATAAAAAGCTGCACCCTTTGCCACGCCTTTTAACCACTTCCATACAGAGCAGTTACACCCCCTTCCTGCCCAGACCAATTTTCAGCTTTCAGCGCTCTCACACTTTGATAATTTGATAATTACTCAGTGATGCAACGCTGTACCCAATCAAATTTTTTATCATTTTTTTCACACACATAGAGCTTTCTTTTGGCAGTATTTAATCACCACTGGGTTTTTTATTTTTTTGCGATATAAGTAAAAAAAGAGCAAAAATTTAGAAAAAAAAAAAAACATTTTGTTTTAGTCTTTATTATAAAATTTTGCAAATAAGTAATTTTTTTCATAAATGTGGGCCAACATTTATACTACTACATATCTTTGGTAAAAATAACCCAAATTAGTGGTTATTATTTAGTCTGTGTAAAAGTTATAGAGTCTACAAGCTATGGTGCCAATCATTGAAAACTGATCACACCTAATCACACCTGATGTAACGATGGCCTATCTCATTTCTTGAGGCCCTGAAATGTCAAATACCCCCCAAATTATCCCTTTTTGGAAAGTAGACATTCCAGAGTGTTTAGTAAGAGGCATGGTGAGTAGAGTTGAGCGAACACCTGGATGTCCGGGTTTGGCGGGTTTGGCCGAACTTGAAAAAAAAGTCCGGGTTCGTGACCCGAACTTAACCCGAACTTTACCCCGATCCCGAACCGCATTAAAGTCAATAATGACCCGAACTTTTAAGCACTAAAATGGCTCTAAAAAAAACATGGAAAGGGCTAGAGGGCTGCAAATGGCAGCAACATCTTCTTAAGAGCATGGCAAGTGCTCTGCAAACAAAGGTGGATAGGGAAATAAAAAAAAATAACATAAAAAACATAAAAATAAAAAATAATCATCTTGATCTAGGAGGACGAGTCCCATATGGAGTAGGAGGTTGAGGTGGCGGTGGATGTGGCGGTGTAGGTGGAAGTGGCGGTGGAGGAGGACGAGGTAGCCAACACTGCTTTTTTTCAGTCATTTTAAATTAGGGTACACCCCAAAAGAGTGAGAAAGATCAAAAATACAACAATGGCTGGGTAAGGCCGGTATACATGTCTATTCTGCACAAGATACGGACAAGTCCTGTGGGATCCATGCCTGGTTCATTTTAATGAACGTGAGCTTGTACACATTGGCTCTGGACAGGCGGCTGCGCTTGTCTGTGATAACGCCCCCAGAAGTGCTAAATACACGTTCAGGTAATACACTGGCTGCAGGGCAGGCCAGCGCCTCCAAGGCTTAAAAGGCAAACTCAGGCCATGTGCCCAATTTGGAGACCCAGAAGTTGAAGGGGACAGAGCCGTTATTCGGTACGTGTATAGTACGTAAGGAGCGGTAAGGAACTGTATATGGCATATGGTATACGGTAAGGAACGGTGATGGCGGCGGGGGGCGGGCTTTTTTCCCTCTTCTGGGTTGAGTCTGGCCTTGGAAAAGGTATGTGTCCCTGGTTGTGGGACGGGCTCTCCCAAAGCTGTCTAAGTTCTGAGGCCTTCTGATAGGGACAGGGCTGCACTGGTCTTGCCAGGGACTGGGATTCTGAAAAGCCTGTGGTGTATGTGCCCCTGGAGTGGCAGTCCAGGGGGTGCCATAATTCACGGTGGATGGCAACACTATGAGTATGGCACCAAGGACACTGCACTTCCTACACACGTTTTTCACACCTGCCTCTAGGGCCGGGCCTTTTGGTCAGGAGTCAGGACCATTTTCATATATGGTGCTGTCCGAGTACAGGGAACAGGAAGCCAGCGTTATGATTAACCCTGGCAGTGCCCTATGAGTAGCTCAAGATTTGGTGGAGTGACCCTGTCTTTCCCTTAATCAAGTGTGTGTGACCCAGTGGTGAAACAGGGGTCAAATTATGAGGTGAGAGGCCATCTATTTATGGTGGTGGGAGTAGGAGCACTGGATACTCCGTTTGTTTGAGCACTTGAGCACTTTGTGGATATTGAAGAAACTGCTATTCCAAACTTTGGACTCTTATACTGAATGTCATTGCACTCTATTATCGATTGCCTATTTATGAGCACATTACAATCGATTTTTGCACAGTTTATTCATTGCATAGTTTGCACATTATTTTTTGATGTATCTATACACACATGATACCATTGTAGTATTATTTTAAATTGGTACTTGGTTTACATATCCAAGACTTTAGCACTTTTGCAGTTTACTTAACACCTTATTGATTAATTTGCCACTTTATTGCATATTTGCACATGATGATGTGCTAGTAGCGCTGTATCGTATAATTTTGTTTTTTACTTTGGTATGCACAGTGATATGCACATTTTGATATAGCGGCAGCAATTATCTGTTTATCACTTGATACTAGTTGCGCTGACACTTATAGTATTTTTTTACATCAGGATGTTATTGACACAGCCCCAAATGATCCACAATGTCTCAAAAGTGATATAGTCCAGAAAAATATAGACAGAATAAAGGTGGATAAAGTGCCTGGACCAGATGGCATCCATCCATGTATCCTAAAAGAAGTGAGCTCTGTCATTTCAAAGCCTTTGTTTATAATTTTTAGGGACTCGTTAATGACATAAATAGTACCACTGGATTGGCGTAGGGCCAATGTGGTGCCTATATTTAAAAAGGGATCAAAGTCTTTGCCAAGTTACTATAGACCTGTTAGTTTAACTTCTATAGTCGGAAAGATACTGGAGAGTTTATACCAAATAGATGAGTTCTTACTGGAAAAAAATATTTTAGTAACAGACAGCTTGGATTCATGAACCACAGAAGTTGTCAAACAAACCTGATTTCTTTTTATGAGGAGGTAAGTAAAACCTTGGACAGAGGGGTTGCTGTGGATGTAGTATACTTGAATTTTGCAAACGTTTTTGACACAGTTTCCCACACACGGCTAATGTGTAAGGTAAAGTCTACAGACTTGGAAAGATCAGTTTGTAAATGGATAGAAAATTGGCTAAAAGATAGAATTCAGAGAGTAGTGGTTAACCACTTGCCGCCCGCTCGCCGTCATATTACGGCGGAGCGGTGCGACTATTGTTCTGGGCCGCCGTCATATGACGGCGGCACATTCAAGCAGGGCAGGCGCGTGATCCTGTGCGTGCCGCCCTGAACTGCCGGTGTCGGCGTGTCCCCGGGACACAGCCTGTCACCGGCAGGGGGGAAACAGCCAATGGGCATGGCTGTTTCCCACGTGATCGGCTGTGATTTAATCACACAGCCGATCACAATAGAGGAGCCCAGAAGATGACCGCGCATGTCGGTGGCTCTGTGTTCCCTAGGAACACAGCTAGTCACCGGCAGTAGTAAACAGTCACTGACAGTGACTGTTTACTATGTGAATGGCTGTGAATCTTTTCACAGCCGATCACAAAATGTAAACACAGGGCAGTAACTCACTGTTACTAGCTCTTCTCCCCTCATACACTGTTTCCACTGTGAGGAGAGCAGAGCCAGAAACAGTGAGTTACTGCTCTGTACACCTGTCAATGTAAAAGCACACTAATAAAGGTCCCCACACAGTCCTCAGCCCCCCCCCAATTGCACCTGTCCCCCAACAGTCACCTCATCAGTGCCCAGAAATTTACACCCATAAGGCTACGTTCACATGTGAGCGTAGTGATCGCGGGCAGAATCACAGCGATTCTGCCCGCGATCTGGAAATCATTGCAAATCGTGGGACGCCTGTGCATTGCCCGTGATTTGCAATAGCACCCCAAACGCTGTGCGATGTTGCCGCGATTTCCGCCTGCCGAATCGCTGTAACATCGCGCAAACAACGCATGACGCCCAAAAAGGTACAAGAGTTTCTTTGGGGCGTCATGCATTGTTTGCGCAATGTTACCGTGATTCAGAATGTTTGGGGTGCTATTGCAAATCACGGGCAACGCACAGGCGCCCCGCTATTTGCAATGATTTCCGGATTGCGGGCAGAATCGCGGTGATTCTGCCCGCGATCGCTACGCTCACATGTGAACGTAGCCTAAAGTTCATCTGTCACCAGAGACTGCCATCAGTACCGCCGTGCACCATCGCCCGTCACCTGTCACCAGTCGGTAACCATCGCCCATCACCTGTCACCCCATCAATCACCGTCACCTGTCACCCCATCAGTCATCATCACCTGTCACCCCATCAATCACCGTCACCTGTCACCCCATCAGTCATGGTCACCTGTCACCCAATCAGTCATCGTCACCTGTCACCCCATCAATCATCGTCACTTGACACCCCATCAGTGATTGTCATCTGTCACCCCATCAATCATCGTCACTTGTCACCCCATCAGTGATCGTCATCTGTCACCCCATCAGTGATCGTCATCTCTCACCCCATCAATCATCATCACCTGTCACCCCATCAGTGATCGTCATCTGTCAACCCATCAATCATCGTCGCCTGTGACCCCATCAGTCATCGTCACCTGTCACCCCATCAGTCATCGTCATCTGTCACCCCATCAGTCATCGTCACCTGTCACCCTATCAGTCATCGTCACCTGTCAACCCATCAGTCATCGTCATCTGTCAATCCATCAGTCATCGTAATCTGTCAACCCATCAGTGACCGTCACCTGCCACCTATCAGTCACCTGCCACCCATCAGTGATCATCCGCAGTCAACCGTCACCCATCACACAGCCAATCACAGCCAGCATGTCAAAAAGGATGTACAGCAGCAAGGAGGCCCTTCAGGTCCTCTCCATGACTGAAGAGAGCACCGGGGAGCTCTCATCAGTATCCGAATCCAATTCCGATCCCCGATTCGGAATTTGACATCGCTAATAGTAGCGGATCGGAGATGGACTTTCCTTTATACAATGTATTTTGGGGTGCAATTTTTGCTATATACATGCAACCACTTACCGACCGCCTAACGACTATGTACGTCGGTCATTAAAAGCTAAATACTGGGGTTATGGCAGCAGATAGCTGCCATAACCCCGTTATTTTTTTAAACGGCTTTCAGATAAGGGTGGTCCCAGTGGCGGATTCACCACGGAATTACCCTTACGGTGCAGGGGAAGAGGTGCCCCCCCCCCCTCCTGCCGCGTCCCAGATGTTTTCCCAGATTACCGGACCCGCCGGCAGTGAGGAAAACTATCCGGTCCCGGATCCTCAGAGACAGGAAGTCGAGTGAGGGCAAGATGGCCCTCACTCGACTCTATGGTCTTGGAGGACCGGAGCTACGTCAAAAGTCGTTGTCTAGCAACCGGTTTAAAGGGACGCTTTTTTTTTTTTTATTTCTTTTTCAACAATTTTTTTTTCTTTTTTTCTTTTTTTTCTTTTTTAGTTTAGTTGTGAGGTGTGAGGTCTTTTTGACCCCAGATCTCACAATAAAGAGGACCTGTCATGCCTATTTCTATTCTACAAGGGATGTTTACATTCCTTGTAATAGGAATAAAAATGATCAAAACATTTTTTTTTTAAAACTGTGTAAAAATAAAAAATAATAAATAAAATAAATAGAAAAAAAAAAAAATGAAAGCGCCCTGTCCCCGTTAGCTCTCGCGCAGAAGCGAACGCATACGCAAGTCCCGCCCACATATGTAAACGGTGTTCAAACCACACATGTGAGGTATCGCCGCGATCGTTAGAGCGAGAGCAATAATTTGAGCCCTAGACCTCCTCTGTAACTCTAAGCTGGTAACCTGTAGAAATTTTTAAAATTTTGCCTATGGGGATTTTTAAGTACCAATGTTTGGCGCCATTCCGTGAACGTGCGCAATTTTGAAGCATGACATGTTGGGTATCTAATTACTCGGCGTAACGTTATCTTTCACATTATGGAAAAAAATGGGGCTAAATTGACTGTTTTCTTATATTTTAATTCAAAAAAGTGAATATTTTTTTAAAAAATTGCATTTGGAAGACTGCTGCGCAAATATGGTGTGATAAAAAAATATTGCAACAATCTCCATTTTATTCTCTAGGGTCTCTCTACTAAAAAAATATATATAATGTTTGGGGGTTCTAAGTAGTTTTCTAGCAAAAAAAATGATTTTAGCTTGTAAACACCAAGTGTCAAAAATAGGCCCAGTCTTAAAAGTGGATAAATGGACAACTTTGTGTAAAGTGCTACTTGGATGTTAGGCCTCTGTATGTGGTTAGGCAGTGTAAAAGTGTTACACATGTGGTATCGCCATACTTAGGAGGAATAGCAAAATGTATTTTGGGGTGCAATTTTTGCTATGTACATGCTATGTGTTAGAAATATTTCATAAATGGACAACTTTGTGTAAAATAAAATGCATTTTCATTTTCTTTCCACAGTTTCCAAAAACTTGTGGAAAAAAATGACACGTTCAAAAGACTCATTATGCCTCAAAAAATATACGTTGGGGTGTTTGCTTTCCAAAATGGGGTCATTTTATGGGGGTTTCCTTTGTCCTGGTGCTCCAGGGCCTTCAAAAGTGCGATAGGTTGTTAGGAAATTATATGTGTAATTTATGCTCCCAGAATGCCGGGTGGTGCTACTTGGATGTTGGGCCTCTGTATGTAGTTCCAAGTATACATATGCTGTGTGAGAGAAATAACCTGTTAATACGTCAATTTGAAAAAAAAAAAAAGAAAAAATCTTCATTTTGCAAAGAATTGTGGGAAAAAATTACAACTTCAAAAAACTCACCATGCCCCTTATTAAATACCTTGGAATGTCTACTTTCCAAAAAGGGGTCATTTGTACTTTCCTGACTTTTTAGTGTCTCAAGAAATAAGATAGGCCTTCAGTACATCAGGTGTGATCAAGTGTGATCAATTTTCAATGAATAGCACCATAGCTTGTGGACTATATAACTTTCACAAAGACCAAATAATATACACTTATTTGGGTTATTTTTACCAAAGATAAGTAGCAGTATAAATTTTGGCCAAAATTTGTGAAGAAAAATTACTAATTTGCAAAATTTTATGACAGAAACAAAGAAAAATGTGTTTTTTCCACAATATTTTCAGTCTTTTTTTATTTATAGCACAAAAAATAAAAAACCCAGTAGTGATTAAATACCATCAAAAGAAAGCTCTATTTGTGTGAAGAAAAGGACACAAATTTTTTATGGTTACAGTGTTGCATGACTGAAAAATTGTCATTCAAAGTGTGAGAGTGCTGAAAGCTGAAAATCAGTCTGGGCAGGAAGGGGGTGAAAGTGCACTGTAGGCAAGTGGTTAATGATGCTTACTCTGAATGGTCTAAGGTTATCAGTGGTGTTCCCCAAGGTTCAGTCTTCTTGGACCCCTTATTTTTAATAACTTTATAAATGATAAAGGGTCTGGGATTAAAAGTACCATTTCAGTCTTTGCAGATGACAACAAGCTTTGCAATGGAATAACTTCCTTACAGGATGTCTCCAACTTACAAGCCAACCTCAATGCACTGTTTTATTGGGCAACTTTTTGGCAAATGAGGTTTAATGTTGATAAATGTAAAGTTATGCGCTTAGGGGCTAATAATATGCATGCATCATACATACTAGGGGGGGTAGAACTGGGGCAATCCATAGCAGGAAAGGATCTGGGTGTTCTGGTAGATCATAAGCTTAATAATAGCATGCATTGCCAATCTGCGGTTTTGTCTTCAAAAATGGAAAGGTTTCTTCACAGTAAGAGCTGTGAAAAGTGACAAGTCAGGAAAATGACGTGACTTAGGTTTAAAACAAACTGATTGATGTGAAACAGTGTCAACTGTAGTGTTGGTAGCCTCGAGTGGAGGATGAAAATCAATGGCTCCCTCATCATACAACAACATAAGGTCCTAAATTCTTTCATTGAAAATTTTTTTGTTTGTTCAGAAATCTCCCTTTCCATCTTCTTTTGTCTTCATTCAGGATCGAACATATACTTATATGTAAGATTCTGTGCAAAAAGGTAAACATCTTTGATAGTTTCCATGGTTTCTTTCTCCTGTGTGGGGCAAAAGCCCAACCCTAACTGTAAAACTGATTCTTGGGCATATACCCTAAGGGGTATATCTGACAAGTTAATTATGTTGAGTTTGGGGCGTTGGGTGTTATTGGTGATTGTGACATTCGTACCACAAAGGTGTTTAGACTGCTCTGAACTTTGGATTCGACTGGAACCTGGGTGGGACCTAAAAAAAACCCATGGCCTCTGGAATTTTAGGGGTAGCTGGCACAATTGTGGTACCTTTATTTAAAATAGTATGCAAAACTGGTTTGACGTTGCCACTAATAACTTCTGATTTCCCCACTCGAGGTCCCATATTGGTACGAGATGATACAGTAGTGCATGATTTTTTGTCTAGGTCTGTAGGTGAGTTCCCACCACCATAGTGTTGATTGTTTAGTAGGGCGTGCTTCTAAAGACTGTGGATTTGATATCCGTGAAGTGACCTGTGAAGAAAAAAAGGCAGAAGTGGATGAGTCCAATTCTGTGGTGTCTATCTGTGATTGTGTATTGTTTTGTCTGCTCCAATTTCTGGCTGGTAATTTGCCCGACCGTTTATAGGCATAGCCTTCAGAGAAGGCCATTTTGTCTAAATTTAATTTTTTCTGTTTCTTGATCACTATTTCTTTATTCATGCTCTCCAATAATTCCCTGACCTCCTGCCACTTGAGAATAAAGGCCGGGAGATCAAGGACATGCTTAAAGTTAGTGTTCAATATGTCAATCTCTGCATCCATTGAAGCTAGGTCATTGGTGTAGTGACTGACTAATAAAATCATTAGCTCTTTCCTACATTTTGCAAGCATTTCCTCCCAGGGTTTTTTGGTTTTCGCTTGCCTGTGCCTGCACTGTACTTTGCTCCACCCTGGGTAAGGTTCTGGTGGGGATCGTGTGTATATGAAATGCGTGCCTGCTGTATTGGATGAATATCTAAGATATTGTTTTCATTTAAATATAAATCATTTTCTCTCTTAATATCAGATGCTGAATCAAGCTCTCCTTAAAGATTTCTAAAAGCTCCTGAGGAAGCCCTTATATTCCGTGAAACATGTCGGGCAGAATCTATTAGGATGAAGCTCATTGCAGTTAAAATACTGTTTTATGCTGTCTCACCCAGGGTACCAGTAATGTAGAGCTTTTTCAGATGTAATGTATAGTCATTACACATGTATGTATATATATATATATATATATATATATTTATATATATATATGTGTGTGTATAACCTGTCTGTGTATATGTGTTTTCTCACCTATGTTCTTATGGTGATGATTTTTTCAATAAATATATTTTTTATATCATTTGTTATTCCTTGTTTACGTCCTGTACTTATGGTACCATCAAAGTCCATTATGCCTCTATTTTTTCTTTCTTTTATATATGTGGATTAGGACGTAGGTACCTCTTTTTTTTCTAATATACAATTTGACACCTCGGAATTTAAGATCATAAGAATCTGATGGAGGAGGAGGCTCACACCCCGTCAGGCCAAATGGGCCTTTTTTTTGTCTCGTTTTAACTATGTGGTCTCCTATTTTCCCTGCTCCAAGAACGTAATGGCTAATGCCTTGTCTCGCCAGTATTCTAAGTTGTCCAGGGAGGACTCTCCCTGCTGACACTGGTCATACCTTCAGATGATATACTGGCTGCCATCAGCACCAACTTAACTTCTTCTCTTGGGGAACAGATCTTGGCTGCCCAACCTGATGCTCCCACCTGCTAACAAATGTTTTGTACCTGAGGGGTTGTGCATCACACTATTGCGTACCTACCACAATTCCAAGACTGCTGGTCATCCTGGTAAGAACCAGATGCCCTTGGCTATTTCCCCTCAGTTCTGGTGGCCATCTTTCCGCACTGATGTTGCTGCGTATGTGGCTGCTTGTTCGATCTGTGCACAGAACAAATCTTTTCAGCACCTTCCCTTGGGCCTACTGCATCCCATTCCCAAAGGGGAGTGTCACTGGTCTCACCTGGCCATGGATTTTATTGTGGAACTTCCCACGTCTCGAGGTTACATGGTTATCCTTTTGGTTGTTGACCGGTTCTCCAAAATATGTCACTGTGATCCATTTAAGTAGCTGGCTACCACTCAGGAGCTTGCCCAGGTGTTTACCAGGGTGGTCTTCCATTTACATGGGTTGCCTAACGAGATTGTCTCGGACCGTGGGAGCCAGTTTGTCTCCAGATTCTGGCGCGCCTTTTGCTCCTAGATGTGTATCCTCCTCAGCCTACCATCCGCAGTCCAGTAATGCCGCTGAGCGTTCCAACCAAGCTCTGGAGCAATTTCTCCATGGCTATATCTCTGACCATCAGGACAATTGGGTCTGCTACCCTTGGCAGAGTTTGCCAGGAACTCTGCCATCAACTCATCTTCTCGAATGTCTCAATTAATGGCCAATTATGAGTTTCAACCCGCTGTGTTGCCCGAGTCGTTCTTGCCATAGGAAAACCCTGCTGTGGAAGATCATCTTTGTGCCCTCCATTCCTCTGCCCTTGGCATTCCCCCTGGCATGCGTATCTCCAATGTCTTTCACGTGTGAATTTTGAAGCTGCTGGTTTGCAATGGCTGCACTTCTTCACTTCCTCACCCTCATCTCATTCATGAGGAGTATGAGGAGTATGAGGTTAGTAGCATCTTGGATTCTTATCTGTTCCGAGGTCAGGTTTAATACCTGGTGCACTGGAAGGGTTATGGTCCTGAGGAGCACTCCTGGGCTTCCTCCGCTGATGTTCATGCTCCCGCCCTTCTCTGCGCTTTCCATGCTCACTTTCCTCAGAAACCATTTTTTGCTCCACAGGGGAGGGGCCGTTGAGGGGAGGGTACTGTCAAGGTCTGACCCCGTGTGGTCTGGTTTCCTGGCACCCTGAAAATAGGGTATTTATACCATTTATTTAATTAATTAATTAATTAATTTATTTATCTATTTATTTAATATTTATACCATTTTCAGGTAGGGATGTCACCTCATCCCTTTAAACCAGGACACATATTAACTACACAGGTTCTGAGGCCCCCTCCTTACATCAGGGTCCCCAGAGAGCCCCTCCTTACATCAGTGTCCCCAGAGAATCCCCCTTACATCAGGGTCCCCACAGAGCCCCCCCCCCCACATCAGGGTCCCCCACAGAGCCCCCCTCACATCAGGGTCCCCCACAGAGCCCCACTTACATCAGGGTCCCCCACAGAGCCCCCCCCCACATCAGGGTCCCCACAGAGCCCCCCCACCATTAGGGTCCCCACTGAGCACCCCACCACATTAGGGTCATAACAAAGCCTCTACCCCACATCAGGGTCCCCACAGAAACCCCACATCAGGGTCCCCACAGAGCCCCCCCTCACATCAGGGTCCCCACAGAGTGCCCCCCACCCCACAGAGCACCCCCACCCCACATCAGGGTCCCCACAGAGCCCCCCCTCACATCAGGGTCCCCAAAACTGCTCCTACTCACGTTTTTAGGCTGACACTCAGACTCACTGTGCTGTGCTGTGCTCGCCTGGAGTAGCTGGAGAGAGGAGGTGGGTGGAGCCAACACTTCACTCAGCGCGCAGCAGAGGAGGCAGGAGGCTCTGCAGTGAATGCTGGGGCCTCGATCTCCTCCTCAGGTGACCTCACCGGTTGCTAGACACCGGGCGGCGATAGCAACCAGTGCACTGCAGCACAGGCCAGCGGCGCGGCAGCTCCGCCACCGCTGCTGGCCTGGGAATCACTGGTCTTGCTCTGGACTGGAGTGGAAAATACTCTCGGGGGGCAATTGACCCATTACACCCCCCCCCCCCCCCCCAGATCTGCCACTGCCTCCTCCACTACATTATAATATGAACAAGTGACCAAACCAGGGCATCATGGTTAAGAGTTGCCCAGATTCAAAAACATATGAAATGGCACATCTGTGAATTTTGCACATGTATCACTACTGTACCAATAATAATGATAAATCTGAAGCCTAAAATATTTTATTGGTTTGTTCAAACACAGATTAGTAAACACATTTTCACAGTGCTCTACTGTTGAGCCTTGTCAATCCTACAGTAAGCTGCCACCCATTAAGCTAAATTCTGATCTCATGCTGTGAGACCTGCAATTTCTCGAGCCACAGGCAGCTATTTTCATGTCCTGTTATTTTAAAGATTGTCCAAGTTTCAGCTCATGGAAAGCACACCTAAATAGCAAAGGTGAGACTGAATGCAGGCTCAGACATTGGAAAGGCCAAACTAGGGCAACAAAACTTCATGGGGGGTGGTGTGGCTAGCTGCTTATCAATTGATAAATTAACCACTTTAGCCCCAGCTGCCGCAGATGTACTGCGGCAGGCTGGCTCTCCCAGGCAAAATCCTGTACATGTACGGCGCTGGCCTGGGAGGAGCTAGGGGGCAATGGCGTGCCCCCGGAGGCGCGCTACCACTTGTCAGCGGGGAAGCTAGTGCGTGTGACAGGCGGCTCTGGTGTCCGCCGGCCACCAGCAATCTCCTGCCGCTGACAGAGGACAGCTGATGTAAACACAGCCGTCCGTACTTCTCCCTGAAGTTATCACAGATGTCATGTGATCCTGCTATATAGGATCACATGTCTCTTTGATGACTTCCCAAGCCACGCCCCCCACAGTTAGAATCAAGCCCCTAGGGTCACATTTAACCCCTTGATCACCGACAGGGTTAACCCCTTCCCTGCCAGTGTCATTATTACAGTAAAAGTGCATATTTTTAGCACTGATTACTGTAGTAATGCCAGTGGTCCCCCCAAAAAGTGTCAAAAATGTCAGTTGGGGGTCCGATCTGTCCGCTGCAGTTTTTATTTATTTTATTTTTTTTGTTCCCGAATCAAAAAAATGCATCATGCAGGACTGAAAAATGCAACTGACCAGTGTGAAGAGCTTTTCTTAATGCAAAAAGAAAAAACAAAAACTGATCAGTGTGAAAGCAGCCTTACTTTGATGTACAGATTTTTACTATTTAGGTCTTTCATGAGGAGAATGGTGGTAGAGTTTTGGACTGAATTATAGAGTTTGTGATAAAGGGTTTCTCTACCCTTTTGTGTATCTAAAGCAAAAAAATGTTTTTGGTAGTGTGGTGAGGGGTTAGAACCACTGTTTTATTGCTACTAGGAAAACCAGAATGAATTCTCACAGCCAGGGAAAGAATCTACTTATTATTTGTAGGGATAGACCGATATGTTTTTTTCAGGGCCGATACCGATACCGATATTTTGGTCACAACGTATCGGTATTGGCTGATATGGACCAATATTTTGTACATTTAAAGTATTGAAAAACAAAGACAATTTTTGACAAAAATCTGGTACTGAACATGTTAATTTTTTTTGTTTAATGCTTAATGACTGGCTTGCTAGCACCCTGTGGTGGGTGTCTGGCTGTTTGGCACCCTGTGGTGGGTGACTGGCTGTTTGGCACCCTGTGGTGGGTGGCTGGCTTGCTGTCACCCTGTGGTGGATGGCTGGCTGGCTGGCACCCTGTGGTGGATGGCTGGCAACTTGTGGTGGGTGACTGGCTGGCACCCTGTGGTAGGTGGGTGGCTGGCACAGGGGCTGTTGGTGGCTGGCTGTCTGGCACCCTGTCTGTGGGTGGCTGGCTGTCTTGCACCCTGTGGTAGGTGGCTGTCTGGCACCCTGTGGTGGGTGGCTGGCTGGCTGGCACCCTGTGGTGGGTGGGTGGCTGGCTGGTACAGTGCCTGTGTCTGGCAGGTACAGAGCCTGTGGGTGGATGGCTGGCTGGTACAGGGCCTGTGGGTGGCTGGCTGGCTCGCTGGTACAGTGCCTGTGTCTGGCAGGTACAGAGCCTGTGGGTGGATGGCTGGCTGGTACAGGGCCTGTGGGTGGCTGGCTGGCTCGCTGGTACAGTGCCTGTGGCTGGCTGGCTGGTACAGGGCCTGTGGATGTGGGTGGCTGGCACCGGGCTGCTGTGGGTGGGTGTATGGCTGTGATACAATCCCGTGAGCCTAGTCCTGACTCCAGACGAGGCTGTCCAAGGCGAGGGAGGCGGCCTAAGAAGGCAGAATGATGTCACAAAAATATCTGCAATATCGGCCAGTTCCGGGGGCGATACCGATATATCAGGGAAAGTGCATATCGGGCCCCGATATATCGGCTTTGCCGATAATCGGTCTATCCCTAATTATTTGTACTCTTACCTTGGGTGTGGCACTCCACTCCTCTTTTTCCCCCAGTTCCAGTCCAAAGTTACAAAGTTACATAGTTACATAGTTAGTGAGGTTGAAAAAAGACATCAGTCCATCCAGTTCAAACTATGATGTGTGTGTGTGTTTGCTTTTAACCGTACATTGTGTACCCCTGTATGTTGTGGTATCCAAGGTGCCCATCTAATAGTTTTTTGAAACTATCAATGCTCCCAGCTCCACATCCTTACCGCTCTTACAGTGAAGAACCCCTTACGCATTTTAAGGTTAAACCGCCTTTCCTCTAGTTTTAGTGAATGGCCACGTGTCTTATTGTATCTCCTCTCTCTGAATAGTTTGTTCCTTATGCTAGGGTCGCCAGTACAGTATTTGTACATTGATATCATATCCCCCCTCAATCGTCTCTTCTCCAGAGAGAATAAGTTCAGTGCTTGTAGTCTTTCCTCATAGCTGATGTCCTCCATTCCCCTAATTATTTTTGTTGCCCTTCTCTGGACTCTTTCCAATTCCAGCACATCCTTCCTGAGGACCGGTGCCCAGAACTGGACAGCATACTCCAAATGTGGCCGGACCAGAGTCTTGTAGAGAGGGAGAATAATCTCTTTATTTCTGGAGTGAAACCCCTTTTTTATACATCCCAGTATTCTGTTGGCTTTGCTTGCAGCGGCTTGGCATTGCATGCCACTGCCAAGCCTGTTGTCTACCAGTACCCCCAGGTCCCTTTCCATCCTAGACTCACCCAGAGGTTCCCCCCCTAGTGAGTAGCTTGCTTTCTGGTTTCTGGCCCCCAAGTGCATTACTTTACATTTTTCAACATTAAACCTCATCTGCCATGCAGTTGCCCACCCCGTTATTTTGTTCAGGTCCGCTTGTAAGGTTTCCACATCCTGCATATAAGATATTGGCATGCTTAGTTTAGTATCATCCGCAAATACTGAGATTGTACTAGATATCCCCTCCTCTAGATCATTTATGAATAAATTAAACAGGATTGGTCCCAGGACAGAACCCTGGGGGACCCCACTTTCCACACCCGCCCAATCCGAGTACTCCCCATTAATCACCACCCTCTGGACTCTCCCCTGGAGCCAGTTCTTTATCCAGGTACTCACCCTATGGTCCATACCTACCTTCCATAGTTTGTACAGTAAGCGTTTGTGGGGAACGGTGTCAAAGGCCTTTGCAAAGTCCAGATACACCACATCCACAGGCTTACCTTTATCTAGGTGGCAGCTCACTTCATCGTAGAAGGTTAATAGATTGGTTTGGCAAGAACGATTTTTCATGAATCCATGCTGATTACTACTAATAATACAGTTTTCATTACTAAAGTCTTGTATGTGGTCCCTTAACATCCCCTCCAAAATCTTGCAGACTACAGATGTTAGGCTGACCGGCCTATAGTTACCCGGGATACATCTCGGCCCCTTTTTAAATATTGGTACCACGTTGGCTTTTTTCCAATCAGCTGGCACCATACACATCTGTAAACTATCCTTAAAGATCAAGAATAATGGTCTGGCAATCACCTGGCTGAGCTCTTTCAGAACCCTCGGGTGCAAGCCATCCGGTCCCGGGGATTTATTTATGTGTTTTTAAAAAAACCTTTATTAATCAGTTGCTGACAATTAAGGATGATCGAACTTTTGAAAAGTTCGGTTCGGCCAGAACATCCGAACTTCACGAAAGTTTGGCCCGGATTTCAGAACCCCATTGAAATCAATGGGACCCGAACTTCGGTAATCAAAAAACACCATTTTGAAGCCCCAAAACCCAATAAATGCCCCTAAAAAGTGCCTAGGGTTCTGGGTCATGCCCCATTAACTATTAATCACACAAAAAAAGTTCTTAAAAATTGTCATTTTTGATAAAAAAGCCAATTATTGAAAAAATTAAAAAAAAAAGAGAGATTTTTTGATTTTGACTTTGGATTTAGTATCTGGGGGGTCCAAAAGGTGTGCATGTGAAGTTTCAGCTCTGTAGCATGTCCAGGGATGTGGGAGCCTCCTTTAACTTTAACACCTATATGATCTTTTTTTCTGGTTCTGGACATGCTACAGAGCTGAAACTTTACAGGTACACCTTTTAGACCCCCCAGACACAAAATCACCCAAAAAATGTTCTTAAAAATTGTAATTTTTGATAAAAAAAAAGCCAATTATTGAAAAAATTAAAAAAAAAAAAAAAAGAGATTTTTTGATTTTTACTTTGGATTTTTTTGGGGGTCTAAAAAGTGTACATGTGAAATTTCAGCTCTGTAGCATGTCCAGAACCAGAAAAAAAAAGATCGTTTGTATTAGAAAACTTTCTGACAGGGGGTTGGCTCCGCTCCTGTAACACCTTGCCGGTTTAATAGAAGGCAGAAATATATTACTGTAAATGATTTCATTAGCGCAAGCATATATTTCTGCTACTATCACACCTATATATGTCTAGGTGTGTATATAAATATATGGATGTGTGAATATATATATCCCTATACACAAGTTCAGATGTTTTGCCTGCCTCAAAAGAACCCAAAAAAATGCCAAAAAAACGCTAGCGTCAAAAAAAAATGCCCAGGTGTGTTTTTGATGGCATTTTTTGGGGGTTTTGGAGGCAGGCAAAACATCTGAACTTGTGCACAGTACCACTATACACAAGTTCAGATGTTTTTCCTGACTGCAAAGATCCCAAAAAAATGCCTTCTATTAAACCGGCAAGGTGTTACAGGAGCGGAGCCAACCCCCTGTCAGAAAGTTTTCTAATACAAACAATCCTTTTTTTTTATGGTTCTGGATATGCTACAGAGCTGAAACTTCTTCACAGGTACACCTTTTAGACCCCCCAGACACAAAATCACACAAAAGAAAGTTCTTAAAAATTGTCATTTTTGATAAAAAAGCCAATTATTGAAAAAAAAAGAGATTTTTTGATTTTTACTTTGGATTTCAGATCTGGGGGGTCTAAAAAGTGTACATGTGAAGTTTCAGCTCTGTAGCATGTCCAGAACCAGAAAAAAAAAAGATCGTTTGTATTAGAAAACTTTTTGACAGGGGGTTGGCTCCGCTCCTGTAACACCTTGCCGGTTTAATAGAAGGAATTTTTTGGGATCTTTGCAGTCAGGAAAAACATCTGAACTTGTGTATAGTGGTACTGTGCTCAAGTTCAGATGTTTTGCCTGCCTCCAAAACCCCCAAAAAATGCCAGCAAAAACACACCTGGGCATTTTATTTTTGACGCTAGCGTTTTTTTGGCATTTTTTGGGGTTCTTTTGAGGCAGGCAAAACATCTGAACTTGTGTATAGTGGTATATATACACACATCCATATATTTATATACACACCTAGACATATATAGGTGTGATAGTAGCAGAAATATATTACTGTAAATGATTTCATTAGCGCAAGCATTTATTTCAGCTACTATCACACCTATATATGTCTAGGTGTGTATATAAATATATGGATGTGTGTATATACACCACTATACACAAGTTCAGATGTTTTGCCTGCCTCCAAAACCCCCCAAAAAATGCCAGCAAAAACACACCTGGGCATTTTTTTTTTTTTTTGACGCTAGCGTTTTTTTGGCATTTTTTTGGGTTCTTTTGAGGCAGGCAAAACATCTGAACATGTGTATAGGGGGTATATATAGACATATATGTCTGAATATATACCCCTAGACATATATAGGTGTGATAGTAGCAGAAATATATTACTGTAAATGATTTCATTAGCGCAAGCATTTATTTCAGCTACTATCACACCTATATATGTCTAGGGGTATATATTCAGACATATATGTCTATATATACCCCCTATACACATGTTCAGATGTCATGTCTGACATCAAACATGTCCTCAAAAAAGCACTGGCAGTGGCAGCCCCTGCAGCATAAAAAATGCTTGGCTGGTGAGAAGCCATATGCCTGTCCCGAAGCTATTCAGAGAAATGATAATTTCTCTATAGCGGTCACCCTGCTATGGAAGGGTTTTGTCACCCTGCCATAGCAGTCACTGCCAGTTAACCCTACACTACACTACGGTCCCCTGACACTTAACACTTTCCCTACAGAAACTAAATTTTTGAAGCTAAAAAGTGTAAAGGAGCACTCTAACTACACTAGATATCCCTTTCCTGACACTAATAAATAGCTAAATGACACTTTTCAAGTAAAATTAACAGAACTGCTTCCACTCTCTTCCATGTCCAGTATAACAATGCTAGGAATATGGCGGGGGCGATCTTATATACTGGGGGGCGTATTCACTAATGATTGGTCTGGGGACCCCCTAGTCACTCCAATCACATTCCTAGCATTCTCCTGCCCCCTCAATTGGCTTTTGCTAATGGTTCTGGTCCAATCACGGGCTTTTAAAGCCCATTTCCTGAAGCATTGCATTTTGGGCGGTTCTGGTTGCTGAATTCCGAACTTTTTGGGCAAAAAGTTCTAAATTCGGCCGAACCTCGAACACCCAATGTTCGGGCCGAACCGATGGTGGACCCGAACCGTTCGATCATCCCTACTGACAATCCTATAGCAGTTTTACTGCACAGGATCACATGATTGCTGCTGATCAGTTCTGCCAGAACAGCATGTGCCTGTGTTTACAAAACACAGGCATGGGAAATGACGATCTCTTCTCTCCTGGAGCTCATTTCAGTTCCAATGAGAAAGGAGCGTAGATCTAAGTGAGTAAAAGCATTACACTGACACTAAAATACATAGTTAGGCACATTTTAACCCCCTAATCCCCCCTTAGTTAACCCTTTCACTGCCCTGTAACAGTGTCATTAGTACAGTGTACAGATTTTTTTTTACTGATCACTGTATTAGTGTCACAGGTGACGCCAGATAGCGTTGCCATCAGTTAGTGTCAATCCAAGATAGCGTCAGTTTGCCTGCCACATATTCACTATTACATTTAACCCTTTGATTGCCAGCAACACTATCACAGACACACTATAAACTTCCATTACTAGTATAGTGTCTGAACGGATCAATATCTTTGACCAGGTCAGAACTATACTAGCGTCCCCAAAAAGGCAGTGTTAGAAGGATCAGCCCATATACCTGTGTTTAGCTCCTTCCCCCAACAAGTGCAGTGTCAGTAGATCACTTCTGACACATTGCACACAAAACCGCAGCATTAGCAAGATCAGGCCTGATCTCTGCTAGCACTAGCAGGTAAATTTTATTTGTAGCAGTTTAACCACTTAAGCCCCGGAAGATTTTACCCCCTTCCTGACAGGCCCTATTTTGCGATTCGGCACTGCGTGACTTTAACGGACAATTGCGCGGTCGTGCGATGCTGTACTCAAATAAAATTGATGTCCCACAAACAGAGCTTTCTTTTGGTGGTATTTGATCACCTGTGCGATTTTTACTTTTTGCGCTATAAACAAAAAAAGAGCTACAATTTTTAAAAAATACCAATATTTTTCAAATTTTTTTATATGAAATTCCCAAAAAAAAAAAAGTAAAAATCTAATTTTTTAAACATTTTTGGCCAATTTGTTTTCTGCTACATATGTTTGGTAAAAAAAATCGCAATAAGCTTATTTTGATTGGTTTGCGTTTACCAGAGATGTATAGTAACGAAGTAGAACTACTTAAGTACTGTACTTAAGTACCGAAATGCGGTATCTGTACTTTCCTAGAGTAGAATTTTTTTCTCCTACTTCTACTTTTACTTCACTACATTTTTTCGATGATTTCGATACTTCTACTCAAGTATTTTTTTTTTGTGCTGCATAGTTACTCGTTACTTTTAAAAAAATTACCACTGCCAGAACAGTAGATGGCAGGTTACATAAAACTCAAAAAAATGTGTATAATGTCATTTGTAAATTAGCGCATACGAAAATAAAGGTTGTGTATAATAAAAGCTGCTATACCAAATCTTTCCAATAAAAAGAAAATATGAAACAAACAAATGGTGCTACAGCGCTTAAAGTGCATCAAGAAACTACTAACAAACACAGGTTAATCATTTGAATAAATCATTTGAAATAATAAAAACAATATGATGTTCATACTTTTGACTTCTTTCTTTAATAACTACATAACACAGTACTTGTACTTCTACTTTCAGTACTTGAGTAGAAATTTTTTTTCAAAACTACTGGTACTTTTTACTTTTAGTACTTAAGTAGCAAATTTTTTGAAAAAACTACTTGCAATACTTAAGTAAAAAAAATGTTGAATACTTTAGTACTTCTACTTAAGTAACTTTTTCTGCGAGCACTTCCACTTCTACTCAAGTAATTTTTTGATCGAGCACTTGTACTTTTACTCAAGTAGAGATTTCGAGTACTTTATACAAGTCTGGCGTTTACTAACTAAGGGAAAGATTTCTGTAATTTTTGGTGTTTTTTTTTTTAACGAGTAATTGCGGCGATCTGCGATTTTTTTTTGCGGGACTGCGACATTGCGGCAGACAGATCGGACCCTTGACTGACATTTTTGACACTTTTGGGGTTACCAGTGACATTACTACAGTAATCAGTGCTATACATATGCACTGTTACTGAAAAAATGACACTGGCAGGGAAGGGGTTAACTTTATTGGTGATCAAGGGGTTAAGTGTGTCTCTAGGGGCATGCTTCTAACTGTAAAGGGGTGTGGCTAGTGGTGTAACAACAGAGACATACGATCCTACATAGCAGGACCGTATGATCTCTGTTCTTACACGGGGGAGAATGACAGGCGGCTTTGTTTACATTAGCCGTCTGCCTTTCTTCCTCTCCACGGGGAGATCGCGAGTGACTGGCGGACATCGGGTCCTGCTTACGGAACGAGCGGGGGCGGTAGCGCGCCCCGGATGTCGCGCGTTTGCTTCCTAGATCCTCACAGGCAAGCGACGTAGTCCTATGTCACTTTGCCTGTGAGGGGCTGGCCACCGCCGTAAATAGTCGTGCGGCAGTCGGCAAGCGGTTAAGCAGTGCCTGACAGTCAAGTGCTCTTTTCCCAGTGAGTCGCACTAGGTACCTGAAGCACTGCCCCTTTAAGGGCTGCTGGATTTCTCACCTTTTCAGGTCCCTCTGGGTTACCGGTAGCAACTGCATGCAGAATCTTAACACTTTACTTTCTGGCTCAGTCAATAAAGAGGTTGATGTTTTTGTTGTTTTATTTTATATGGGGATGGGAGAAGGCATGGGTGGGATACTCCAATGCTTGAACTATTCACAATGCTGTGGACTTCTATCTGAGAATGCGGCAAGGCCGCAGCTTCATCCTGCCACTAGATGAATCTGAGGTAATGTTCTTTAAGCACTTATCTTCAGGGTACTCGCCTAGTACCCCCTTTCTATCAGGCCCTTAGACACTATCCCCTGTACTCACGATACTGCTTTTCAGGTTCTCCAGTGTCTCAAATCCTCCTAATCAGCTCTCCTGGAACTCTGGGTTCAGCTCCACACTTCTGGCTCACCAGGCCGACTGCCTGTGACCATACACCAACAACTGCAGAAGAGGAGGCAGCCGCCACCCTCCTTCCGGGACTCTGCTCACCAGCCAAAGAGCACATGTGCTCTTAACTTTTATACCACACCCCACAATGCACTAAGACAACCAGTCTGTTCCAATAACTGTGGCTGTATCAAAGCCTGTGTACTTATTGGCCAGGTTTCCTCCACTGTCCAATGTGCCTCCCCATTGGACCAGTGGGGACACTCCCCCAGACCACATGAATCACACACTGAGCACATTGAGCAGACCTAACTTAAAGTTAGACGGGTTGAGGTGGGGTTTCGGGATGTATGGAAAATCCCACACAGACTCATCCCACCAAGCTTCTCTCCTGGCCTCTATCTCCAACATTATCTCCCTAGGAGCATAAGGATAGTGGTATCTGTATTCCAAACCAACCTTTCTCTGTATCAGCTGTTGCAGTCTGGAGAACCTGGGGAGGGTTTGTCTGTTACCTCTCCCAGGTGGGGAATACAGGGTCTCCTTTCTTGTGATGAGGGAGGTATAGGCCTCATTTTGTTCCCGAGCCCGGGCGTAGGTTCGAGGTGGGCATAGGTCTGGGACCCATGTAGTGTTGGCCTCGCAGAACCCCAGATTCTTGGCACACTGTCCACCTACCACTGAATCCCTTGTCTCCTCATCAGGAATGCTAGGACTGGCTGAACTGCTCCCTTCATCCGTTCCCCAGTTCCACTCTGTCTCCTCTTCTGACTTCCAAACATCAATCCCCTCCTCCAAGGATCCACAGTGATGTTAAAAGCTAGGCGACCCCACATCAACCTCCTCCTCACTGCTCACACTCACAGTCTTTCCCACCGCAGGCCATCGACTCCCCTCTGCCATTGTTGAAACGGTCCTGGTATCTGCCACTGCAGTCTTCCATGGATCCAGTGGCCGTTCCTTGGCCCTCACTACCTGCATGCACATTGCCTCTGTAGTGTGGGTCTCCCTTACTTGGCATACCGTAGTACAGGCAGGTGCTACTGGTCCCGGCCCCAGCAGTATCCTGAGTACTCTTCTTCCTCTGCCCACAGGGATTCACAGTTCAGAAGCTGGCAGAGCAAGAGTGACCCCAGTCTCCCACATCACATTCGATCTTCTAGGCTGACCGTAACACTTCTCCGCCCGCAGCAGCAGATTGCCACAGTGGCCACTCTGGCTCCACACTTGCAGCCGCATGGTAACATTCAGATACTGACTACATACCAGGCCCAGATGTTCCATGCCAGCTCCGGTACACAACGCCAGTCGTCCATCAGGCACAAGTTGCACCCCAGTGGCCCACAGGGTTGACATCAGCATTCCAGTCTGCTCCACAAGATCTCCACCAACACGTGGGATAGCCTCTGCATTCCAGCTCACTTCGGCACCTGCCATCTTGCTCCTCCACACACGTGTCTCCCTCTCATCTACACCTGAAAGCAGTAGTCATTTGTAGGCTTCCTTTCTCTTTCTGGACTGGCTGTTCGTGGGCGGCGACTCTGCCCACAACTCCAGATTAGCTGATTCTCCGGCGGTGGCTCCCCTTGCTAGGCAGATCTGTTCAGTGTGCGCTTTCCCACACTGTACAGTAACCTCTTCACTCAACTACAACTCAGCTCAGCCAGCATGAAGATCACTGTAGAGCAAATCGTGCTCCTCAATCAGCACGCATCTACCATCCTTGTCTGTACATGGGCCTCAGTTGCAACTCCATCTCGCCAGGACAACGGATCTCCCTTGCTATTTTGGAAAATTGTCCCACTATCAGGCATTGCACAGCCGACATTTTTCTTAATAGCACATGTATAGACAACACTCGCCATGCTGTCTTGGAAAATTGTCCCGCTGTCATAAATTGCGCGGTGAACATTTTTCTTTACAGCATCTCCTCCGATATCACTCTCCTCACTACTTAAGAAAATTGTCCCGCTGTCAGATAAACTACACGGCCAACATTTTTCTTTATAAACATGACCCCCAACACACCGATCCCTTTCCCCTGGGTTACCACTTTCTCCATCCACACTTGCACCAATCACTTTAAAACAGACACAGTCCTTTTGTTCAGTATGATGCATCTCCTCTTCACTAACTCTCCTGCACATTTCTTGAAAGAACAGGTTACATTTCTGAAAAAAGTCCATCCGTTGCTGTTGGCAACCATCACTGTGAACTTGATTCTTCATCCCACTCTCCCTAATCCCTGTAGAGCAGGCATCACTCTCCTCACTGACACTCAAGCACATTTCTTGAGAGAGCATGACATTATTTTGCAAGATTTCTCGGTCGTTGCCGTTAGCAACTGTTGCGGTAACCCAGAGCGAATCCCGGACGAGCCCCCAAATGTAGCACTTCCCCCTTGAGGGCTGATGGATTTCTCACCTTTTCAGGTCCCTCTGGGTTACCGGTAGCAACTGTATGCAGAATCTTAACACTTTACTTTCTGGCTCAGTCAATGAACATTATAGGGGTTGATGTTTTTGTTGTTTTATTTTATATGAGGCTGGGAGAAGGGATGAGTGGGATACTCCAACATTTGAACTATTCACAATGCTGAGGACTTCTATCTGAGAATGCGGCAAGGCCGCAGCTTCATCCTGCCACTAGATGAATCTGAGGTAATGTTCTTTGAGCACTTATCTTCAGGGTACTCGCCTAATACCCCCTTTCTATCCACCAGCAGACACCCGTATCCTGACTACTATACTCCGGAGTGACCCCCTTCCTGATCAGGCCCTTAGACACGATCCCCTGTACTCACGATACTGCTTTCCAGGTTCTCAAGTGTCTCAACTCCTCCTACTCAGATCTCCTGGACCACTGGGTTCAGCTCCACACTTCTGGCTCACCAGGCCGACTGCCTGTGACCATACACCAACCACTGCAGAAGAGGAGGCAGTCGCCACCCTCCTTCCAGTACTCTGCTCACCAGCCAAAGACCCAGAGCACATGTGCTCCTGGCTTTTATATAAAAAAAAACAAACAAATGGATAGCAGCTCAACCTTCCCTCACCTATACCAATGTGCAACTAATATGTGTTGGTGACCATAGGTCAACCGCTTACACATCATAAATATGAGCTCAATGTAAAAGCAAAAGGGCTACATGTGGTGAACTTAATAAACATTTAATCTCAAACAAAGCATGATAAAACCTACATTTAGACCTAATATCACAAAAGACATTTAAAATCCCCGCCCCCATGTATCTCCATCAAATCAACTCCAATTTGCAGACCAATCTAGCTGCATGCATCACCAACACTCGTCGCAAATAAATGCAAGAAATGCAAAAGGTTTATAAATATTTTCATGAGAGATGCACTGGATAATGAAGCCGGATGTAGTTCAAATAGATGAACTCCAGTGTATTGTGGAATTTTCAAAAAGCACAAACTGCCATATGTAAAGTACTCTTAATGCATAGCTTAAACAACTCAACTTTATTAGGAAATTGCTAATAAAGATAAAGTTTGAAGAGACTTGCTCTAATAGATATAACATTTCTTTGCTTCATTAGGGAGATGGACAGTGGCGGACTGTGTGTTGGGGGCGCAGGGACGCATGGAGTTCAATGGGGCTTTTTTTTTTTTTTTGCATCACCTGATTAGAGCCAGAGGCTCTAATAGGGCGATGCAAAGGGTGAACCCGGGGTGCAGAGCAGTGCGCGCCGACTCCACCCATTGTGTGACAATAGCGAATTTCCTTCGCTATTGGCCAATCGGGGAGCGGGTCTAATACCTGATTCCTGACTGGCCGCAAGGCAAACCCCATGCCATTGGCCGAGGAGTAGGCGGGAGCGGGAGGACCCGAGGAGACGCGCTGGGGGACTGAGGAGACGCGCTGGGGGACTGAGGAGAAGCCGCGCCACCCCTGCCGCTGCTGCTGATCCAGGTAAGTGCACTGGATTGAAGGGGGCATGCATGCTGGTCTCTGCATTGAAGGGGGCATGTACGCTGGTCTCTGCATTGAAGGGGGCATGTACGCTAGTCTCTGCATTGAAGGGGGCATGTACGCTGGTCACTGCATTGAAGGGGGCATGTACGCTGGTCACTGCATTGAAGGGGCATGTACGCTGGTCACTGCATTGAAGTGGGCATGTATGCTGGTCACTGCATTGAAGGGGGCATGTATGCTGGTCACTGCATTGAAGGGGGCATGTACACTGGTCACTGCATTGAAGGGGCATGTATGCTGGTCACTGCATTGAAGAGGGCATGTATGCTGGTCACTGCATTGAAGGGGGCATGAATGCTGGTCACTGCATTGAAGGGGGCATGTACGCTGGTCGCTGCATTGAAGGGGGCACGCTGGTCAGTTTTTTGAAGGGGTCACGCTGGTCAGTGTTTTGAAGGGGGCACGCTGGTCACTGTTCATTGAAAGGGGGCACGCTGGTCACTGTGCATTGAAAGGAAGCACCCTGGTCACTCTGCATTGAAAGTGGGCACACTATACCTTAATTACTGAAGGCCCCTTTCACACTTTTGCGACCTCGCAGTCATGCAATTTTTTACAACGTTTTTTGCCGCAAAGCAATGCCTATTACATTTTTCTGTTTGCGCCCCCCCAAAACAATTTGGAGCACCAGCCGCCACTGGAGATGGATATATGCCCTCAACAGATTTCAAATGTAGAACAAAATGCTTCAAAGTGAAACAGCCTGTGTGAGCCTTTACATGGTATATTTAAGCTAATCCACAAAGAGTTAATATGAAACAAAGGCACCTGCAGAAAAGAGGGAGCTGACAAATCCTATTTCTTGTAACAGTCCTGCTTTTATATACTGATTCGCTGGTGAATCATATGATATATGCTCAGCATCTAGAAAATACTGTGTATAAGCAATGTGGTCTAGATAAGACATGTAGCAATGTGAGATTTGAAATGTAGATACAAACTAGGATCTTGTGTCTCCCTCGCACAGAATCACAAAATGTGACCCCACTCACTGATCCTTGTAAAGTTCATACACAGGAATCTTCAATTAGCCTTGTAACAGTCCTGCTTTTATATACTGATTTGCTGATGAATCATTTGATATATGCTCAGTGACCAGGAAAAATTATGTATAAGCAATGTGGTCTGACTAGAGGAGACATGTAGCAATGTGAGATTTGAAATGTAGATACAAACTAGGTCCTTGTGTCTCCCTCGCACAGAATCACAAAATGTAACCCCACTCACTGATCCTTGGAAAGTTCATACACAGGAATCTTCAATTAGAGATAAATTCTTCACAATAAGGCCCCTTTCACACAGGCGGACCGTTCAGATCCGCCTGTCCGTTTTTTTGGCGGATCTGAACGGTCCCCCCATGCATTCCTATGGGGCATCGGATGTCAGCGGAGACATGTCTGCTGACATCCGACCCGATCCGATCCATCAAATCTGGACGGATGGAAACCCTATTTTCCATCCGCCCAGCAGATCGGATCGGATGACATCGGATGAGAATGGATAAACGGTCCGTTCCCATCCGATTTCCCCCATAGAGATGCATGGGGAACTGACAGCTGTGTCTCCGCACACAGCACGGAGACACAGTTGTCCTCCTGCTGCTCAGCGGGGGATCGGCGGCTCGATCCCCTGCTGAGAAAAACGGACTCCGTCCAACGGACGGAGTGTGTGAAAGGAGCCTCAGCTCCTCATACAGTGTATTCTAAAGCCCCGTACACACGTACCGATCGTTGGCCTTTTGTTCAGGGCTGTCTGTTGAAAACTGCAAAAGACTGCACAAGAATTTTGTCGGCCAAACACAGCCGACTGCAGAAGTGATGTCATGTGATGGTTAACTTTCCTTGTCTTTTTTCTTTTCTGAGCATGCCCAGTCTTGCAAATCTGCTGTCTGTCGGCCGAAAACTGTACTGACTGGCGAACAATCGGCCGTTCTGGTGTTGGCCAACAAAAATTTTAATGCCTGCACGACAGATTCTGTTCGGCCGTAAATTCGCTGTCGGCTGTCGGAAGCATCATACTAACAAGCCTACAATCGGCCGATCGGTCGTCGGCCGAATATTTACGGCCGACAATCGGTACGTATGTACGGGGCTTTAGTTCCAATGGTCATTTTGTAGACAATATAAAGAAACAATATAAATGGCTTTGATTCTGATCAGTTCCAGTGGTCATTTTGTAAGTAATAAAAATGCAACTTTAATAGCTTTTGGTTCTGGTTCTTTGGTAGAAAGCTGATAGAGTTCAACTATTGAATGCAGCATGGTAAAGATGAAATACTTATCATAAGTCTCTAGTGAAGCTGGTTTCCTCTCAGGGGTTGTAACACACCAAAAAATGTCCATCCCCTGCCATCTCACGGCTCCAAAGAGAAAGAGACACCATCACAGGGGGGTAAAGATGAGCCCAACACGAGGGCTAACGCCTGACCAGTTTCGCCGGGAAACCCGGCTGCTTCAGAGGCTTGTTTGATTGTCTGCATAGTAGGTGTTCAAAGGATCATTGACATAATACGTCATAAACCAAAAACACTAACAGCGCTAAAATAAAATACAAGGGACATTCGTGCACTCACACAAGTCCGTAGAGCAGTCTGTTCAAAGTTCCATGGAGACTCCTGTATCTCCCTGAGTCTCTTATTCAAGGGAAAGGTGTGAGGGACCTGGATTGAAAGCACCACAATTCCACCACCGCCAAGTGCTCCCCCCCTGCAATGGGAACTCACCAGATAATCGGTGTATATGAGCCCTTCACAGAAACCACCTCTCTCAGGGTGCACGCCTCCAGAACCGAATCTCTTTGCCTTCTTATCACGCTGGTACTCCGTCCACCCAAGCATATGAAAATGAACAGAGTAGGGGCAAACAATAGTGTAATTCCGCACATAGGTTTTATTAAAATCACACATAAAGAGCCCCTCTCCCCTCAGGATGTCTACTTACAAGAAGCCAGACTTAATGAAGGCATGTAGTATGCTTAATGACCACCAGATCCAAATAGACCACTTGCGTTGCTAAGGAAGGTGTCCGGCGTATGTAGTACAATGTAATGGCGACTGCGCACACACGCTCTGATGCGTTTCGTCTTAAAGACTTTATCAAAGAGCCTCAGGCTCTTTGATAAAGTCTGTTCATTTTCTGTTCATTTTCATATGCTTGGGTGGACGGAGTACCAGCGTGATAAGAAGGCAAAGAGATTCGGTTCTGGAGGCGTGCACCCTGAGAGAGGTGGTTTACTGTGAAGGGCTCATATACACCGGTTATCTGGTGAGTTCCCATTGCAGGGGGGGAGCACTTGGCGGTGGTGGAATTGTGGTGCTTTCAATCCAGGTCCCTCACACCTTTCCCTTGAATAAGAGACTCAGGGAGATACAGGAGTCTCCATGGAACTTTGAACAGACTGCTCTACGGACTTGTGCGAGTGCACGAATGTCCCTTGTATTTTATTTTAGCGCTGTTAGTGTTTTTGGTTTATGACGTATTATGTCAATGATCCTTTGAACACCTACTATGCATTTTATTTATTTATAACAGCTGCTTGGACTTTATGTCATTTTTTCTTTCATCAAGTTGTCTATCCAGTTTTCTTATATAGCGCAGGGTGAGTGAATATATGTTCATAGGAGACCTTGGTTAGACACATATCTTTCACTCTTATTCTTTGTTTGATTGTCTGCTTACCACACCCTCTTTATATGCATATTACTGAACATGATCCCTCCCCTAAGGGAGAAAGGCCGGGTCCCCTGTGCTCAAAGTGCGCATGGGTAATGCGCCAGCACATCATCACAGCTACTTCACACGTATAATCGTTTGTATAGCAACTCATAATGCGGCAACTAAACCGCTAGGCGCGCATGCGCATACCGTACGGAGGGGAATTTCCTCTCCATATCCATGTCCAAAATCAAAACATCCGGTTGGCCTGTTGGCCTCTAGGTCCCAAATCCATCTGGCCTCACGCTGTAACGCCTTGTTGTCAAAGTTACCTTCCAACTGGTTTCCTGAAATGGCCTCAATGACCCACTTCTGGAGACAGGTGGGGTCTCTATTGTGTTGGAGACAAACATGGCGGGCTATAGGGACTTTTAAGTGATAAGTCTCTATCTCGTAGATGTGGTCCTGTAGACGTTTACGCACTGTGCGAATCGTCTTGCCAACATAAAAAGAGCCACGAGTACACACGATGACATAGACCACTCCCGTTGTATCACAGCTAACCCGTTGATTACATCTCAAGGTCCTTCCTGTCAATAGCCTCAGAACGTTCCCCCTTGATCATATATGTGTAAACATTGCACCTACCACATCTCTGCATCCCTACTCTGCGATGACGAATTGGAGGCTTCCACTGTACATCACTGTGGACCAAAAAGTCCTTAAGAGCTTGGGCTTTCCTATACACGATCCGGGGGGTTGGGGGAGCATTAGAGAATAATTTACCAATTGCTGTGTCATTGGCTAAAAGAGGCCAATGTTTATTTAGAACCTCCACTACCCTGGGGGCCATTTCAGTATATTGTATACAAAGATGAATTAACTTTTCTTCGTTGGCAATGCCTTTTCTTGCTGGAAAAAGAAGTTTACTTCTATCAATTTTTTTCGCTCGTTTATAGGCCTCATTTAGGCAACTGTCTTTATATCCCCTATTCAGGAATCTTTGACTGAGGTTTTTTGCCTCTATCTCAAAGTCCTCCTCTGTGGAGCAATTCCTGTAAGCTTGCAGATACTGGCCCACTGGAATGCCCCTAACCAGATTATGAAGATGAAAACTCTTAGCATATAACAAGTTGTTCGTTGCTGTAGATTTCCTAAATAGCTTTGTGCTCAGAGTGTGCTGGTCTGTAATCTCAATGGTCAAATCAAGAAACGTGATCCTCTCATAGCTCAATTCCTTTGTAAATTTGAGGTTGTATGGATTGTCTCCTAGCTCACCCACAAAAAGCCTTCTCCAGGGTTCCTGTCCATAATATAAACACACCATCGATGTAGCTATGCCAGGCCTGTATTCTGGCCAAACTGGTTTCTGATACACCCCCTGCAAATAACTAATCTTCCCATGCCCCAAGGTAAAGATTGGCATATGCAGGGGCACACTTGGTGCCCATAGATGTACCTTGGGCCTGACAGTAGAACTTACCATTGAACCATAACTTGTTGTGAGTGAGCAGGAACCGCAAAATTTCAACCACAAACTAATTTTGTCTCGTCAGATTTGATGCCCTGCTGTTTAAAGTTTTCTCAACTATTCTGAGACCCTCTTTTTGCGGAATGGAGGAATATATTGCCTCAATGTCTAGAGTGAAAAGAATGGTGTTTCTAGTTAAACTCAGGTCTTCCAGCATTGTCAAGAGATGTTGAGTGTCTCTGACATATGAACACTGACTCACTACAAAAGGTTGTAGAATTTTGTCAATGTATTCGCTGGCCTTTTCTGTCAGGGAACCATTTCCCGAAATAATGGGGCATCCGGGAGGGTCTGTTTGTGACTTGTGAATTTTGGGTAAGGAGTAGAATAGTGAAATTCTAGGAGAAACTACTTTCAGGAAATCACAAGTGTATTTATCAATGACATCATTGGCCAAGGCCCTATCAAGAATACTGAAGTCTTGGCTTTTATACCAACCCCAAAAGGCACTGAGACAACCAGTCTGTGCCAATCACTGGGGCTGTATCAAAGTCTGTTTCCTTATTGGCCAGGTTTCCTTCACTGTCCAATGTGTCTCCCCATTGGGCCAGTGGGGACACTCCCTCAGACCACATGAATCACACACTGAGCACATTGAGCAGACCTAACTCACAGATCCTGCTCCCTGTTAAACAGAGAGAAATATAGAATTTACCTGCTGCTCTTCTGATAGGCAGACAGAGCCAAAAAATATACTCACTCTCTAGCATCTATTTAGGAGGGTGCTACATACCTATAAATTTAGTGGCCAAAATGTCCATGAAGAGGTCTACAGGATTCTGAGTGTGTCCGATGAGAGTGAAGAGGAAGACTCACTAACAGAATCAGGCTCAGAATATTAACCTGTAGAGAGCAGATAGCTTAGACGATGGAGTAGACGTCCCTGCTAAGGTCGTGCATACCCAAACCTGTGCCCAGGTTGCTGAGGTGCTACAATCGCATGATTATTCTCATATGCAGCAGAGTGCCAGTACTAGTGCCGCACTACCTTTTGGTGAACTGGCAAGCACCAGCGGCCTAGTACACCCTGGTCTTTTACACACCAGCACTGCAGTATCACTTGGTGACGTGTCGAGTCCCATAAGTGCAGTCCAAGATGATGCAGTAACTAGCACAAGTAGCTTCTCACAGCCACCAAGAATTCGGACACAGGTCCGTAGAGCCCATAGTGTCGTTCTGGGTGTGCTTACAAGTTCTTATTGGCAGCCCACAGATTCTGCAGAACCAGAACTTTCATCATTCACTGCCAAACCTGGAATTCAGGTGCAAACAGCAAATTTAACTATGTCCCTTGATTTTCCTGAGCGTTTTTTTAAGGAAGATCTGTATTGATTGATTGTGGGCCAATTTATATGCCGAACAATTTATCGCCGCCAACCCAAATTCAAATGTAGGAAAAGAATTAGCCGCACATCCAGGGATTCCAATAGGTTTCAAATACCTTTATTTCCAAAAAGTTGCAAGTGATGACACCAAAGACACCAGCATAAAGTCTCGTAGATGCGTTTCACACATACATCTTGTGCTTAATCATTACAATGACTGTAGCTGACTATAGATTTTAAATAGACCGCCCCAATGAAAACAGGTGTACCGGGGGCGGTAACAATCAGCAGTTGTGCACAACTCAATTAATCACCTGGCCTCAGCCCCAAAGGGCATCTCAGTGGTGATTTAAATATAAAAATCAAGCTGAAGTTCCAGCCCATCGTGTGTACCGTGAACTCACCCATACACACAAAGACCTGGACCGACAATCACATAGAAAAACGTTTAAAAAAACGTGTAAAAAGTACCAATGAAAATCATTGGAAAAAATGTAAATACATACAACGTAACAAACAGAGAAGAATAATGGCTAAAACAAATGTAAAAACCTTTGTATAGTATGTGTATGTACCTGTATGTCGGTATACACCCACACATACCTGAATACACTTCCTACATGAATATACAAAAATACAAAAATAGGTACATAAAATCAATGTGTCTTCCATATGGTGTACTATCACCACAGAAGGATGCATGAACTAGTGCATCCATGTATACATTACAAGGAAACTATCCCCAACACATTAACCATGCGGACACATGTAATCCACCTCAAAGGAGAATAAACCATAATGTAAAGTATACCCAAAAAAATAGTTTGTGGAAATGTGCCCATACAGAAATGTATGTGGATAACGGAACACTAGCATGATCATAAATATGGATCTTATATAAAAACTGAAAAATACATGGCATAGAGCAATGTGAAAAAAGAGGAAAAAAGGAACAGGGAAGGGAGAATGGGGGAGGGGAAAGGGTGAGAAAGGGGGGGGAGGAAGAGAAAGAGGGGGAAGAAAAAGAGGGGAGCTGCCACAACACATGACTGGATATGTTATCAGATCTAAATAGGTACCTGGATCGCAGAATGGTGGGGGAAAGGCAACCACTAAATTTACTCATAAAAATGGCTAACATCCCACTCAAAGTTGAGTCCGAGCGGGATGCGACTCTGCAAATGGAAAATCCAAAATACTTCCTTACGGCAAAGGGATCGAAAGGCATCGCCCCCTCGCTTAGGTGTCCTGACCTTTTCAATGACTTGAACCCGCATGGCTGTTTTATCCCCATTGTGGCACCCATTAAAATGTCTGGCCACATTGGTGGACAAATTTTTCTCTATGCTATAAATGTGTTGCTGGAACCGGTCCCTGAGCCGTCTCGTGGTCCTGCCTACATATTGCATTTTACAAATAGCACATGTGATTAAATAAATGATGTAACTGGTATTGCAATTGAAGAAGGAACTAATGTCATACACTTTATGACTAACGGAGGACCTAAAGGTGGTACCATTCTGGATATGACCACAACAGGCACATCCCACAGCCCCACACTTGTAATTCCCTTTGCAGTGTAACCATGTAACTGATTGGGGAACCTTAGTGTGGAAAAAGCTGGGAGCCAGGGAGCACGCTAGAGATGGGGCTCTACGTGAGACAACATTCACCCCTCCCTTCAAGATCTTGGAACAGATATCGTCAGAAAATAAAATAGGCAGATGCCTGTTGAAGATCTGTTTTATTGTATTAAATTCATTACTGAAGGGGGTGGAAAGTGTAAGCTGGTAACTTTTGTTGGTTCGTGGCCGAGTGTCTTTCCCAATTAGTTCACATCTATCTTTGTTTCTAGCTATGGTAAGTGCCCTATTCAACATCCATTTGGGGTATCCCCGCTGTAAAAATCTTACATAAAGGGACCGTGTCTCCCTTTCAAATCGTTCATTACTACTGCAAATACGTCTGATTCGCAGGAATTGACCTACAGGGATACCCCTAATGGTGTGTCTGGGATGGCCCGACTGGGCGAGTAAAAGAGAATTGCCCGAGAGCGGTTTCCTAAAGAGAGTGGTGTACACCCTGCCATCTGCACCTGTCAGACAAACATCCAAGTAGCACATGGAGTTTCTGTCCGCGGCGCCAGTTAATGAAAGATTTAAATTATTATTGTTGAGATATGATAACATAGATGGCATGATTTCCACTCCCCTGCGGACCACCAGCAAGAGGTCATCTATGAATCTAAGATAGACCACAATTTCTGTTCTGTAGGGGTTTCCACCCCCAAAGATGTGGGACCGCTCCCACCAACCCATGTAGAGGTTGGCCAATGAGGGCGAAAATTTGGCCCCCATAGCTGCCCCACACCTCTGGAGGTAGAAAACCCCATCAAAAACAAAGAAATTGTGTGACAACAAATAATCCAATACATCAGCAATGAACAATCGATGTTCCATTGATAGATCGGTCAGCAATTCAAGGTAAAAAAGCACCGCTGCTATACCCTTCTTATGAGGAATAGAGGAGTAGAGACTACTGACATCAAAAGTGACCCAAGACAAATCTTCCTCCCACCTGAAATTTTCCATAATATAAAGGAGGTGGTTGGTGTCTTTGAGATATCCAGGGAGCTGGCTCACCAGAGGCTGTAATTGTGTATCCAGCCACTGACCCAACCGCTCATTAAGAGAGTTAATGCCCGATATAATCGGTCTACCATGGAGGGGGTCTAACCCCTTGTGCGTTTTGGGTAAGTGGTGGAACGTAGGGAGAACAGGACAATCAGGTATCAAAGCTTCAACTTCTTTTGGACTAAATAAACCCAGTGCCCCGCCCCTCTGTATTAATTCCACCAACAAACCCCTAAATCTCTTTGTGGGGTCCCCACTCAATGTTATATAAGTGGACCGATCGGATAGTTGCCGAATGGCCTCCTGCCTGTACTGTTCTGTATTGAGAACAACAATCAAGCCTCCCTTGTCAGAATTACAGATAGTAATTGTATCATCCTCACTAAGATTTTTTAAAGCAAGTCTCTCTTCACTGGTCATATTATCGTGCCACACAGTCTCACCCCGTTGTGTCTGGTGTGCTAGGGCCGTCAAATCGCGTTCAATAGCCTTTTGGAATCTAGCCATATCAGCAGACCGTGAATTTACTGGATAAAATTACTTTTAGATTTAAATTGAACCGATCTGACAGAGCCAGCACACACCTGCAGACCATCAATTGCATCGTTATTCACAGACAATTCTTCCAAGTCTCTGATAGCACAATACTCCCTAAAAGAAAACACATCATGATCGGGTTTAGGATTTGTGGGTACATGTAAGGACTGTAGGGAAACCTCAGTATCTGCTGAAAAATAATGCCTTTTAATCGTTAAATCCCTCACAAATCTATTAATGTCCACAATTGTATCAAATAAATTGAAGTGTCTCTGTGGACAAAAATTTAGTCCCTTAGACAAAAGAGACAATTCTCCACCCGTGAGTGCTCTATCAGAGAGATTGAGAACATTAGAAACGTCTATTTCAACTTGCGTGTCTGACGTCGGGATGGATAGCTCATCCGATCCTCGGTGCCCACGTTTTCTCCGTCCGCGGCGTGTCCTCTTGTATTCCTGTGACCTCCCCGGCCTTTCTTGTTCCGGCGGGGTGCCCTGCCCCCGTTTTTTGAGGGGACCGGAGTAGATCTATCCACCTGATGACCTGCGGATGAGCGATCCATTGAGAGTTCCGAATCTGTGGCGGCCAAAGTGTCATCCCATTGCTCCAATTCAGTGTCAGAAAAACTAACATGCTTTTTAGTTCCATTGTTAGACTGGGACAGACCACTCCAGTTGTGCCTGCGTTTCCAAATGTATACATTGTTGGTATCGTAATCGATTTTGTCACGTAACATTTTTTCCTTTTTATTCGCTATAATTTCATTTTCTAAGCGATTCAATTCATTATTTAATCGTTGATCAAGATGTGCAAACTCATTAGCACCTTGTAAGGGTTTAAGAGCCAACTGGAGTTCAGAGATATCTTTTTGTAAACCCTCCATCTCTTTCTTTTTGGATAAGATGATAATGTCCATCAGAGTCCTCGAGCATGTAGACAGGGCATCAGTCCATTGAGTTTTGAGGGATTCATCAAAAAGCTCAAAGGTTGGGAATTTTTTAATCCTCAATCCTCGTGGTATACGTTCAGTCAACAAGTATTCTGAAAGGGAACTTGATTCCCAAAACGCCCGGATCTCCTTTATCATGCTCTTCTCCAGTTTCCTAAACAACAGCCGTATTGAGCCGACTTCATTGTCCGTTTTATTATTAAAGGTGTCGTGTGCATTAGTCCTCAGTGGATTGTCGCCCAATAAACGAAAGGTGCGGCTGGTGTCAGAGGGTATGGTGTCATCAATCATATTGCTGTATTGGAATAGCAAAACTCACCGGCCAATAATTCAAAGCAGTACACCGAGCTAGCGTGTTGCGAGAAGCCAGGATACTGAAGAAAAGAAAGACACTGCTCCAGGTGTATATTGTGTGGTGATCGCCAGGAGATAGGACATCCAACAGAGCGCCGGCCCCGGCCCGCCCCCGCGGGAACACCTGTAGGAAAAGAATTACCCGCACATCCAGGGATTCCAATAGGTTTCAAATACCTTTATTTCTAAAAAGTTGCAAGTGATGACACCAAAGACACCAGCATAAAGTCTCGTAGACGCGTTTCACACATATATCTTGTGCTTAATCATTACAATGACTGTAGCTGACTATAGATCTTAAATAGACCGCCCCAATGAAAACAGGTGTACCGGGGGCGGTAACAATCAGCAGTTGTGCACAACTCAATTAATCACCTGGCCTCAGCCCCAAAGGGCATCTCAGTGGTGATTTAAATATAAAAATCAAGCTGAAGTTCCAGCCCATCGTGTGTACCGTGAACTCACCCATACACACAAAGACCTGGACCGACAATCACATAGAAAAACGTTTAAAAAAACGTGTAAAAAGTACCAATGAAAATCATTGGAAAAAATGTAAATACATACAACGTAACAAACAGAGAAGAATAATGGCTAAAACAAATGTAAAAACCTTTGTATAGTATGTGTATGTACCTGTATGTCGGTATACACCCACACATACCTGAATACACTTCCTACATGAATATACAAAAATACAAAAATAGGTACATAAAATCAATGTGTCTTCCATATGGTGTACTATCACCACAGAAGGATGCATGAACTAGTGCATCCATGTATACATTACAAGGAAACTATCCCCAACACATTAACCATGTGGACACATGTAATCCACCTCAAAGGAGAATAAACCATAATGTAAAGTATACCCAAAAAAATAGTTTGTGGAAATGTGCCCATACAGAAATGTATGTGGATAACGGAACACTAGCATGATCATAAATATGGATCTTATAAAAATACTGAAAAATACATGGCATAGAGCAATGTGAAAAAAGAGGAAAAAAGGAACAGGGAAGGGAGAATGGGGGAGGGGAAAGGGTGAGAAAGGGGGGGGAGGAAGAGAAAGAGGGGAAAGAAAAAGAGGGGAGCTGCCACAACACATGACTGGATATGTTATCAGATCTAAATAGGTACCTGGATCGCAGAATGGCGGGGGAAAGGCAACCACTAAATTTACTCATAAAAATGGCTAACAAGCCACTCAAAGTTGAGTCCGAGCGGGATGCGACTCTGCAAATGGAAAATCCAAAATACTTCCTTACGGCAAAGGGATCGAAAGGCATCGCCCCCTCGCTTTTTCCTACAGGTGTTCCCGCGGGGGCGGGCCGGGGCCGGCGCTCTGTTGGATGTCCTATCTCCTGGCGATCACCACACAATATACACCTGGAGCAGTGTCTTTCTTTTCTTCAGTAACCCAAATTCAAACCTTGCCAGACATTTTGCATAGGGATGAACTGCAGTTATATTGCTCCACAATCCCAATTCATTATATGCCCATGTATTCTGCTGCCATTGCCAGGGGTAGATATGAGAATATAATGCGATTTATGTACTTCAATGACATTACACTTTGTCATCCTCTGGGTGACCCTGAATATGATCGGCTCCACAAATTTGGGCCCCTCGAAAATCACCTCAACCAAAAATATACAGACATATATACGCCCCAATAAAATGTCTAAGTAGATGAGTGCCTCATTGATTTTTCTGGCCGCCTTGCATTTAAACAGTTTCTCCCCAGCAAGTGTGCTAGATCTGGGGTCAAATAGTATAAGCTCTGTGAGAGGGCAACAGGCTATACATGTGATTTTTGGATTTACAAGGGAAAATATGGAGCCCCCCAGATGCCCAAACTACATGGGGGGGCTGTGGCAAGATAGTTTGGAACTTGGTGTTTACCTTGTTCCACAAGGGGTATTACTTGTACGTGGATAATTTTTATACAAGCGTGAAACTCTTTTCGGACACCTTTAAAGCCTTGGAATTGGCTCATGTGGCACTGTGTGACCTAATAATCGGGACTTCCCCCAAAAGCTTGTAAATCTCCAACTTAGGGGGAGAAAGCCTGCTTGAGAAATAGTGAATTGCTCGCAGTCAAGTGGAAGGACAAACGGGATGTTTTCTTCCTGTCTTCCATTCACGCAGACAGGACAATCCAAATTACAACGGTGTCTGGTGTTGTTGAGAAGCTCCTCTGTGTCCACAATTACAATCTTAACATTGGAGGAGTGCACTTCAATTACCAGATAATGAAGCCGTACTTAGTTTTTTGCAAAGTCAGGTATCATTTTGGTATAGTTTTCTTTCAGCCGGTGGTCGGCTTTCATGTACAGTTAGGTCCATATAAATTTGGAGACATGCACAATTTTCATACTTTTGGCTCTGTATACCACCAGAATAAAATTAAAACAAAACAATCCAAATTAATTTGAAGTGCAGACTTTCAGCTTTAATTCAAGGGATTGAACATAAATATCAAGTACAAATTTTAGGAACTGCAACCATTTTCATACACAGTCCTCCCATTTTAGGGGCCCAAATGTAATTGGACATATTATTATTATTATTATTATAATACAGGATTTATATAGCGCCAACAGTTTGTGCAGTGCTTTACAAAATGAGGGAAGACATATGAATATAATCATAAATACAATGTTCATTTTTATTATTTTTTTATGAGAATCCTTTACTGACAATGACTGCCTGAAGTCTGGAACTCATGGACATTACCAAAGACTGGGTTTCCTCCTTTTTGAGGCTTTGCCAGGCTCTAACTGCAGCTGTCCTCAGTTGTTCTTTGTTTGTGGGTCTTTCTGCGTTCAGTTTTGCCTTAAGCAAGTGAAATGCATGCTCAGTTGGGTTGAAATCAGGTGACTGATTGCAGAATACTCGACTTCTTTTCTTTCAAAAGCTCCTGGGTTTCTTTTGCAGTGTGTTTTGGATCATTGTCCATCTGTACTGTGAAGCGCTGTTCAATCAAGTTTGCTGCATTTGGCTGAATCTGGGCTGACAGTATATCTCTAAACACTGCAGAATTTATCCGGCTGCTGTCTTCTGTCACATCATCAATAAACCCCACTGACCCAGTGCCACTGGAAGCCATGCATGCCTATGCCTTTACACTGGCTCCACCATGTTTTACAAGTTTGTGGGTTTTGGATAATGAGCTGTAGAGGGCAAAAATGGGGACTATTTAATCATTTTTGGGTGCAAACAGAGTAATCTGTAGCACAGTGTTTCCTAACGAGTAAAGTCCAAGCCTGCCCTGGCAGATTAATATAAAAGAGGCCAGGACTTTAATTCAATGAACTGTGGCACTGCAGATTAATCTGTCTACCCCCAAAAGTTATTATATAGTCTGCTTTCTGCCCCTGACCCCCAGCAGAGCCAATGGGGCCTGGGAAAGTCTTTTTTAAATTGATGCACACTTGGCTCTTTGAGGATTCTTTTACATCTGTGGTGCTCTGTGAAGAGTGATCTACATTTTGATCTCTCTTCAGAGCACATTTGACAGGGGTAAGGAGATGTTGTATCGCCTCCTCGATTTCCTTTTTTTAACACTTTGAACATCATCACAAAAGCTCATCACAACTCTGTGTGCATTGCTCACAATGAGGGGGCTGATTTTTTGGCTTTGGGGCAGGCCTGAGCACAATAGCCCATTCTGAGACTTAAGGAGGGAGAAAGAAGACCCCTAAATGACTGTACTATTGAGGAGGAGAAAGAAAGAAATCCCCTAACTGTGGATAGGAGCAATTTCATTGTGGAGAAAAAGGGAAAACAAATCATGAGGTACATCAACCAGCATATTGGTTAGAAACAGCCTGCTCTTAATATCAGGGCTAAAGTAACTCTAAGTTACAAAAATAATACACAGCTCTTAGCAGCTTGCTGTCATGCTCAAATAGTTTCTTTCAACGATCTGCTGGGCTTTTAGGTCTGTTCTGTGATTATACAACCACAAAATGTTTCAGTGTAATTTGTTTCACAAATGTATTCAATGTAATTTTTCAGAATGGCTTTCTAGGCCATTAATTATAGTGAAACTATAAGCAAAACTTTTTTTCCTTTTGGATAGAGTAAGGGAGGTTTATATTTTTAAGGTTTATTTTTGTCATCTGTGTTCCATTGGAGAGATTTACCTTCACTTCCTGTCCCTTAACCAAAACAGGAAGTGAGGAAATTCTGCAAATTAAGGGAATCTTTCGAGGCTCCTCAGGTCACCAGAAATAAGAGCTGCCATTGAAAGATTCCCCCTCTATTACTTTTCTGGGGGCAACCCAAAATGTGGGGATTTTCTTCACTTACAAAGATAACAGTAAACATGTCAAAAGGAGAGGCTAAATCCCCCTAACGGAGCACTAACAGCACTAAAAACTGACAGGTGTTCTAATCCCTCTCCCCTCTATTCAAAACTAAACCAAAAAATACAACTTTTGCCATTAGTTGTACTTTAAGCCTGTTCTACTGAAGAAGAGCCTCCAAATATTTTATTGCATGATGCATTTGTGTTGGGAACCAGTGCTGCAGATCTTTAACAATAACTCCTAATTTCCTGACCCTCAATCTTAATCCTGATCTAACTCCTAACCTAGTCCTATCATTAATTTATAATCCACAAAGTGAATATGTATAATTTTGGATGCCCCCAAAAGAGACCTGCAGCAAGATTTCTCAGGACCCAGATTAGAGTCCATGCCAAATTCTGAAAGACAATTATCTGTAAAGAGGGGATAGGAGGAGCTGCCATGCTTAGGTCCCCTGAGCAGCTGCATCCTCTGTATACCATACACCCAAGAATTATCAGAATTGTCACGTAGAGTAATAAAACACACATCTATGTGCAGGAAATCAAAATGATAGTGAAACAGATGACTAAGAACTTGAAGGACAGATACCCTATTACTCTGATGGATATCTCTTTGGTATCAGCAGAAATTAGTAGGAATTCCTCGAGAATGAAAATATGGGACAGAGAGCAAGTTTATGAAGGCCAGCATTAGATAACTACAGTGAAAATGGAATTACATCAGTAGGGACAGGATCAAGAAGGAAACAAATACAGCTGGGTAATTATTGAGAATTGATGGTAAGCTGAGGGGTCTAGAGGTCAATTTAAAAAAAAAAAAGAAGACAAAGGTTTGTGTCAGCAACAGAAATAAGTGCAGAATTTCACCAAACACAGATTTGCCTTGATATTTGCAAAAGGGATATGCTTTTTTTTTTTTTACGTATTATCTTCTTGTTAGCATACTAAATGGCCTTGTTTAACCACTTGTCGACCATCCTAGGGGCTGAAGAACGGCTACAGCGTGGTTGTCCAGTTCTGGGAGGGCATCAATAGACATCCCTCCAGAACACTGCCCCCCACGCGCCTCCTGCAGCGGTCATCTGGCTTACTTTGTGACCGCTTTGTCCTTTAATCACAGATTGGGGTAAAGGGACAGTCATAACAGCCCTTTACAATGTGATCAGCTGTGTCCAATCACAGCTGATCAAATATACACAGACTTGCCAGTTATCGGCATTCATTTACTACTATGCCATGTCTGTGGGAGGAAAGGAGAGCCATTGCCTGGCAAGGCTGTCAGGACATTGTTCACACTGATAATCAGGGCAGGGCAGCCTATCAGTGCCCATCAGTGCTCTTATCAGTTCCCATTAGTTCCACCCATCAGGGTCACCTACCAGTGCCACCTATCAGTGCAGCCTCATCAGTGCCCATTAGTGCTCCCTCATCAGTGCAGCCTATCACTTCCCACCCAGATAGCAAGGATAACTTGCCACAGATTTATGGAAGTCTTGAATTGTAAGTCTTCTTAACTTGCTGCATATTTTTACTGGCAAGTTGTACACTTGCAGAGCACTTGAAGCACAAGTTCTAGTTGACACTTTTCAGATTTGTATCAAATTTGTGTGGCAAGTATCTAGCAAGAGCAAAGTTACAGTGGTGAGTACACAACAAGAGCTCTGCAAGTCTACAGCATAAGCCCTGCAAGTCTCAGCAAATGCTCTGCAAGTCTATAGCAGGAGTTTTGCAAGTCTATAGCAAGAGCTCTGCAACTCTACAGCATGAGTCCCGCAAGTCTTAGCAAGAGCTCTGCAAGTCTCAGCAAGAGCTCTGCAAGTCTATAGCAAGAGCCCTGCAAGTCTATAGCACAAGTCCTGGAAGTCTATAGCAAGAGCTCTGCAAGTCTATAGCGAGAGCCCTGCAAGTCTACAACAAGAGTTCTGCAAGTCTATAGCAAGAGCTCTGCAAGTCTATAACAAGAGCCCTGCAAGTCTATAACAAGAGCCCTGCAAGTCTATAGCAAGAGCTCTGCAAGTCTATAGCAAGAGCTCTGCAAGTCTATAGCAAGAGCCCTGCAAGTCTATAGCAAGAGCTCTGCAAGTCTATAGCAAGAGCCCTGCAAGTCTATAGCAAGAGCCCTGCAAGTCTACAGCAAGAGCTCTGCAAGTCTATAGCAAGAGCTCTACAAGTCTATAGCAAGAGCTCTGCAAGTCTTTAACAAGAGCCCTGCAAGTCTATAGCAAGAGCCCTGCAAGTCTATAGCAAGAGCTCTGCAAGTCTATAGCAAGAGCTCTGCAAGTCTATAACAAGAGCCCTGCAAGTCTATAGCAAGAGCCCTGCAAGTCTATAGCAAGAGCTCTGCAAGTCTATAGCAAGAGCTCTGCAAGTCTATAACAAGAGCCCTGCAAGTCTATAACAAGAGCCCTGCAAGTCTATAGCAAGAGCTCTGCAAGTCTATGGCAAGGGCTATGCAACTCTACAGCATGAGCCCCACAAGTCTCAGCAAAAGCTCTTCGAGCCTATAGCAAGAGTTATGCAAGTTTTTATAGGATCTATTTGCTAAAAGAGAGAATTGCAAAATCAAGCCAACGTGGCTGAAGTAAAAAAAAAAATCTCCCATTCAAATATTTCTAGTTCAGCTTTTTTGGGCAATATTTTACCATTTCCCTGAAAATTTAGCTCAATTCAATGAATAGTGCATTAAAACAAAATTGATGTAAATAAAAACATGTATTAAAAAATGTTAATAAAATCAATACATAACACTGTATTCCATCTTACAAACATTATTATTTTCTTTATTAGGTTGAACATTTAACAAAACAATAAAAAAAGAACATTTTACAAAACCATGAAAGGAAAATTTATAAAAACATGAAAAAGAACATTTACAAAAACAATACTAAAATGGATATATATATATATATATATATATATATATATATATATATATATATATATATATATATATATATTATCTTTATCTGTCATATGGGTCTGGATCTGGAACTTGCCTGTTGAAATAAAAACAAAATCAAATATTACATAGTAGCACCAAAATAAAGTATTTTAATTTATAGACACATTAACTCTCAGCTGCAGCTGGTAACTGGTAATTAGAACATGGAATGCAACTGTCCCATCCCCTCTTACCTTGTTTAAGACATGCAAACAGGGGGGCGGACTGCCTCTGGTGCCACACATTGGGGGGGGGGGGGTGTCAGGCTGGCACAATCTAGGAGTGTCAGACAGGCCTGGACTGGCCATAGGGCAGACTGGGCACTTACCGGTGGGTCGGGGTTGCCGGGCCGCTACAGGCTCCCAAACTGGTATCTGCAGATGGAGCAGCAGCCGCTTTTAAAATATATGGCAAAATGCCAACTTTGGAATTGCAGGCTTGGCTCAGGCAGGCTCGGATATTGGGCAGGCTTAACAAGGGCTTGAACAGGGGGTGGGGCGCCAGTGACTTCACAGAGCGGCAGGACACAGGAGTCATAGGACCGGTTGCTCTACCATTGGGCTAAATTACCTTCCTAAACACTGGAGCCTGTACTGGATAAGCCACGAATGATACAGCAAAGTGTTCAGCAGCTTTGCCCCGGGCCCTGTCACGCTGACCTTGAAAACCAACATCTGTGACACAGACTAGGTTGGGGGCAGGAAAATAACATATGTATATGTACACAAACGAAACTTCTGAATCAGAACTGATCTACCAGTTTTCTCTTTCCTGTGAGTTGAAACCTAATAATCCAGTGTAAAATTAGAGTGATCTTTTGTGAAAGGCAGCCTGGAATGGCAGTCTCTGACCATCTCTTCACAGTCTCTGACCATTTCCTGTATCATGTCCGCAGTCTCTGACCATCTCTTGTATCATGTCTGCAGTCTCTGACTATCTCTTGTATCATGTGTGCAGTCTCTGACCAATGACCATCTCCTGGAGTAGGTCTGCAGCCTCTGACCATCTCCTGTAGTATGTCTGCAGTCTAACTATGTATCTCTTGTATCATGTTTGCCATCTCTGACTATCTCTTGTATCATGTCTGCAGTCACTGACCATCTCTTGCATCATGTCCTCAGTCTCTAACCATCTCCTTTAGTATGTCTGCAATCTCTTACTTAAAGCGGAGTTCCACCCTCAATTTCAACTTTAAAAACATTTTAAAAATGAACTGGGCAATACATTGTTTTTTTTTGATCACTTACCTTATTTTAGGAGATTCTTTGTCCCACTTCCTTCTTCTGCAGCTGCGGCCCCGGACATCACTTCCGGTTTCGCATTGCGTCCTGGGAGATGTGTGTCATCAGTCCCAGGAGGCAATAGGCATGGCTGGCCGCTCCTCTGATTGCCGATTGCAATCTACAGCGCATGCGTGAGATTGCGATCGGCATTCTGGGTAGCCAGAAACCAGGAAGAAGGACATAGCGTGGGACAGCGGCTTCAGACGCCCACACCGGAGATTCAATTTAGTTTTAGTCCTAGTCTTAGGACTTAAATGGCATTTTAGTTTTAGTCCCATTTTAGTCTTCTGCAAGTGTTTTAGTTTTATTCGTATTTAGTCGACTAAAACTCCAGTACATTTTAGTCGACTAAAACATCTTACATTTTAGTCGACTAAAGTGTCCTACATTTTAGTCGACTAAAACTCATTTTAGTCATCTAAATGGTTATGGTCAGGTCAGAGAGGAGGCCTGTAATGTTGCTGCCTGCAGTCAGTGCAGTGAGTGCACACAGTGCTGCTCAGAGTGCTGAATGGGGGTCTCAGGTTTAAGGGTGGTCCCTGGTCTGACTCTGAACTGAAGTTGTTGAACAGGATGGGCCGGGCGGGCCTCAGCGGCCTATATGCACACACACAGTCCTGGATGGATGGCGGAATCGGATGCCAGTGGTGACTGGTGAGTGGTCTGAGGGGAATCAGGGAGGCAGTAATAGCTGGCCTGGCTGTTAACTCACAGTGGGTGCTCTACTCTGGATGTGGTGGTGGCCGGTTGCCAGTGCTGTGTGATGAGTCGGGCCTGGTGCGTCTGGCTGTAGTGCTGCAGCTGCAGTGCTCTGGTGAGGTCAGGTGACTGGTCTCGAGTCGACTCTCTTGTAGTAGTCCACTCCTCACGTTGGACGTCACGGGGCAAGCCAGACGCCACACAGGCGGAGCTCCGTGAAAACCGGAAGTTGGGTAAACGTCCCTGCCTCACATTCTCGTTTAGTTTTCGTTCGTTAACGAAAACGGATTTGATTTTCGTCATAGTTGTCATCATTTGACTAAAATGTGCTATACTTTGCGTCTCGTTTTTGTCAGTTGAAAAATGCCGGTGACGAAATCGGTGACGAAAACTTTTTAGTTGACAAAATTAACACTGCTTTAAACTCCATTGGCTGTAATGTCATTGCACATATTACCTGAATATATTACCAACATTAAATATTAGGGAAAACATATAAGAAAAGCCTTTTTCTTAATTGTTTAGTTTTCAGCAGCTTAGTAGATGCTCCTTACTTATGCGTATGCGGTGGTGCAATACATGTTTAAACTTTAATGTGCTATTATTACATGCTCTGGATGGAATTGTGTTGCCGATATAGAAATGGCCAGCAGAGGAGTGTTCATTTTGATGATGTCAATTTTTAATTTAGTTTTAGTTATAGTCTTATGACTAAAATGCCATTTTAGTTTTAGTCGTATTTTAGTCATCTGTATTGTTTTAGTTTTAGTCGTATTTTAGTCGACTAAAATTGTGTTAATTTAGTCGACGAAAACGTTTTAGTCGGTTTTAGTCGACAAAATTAACACTGTACCGGAAGGACGGGGTAGGAAAAAGAGGGGGAGTGGTATGTCTCTATGTTAAGAATAATGTAAGGGTGATAGAGAGGAGTGATATTATGGAAGGGATGAGTACGGAGCTAGAATCTGTGTGGGTAGAATTCCATAGGGAAGAAGTAAAGGGAAAAGTAATTGTGGGGGTTTGTCATAGGCCACCCAACCAAAGGGAGGAGGTGGAGCTGGAATTTATATCACTGTTGGGTAAAGCGGCAAAGCTGGGATCAGTCATCATATTAGGGGACTTCAATTATCCCGACATTGACTGGGAAGAGAGGACTATACACTCACAGAAGGCCCGTCTCTTCATGGAAACCTTACAGGACAACTACATGTCTCAGTTGGTGGATTCTCCTACTAGAGAAAATGCAGTGCTGGATCTATTGATCACTAATGACCCAGACTTAATCTCGGAGGTAGGAGTCCAGGACAACCTGGGCTCTAGCGATCACAGGATGATCACATTTAGCGTAACTAACAATATAACAAGGCAAGAGGGGAACATAAGCACCCTAAACTTCAGAAGGGCAAACTTTCCCAAATTGTGCTCAATGATGGAAAGGGTAAACTGGGACCAAACCCTAGGAACACTGACTACGGAGGAAAAGTGGGACTGCTTTATGAACATATTAAACAAATGCATCTCGCAGTGCATACCTATGGAAAATACATTTAGAAGAGATAAAGCCAAACCTGGCTGGCTAAACCGTAATGTTAAAAAACGTATTCGGAGGAAAAAAATGGCCTTCAAGAAATATAAATCAGAGGGCACAGTATTGGCTTTCCATCAATACAAGGAGGCAAATAAGAAAAGTAAATACGAAATCAAAATGGCTAAAATCAACTTCGAGAGACAAATAGCGGAGGATAGTAAAAAGAACCCTAAGAAATTCTTTAAGCATATCAACAGCAAAACAACTAGGGCTAAGCATGTTGCACACATAATTAACGATGAGGGGAGGATGGTTACAGAGGACACTGAAAAGGCAACCGTGCTGAATGCTTTTTTCTCCTCAGTCTTTACACAGGAAAAGGAGGGGTACACTGACCATGACTGTATGGTTAGTAGTAATTCACAGGACTTGATGCTATGGCTAACAGAGGGTGAAGTCAGGGAAAGGCTGGATAAAATTAACACAAATAAATCACCAGGCCCGGATGGCGTAAATCCGAGAGTACTCAAAGAACTTAGTAAAATTATATCTAGACCACTGTTCCTAATCTTTGCTGACAGTATTATGAGAGGAAATGTACCAGGGGATTGGAGGAAAGCTAACGTGATACCGATATTCAAAAAAGGGCAGAGGCATGTCCCGAGAAATTATAGGCCGGTCAGTCTGACATTGATAGTATGTAAACTTCTGGAGGGGATGATAAGGGACCATATCGTAGAGGTTGCTAAATACAACAACATCACCAGCAGTAATCAGCACAGGCTTACAAATAGGCATTCTTGTCAAACCAATCTCTTAACATTCTACGAGGAGGTGAGCGGTGAGCTAGATAGGGGGAGACCAGTGGATGTGGTGTACCTGGATTTCGCTAAGGCGTTTGATACAGTTCCCCACATGCGCTTAATTTAAAAAAAAGGTCTGCAGGAATCGACCACAAGGTTTGCTCTTGGATACGGAACTGGCTAAAAGGCCGTGTCCAAAAGGTGGTAATAAATACCGCATACTCAGACTGGTCTGGGATGGTAAGTGGGGTCCCTCAAGGCTCAGTCCTGGGACCAACCTTGTTCAATATATTCATAAACAGCATTGAGGATGGGATCAGTAGTTCTATATCAGTTTTTGCAGATGAAACAAAATTGGGCAGGGCAATAACTGCACAGCATGAGGCAGATATCCTACAGAATGACCTGAACAAAATAACAGAGTGGGCAACGACATGGCAAATGAGGTTTAATGTGGAGAAGTGTGAGGTTTTGCACTTGCACAAACATAAAAGCACAATACACTTTAGGGGGGGAACCTTTGGGGGAATCAAAAATGGAGAAAGATCTGGGAGTCTTGGTAGAGGATAGACTAAGCAATAGCATGCAATGTGAAGCGGCAGCTGGCAAAGCCGGCAGAATATTAGCATGCATAAAGAAAGGGATGTATTCCAGAGATAAAACTATAATCCTACTACTTTATAAAACTCTGGTCCGACCACATCTGGAGTATTCTGTCCAGTTCTGGTCGCCAGTCCTAAGGAGGGATGTGTTGGAGCTGGAGAGAGTCCAGAGAAGGGCAACTAAACTAATTAGGGGATTGGAGGACCTTAATTATGAAGAGCTTCTACAATCGCTTAATTTATTTTCCCTGGAGAAGAGACGCCTGAGAGGGGACATGATAGCAATTTTATAAATACCTCAATGGTGATCTCAGCATAGAAAAAAAGCTATTCAGTCTCAAGGATTGCATGAGGACTCAAGGACATACAATGCAATGCAATTAGAGGAGAAGTGTTTTAACCTCAGACAACGCAGGGGGTTCTTTACAGTTAGGGCTACAAGATTGTGGAATTCTCTACCACAAGAGGTAGTTTCTGTGGGAAGTATGGCTACTTCTGTGGGAAGTATGACTCTTGGATGTACATCTCAAGGATCAGAACATTAAGAGGTATGAGAGATGATTACGGCCACGCGTCCCTACAGGTTGAACTGGATGGACTACTGTCTTTATTCAACCTCAACTACTATGTAACTATGTAAAATTGATCTGGAGTCATGCAATGTGGACTTGCTGCAATTGTGCAACAAACTTGTGAAGCCTGGCAAGTCTAGCAATAGCTTTGCAAGTCATTTTCAAACTTGCAGCTCAATTGCTTGCTATCTGGGATATTATACTGCAATCAGTTATTATTCATTTGAATGTTTTTGCTGTCAGGGTTATTTGTTGCAGTAAACCCTTAGCAGGTGACAATTCTATGTTGGTGAATTTAATTGTTATTAAACTTTCAGTAACTGCTTAAAGCGGAGTTCCAGCCATTTACTCACCTGTCCAACGGTCCAGCGATGCGGCCGCCGGAAGCCTCGATCCTCTCCCTCGGCGCCGGCATCACTGCTGTGGGCACCCGGCTGTTACAGTTTGCGGCTTCACAGCCGGGTACCCACTGCGCATGCGCAAGTCGCGCTGCGCGCCGTGATTGGCCGGCAATCTTCTGGGACCTCTGACGTGTCCCAGAAGATTGCAGGGAGGGAGGGGGAGAGGAGAACTTCCGCTCAGGGCGCCGCGGCGCTCCGAGCGGAAGTGGGAGCGGGTACCTGTCAAAACTAGGTACCCGCTCCCCCCCCCAAAAAATGACATGCCAAATGTGGCATGTCGGGGGGTCAGGACTCCCTAAAGCGGAAGTTCCACTTTTGGGTGGAACTCCGCTTTAAGGCCCCGTTCACACTGGGGCGATCCGACTTCCAGGGGCGGCCTCCGAGGTCACGGTGCGAGCAGCGCGCCGCGACCTCGGAGCGGCCGGCACGGACTTCATAACATTGAAGTCTATGACGGTCGCTCCGGGTCGCCCCAAAGAAGCTCCGGACCCTTTTTCTAAGTCGGAGCGTCACTCATATTAGAACGGGTCCGCAGCTTCCCTATGGAAGGCGACCTGTGAGGCGACCAGGTCGCCTCACAGGTCGCCCCAGTGTGAACGGGGACTTACCCGACTGTGTGTGTTTCTAAGTATCTTTTGTCACAACAAGGATGTTGGAACGCAGAGTGTCAGAGGTGTTGGAGGACTTGCAAGGCCAGTGCAACCAGCAGGGTACAGATTCTTTAAGCAGCCCTCATGGAAGTAGCGCTTCAGTTATTATCATAATTGTTATTAATCTACTGAATATTCCTATTAAGAAGCTAACACAGTTACAAAAATACCTAATGACAGCTTCCTTTCAATTTTCTCAAGAAAGAAATTATCTGTGTTTATTTTGTTTTATGTTTTGTAATGTGGTTTCTGCTTTCTACTCTTTCCTTACTCCTACATTTTAGTTTATGTCTGACCATTCTTCCAAGAAATATTAATGTAATGGGTCTGTGAGAATAAATGTGGACTGGGAAACAGATTTTTATTTCAGGCTGGCACATGAGAAAAAATAAATGGCAACCCAGCAATCATGTGTCGATTCAAGTCATTAGGATAATTGCACCAATTCCGCAATATTTAATTTGAAGGAAAAAGGAAATTAAAATGTACTTCACAGGCTCTGAAAATTGGGAAATGTCCTTATTAAAGAGATCGGCAGCTTTGATGGAAATTTTGCTGTATAAACACAACAGTTTCCTTGTAAACAGCTAAAACATCAGGGCTATTCTACTGATGTTCATAGCATTTAGTGACCTGATGTCAGGCCATTCAAACATATCAGTTCTCATAGAGACAATTAGGGCCAATTTACTAAAATAGTTGGGAATGTTCACATTATTGAAGATTATTTTAAATTATGCATTGCAGATGAAATAAGTAAAAGGGGTTTTTTTTCACATGAATGGATAACTGAAACGAATCTTCACACAGTTTATCGTGTGAACATTCCTACTTCCTTTAGTAAACCATCCTTAACTGTGTCTGCATCTTTGTGCTAAAATTTTATATGGCACCAGCAGACAGCACTGCTAGTGTTTGCAGCTTCCAAACCCCAAACACCCAATAAATGTACGCTGAACACCTATTTTATTTACTGTGGATCAAGGCCAGATTTTCAATTAGGCATGGTAGTAGACAAGTGCAATTCGCTTCGGCCTGAATACAAATTCAGACAAATTTTTGGTTATTCTGAGATTTGGATGTATCCAAATCCCCAAATAAAATAGTAATGAATTTCTTTAAAATTCTCTAAATTTCCGATAGTAGTTGGCAAACCCAAGGAAACGCTGAATGGAACAGAGACCACTGGGGCGAGGCCATTGTAGAACAGCCGAAACCTTCTGAGGGTCCATGGAGAAGCCTTCAGCAGAAATGATGTAGCCCAAGCAGGCAACCTGAGACAGGTGGAATTCCCATTTCTCAAGCTTGCAGAAAAGCCCATTCTCACGTAACCGTTGCAGCACCCCTCTGACATCCAGGTAGTGTGATTCAATGGAGTCCAAGTAAATTAAGATGTCATCCAAACAGACCATGCATTGCTGCAAAATATCACGAAAGGCATCAATGATGAACTCCTGGAAGACAGCGGGCCCATTGCACAAGCTGAAGGACATCACCAGAGATTTGTAATGACCGGTTCTGGTATTAAACGCGGTCTTCAACTCGTCACCCTACTTGATCCATACAAGGTTATACATGGCCCTTAGGCCAAGCTTGGTAAAGACCGTTGCTCCCTTGAGGCGGTCGAACAGTTCAGTAGTCTACAGAATCAGGTATGCATCCTTGAACCTGATGCGATTGAGGCCCCCATAATCAATGCAAGGTTTCAACTCACCCCCCTTTTTATTTGTGAAGAAAAAAATGGCACCTGCTGGAGAAGTTGACTTGCGAATGTGCATCCGGGGAAGCACAATCGGCCTTATTCTCCACAACCGAGAGAGGATAAACCCTGCCACGAGGGGGAATGGCACCAGGTTGCAAGTCTATGGCATAATCGTACAGACGATGAGGAGGAAGAGTACCAGCGCACACCTTGTCAAATACATCTTGATACTCACGATATTCAGTAGGCAACACTGAATCCAAGGAGGTACAAACTACCTTAACAGGCCCATGGATACAAACAGTGCCACACTGTGGAGACCAAGATTGTGTTTCTGAAGCCAAAGGTACCCCAAAACAAAGTAGTGTGGGGACAAAATAACCTGGAAACAGGTCGACTCCCTGTAAACTAGAGTCAGGCAACTCATCTGGAGCTTGATTATATGATCTGTTGGGGAGGGATGGTTTAGGGGTAATGATGGTAACAGGAACTGGAGGGGCATGATTGTTCGATCTGCCTTTAGGGACATTCATATGCCACCTTTTGTCAGGAAAGGAATCACCATTCAGCAGCAATAGATCGCCGGATGCAGAGCAGGTGTGTCACCACGCCCATCTCCCCAGCCCTGGCCCTATATAAGACGCTCTTCCGGTGTGCTCAGTGCTGGTTTATCGTCAGCTCCTGTATCCGTGACCTGTCCGTTTACCTGTGTTCCTGTTTTGACCCGGCTTGCTTCTTTGACCTGTCTGCATCTTCTCCCTTGATCGACCTTGGCTTGCCTGACCACTCTTTGCTCCGACACCCCTGCTGGATCTCCTGTGTACCGACCTTGGCTTGGATTTCACGGACTCTCTCTTGTCTTGCCCCTTTGCTACCTTCCACTTGGCTCATTACTTCCGGACTGATTAACTGTGTATGACCCTCGGCCTGGCATTAACCTTGTGTCTTTTTCCACTGAGCACCTTTAGATCTCCTGGAAGCAGTCCTGGGTGTCCATACCATACCATCCATCCATCCGGATTTCACCAGCATCCAGTGCTCCTTGGGACGTGTCATCTCCTGTCTCACCTCCAGGGGTGATCCGCACCGAGCTGCAAGGGAAGCCCTCTCAGCACTTCGGCCTCAACCAAGGTACCTGACAGCATAAACCAGCCATGTCAGAGGCCGACAGAGGTGCTTCCCCGCTCGAGGCTTTATGCCAACAGGTTTCAGCCCTAACCCAAGCCGTAGAAAGACTGCAAGATGGCTACTTCCAACTGGAAGGTCGGGTAGTAAACCTAGCCGGCTCATCTCTTCCGAATGATCCTAATCAGCCTGCCACTAGCTCTTTACCGGCTCCTTCTCAACCGGATCAAGCTAGCTCCGCCCATTCAGCTTCAGCTCCGCCACCAGAGCCACGGGTGCCCACGCCTGAACGCTTCCGTGGGGAGCGAAGGAAATTTAGGGCTTTCAAAAATGCCTGTTTATTATATTTGGCTCTTCAGCCCAGGACCTTCTCCTCGGAATCCATTAAAGTGGGGTTTATAATCTCCTTATTAGCTGAAGAACCCCAGACTTGGGCACACAACCTCCTTGAACAGAAGAGTCCTACCTTGAACTCAGTAAGCTCCTTTTTTGAGCCAATGGCCCAGCTATATGAAGATCCTCAGCGCACGGTCACAGCAGAGTCTGCTTTACATGCCTTACAGCAGAATAAACGCCCGGCCGAGGACTACACTGTAGACTTCCGTAGATGGGCAGCCGACACGGACTGGAATGAGGCGGCATTGAAATACCAGTACCGTCATGGCCTCTCTGAAGCTCTAAAAGACGAGCTTGCTCGGATAGAGACACCTGCATCCCTGGAAGACTTGATCTCTCTAGCCATCCAAATGGACAGGCGTCTGCGGGAACGACGCTCAGAACGCCTCCAGGGGGCCCGAGCTTCTTGGGTGATGCCTAAGGTCCCGTTTGCCGCCTCTCCTCCCCCTGCACCAGCTATGAATGCCTCTGCGGACGGTGAACCCATGCAGATTGGACTAATTCGTTCCTCCCTAACACCCGAAGAGAGACAACGTCGCCGCCAGGCTAACCTCTGTCTATACTGTGGAGCCTCCGGCCACTTCCTCCGCAACTGCCCCGTGAGGCCCAGTAAGTGCTATTCACGGTCTGTCTTGAACTGTCAGGTCTCTGAGCCATCCCCTGCTCACCTTATCCTTCCTATCTCCTTACAGGTAGCAGAAGAAAAGATCCAGCTCACGGCAATTGTTGACTCCGGAGCTTGCAGTTGTTTTCTGGATTGTACACTAGCAAGGAAACTGGGGGTCCCCCTACAAATTAAGGAGCAACGGCTTCAAGTCTTTCTGGCCGACGGGTCCCTGCCTAGTTCCGGACCTGTGACCAGAGAAACCTATCCGGTACTCACTACCACAAACTCAGGCCATCAAGAGCTCCTCCGCTTTGATGTCTTGTCCTCTCCCTTATTCCCGGTTATCCTAGGCCTTCCATGGCTCCAGGCTCATAACCCACAAATTGACTGGGTGAAGAAGAGGATTTCCTTCTCGTCCAAATATTGCCTGGACCATTGCTTTCCCCCTGGACCCAACGCTCCTGCCACATGTCTGGCCGTTCAGCCAGCCCTAGACCTTCCTGAAGACATTCCCGCAGCCTATCTGGACTTTAGGGATGTATTCAACAAAAAAAAGGCTGATGCTCTACCCCCTCACAGGCCCTACGACTGCCCCATTGAGCTTCTTCCAGGAGCCGAGATCCCTTTTGGAAGAATATTTCCCTTATCTGAGAAGGAATTAGAAACTCTTCGGACTTATGTCAACGAGAACCTGGAAAAGGGGTTCATCCGGCCCTCGTCCTCCCCAGCTGGCGCTGGAATCTTCTTTGTTGAGAAAAAAGATGGCACGTTAAGACCCTGTGTTGATTACCGGGAACTCAACAAAGTTACCATCAAAAATCGTTATCCTCTCCCCTTGATTCCAGAATTGTTCCAGCGCTTCCGGTCTGCCCGGGTCTTTACCAAATTAGACCTCCGAGGAGCGTACAACCTTATTCGCATCCGAGAAGGGGATGAGTGGAAAACGGCGTTTAGAACCCGTTTCGGCCACTTCGAATATCTGGTCATGCCCTTCGGGCTATGTAATGCCCCGGCCACATTTCAACATCTGGTCAATGACATTTTTCGAGAGTTCCTGGACAACTTCTTAATCGTGTACCTAGATGACATCTTGGTCTTCTCCTCCACTCTGGAACTCCACCGGATTCATGTCAAAAAAGTATTAACCACCTTAAGGAAACATGGGCTCTATGTGAAACTGGAAAAATGTGAATTTGAGAGGAAGTCCATCCAGTTCCTAGGGCTTATTATTTCAACTGAGGGTGTCTCTATGGATCCACAAAAAGTAAAAGCCATTTTGGAGTGGCCAGCCCCCACTGATAAGAAGGGAGTTCAGCGATTTGTGGGCTTCGCTAACTTCTACAGAAGATTCATAAAGGGATTCTCAACAATTATCGCACCCATCACCCAACTAACGCGCCAGCAGATTCGCTTCCGCTGGTCACCGGAGGCTCAGTCAGCTTTTGATAAATTAAAAAGCCTGTTTGTGACCGCACCTATTCTTCAACACCCCGACCCGGTCTTACCTTATATTCTCGAAGTGGATGCTTCGGAAGTAGCCACAGGGGCTATTCTGTCCCAGCGACAAGGCCCGAAGACCCTGCTACACCCAGTAGCTTTCTTCTCTCGGAAAATGTCACCCCCAGAGAAGAACTACGATGTGGGGGATCGGGAACTTCTGGCTATTAAATGTGCTCTAGAAGAATGGAGGTACCTGCTTGAAGGCGCGGCACACCCTATCATGATATTCACGGATCACAAGAATCTAGAGTATCTCAGGACTGCTAGACGCCTAAGACCTCGGCAAGCCCGGTGGGCTCTATTCTTTTCACGCTTTAATTTCCATATTACCTACAGACCAGGATCTAAGAATGGAAAGGCGGACGCCCTGTCCCGAATGTTTCCGGATACTCCCAGCACGACGGAGCCCAATACCATCCTATCAGCTCAAAACTTTTTTCTAATTCACACTGACCTACAGTCCACAATTCAGCAAGCCTCTACTCAATGTACTGAACTCGAAGCCGGTTCTCTAAATAAACGGGAAGGATTCCTCTGGCACCAGGGAAAAATTTTTGTTCCTACACAAGTGAGATTGTTGGTCCTTAAAACCTTTCACGACCACAAACTCGCTGGACATTTCGGGGTAAAAAAGACCTACGAACTTATCCAACGCCGCTTCTGGTGGCCTAAGCTACATCAGGACTGCAGAAGCTATATAAATTCCTGCATCACGTGCCAACGTAACAAAGGGGCTAAAGTCAAATCATGGGGCCTGTTAAGACCATTGCCGATTCCCGAGCAGCCCTGGAAAGGTCTGTCTATGGACTTTATAGTTGAGCTACCACCCTCAGAGGGGTTTTCCACCATCTTGGTAGTCGTGGACCGACTCTCAAAAATGGCTCACTTCTTGCCCATGAGGGGCACTCCCTCCGCCCTGGAAACAGCCAACACATTTATCAAAGAGGTGGTCAGGCTACATGGACTTCCAAATAATATAGTGTCAGACCGAGGTGTTCAATTCACCTCTAGATTTTGGAAGGAGCTCTGCAAGTCCTTGTCGGTTGAAGTGTCCCTGTCATCTGCTTACCATCCACAAAGTAATGGGCAAACAGAGAGAACCAATCAAACCCTGGAACAGTACCTCCGATGTTTTTGCACCAGCTCTCAGGACGACTGGACCTCCCTGCTTCCATGCGCAGAATTTGCCTACAATAATTCCATACACTCCGCAACCAACCAAACCCCGTTTTGGGCTAATTATGGCTTTCATCCTTCTTTTTTGCCTAACTTGGATCAGGAAATAACGGTTCCCGCAGTCCATGATCGGCTAGCAGCCATTAAAACTAATTTCCAGTTGTTACGAGACAATATTCATAAAGCACAACAGGACTATAAGAAATTCTTTGACCTCAAACGGAGGGAGAACCCAGTGTACAAAGTTGGAGATCGAGTTTGGCTCTCTTCAATTAATTTGAAATTATCCTGCCCGTCCAAGAAATTGGGGCCAAGATTCATCGGTCCTTTTCAGGTCAAGAGAGTGGTGAATCCTGTGGCCTTTGAATTGGCCTTGCCCGGCTCTTTCAAAATTCATCCAGTATTTCATGCCTCGCTACTTAAGCCAGCGGTACCAAGCCCCTTCCCGGGAAGAGAAGAGGTGCCACCTCCTCCAGTTTCAGTAGAAGGGGAGCCTGAATTTGAGGTTGAGAATATCTTGGATTGTCGACAAAGAGGCAACCGTACTCAATACTTGATTAAATGGAAAGGATATCCTCCGGAGGACAATTCATGGGAACCATTGAGTAACATCCACGCCCCTAAACTTTTGAGAGAATTTCACAAAAAATTTCCAGAAAAACATGGTCGTTGGGCATCCAGAGGCTGCCCCTCAGGGGGGGGCACTGTCAGGAAAGGAATCACCATTCAGCAGCAATAGATCGCCGGATGCAGAGCAGGTGTGTCACCACGCCCATCTCCCCAGCCCTGGCCCTATATAAGACGCTCTTCCGGTGTGCTCAGTGCTGGTTTATCGTCAGCTCCTGTATCCTTGACCTGTCCGTTTACCTGTGTTCCTGTTTTGACCCGGCTTGCTTCTTTGACCTGTCTGCATCTTCTCCCTTGATCGACCTTGGCTTGCCTGACCACTCTTTGCTCCGACACCCCTGCTGGATCTCCTGTGTACCGACCTTGGCTTGGATCTCACGGACTCTCTCTTGTCTTGCCCCTTTGCTACCTTCCACTTGGCTCATTACTTCCGGACTGATTAACTGTGTATGACCCTCGGCCTGGCATTAACCTTGTGTCTTTTTCCACTGAGCACCTTTAGATCTCCTGGAAGCGGTCCTGGGTGTCCATACCATACCATCCATCCATCCGGATTTCACCAGCATCCAGTGCTCCTTGGGACGTGTCATCTCCTGTCTCACCTCCAGGGGTGATCCGCACCGAGCTGCAAGGGAAGCCCTCTCAGCACTTCGGCCTCAACCAAGGTACCTGACACCTTTACACTTCCCCCCGTGGAAAATCTCCAGAATCCCTAATACATTTTTCTCTTTCTGAGGCCTCTTTATCCCTATTGATAAGTTTACTCTTAAGGTCACTGGAAAGTTTAAGAAAATCTGCAGTCTCTTTAAATGGTTCAGTCTTGGTTAAGAATTCTGCCATGGAGATTGCTGGGAGACTGAGTCCTATGAAGATGTTTGCTAGAAATTAAATGCACAATTTATTATGTAAGGGATAGCCGCGGGTGTAGATATATATGGATTACATCTTAATGATATGTTTACCCTCTAAACGCGTTCTCAGGGGTGTTTTTTTTTTTTACAACAAAGATTTGCATATTGGGTATATACCCTGTGACTACTGGTATAAGGCATTGTTGCCTCGGGTGTCCCTGGGTGTATTAGTATGTTTTTATTTTGCATTCGGCCACTAGAGGTCTATTTTGGCTGTAGTGATATCCATGCCTGCCGCAGGAACTTGCCACAGTGTTTTATATAGTTTCCATGACAGCCTGTAGCCTATATCAGTGAGGGGGTGACCATATGGTTTCACCCCGATGACAAAGTTCCACCGGATGTAAGGTGTACGGGAGGAGGACCAGCCTCCCTTCCAAATTGACAAGGCGTCTTCAATATACCGACGCCATAGGACTAATTCTGGTACCTTATTTGCAAAAACATTCCTGTCCTCCCATAGCGCTATAAACAAATTTGCGAGACTTGGCGCAAATTTGGCTCCCATGGCTACTCCATTCCTTTGGAGATAGAAGGTGTCACCGAAAAAGAAATATATATGCTCCATCCCAAAGGTTAAGAGCTCTAAAATGATTTTCTTTTGTTTCAGGGGTATATTATAGTCTTGATCTAAAAAAGTGCCCACTGCCTCATATCCAAGATGGTGCGGGATTATTGTGTATAAAGACGCCACGTCCGCTGCGACTATTAAGATTTCTCCGTCTATTTCCAGCTCAGTCATCTCCTTAATGCATTGAGTAGTATCTTTCAGATATGCAGGAGTGTCCTGAACTAAAGGCTGAAGGAAGAAGTCAACATATTTCCCGATCCTGGCTGTCATATATATTCGTAAGGGCTTTCAAGGACATAGCCTGTCCAAACATTATGCGTTGTGCCATCAAAGAAACCCACAAGATTTGAAAATCACTGTAATAGAAAAATATGTCCCACATTGGCGTGGAAGCAATCTAAAAAGATCCATTCAAAAAGAGAGACATATTGGATCTACGAAATGAAATGCTTCCAACCCCTAGGCCACAACATCGAGTGGGACATAAATTCTTACATAAACAACTGCTAAAATTATACTTTCCTTTTCTTTCTCCTCCATTCACATGTTATCAATCCTAAACTTTATAGAACACAAAAGGTGTAATTTCACCAAAAACGGTCTCCAGTGGAAGGAAACCATTTTCCTATATCCTTGTTTTAATAAGCAAGAGAAGGAAAATTGATTTTTCAAATAAAGTTTATTTTAAATTCCCTTGTCGGTACATTCCTCCACTGAAAACCGAAATAACACCTTTGTATTATTTTAAAACAACTACTTTTTAAACATTCCTATGGTTTTAAATATTTTTAGTAATATTCTTAATGCATTTTTGCAAAGATACAGTATTTTAATGTTTAGGACGTCCTGCATATATTTAATAATTTTTAATATAAAGTTTTATGCTAATTTATTTTTAATATGAATGTGTGTTAATAAATATTTTAAGTAATGTGAAAATCATGCAGGAAATCCTAAACCAGTATGGTATAATTGTAATCCCAAAATATGTAGCCTTAGTGGTTTTTACAATATATGTTTGGCACTACAAAACCCTCCTCATTTTGAAACACTTCCGGTGCCAGAAACAATATACAATCCAATATACCATTGGATACTGAGCAAAATTGTTATTGGCAACAATGGGGACAAAGAAGAACCTTCTGCCGCAAAAACTTTTGTATTTTCAAAGACTTTTTAAGCTATCTTACCTTTTAGACTAGTTGGTAATAGCGGTGATATGAGTTTCGTCATTTCCTGTTTGAGCCCGGGATGACACCGGAAGTGAGAAGATCTTGTTAAATAAAAAGGGCAGAGATGACGGCGCGGACTCCCCTCCTATCTCCGTGGAAGCCCAATATGGAGAAACGCCGCATCAGAGCAAGGAGGAGCCGCGCCGTCATACACTATACAGCGGTCTGGACTGCAGACAACCATGGACAGCGACACCCAGAGGCATTTGTGTACTCCATTAACTGTAAGTGTATTTACCTACAATAAAATCTTGTTTTGGGGATAATGCACTATGTTTGGCTTCCTTCATTGTTCCCTATGTGGATACACCTTGGATGCTGAGTTGAGCACTTATGCCAGGAGTTCCTCTTCACCACTGTCAGTACAGGACAATCAGAGAATATATATTCCAAAGCTCTCCATATCCATCATCTGGTAAGAGGCTTGTATGGTATTTATTTAGTGAAGGTGTTTCACTTATACCCTCACCCGGGGTGAAATAAGAGGCTTCATTTGGATTGATCGTTTTCTATGCCCTTTAATACATATAATTCTGGTAAGAAGCAAATCTGGAAAGGTGGTGGGAATTGTCACATCCCTTACCAATATCACTTCATTATCATCGTCACCATTTCACGTTTCTTGGACACTCACCTGTTGGAAATTTGAATTGGAATTTTGGGACTTTTTTTCACTTTGCACTTGATTGTGGACAATTCATTTGATTAAAAATGTCACAGGAATTGATTTTTGCACTATTGAATATATTTTTATATATTGTATATATTTATGTTGATTCATATTTGCACATCATATCATTTTTGTAGCGCACCAAACTTTTTTCACTATCACTTTTATTTCCATTATTGGATCTTTGGTTGCAGCACAAATAATTTTTTACCAGTGCACTTTCTCACTTTTTTCAATTTGTATTCTGCTACACAAACACAAAAAAAAATCACAATAAGCGTATTTTTGATTGGTTTGCGCAAAAGTTATCGCGTCCAAAAACTAGGGGAAAGATTTATGTAATTTTTTTCACTAGTAATGGCGGCGATCTGTGATTTTTGCGGGACTGTGACATTGTGGCGGACAAGTTGGACCCCTAACTGACATTTTTGACACTTTTGGGGGGACCAGGGACATTACTATAGTAATCAGTGCTAAAAATATGCACTGTAAGTCCCGGTTCACATTTGTGCGACGCGGGAACGCTGCGAATATATAGCGTGTTCCCGCATTGCATCCGCACCCCTGGCAGTTATCGCTGCCATATGCGATACGCAGGGGGTGTCAATTAAAAGTTAACGACACCCCCAGTTGAGATCGCATATCGCAGTGCGATCTGCAAGTTCGCACAGCAGCTTCTCCTTAGCTTTTTACTTTTGATTTCTAACGACATTAGACATTTGATTTCTAAACTACATATCCCACGGTACCTTGCTGCATGAAAGCATTGATTTGTGTATTAAATCTGCCTCCTGAAACTTCTTCTCTAAACAGTAGTTTAGAAGGATGGCTCTGCGAATTCTGTGACACAGAAGTGTCTACTCACAGGTCTTAGTGGATACATGTCACAGAATTCAAGAGAGCAAATGTGTGGGGATCTTTACAAATTAAGTTTACAAACTTCAAGATCATTCAGATTAATACCACTAGGCTAGAAATAATTTAAATAAATGTCAAAATGTATATATATTTTTGACATTGTGACCATAGATACGGTTAAAATACAGTAAAACCTTGGATTACGAGCATTTTACGTTCCGGAAACATGCTTGTAATCCAAAGCACTCTTATATCAAAGCAAACTTCCCCATAAGAAACAGTAGAAACTCAGATGATTCGTTCCACAACTATTTATTCATAAGTCTTTCAGGTTATAGTCCATATAAAAAGAGTATAACGATATGATAGGTTGTGTAACCATAAAATGTCCATCCACAAATGGTGCCTCCACAAGGTGATTAGAAGCAAAATCCATCAGGAGTTACAGAGTATAAAAGAGAACAGAGGCACCTCTAGGTGTAGCAATATGGTTACACTTAATGAAGGTTCAACATTTAGCAACTCACTTGGTTGATGATTAAAAGAGGTACATCTAAGAATGCAGGCATCCGGAGTAAAGCTGTGCACATAGACCATCTGTAGTGTATTAACACAGACCAGGCTGTACAGGTTGCTTCTTTATTCACTGAACACCACGCATGAAACTAAACTTCAGCCACACCCAGCTCCCAGACATATACATAATTGTAACATTTTGCAGACAGCAACTTAACCCGTTGCTTACCATACTACATTCCCTCCTCTCTTTGAATAAAACATAACATGCACGACGTATTAATAAGATTAACAAAATGCATGGATGAACAACTAAAAATTTAAACTATAAACTCCTGACTATACACATAGTCCTTAAGGTAGGCTGGTGGAGTCGTTGCTCGTTTTTCTCTTGCCCATTCCGATGTGGATGGTTGTGGATTGAAGTCTGGATCACTGGCAGTATCATCACTACTCTTTGCCTGTTCGCCGTCTTCCGATACTTGACCTTCTGACTCAATAAATTTCTTCACAAATGAGGAATTACGCACTTTTGTGTGTCCATCTAAATCCTCTAAAACCACTTGAGTACCTCTTTTTACCTTTACAACATAAGGCTCAGGTTCAAAGGACGGAGCCAGTTTGTTAAACCGATCATTTTGAAGCAACACCTTATCACCCTGTTGAAGGCCACTAGGTTGACAATGGCGGCGGTGGTTTGCATACTGTTCAGCCCGGATCTTCCTTTCCTCATCAATATGCCGAAAAGGTTTCTGACTCGTAGGAGGACCCCCAATGTCTGGCAATTTTGTCCTGAATTTGCGACCACAAAGAAGTTCCGCAGGACTAACCCCAGTGACAGTATGCGGAGTTGTGCGATAAGCCAAAAGAAACCGCCACAGTTCCTTTTTCCAGTTTCTTCTCTCTAAATGAGCAATACGCAAAGCTTTTAGCAAGGTTCGATTCTGGCGTTCCACTTCCCCGTTAGCCTGTGGCCAGTATGGAGTTGTACGATGATGTTCAATAGCATTTGATTTCAGATAATCCTGAAATTCCTGAGAAGTAAATTGGGCACCATTATCACTCACAATCCGTTTAGGCAACCCATGAGACGCAAAAATGCTCTCCAACCCCTCAATTACAGTTGATTTTGTAGCTTTAGTGAGAAGCCACCTCTTGCCACCTTGAATAATAGTCCACAACAACTAAAAGATGGTGTCCAGATGGAATTTCACACAGATCAATGGCTAAATCTTCCCATGGTCCCTCAGGTAGAACAGTGTGAGTTACCGGTTCAGGTTTAGGTTTGCTGCCCACCAACTGACATGCTCGACATGAAGAAACCAAACGTTCCACATCCTTGTCAATTCCTGGCCACCAGACTTTCTCACGTAATCTTTGTTTGGTGCGTACAATGCCTTGATGGCCCTCATGGGCTAAATGTAATGTACGTTTCCGTAAGTCTTTAGGCATCACAATACGATTGCCACGTAAAACTAGTTGTCCTGCAATACTCAGCTCTTGTTTGATTCTGTGATAGCTTGGGTCACAATCCACCCAAACCCCTTGTCTTACACATTTTCTCAACCGAGCAATTTCCGGATCCACAGATGACAATTCTTCAACCTCCTGCGGTGTCAATGCCTGAGGCATGGCGTTAGTAGCCACAAAACGAATGTACTCTTCTGCTAGGTTATGAACAGGTGCTGAAGACTGAGGCAATCTGGAAAGTGCATCTGCCGCATTAGTCGGTCCAGGTCTGTACCGCACCGTAAATCGATACGGTAACAATCTGAGAACCCATCTTTCAATTCTGGCGGATGGTTTTGAGCGTGGCGAATATATCACTTCCAGAGGCTTGTGGTCTGTGATGATTTCAAAATCAAGGCCGTAGAGATAGGTGTGAAACCTTTCACAACCCCAAACAACAGCCAAAGCTTCTTTCTCGGTCTGAGAATAACGTCTCTCTACATCAGTAAGGGATCTGCTTGCATACTGAATAGGCCTGTAATCGCCTGTGCATTGTCTCTGAACCAAGATGGCGCCTAACCCCACAGGACTAGCATCGACAATAACTTGGGTGTGTGCGGTAGGATTGAAATAAGCCAAAGTTGTGGCGCAAGTCAGCCGTCTCTTAAGTTCATCAAATGCACCTTGTTCCAAAAGGCCCCACTTCCAAGGGACTGCTTTGCGAGTCAACAATCTCAAAGGTTCACTGACAGTCGCCATATCTGGAATAAACTTGGCACAGTAATTCACTAGCCCAAGAAAACTGCGTATTTCTGCAGGGTTTTCAGGATTTCTGGCATCAGACACAGCTTTAATTTTACAGTCCTCCGGACCAATGCCCCTGTCAGACAGCACATGGCCCATAAAAGTCATTTTATTCATTTGAAATGTGCACTTCTTCTCATTTAATGTTAACCCTTTCTCCTTCAAGCGATTTAGCACTGCACGGAGACGTTCATCGTGCTCCTGTGTGTTTGTTCCCCACACAATTATATCATCAGAAATGTTATGAGTGCCTTCACAACCATGTAGCACTTGCTGAATCACATGTTGATAGGCCTCCGGTGCTGACGATACGCCAAACATCAACCTCTTGTATCTAAAAAAACCTTTATGGCTTGCAAATGTAGTGATGACTCTAGATGCTGGGGTCAATTCAATCTGATGATAACCCCATTTCAAATCCAGTTTACTGAAGACACTTGCCCCATTCATTGCATGTAGAACATCTTCAATAGTGGGAATTGGATGTCTCTCTCTCTGCACAGCTTGGTTAGCACATCTCATGTCCACACAAATCCGAATATCTGTGCCCTTTGGTACAACAACTAACGGCGATACCCACGGAGTGGGTCCTTCCACAGGTTCAATAATGTCAAGGTCTAGCAGCTCTGCCAGTTTGTGCTCAACAGGTGATCTCAGGCTATAAGGAAGTCTGCGTACTGGCTGTGCAATAGGCTTTACATGTGTATCAATGTGAAGCTCCAACTGAAAATCCTTTAATTTTCCAAACCCAGAGAAGCAATCTTTAAATTCCTCTTTCAATGCAGAAATAGCAGGAGACACCATATTCACTCTTGCGCTGCCTACATCACGGCCAATCTTTAACACCCCTAGTGCCATTGCGGTTTGACGACCAAGCAGAGGCGACCCTGTGCCATCTACAACATAGAATTCGGTCTGCAATGGAGGACCAGTCTCATGTGTTTGAACAGAGGTATAAAATTTGCCTTTAAGTTGTAGTGGTGTACTGGAGCCATAAGTATAAATCTGTTTAGTGGTGTTACACAATTTAAGGTGATTTTCTCTGCCATTAAGACTGTGCCAAGAAGCTAAGTCCATAAAATTGCATGTAGCTCCAGAGTCAATCAGCACTGACACATCTGTATTTCCAATCTTAATGGTTAATGTCCCAGCTTGCAGAGAACACAGGGAGAAAATAAATTCACAGTCAGGAGCACTCTCTTTATCCTCAGCTATAACATTTACTCGTGCAGATGGTCCTTTGGTTTTGTTATCTCTGGTTGTACTTCTACACACAGCTGCAAAATGACCTGTCTTTCCACAAGCATAGCACGTTTTATTCTGTACCACAGTGCAGTCCTGACTTGTGTGTCCCTCTCTGCCACATTTACTGCACGTTATATGTAAAGTCCTCTTTGGAAAACTCTCTTTCCTACTCCAGATATTCCTATTATTATTGGTAGGTTTGGAGACTGTATTGACAGATGCAGTGTCGTTGGTTTCAATATGCAGAGCCTGGAGCTCAGACAGTTCAATGGTTCTTGCAATCTCCTGCAGACTAGTAAGTGTGAGACTAGGTTCTCTCAATAATCTCCTCCTGAGGTGCACAGATGTGCATTTCTCTATGACCTGATCTCTGATTATCTCCTCAGTTACAGTCCCAAAATCACAAGACTTTGCCAGATATTTCAGCCTAGTCACATAACTGTCTGTGGTTTCTCCCGGTTCTTGCACAGCCTGTCTAAACTTATATCTTTCATAGGGAATATTTTTCTTTGGCTCAAAGTACTCACTCAGTCTATTCATGGCTGTCTCATAGTCTGAATCTTCCCCTGTTGCTCCCAGGGTTTCAAAAATGTCCTGAACTTGAGGTCCAGCTAGATGCAGCAGCATGGCTCTCTTCTGAGCAGGTGCAGTCACTCCTGTGGCTATAACATAGAGCTAAAATCCCTTCTTCCACTTGTCCCAGCGCTGTGAGAGACTAGTGTGGTCTCCAGACACATCAAACGGTCAGATAGCCGGTAAATCCAGGAAACTAGCCATCCTCGTCGCCAAAATGTAGTGTATTAACACAGACCAGGCTGTACAGGTTGCTTCTTTATTCACTGAACACCACGCATGAAACTAAACTTCAGCCACACCCAGCTCCCAGACATATACATAATTGTAACATTTTGCAGACAGCAACTTAACCCGTTGCTTACCATACTACACCATCCTCCTCACCACCAACAGTCTGCAGTGGTGACCGTATATCAACTAAAAATATATTTAAAAAGTAAGGATCCCAACACTGTGCTAATTTAGAAAAGGAAGGGGCCAGTAAATTACATATTTACTGACTCCTTCCCCTGCTCTCCATTCTGAAACCTTCTCCTGCCAAGGGAAGCCCAAAGCACTGTGGTGGGAGGATGGGACCAGGGGAACACACAAGAGGGGCCCCAGGCAGCAGAAAGAAGAGTAACAAGGACAGGAGGGGTGCCATATAATGGTACTGATCCTTTGGCATGGAACATGTATTGTAGAATGGGGATGTGTGAGCCCATGCCCGTTGCATTTCAGTTCGCCGCCTTGACGTCCACATCAAGCCTTGACGTTCCAACGTCGGCTTGATGGAGACAGATATATAAGGAGCATACTATCACTACAATTTAAATGCAGTGGAGTTCACTGGATGTGACACATCACTTTGAAGGTAGTATAGGTTTATACTTTATGCTTCATGATCTTCCTTGAAATCTATTTGAATTATCACTTTGTATTCAGTCGTATGTTTATTCTATTTGCAATAACCAACCTGGGGTTTATTCTTTTTTATTCCAGGCTGGGTTTCCTGCAGTGAGGAATTCATTTCTTCACTGCTCAGGTGTCTTTTCTACCCCCGGACTGTAAGGCTTTGGAGGATAGACTTATGTTCTATCAATCTGGTGGAATATGTAATATTTTCGCTTGAAAACTGAAAATCGATACTAGTTATCAATGCTTGCTGACCTTTGTGGTCTCTCCCTTTTTGGGGTTTTGAACCCTATATAAAAAGTGTAAGTAAATTGGAAATATTGGGTAGCATGGATAGAGTAGATCATTTATTGAGTATGTATTCTGATGGAATGTTGTTATTATTAGGTTTGATCAGCTACCTCAGCTCCACCCATCCCCCCATGCGGGAGACTATACGCGGCTAGGCTGCCACACCTGTTGTGTGTCGGTGATTTCCAGGTGTGGGCTCACATATCCCCATTGTACAATACATGTTCCATGCCAAAGGTATGGACATTACATTTATCTGCACCTTGTTGGGCATTCAGCTGCATTTTTCTATGGATAATGTTGTTTCTTATATATATCAGATGTATATGTGAATTAGTACATTGATTATACTCTATTTTGTCTATCAGTCAGACTGACACCTGCGCTTTCTCTGAAGAAGTCACAACAGCGAAACCGGTCATATCAAAGGGTAACAGGAAATTAAAGTGCAACAAGTTTACATAGCATATGTATGTTTTACTTCTTTTTTAAAAACATTATTTTTCAATAAATAAAAACTTTTTAAATGACCTAATTTGATCCATGTACTCGGTATGTTCATTTAAGCACCTTAAAAGCCCCACAATTCTTGTGTGTTTCCCATGTTCTTGTGGTAGGCTAGGAGGTACGTGAGCTCTGATTCAGTTGCCAGCTGGAAACTTGTAACATCAGACATATTGGCAGCACACCAGGGATCTTCAAATAATGTCCAAATATTTCATTCATAATGATCACATCACAGAGGAAAAATGCAATGATTTTGAAACCATGCAGGACCCCTTTATCAGGCATGTGACGCCTAACGTAGGGGTCCTGATGCAACAATTTGGGGCCACTCAGGACCACTGAAGTGTTGCATTCTTCCTCTATGAAGTGATTATCTTGAACAAAATATTTGGCTGTTATTTGAAGATCCTGGTTGTGCTGGCAATATGTATGTTGAATAAGTAAAAAAGCTGCGCTAAGTGATAAAGACCATAAATGATTAAAGTCCATAAACGTCCCAAAATTTAGTGAATAAATAGTATAAAGTCCAAATGATCAACGAGAATTCCTCATATGCAGATACTGTATGTGGATACTGCTTACCAGATGCAGCAGTATAAATCGCCTCATACAAAGATTTGCCAAACCCAGACGAAAAACATACGAAAGGATCTCTCATCCGAATTCCTGACCAAGGACCATGTGATATTGGATGATCAGGTGAAAAATTAAATAGAAAACATAGCGTGATACTGTATAAACAGTGAATGAATTCACAAAGACACACCCTGTGTGGGATGGAAAGAAATAGGTGCTAATGCATAAACACCACCACCCTCACAGGCTGCTTACCAAAAGGGAATTAGTATAGGTATGACAGAAAGAACCAAATCACCGTCAGATTCCGTCCATGCAATATCTATATTAGTGTCTATATGGATCAACAAATATCCCTGCTTACCAGAAACAAACAAGTTGAAAGCATATGAAAAATAAGATGTTGTCCAGGGATGTGAAATTCTTTGTAGATTTCTTATCCTCAAACGATGTATTTATCTCGTAGATCGTCAACCATGTGCAAAAAAGATATATGTACACATAGCGTAATATTGTCAAATGAATCAGCACACACCCAAAGTGATTGATTGAATGCAGAACGTGAAAGGAGCCACCACCACCCTCACAAACTCCTTACCAGATTCGTGAGGACAGATATTGTATAAAACAAAGCCGCCACACACACCAACTCAGTGACACCGCTATCACCGCCACCATATATCACAGCTTACCAGATGCATAAGATTGTAAACAAATATGGATAGATGATTCCCGATGGAAGTATTCCTATTGCTCACTCAACGGCAATCGGTCACAATCAGGTGATAATCCGCAGTTTTTCAAGCTGTCCAGGTCCTATGAATGCAGATAAACACAGATCTATCAGTGTGAGGGAGGCCATATGTATGTTGAGCTTTTCTATACAGGTCCAAAAAATGTACCATCTGTCGAACGATCTCTTTGTCACTATCAATCAGAGAGGTAGCAACCTAGGACCAGAACAGGTGCTCCCCTGTACACACTGAAACAAAGACAAAATTTATAATAAATTGGTCTCAAGATAATGCATTAGGATGGGGCGCCCTCTTTATGTCTTTATTTCAATTTGTACTAATGATTCTGAAGTGGGCAGCAAGGCGACAGGGTGGAGAGTTCTTGCCTGGGTCCAGCGATACAGAAGAGGAATACTACCCGAGACCGTCAGTACAGACTCAGAGACTTGAGACCTTTACACACCTGTAGCGCTGATGGTTGTTCTCTGCTCCCCTATACAGATTCAAGAATTTACAAAGTGGAATATTGATACACAATACACAGTGTAGAAACCATGATAACCAATGAGTACTAACAACAACTTATCTTTAGTAAGAAATTGTTTATGATATCTTTCTCTGGTTTACTGTTCATAGAACATCATTGATGCTTTTTGCATTGCCCTATAAATAAACCTTATTAGGAAAGATCTTCTATATCTGGGGATCAATCACATATGTGTAAAAATACTCAAGATAATCCGCAAGCATTTCCTTAGTGGAAGAGAGATGTTGGTAAAGAAGTGGAATGCAGGAACATTGCTGGAAATCCTCCAGATCCCATCAGATATGAGCTATGTCATACATGCATCCTATTACATATAGCTGTGTTTGTGTAAGGGAAAACAAGCAGAATGAGTGATGTTTTCCCCTTCCTTAAAGAGTGTCCCATGCTATCAGTCTAGTCTGCTGCTTAGGAAGGAGTTCTTCCATGTGTAATTTTTAGGACCATCATTATGTGCTTCTCAGCTCCAACATCACCAGCTAAACTCATTATAAATGAGCATAAAAGTTAATCAAACTTGCTTTAGCCTTGGAATTAAGAGTTTTGCATTTACTAAAATTTCTAGGTGTCAGACTGTTCAGTTTGTTAGAGAAGACAACACTGAGCCATTATTCTTTTTCTGCTGTAATAAGGCCTACCCCTCAGTAGCTGTGTAGCTCCCTCTTTTGACAAATAAAAAGTTAATGGAAGGAGTTATTTGGAGTACCATTTGAGATTCAATAATGCCTGTGAAGCAAGGGTCAATGGCTACTAATGCTGGTTGAGCAGTATACAAATTTCGGCTGAATCATCAGGACATCCTTGAATTAATAAAAATTGAAGGAGCTAAGTAGAAATTGTTGGCCAATCTGAGGCTGCATCCACTTAGATGCAGCCATTGTTTGGGAATTCTGACAGGTGAATACAGGACATTCCTCCATCTGTATTGTATAGCATGTATTGGGGAATCTGTTAGATTATTTTTGTTCAGCTGGCAGATTGAGGTAAAATAATCAATGCATGCTCACCCAACTTAGGATCTTAGTATGTACAGGTACTTAAACCTGTCCTGCTGAATAATGATCTTCTCATTACAAAGCTAAATTCAAGTTCTCCAACAGTTGCTGTGTTCAATCCTGAACACTTTCATGTTGTCATAAAAGAGATCATGGTGTACCTATGAGGATCAGGTGGTCAATGACTCAGAATACTGAAGCCAGAAGGAGGCGTGCAATGGCAGCCTCCACTAAATGCTCTGCATCATAATTATGCAACCTATTCTACCTTAGGCTTCTTAAAGGATATCTAAACCAAAGAAATTAAAATGGTTCTAAAGCCAGAAGGTTTTTTTTTATTATTTTTTTTATTCTATGCATTAAGATAAAAAAAACCTTCTGTGTGCAGCAGCCCCCCTAATACTTTCCTGAGCCACATCTCGATTCAGCGATGTTGCATGAGAGCCTTGGCTGTTCCGGAGTCTCCCTTCTCATTGGCTGAGAGAGCAGCGGGGCGCCATTGGCTCCCGCTGCTGTCAATCAAAGTTAGTGGGCCAATGAGGTGTGGCCAAGCCACAGCGCTATGTTTGAATGGACACACAGGGCAGTGGCTCGGCTCGGGTGCCCCATAGCAAGCTGCTTGCTGTAAGGACACTTGGTAGGAGGTAGGGGCCCAGAGCGGGAGCGAGAGACCCAAGGAGGATCGGGGCTGCGCTGTGCAAAACCACTGCACAGACCAGGTAAGTATAACATGTTTGTTATTTTTAAACATGTAGCACTACTCCCATAATAGCTGCTGTGTGTGGGTTCCCCTGGGTTACCATTAGCAACAGTAGACCATTCTGACATGTTTACAAGTGTTTTTTACCTCAGACAAGGACCAGTCCAGTTTCTTTGGTTTTTGTGTTTTTATTTGTAACTTGGATAGGAGAAGGGATGAGTGGGATACTCCAATAACTGAACTATGCACAAAAAGGCAGGGACTGTACAAAAAATGCTGACTGACGCTGGTTAACGCTGACTGACGCTGGTTAACGCTGATTGAGCTAGTCACAGCTAGGCCGCTTACTGTATTTCACCTTTGACTGTGAAAGAGTCCTATTAGCTTCCTAAGGCACTCCTTTACTAATGTAGCTAACTTTATTAGTAGACTGCACTGCTGAGCAATTTGAGGCCCTTCCTGGCGCCCCCTTTAACCCCTAATCTTCGGGGTTTTACAACTTGGCACCCCCTTTACTGTAACACTCCAGGTTAGCTGGCTCCTTGATCCCCTTGACCTCTCTGGAGTGGTCCCCTCTCTTAGGCATCCCCCTGGGCAGATGCTTAAGTACTCACGATACTGTTTTTCCAGAAGAATCCTGCCCAGCAGCTCCACTTGGTCAGCACACACAGGATCCTCTGCAGCACAGCTCAACCCCTGGTCCCTAGGCCGACTGCCTGGACCACCTTCATCAGCAACAGGAGGAGAGACAGCCGTCACCCTCCTCCTGGGACCTGGCTTCCTGCCCATAGACACCCTGTCACATGCTCCCCTCCTATTTATGTCCAATCCAAGGATGCATTTCAGGAATGCCCTCCCACTGGGACTGACATAAAACAGAGTGTGCCACTGGCTAGGTTTCCTCCACTGTCCAACAATGTCCCTCATTGGCTGCCGTGGGGACACTTCCTCAGACCCAGTGAATCACACTTAGAAACATGTGACAGGCTAAACTAGTAGATCAGACCCTCCTGATAAGTAGAACAGGGTCACAGATATGTTTTACCTAGCACCTACCTACAAACAGAAAAAACAAAAACTTTAATATCACTTTAAATGCAATATGTTGCAGTTTATAGTCCTTGGAGGTGGTGGCTGCATTGGTTCTCTTTTTTCAGGTTAAGAACCTTTTCAGCAAATTCATATACTACTGGTCGATCTTGCCAGGTAGGTTGTGTCCACTCCCTGGCAGATGCAGTGAAGAATGTTTGGATTCCATATCAGAAGAGCAGCTTAGGGTGACAACCTTGGCTCCCTCCATAGATACAGTGGAGGTGTGACATAGCCACCCAAGGACAAGAAGTGTGTTATTTGCAGGATTACCTGGTAAAAAAGCAAAGGATGTTTTCAAAAAGAAAACAAAGGCAGATATCGCATCAAGGACTAGCAATCTGCAATATATTACATTTTTGGACTAGCTATATTCATTTCTTTTAGAGAGTTATAAAGAGACAGGTACGGGCTTATTTCTCAGGTCCTTTCCCCAAGAGGACTGTACATTTCAAGAAATGAAGCCTCTCTAGACACTGTTTCCTAATCATTTGACTCTCTTCCAGACAAAATAATAAACTCCCTGATGTAATAAACTCTTTGCTCATGTTTCTCACGTCTGCACGTAATTTTTTTGGCTACTTTGCTTAAAAAAAGAGACATTCAAGCTGACTATGAATGAATCAGAAATTGAAGCTGAACTGTGTGAATTGAAGCCGTCACGTCCCTCACTACCTGCACGTTTCGGTCCAGGATGTGTATTATTCTATGCTTTTATCCTGTTTTGTTTTGTGTTCTTCTTTATTCTGTTGTTTTCCAGTATCTCCTTTTGCTTTATCTAGTGATTCACATAAAATCTGTTTCCTTTTCTTTTAAAGCACTGACCTGTCCAGTAAACGAAAAAAAAATAATAAAAATAATATAAACAATAGCCTTAAATAACCTCTTGGAAAAAAAAATATTGTATTAAACATACAATGTTGCTTTATAGCAAACATTAATAAAAATACCGGCATATGGCTCAATTTACTACGTTTTACCCAAAGTTGTTTGTAATAAGGGTCTTTATTTTAGCAATGATATGTAATGAGGTTAAAAAAAAAAGAAGTCACATGGCTGAAAATTAAAAAGTTATGTCTCATAAAAATTGTTATAGATTGTGTACCCCCTTCTACTACATCATGCTCACTAACGTTGTTTGTAAAGGCTAAAGGTTTTTTACCTTCATGCATTCTATGTATGCATCCCAGCCCCTAATATTTACCTGAGCTTGATCTTCGTCTAGAATTGTGCAAAGAAAACCTCAGCTGTCCAGGGACTCTCTCTCTCATCATTGTCTAAGACAGCAGCGGGAGCCATTGTCAATCACAGCGAGTGAGCCAATGAGGAGAGAGAGGGGCGGGGCGGGGCTGAGCCGCGGCTCTGTGTGTCAATGGACACGCAGAGCCGTGGCCTAGGAGCAAGCCTGCTCAGGCGCCTCAATTGCAAGCTGCTTGCTCTGGGGGCACTTGGCAGGAGGGAGAGGCCAGGAGCGCCGGCCAGTGAGCTGAGAAGAGAAGGATTGGGGCTGCTCTCTGCACAACCAACTACACAGAGCAAGTAAGTATAACTTGTTTGTTATTTTTCTATTTATCACTTTGACCACTAGCCGACTGCTCACAGTAATCCTACTGCGGCAGGTCGGCTCTCCTAGGTCCAGCGACATAGACCTACGTCACTGGACTCCTTGTGGTCTCGGCGGCGCGCGACCGCTGTGTTTAGACATAGCGGGAGTCGGGCCGTAGGAGGAGAGGTGGCGATCGCTGCCTCTCTTCCCCAATCATCGCTGAAACAGGGAGAAAACCTGCCTGCATGTGTAAACAAAGCAGGCGGATCTTCTCAGTGACAGACAGGGAGAGATCACAGGATTCAGCATAGCTGAACCTGTAATCTCTGTCTGTGTCACAGAAACCCCCCTCCCCCCCCACACGTCAGTAAGCATGAGGCATACATTTAAAGCTTTGATCACCCCTGGTGTTAACCCCTTCCCTGCCAGTGTCCTTATTACAGTAACAGTGCATATTTTTAGCACTGATTACTGTAGTAATGTCACTGGTACCCCCAAAAGTGTAAAAAATGTCAGTTAGGGGTCTGATCTGTCCGCCACAATGTTGCAGTCCCGCAAAAAATCGCAGATCGCCGCAATTACTAGTAAAAAAAAAAAAAAACAATAAAAATGACATAAATCTTTCCCTTAGTTAGTAAACGTGATAACTTTTGCGCAAATCAATCAAAATACGCTTATTGTGATTTTTTTTTTACCAAAAATATTTAGCAGAAAATAAATTGGCCTAAAATGTTAAAAAATTTTGATTTTTTAATTTTTGTTTTTGGGAATGTTATATAGCAGAATGTGAAAAATATTTTTATTTTTATTTTTCAAAATTGTCGCTCTTTTTATGTTTATAGCACAAAAAATAAAAATCAAAGAGGTGATCAAATACCACCAAAAGAAAGCTCTATTTGTGTGAAAAAAAGGTCGTAAATTTTGTTTGGGTACAGCATTGCACGACCCCGCAATTGTCCGTTAAAGTAACGCAGTGCCGAATCGCAAAATAGGGCCTGGTCGGGAAGGGGGTAAAATCTTCTGGGGCTGAAGTGGTTAAAGTGGAATTAAACCCATCAATTTAACTGCAATGTTGTCAGATACGACACCAGCCATTTGATGGCTTGACAGTTCAGTTGAGAGCACAAGTAATCATGACACTCGTCATTTATGGCATGCCTTGAATGTAACTGTTCTGGGAAACAATTAAAACAATGGGTTTCGTTTTACTTTAAGTCAGAGTGTGACTGTACATACAACTTTTTTTATGACCATGACCAACTTTGCACAGTTCAAAAGTCATGAAAGGTATTATGTGCAATGGCACTGCATTGTTATCAACAATGTGCAAGCTTGTCAACCTTTTAATACCAGATCTCATTGCTTATATCAAAGGGGTTCTGTTGTCCCTTTGCCCCTTCTTTCTTTTTTTCTTTTCATCTCTTCTTGCTCTTCTGTTGCAATTGTATCTAATCGAAGAAGTATCCCTAGTAGTTTGCAAATCGAATGAACTCTAGTCACAATTGTTAGGATTGTAAAAGATTTGGGGCACATTGAAGAAAGAAAAGCTGCAGTGTACATGGCTGCAACATGTTGAACAGTATGCATGGCCTTAAAGTGGTTGTTAAGTCACATGTATTAATAACTTTGACACTCTTTTTTAGGTCCCTGTTCAGTACAGTGTGTGTGTTTTCCTAACATTATAATGATAAATACCTTCTTTCAGAGCCCTGCTGTGCTTTTATGTGACCTCCCTCTGCTTCCCTTTCTGATGTAAGTGAGTACAGTGGGAGGGGCTGAGATTCCCCTCTGATGAATGCAAACTGGCAGAGGGAGGTTACGGGTCTGCACAGCAGGGCTCCGCAAAGAAGGTATTTAGCATTATAATTTTAGGAAGACACACACACTGTACTGAACCGGGACCTAAAAACAGAGGGGATCAAAGTAATTAATATATATTTCTTTAAATTACAAGCACTGGAGCAGCTGCAGGGAATAGATTTACACAGGCATGAGCGGAGAGGATAGGAAAGGAGAGGGGCAGGGAGGAGATTGGCTCACACACAGATTACGGAACAGGGAGAGAAGAAGAGGGAGGGGGGAAAGATGCTGAGGAAAGAGCAGGATGATGGAGGCATGTAAACTGACCGCGGTATCATGGATCAGGAGTCATGATAAACGTAGTCAGTTTAAACAGGGGAAGACAGGAGAAGGCAGGCTCAACCAGGTATTATACAACATAGAAAGGGACAAATTACACTACAGGAACACTGCTCTACATATTATGCCTTAAAGGGACAAAAGCATTTTTTAGGGTTACAGCCACTTTAAAGGGACATAGTTAAATATAGAGTGAGCCTTTTTGCTGCATACACCGCACATATACCAAAACTCTTGTTCCCTAATTACTGTGCTGGGAGTGTCTAAAATACACATACAGTATCTCACAAAAGTGAGTACACCCCTCACATTTTTGTAAATATTTTATTATATCTTTTCATGTGAAAACACTGAAGAAATGACACTTTTCTACAATGTAAAGTAGTGAGTGCACAGCTTGTATAACAGTGTAAATTTGTCATCCCCTAAAAATAACTCAACACACAGACATTCATGTCAAAACCACTGGCAACAAAAGTAAGTACACCCCTACGTGAAAATGTCCAAATTGGGCCCAATTAGTAATTTCCCTCCCCGATGTCATGTGACATGTTAGTGTTATAAGGTCTCAGGTGTGAATGGGGGGCAGGTGTGTTAAATTTGGTGTTATTGCTCTCACTCTCTCATACTGGTCACTGGAAGTTTAACATAACACCTCATGGCAAAGAACTCTCTGAGGATCTGAAAAAAAGAATTGTTGCTTTACATAAACATGGCATAGGCTATAAGAAGATTGCCAAGACCCTGAAACTGAGCTGCAGCATGGTGGCCAAGGCCATACAGTGGTTTAACAGGGCATGTTCCACTCGGAACAGGCTTTGCCCTGGTTGACCAAAGAAGTTGAGTGAACGTGCTCAGCGTGATATCCAGAGGTTGTCTATGGTAAATAGACATATGAGTGCTGCTAGCATTGTTGCAGAGGTTTAAGGGGTGGGGGGGTCAGCCTGTCAATGCTCAGACCATACGATGCACACTACATCAATTTGCTCTGCAGGGCTGTCGTCCCAGAAGGATGCCTCTTCTAAAGATGGTTCAGATGGTGTCAAGCGTGTGTGGTGGCAACCAGGTGAGGAGTACAAAGACAAGTGTGTCTTGCCTACAGTCAAGCATGGTGGTGGGAGTGTCATGGTCTGAGCCTGCATGATTGCTGCCATCACTGGGGAGCTACAGTTCATTGAGGGAAACCATGAATGCCAACATGTACTGTGACATACTGAAGCAGAGCATGATCCCCTCCCCTTGGAGACTGGGCCGCAGGGCAGTATTCCAACATGATAACGACCCCAAACACACCTCCAAGACAACCACTGCCTTACTAAAGAAGCAGAGGGTAAAGGTGATGGACTGACCAAGCATTTCTCCAGACCTAAACGCTATTGAGCATCTGTTGGGCATCCTCAAATGGAAGGTGGAGGAGCGCAAAGCTCTGATGTCATGGAGGAGTGGAAGAGGACTCTAGTGGCAACCTGTGAAGCTCCAGTGAACTCCATGCCCAAGAAGGTTAAGGCAGTGCTGGAAAATAATGGTAGCCACACAAAATATTGACATTTTGGACATTTTAACTTAGAGGTGTACTCACTCTATTTTGTTGTCAGCAGTTTAGACATTAATGGCTGTGGGATGAGTTATTTTGAAGGGAAAGCAAATTTACACTGGTATACAAGCTGTACACTCACTACTTTACATTGTAGTAAAGTGTAATTTCTTCAGTGTTGTTTTATGAAAAGATATAATAAAATATCTACAAAAATGTGATGGGTGTACTCACTTTTGTAAGATACTGTAAGCCTCAGAACAAAGGATCACTAAAAAAAACTCTGCCACTACATACTTTTCTGCACACAGAATATAAACATAAAGCTAACACTTTGTCTGAACTTACTATAAAGGAGAACTTCACTAAAACATTTAGGGACTACTTAGAGCCCAGCATCTGTTGAGTGAGTTAGCACTTTGGTCAGGACTATATAATGGACAGCACAGCCTACAGAATGCAATGATCAGAGTATGTAATGTAGAGCACAGCTTTCAGAATGCAACAGTCAGGGGTATGCACTATGCAGAGTGGTCAGTGTAATGCCCCTCTACTTTGGTGGTCAGTGTAGTGAAACATTAAATTGGTGGTTAGTGATAATATGTCCCTTATGCTCATGATCATTTTAGTGCCCCCTAAATCGGTGGCCAGATATGTAGTACACCCTTATATTGGTGGTCATTGTAGTCCCCTCCCCCCCACATTAGTAGTCAGTGGTATAGTGCCTCCTTTTATGTTGGTAGCCAGTGTAGTGTTACATTTCATTGAAGGGCAGTGGTGTTGTAGGATAGGGCATGGCTATGACCTTTTGTAGTTCCCCTTATTGGCCACTAGATGACCCCATAGCTGGAAAGTGAGATTCTGAGATTCAGCTTACAGAGATGTGTAGGTTACGTGCCAGCCCAACCCCTGCTAGGTGAAGTGTACCCTGGGTAAGATTGTGAAATGGCGTAATGCTGGCTGGGTTGGTTGCCACAAGAAGAGAGTGATTACTGGTTTTCCCTGTGAGTGTAACAGAATGGACCAACATGTAGTTTGCGTATAGCTTCCTCGGTTTAGAGTGAAGTCGGAGGAAGCTGGATTTGGGATTTGGGACTACTCACATCCCACAGAAGAGATGCTGGACACTAGGACACTTGTCATTTATGTATGCACCTCTGGTTTTGACTCTGCACTCTTTCTAAATTCTATTATCTCTGATTTGCTTTGCTGCATTGCTTTCTCTTTCTCTGTGTCGTGCTAATGTCTTGTGAAGAACTGTTCAGAACTGTAAGCTGTGTGCCCCCCTCCATCTGTGAGGCTGACCTGTACGTTGCATTAGTAAAACCAAGCAAAAGAAACTGTGTGGACTGCTCCTTCCTCTAACCAGTATGGGAACATCTCCTGTTAATGGCATTTTGCACTAGGATCACAGTTGGGTCCATTGCAAGCTAAGCCTGAAATGGGTAAGAAAGGCATCTGAGAAGTGCTAGTTAGGCAAGGCTGGGCTGCCCCACACCTACTAGAGGCCAATGCTCACAGTACTTCACTGGATCAAGGGAATAACTCGAGAACCAGGTAGGAATAGGTATAAGAGTAGAAGTGCTCCCATGCTACAACACCTGGCATCGCAAACAGGATTCTGGGAGCTCATTGTACATAAAACAGGAAAATTGCTTAGAAGTCGCATGAAGTAGTCCCTGGATGGACTAGTAAAAGACCTTGCCTACCCCGTACATGTGCTTTGACATTGTGTCTGAGGAAAGCAATCTGCGATGGATGCCTAGGGTTCACGTGCCCTTAGGTTGTATGCCAATGGTGTACTGCCTCAGGGGGACAGAAGAATGGATGTGGCTTGGTGTACCCGGAGTCAGTGCATCCAACAGGAGAGGCCAACCCATGACCTTGGTATCACAACTGCCATCTGTTGTGCTTATGGAAAACGTCTGACCAGAGGGACCCGTAGTAAGACTAGTAAGCCTAAAGGGACATCTGAAGGAGATTCTGGCACCCAGTTCTTCATCCTCCACTGCCAACTGTGGGAGGGCTGTAGGATGTCTCCCATTCACAACTGAGGGTTGAGTTCCCCCAAGGAGACCTGCTAGCACTGACCACCTGCAGTGGTTTTCAGTTATAGTTACCATCTTGGAGCCTGGCCAGGGGCACACTGTGAAGGCGACCAACATATAGTGGCCTGCAATAGTTTCTGTGGTTGGCCACTAGATGACCCATAGCTAAGAGTCAAATTTGGCTTACAGAACAATGTGGGTTAAGTGCCAGCTCACCCCTGCTAGGACAGGGGCATATTAGGAAGGTGGAGAGCTGAGAATTAGTTCCCCAAAGGAAGGTTCTGGACACTAGGACACCCCTCACATAGGTACAGGCTTTTACTTTAGTCTCTGCTCCCTGGACTTATTTCTGATTTGCATAGCTGCTTTGCTCTCTCTGTGTTCTGATAATGTCTTGTTAAGCATTGTTTGGAGCTGTAAGCCCATTCAGGAGGCTGACCTGTACCTTGCATTTATGAATTTAGTAAAACCAAAGAAAATTTCAAACAAGCTGAAGTTAGAAGCTGAATGGTTGCTATGCACAGCTGCAGTGGATTTTGTCTGAACCAGTTTTAGTAAATCTCCCCCTATGTGTGGACTGTTAGAGGCTGGGTCAGGCAGGGTTTCCATCACAGGTGTTGACTGAGTGATCGGTGCTGGGATCCTGTGGGCCCATAATACTGTGCCAGATCCAGAGAATCACCTGAGAGCAGAGCAGGAATGTGTTAAAGAGTAGAAACCCTTCCCTGCTACACACCAATGTAGTGTCCCCTTACATTTATGGTCATTGATGAAGTGATCTCTTATGTTGTTGTTCAGTGTAGAGCCCAATAATTTGGTGGTTAGTAGTGAAGTGCCCTCTTACATTGGTGGTCAGTAGTGAAGTGCCCTCTTATTTTGGAGATTCGTTGAAAAGGGCTTCTTACATTGATGGACAGTGCTGAAGTGCCCCTATATTGGTGGTCAATGGTGAATGTATTCAATTACATGAATGGCCAGCGGGACATAAATAAAACATACAGAGTAGTGGCTTTGTGTCTCACTTTTGTGGCTCATCCTCCTTATTTAGCTGTTCTTGCGTAATTTTAAAAACATTTTGGAATATTTGGGCAACAGGCCACAGTAATGACCGTATACACATAATCACTGCCAGTCACTAGCATTAGATAAATTTGAAAATTTTCCCCTTTTATCTCTTTAAAGTCCTTTGCGGATACAGCTCTCAAACATTGCTTCCAGGTTTTATTGTCTGTCTTGGCAGCAGTACAACACTGGACTCTGGAATTCACCCGTTATTTCTATGCTTCAATGATAAAGGTAGTTCTGCCTTGAAAACACCTAATACCAGGAAAATGCCTAAATTATGTTATTTTTTTAATGTAAAATGAATATTGCAAAAAGTCCCAGGTAGTACATAGATTACAAAAGTGAAACTATAAATAATAATTTTAAGAAATCTGTATTTATGTGTGTGGGAAACCATTCAATTTTAGCAACTGCAAGTTGGAAACCCCCTTAAATTATCATCAAATAATTTTTTATATTAACTAAAAATGATGCTCTATTTCCAGGCTGTATGTGTCATGGGCAAAAACATGGATAGAAACATTCAGGATATTTAAATTTTAAAGAAATATTGCTAGAGATGAAGTAAAAAGCACCACATCTCTTTGTTTAAAGTAGCTACAATGGAGGGGGGCAAAGTGGAACTTTAACGGTGCAAAATGATGGAGAAAAATCTGAATTCTCAAAAATTGTACATTTTATTACACATAGGAGGTGAGGACAAGACAGTACATCAATATAAAATGATAAAATCAAGAAAATGCACTCGAAAATATCAACTCTACATGTTTCGCCATCTTCATAATAGCTTCTTCAGGAGTTTTCATAGACATTTCTCGAGAGTGAACATTTCTAGGTAACAAAAGGAAAAAACATAAAAGACATAGCATGTGTATATACATAGGGCTTATCTCAATGGTCCTAAAGTTGAGTGCCCAATTGATTTACATATTAGAAAGACAATGATACCAATAAAAGTACCTTAAGATGACCTGAACCCTTTCTTATGCCGAAGGTGGAGGCAATAAAGGTGACGCCACCCAAGCATCAACTAAAAATGATGCTCTATTTCCAGGCTGTATGTGTCATGGGCAAAAACATGGATAGAAACATTCAGGATATTTAAATTATAGTAAAAAGGTTAGCTAGGTGTATTACATTTATGGCCGAGTGCAGTATAAGACTATAAGTGCCGGTTCACACTACCACGGCACGACTTCGGGGGCGACCTGTGAAGTCGCGCGCACTGCGACTTCGGCGCGACTTGCACGGACTTCATATAATGAATGTCAATGCAAGTCGCTCCCATGTTGCCCCGAAGTAGTACAGGAACTATTTTCTAAGTCGGAGCGACTTGAGTCGCTCCTATTAGAACGGTTCCCGTAGCACTGCATGGACCGCGACTGGTCAGGCTGACCAGTTGCCTGACAAGTCGCGGTAGTGTGAATGGGCACTAAGTATAAAATTAATAGTACACAAAGTATCATCCATAAGGTGAACAGAGCATTCTACGTTTATATTATATCTGTTGCACGACCAACAACCTTTTTGCTGTTAGAGCCGTTTTTGTGTTTTTTTGCACATGTGTAAAAAAATCATTTTAGACCTGTAGATTATTTAAAACGCCCAAAACATTATATATTTTCTGAAAGCAGAGACCCTGGAGAATAAATTTGTTATGTCATACAATATTAGCATAACAGTTTATCAAATGCAAAATATCATTACAAAATGCACTAAAGTTAATTTTGAGGCGCACAAACACAAAATCACCTATATTTTTTTGTAAAATATAGAAGATGAGCTTGCCTACTCAACATGATTTTTTTTTTTTTTTTTACAAGTTCTGTTTATTAGTTTTGAGACATACTAGTACAAAGTATATGCAGAAAATACAGTACATCTGAACACAAAACAGTGTGCAGTTCAGTCAGGGAACTACCTTCATACACGTTATGCTTCACTTAAAAGCTGTCACATAATAAGACCTTAGAAGGTACTTGATATTCACATACAGTATAATACCAGAGAAGAGCTCATGATAGCCCCGGGTTCCAACAGGATCACAAGAATCAAAGAGGCCACTCAACAGCAGAGGATGTCGTTCAAAGCATAGAAATTAGAGGCAGAAGGGGGTCTATATTTGTGTAAAAGAAATGAGACCACTAATAGAAAACCTACCTAACATGTTGGGCCTTAAAACGGTGTGTGCCTGTGAAATTACTAAATATTTAACAGGTGACATTTTAAAAGCCCTTATAGGTCATCAGTTTGGAGGATACTGCAAATAAAGGGCTTAGAATTATTTCTCTCACCCCAGGGTGCATGGTAATATGTAACATGTCTAGCACAATTTATGTTTTTGTTCATAGGCATGCCCGATGCATGTGTTTAGGGTGGGGGCTCAAAGTTGTTTTGGATGCGGTTTAAGTGCTTGGGTGCAACTTTAACTTTTTTCAATTTTTTCCCAATAAACATTTTATCACCAAGGGACCAAAAGCCCTCTATGTGAAACTATATTGTTGTGACTGGTTCTCTTTATTGAAACAGAGGCATTGGATCCCAGGCATGAACCAGCGGTGCACATATCCGAACCCTGCCTTAAGTTCCGTACACACGTACCGATCGTCGGCCGAAAAGCGTCGGCCGACGACCGATCTGCCGATTGTAGTCTTGTTAGTATGATGCCTCCGACAGCCGTCAGCGCACATTCTGCCGACAAGAATCTGTCATGCAAGCATTAAAATTTTTGTATGCCGACACCAGAGCGGCCGATTGTTCGCCAGTCAGTACAGAATTCGGCCGACAGACCGCAGATTTGCAAGACTGGGCATGCTCAGAAAAGAAAAAACACAGGGAAAGTTAACCATCACATGACATCACTTCTGCAGTCGGCTGTAGTCGGCGGACAAAATTCTTGTGCTGTCTTTGCACTTTTCAACAGACACCGACAGCCCGGGGACAAAAGACGGCCGATCGTTCGCCGACGATCGGTACGTGTGTACGGGGCTTTAGTCAACTTGTGTCCTTCAACAAAAGTCTTGGACTTATTCATTGACTGTGAGGACTTGAACCTGTTTGGAAAGTGGTTATGGTCACTTTTTATTATCATTTGTATTAAAAGTGAAAATTATTTTACCTGCTCCTTGGTTCCTTAGTTCCTGGCAGAGTCCAGTTCGCTCAGAGTATGTCTTATCTGATAGATTCACTGGCTCTTGAGTTTTTGGATTTAAAGCTTTTGTTTATGTGCTGTAGGAAAGACATAGCAAACTGCAAAACCACACAGTTGAAGAGATCATTATAGTGACAGTTTCAAAGGATACAAGATCCTGAACCCAGAAAAAAGGTACAATCCGCAATAGTGTAAAGTTGAAGACCACACTAAAATTTTACATCTTCTAAACAAGTGATAGAAGCACAGACTCCAACATCAAAAATGAACAGACACATCCAGGGTCAGATGCTGAACCATGGCTTTCATCAATATTGAACAAAGGTATTCCACCTGCACATCTTTCATATAGGGCCGACATAGTAAGTGATGACATATTGCACATTGTTGGACACCATTGGATACTAATAGGATATGATATGAATACACATTCTTAAAAAATATGTGGTGTGACATTAACTGTTGGATATATGATGATGTTAAGCCTTTAAACAGGATTAGGCCAAAAGTTCAGACATCTTTATGTACCAGTACACCTGACAAAATCATTGAGTTTGACTGATTACTCTGTATAATTATATGTGGGATGCTATTGAACCAATAAATCTTTTCAGTGTAGACACTGTCATTGTAGGCAATATCCACATAGTTAGAAGATTTGAGATCAGTATAATTTAACGGGGAGATCCTGCAGTAGGTGCTACATTCGCTGAATTATTGTTTTACTGTGTTGTACAAAGCTTATGCGTACTGACATTAGAGAGAGATTGGAGGAATCTTTTAACAGCATATTTTGATTTTTAAATAATTTCAGGCTACGTTCACATGTGGGCGTAGCGGATTGCGGGCAGAATCACCGCGGTGATTCTGCCCGCGATCCGGAAATCATTGCAAATCGCGGGATGCCTGTGCGATGCCCGTGATTTGCAATGGCACCCCAAACGCTGTGCGATGTTGCCGTACCAAAACGCGGTAACATCGCGCAAACAGAATCATCGCGCAAGAGCTTCTTTTGTGCGTCATGCGTCCCACGATTCTGTTTGCGCGATGTTACCGCAATTCTGCAGGCGGAAATAGCGGCAATATCGCACAGCGTTTGGGGTGCCATTGCAAATCACGGGCATCGCACAGGCATCCCGCGATTTGCAATGATTTCCAAATCGCGGGCGGAATCGCCGTGATTCTGCCCGCGAACCGCTACGCCCGCATGTGAATGTAGCCTTAATAATTTTATAAAGCTGGTTCACTTAAGGTTATTGTCATTTATTTTTTTATCATTCCTATATAAACTAGTGAGGTAACTTGTAGAGCCTGTAGCTAGGTACTTTGGTGTAGGAGGTTACTGTGTTTAACTAGGGCTCCCTGTCATGATAGTAATGTAGCGTACTACCCTACAGAGCCAAAGGTGAATCTGGATCTATTTCTCCCTTTGTAGTACACACAACCAAGCACACAGCATTTTCTTCATTCTTTCAGTGGTTCAGAAAATAATCTAGGGGTTCTTTTTAAGGTTTTTATTGGAACAGGAACTTAGATGGGGATCGGCAGCACAGGATACCCTAATGAACTGTCCCCAGTTCCCCACAAACGCTTACTGTACAAACTAAGGTACATAGGTATGGACCATAGGGTGAGTACCTGGATAGAGAACTGGCTCCAGGGGAGAGTCCAGAGGGTGGTGATTAATGGGGAGTACTCGGATTGGGCGGGTGTGGAAAGTGGGGTCCCCCAAGGATCTGTCCTGGGACCAATCTTGTTTAATTTATTCATAAACAATCTAGAGGAGGGGATATCCAGCACAATCTCGGTATTTGCGGACGATACTAAGCTAAGCAGGCCAATATCTTCTATGCAGGATGTGGAAACCTTACAAGCAGACCTGAACAAAATAATAGGGTGGGCAACTACCTGGTAGATGAGGTTTAATGTTGAAAAATGTAAGGTAATGCACTTGGGCGTCAGAAACACGAAAGCAAGCTACTTGCTAGGGGGGGAACGTTTGGGTGAATCTAAGATGGAAAAGGACCTGGGGATACTGGTAGACAACAGGCTTGGCAGTGGCATGCAATGCCAAGTAGCTTCAAGCAAAGCCAACAGAATACTGGGATGTATAAAAAAGGGGATTCACTCCAGAAATAAAGAGATTATTCTCCCGCTCTACAAGACTCTGGTCCGGCCACATCTGGAGTATGCTGTCCAGTTCTGGGCACCGGTCCTCAGGAAGGATGTGCTGGAACTGGAGAGAGTCCAGAGAAGGGCAACAAAAATAATTAGGGGAATGGAGGACATCAGCTATGAGGAAAGACTACAAGCACTGAACGTATTCTCTCTGGAGAAGAGATGCTTGAGAGGGGATATGATATCAATGTACAAATACTGTACTGGCGACCCTAGCATAAGGAACAAACTTTTCAGAGAAAGGGAATACAATAAGACATGTGGCCACTCACTAAAACTAGAGGAAAAATGGTTTAACCTTAAAATACGTAGGTGGTTCTTTACTGTCAGAGCAGTAAGGATGTGGAATTCTCTTTCACAAGCAGTGGTATCAGCAGGGAGCATTGATAGTTTCCAAAAACTATTAGATGGGCACCTTAACCACATCCATAGTAATATGACGCCGGCAGGATGGCTTTACCGTTCCGGGCGGCCGTCATATGACGTCCGCCCGCTCTAGCTGCTACTGCACGCTGTAAATTGGCTGTTTACCATGTGGTCGGCTGTGTCAATCACAGCCGATCACATGAGCGGCTCCAGCACGAGCCGCTCGTTCTCTCTGCAATGCGCGCCCCCGGGGGCGCGCAGAGTAGCGATCGGGGACGAGGCTCGTCCCTCGGACAGAGTCGATCCCCGATCTAGGTAAAGAGCCAATGAAATTGGCTCTTTACCACATGACCGGCTGTGTCCAATCACAGCCGGTCACAAATGTCAACAGAGAACACGGTAACTAGCTGTCACCATGTTCTCCTCCTCACACACTGATCCTGTGTGAGGAAGAGAGTGTGGTAACAGCTAGTTACCAATTACAGTGCACCCCAAACACACTGATTGCCCCCCCCCAATAAAGAGCACTTGTCACTAGCCCATCAAAGTACCCGAGTACCTGTCACCAGCCCATCAGGTACTCTGATGACAGGTACTCGGGTACTCTGATGGGCTGATGACAGGTACTCGGGTACTCTGATGGGCTGGTGACAGGTACTCGGGTACTCTGATGACGGGTACTCTGATGACAGGTACTCGGGTACTCTGATGACAGGTACTCGGGTACTCTGATGACAGGTACTTCGGTACTCAGATGACAGGTACTCGGGTACTCTGATGACAGGTACTCGGGTACTCTGATGACAGGTACTCGGGTACTCTGATGACAGGTACTTGGGTACTCTGATGACAGGTACTTGGGTACTCTGATGACGGGTACTCGGATACTCTGATGACGGGTACTCGGGTACTCTGATAACAGGTACTCGGGTACTCTGATGACAGGTACTCGGGTACTCTGATGACGGGTACTCGGGTACTCTGATAACAGGTACTCGGGTACTCTGATGACGGATACTCGGGTACTCTGATGACAGGTACTCGGGTACTCTGATGACGGATACTCGGGTACTCTGATGACAGGTACTCGGGTACTCTGATGACAGGTACTCGGGTACTTTGAGTACCTGTCAACGGAGTACCCATCATCAGAGTACCTGTCACCTACCCATCAGAGTACCCGAGTACCTGTCACCTACCCATCAGAGTACCCGAGTACCTTCCACCTGCTCATCAGAGTACCTGACGCCTGAAGTACCCGAGTACTTGCCGCCTGCTCATCAGTACCCATCACTACTCATCAGTACTCATCAGTACCTATCACGTATCAGTACTGATCATCAGTACCCATCAGTACAGTATCACCTATCAGTATCAGTACTACTCATCAGTACCTATCACCTGCCTGTCACCTGCCCATCAGAGTACCCGAGTACCTGTCACCTGCCTATCGGAGTACCCGAGTACCTGCCACCTGCTCATCAGTACCAGAGTACCTGTCACCTGCCCAACAAAGTACCCGAGTACCTGTCACCCTTCATACAGCCACCATGTCCAAGTCCAAAAACGTTTATATACGTCCTCCGTTTAAACCTAAATACCGATGTTATGGCAGCAGATAGCTGCCATAACCCTGGTATTTTTTTAAACAATGGACGGTTGGCTTTCCGATAAGGGTGGTCCCAGCGGCGGATTCGCCGTGGGATCACCCTTCTGGGATGGCGGAAGAGGTGCCCCCCCCTCCCACCGCGTCCGGTCCTTTTCCCCGCATACCGGACCCGCCGGCAGCGGGGAAAACGATCCGATCCCGGATCCTCACAGACAGGATGTCGAGTGAGGGCAAGCTTGCCCTCACTTGACTCTATGGTCTTGGAGGACCGGAGCTACGGAAAATGTTGTTGCCTAGCAACTGGTTTAAAGGTCCTTTTTTTTTTTCTCATTTTATATAATAATTTTTTTTTTTTTTTCTATCTTTTAGTGTACTTGTGAGATCTGAGGACGTTTTGACCCCAGATCTCACAAAAAAGAGGTCCTGTCGTGCCTTTTTCTATTACAAGTAATGTTTACATTTCTTGTAATAGAAATAAAAATGATCATTTTTTTTTTTTTTTTGTTAAACGGTGTAAAAATAAAAAATAATAAATAAAATAAATAGTAAAAAAAAAAAAAAATTAAAGCGCCCTGTCCCCGTTAGCTCGCGCGCAGAAGTGACGCATACGGAAACCCCGCCCACATATGTAAACGGTGTTCAAACCACACATGTGAGGTATCGCCGCTATCATTAGAGCAAGGGGAATAATTTGAGCCCTAGACCTCCTCTGTAACTCCAAGATGGCAACCTGTAGAAATTTTTAAATTGTCGCCTATGGGGATTTTTAAGTACCAAAGTTTGTCGCCATTCCGTGAGCGTGCGCAATTTTGAAACATGACATGTTGGGTATCTATTTACTCGACGTAACATTATCTTTCACATTATGGAAAAATTGGGGTAACTTTACTGGTTTCTTATTTTTTAATTAAAAAAAGTGAATTTTTTCCAAAAAAATTGCGTTTGGAAGACCGCTGAGCAAATACGGTGTGATAAAAAATATTGCAATAATCTCCATTTTAATCTCTAGGGTCTCTGCTAAAAAAAATATATAATGTTTGGGGGTTCTAAGCAGTTTTCTAGCAAAACAACTGATTTTAGCTTGTAAACACCAAATGTCAAAAATAGGCCTAGGCAAGTGGCTAGGATGCATGATGATGCTCCTTGGATGTTGGGCCCCTCTATATGGCTAGGCTGTGAAAAAGTCTCACACATGTGGTATTGCCATACTCAGGAGGAGTGGCAGAATGTATTTTGGGGTGTCATTTTTGCTGTGTACATGCTATGTGTTAGGAATATCCTATAAATTGACAACTTTGTGTAAAAAAAAAAAGTTTTTATTTTTTTCCCACATTTTTCAAAAACTTGTGGAAAAAAATGACATGTTCAAAGGACCCATAATGCCTCATAGAATATACGTTGGAGTGTTTGCTTTCCAAAATGGGGTCATTTTGTGGACTTTTCCATTGTATTGGTGCTCTAGGGCCTTGAAAAGTGTGATAGGTAGTAAGAAAGTTTTATGTGTATTTATGCTCCTAAAATGCCTTATGGTGCTACTTGGACGTGGAGTCTCTTTTTGTGGCCAGGCTGTGTAACAGTCTCACACATGTGGTATCACCATACTCAGAAGGAGTAGCAGAATGAATTTTGGGGTGTAATTTTTGCTGTGTACATGCTATGTGTTAGAAATAGCTTATAAATTGACAACGTTTTGGGGAAAAAAAGAAAAAAATAATTTTTCTTCATTTTCCCAAGAATTGTGGGAAAAAATTATAACTTCAAAAAACTCACCATGCCTCTTACTAAATACCTTGGACTGTCTACTTTACAAAAAGGGGTAATTTGGGGGGTATTTGTACTGTCCTGACATTTCAGGGCCTCAAGAAAGGAGATAGGCCATCAGTACATCTGGTGTGATCAATTTTCAGTAATTGGTACCATAGCTTCTAGACTCAATAACTTTCACACAGACTAAATAATATACACTAATTTGGGTTAATTTTACCAGAGATATGTAGCAGTATAAATTTTGGCCCAAATGTATGAAGAAAAATTAATTTTTTGCAAAATTGTATAATAGAAACTAAAAAAAAGTGTTTTTTTTTCAAAAATGTTTGCTCTTTTTTTGCTTATATCACAAAGAAAAAAAAACCCAGTTGTGATCAAATACCACCAAAAGAAAGCTCTATTTCTGTGAAAAAAAATGATAAAAATTTTGTTTGGTTACAGTGTAGCATCACTGAGCAATTGTCATTCAAAGTGTGAGAGTGCTGAAAGCTGAAAATTGGTCTGGGAAGGAAGGGGGTCTAACTGCTCTGTATGGAAGTGGTTAAAGACCACAACATACAGAGGTATACAATGTACGGTTAACAGTAAACACACACACACATCATAGGTTGAACTGGATGGACTGATGTCTTTTTTCAACCTCACAAACTATGTAACTATGTAATGTGTAACAACCTGAGAACTCCTCAACTTCTGGCTGTGCTTTACACACTGCTGGCTGCACTTGAGGCTGCTCTTCTCACACTGCTGGCTGCTCTTGATTGTCCCACAGTATTCCTAATAATGGTAATAAATTGTACTCCCGCAGGAGGTTAAAAGCTACACACTTCACAGCACATCACTTCTCTTCAGCATAGGGGGTCATTTACTCACTTAACCATAGGATCATCAGTTGCCTCCTGCTGATATCTAGAGGCTCTTCCTAGTGAGGGTGATGTAGACTCACACCACCGCAGGACAGTTGGAGGACTCCTTTCCACTGACTTCCTCCTGACCCAGCTCAATCCCTAGACAATGGATCTTCAGTAGGCCCCCAACCAGTGGCGGCCCTTGCATAGGGGGCGCCAGGGCGCCGCCCCCCTACCCCTAAAAAAAAAGAAAAAAAAAAGAAAAAAAAAAAAAACAAAACGAACAAATAAAGTTGTCCAAAAAAAAAAAATTGGGTTCGCCGGCCTTGCCTGAAGGAACTGGTGGCTGGAGGGGGGGTGGGGTTACGTCCCAGAAGAGGCACCGATTGGCTGCCTTCTGGGGGGTAGGGGGGTATCCTGGGCACAAGTCTTTGCGGTTGGACACCCCCACTTTCTGATATCCTGGCTGTGATTGGTCCAGTCTACAGCCTGGACCAATCATCATCCAGGATATCGCTGACGTCGCAATGGGGGCGGTGCCGGTGCGTGCGTCAGTCACTCACCGTCACCGCCGCTTAGAGAAAAGGAGAGGCCGCCCGCCGGTTCCCGCCGTTGAGACGAGGGAGAAGGACCCGCCGCAGAAGAGGAGGAAGAAGCTGAGCCGCGCCGCCGCCAGGTAAGTTTGAAGGGAGCAGGCCGACCGCCGGTTCCCGCCGCCGAGACCAGGGAGAAGGACCCGCCGCAGAAGAGGAAGAAGCTGAGCCGCCCCGCCGCCAGGTAAGTTTGAAGGGAGCACGCACGCTGGCACTCTGCAATCATTGGGGGACAATGCTGGCACTCTGCAATCATTGGGGGACAATGCTGGCACTCTGCAATCATTGGGGGACAATGCTGGCACTCTGCAATCATTGGGGGACAATGCTGTGGCGCTCTGCAATCATTGGGGGACAATTCTGGCGCTCTGCAATCATTGGGGGACAATGCTGGCGCTCTGCAATCATTGGGGGACAATGCTGGCACTCTGCAATCATTGGGGGACAATGCTGTGGCGCTCTGCAATCATTAGGGGACAATGCTGGCGCTCTGCAATCATTGGGGGGCAATGCTGGCACTCTGCAATCATTGGGGGACAAAGCTGTGGTGCTCTGCAATCATTGGGGGACAATGCTGTGGCGCTCTGCAATCATTGGGGGACAATGCTGTGGCGCTCTGCAATCATTGGGGGATAATGCTGTGGTGTTCTGCAATCATTGGGGGACAATGCTGTGGCCACTCTGCAATCATTGGGGTACAATGCTGTGGCACTCTGCAATCATTGGGGGACAATGCTGTGGCACTCTGCAATAATTGGGGGACAAAGCTGTGGCGCTCTGCAATCATTGGGGGACAATGCTGGCACTCTGCAATCATTGGGGGACAATGCTGTGGTGCTCTGCAATCATTGGGGGACAATGCTGTGGCGCTCTGCAATCATTGAGGGACAATGCTGTGGCGCTCTGCAATCATTGGGGGACAATGCTGTGGCGCTCTGCAATCATTGGGGGACAATGCTGTGGCGCTCTGCAATCACTGGGGTACAATGCTGTGGCACTCTGCAATCATTGGGGACAATGCTGTGGCACTCTGCAATCATTGGGGACAATGCTGTGGCGCTCTGCAGTGATTGGGGACAATGCTGTGGCGCTTTGCAGTGATTGGGGACAATGCTGCGGCGCTCTGCATTGAAAGGGGCTCGCACGCTGAACTCTGCATTGATGGGGGCACGGAACAGTTGCATTGAAGGGGGCACGCACGCTGAACTCTGCACAGTGTTTATTGCATTGAAGGGGGCACAGCACAGTTGCATTGAAGGGGGCATGCACGCTGAACTCTGCATTGTGGGGGCACAGCACAGTGTTCATTGCATTGAAAGGGGCACAGCACAGTTGCATTGAAGGGGGCATGCACGCTGAACTCTGCATTGTTGGGGCACAGCACAGAGTTCATTGCATTGAAGGGGGCACAGTGTTTATTGCATTGAAGGGGGCACAGCACAGTGTTTATTGCATTGAAGGGGGCACAGCACAGTGTTTATTGCATTGAAGGGGGCACAGCACAGTGTTCATTGCATTGTGGGGGCACAGCACAGTGTTCATTGCATTGAAGGGGGCACAGCACAGTGTTTATTGCATTGAAGGGGGCACAGCACAGTGTTTATTGCATTGAAGGGGGCACAGCACAGTGTTTATTGCATTGAAGGGGGCACAGTGTTGCATTGAAGCATTGAAGGGGGCATGCACGCTGAACTCTGCATTGTTGGGGCACAGCACAGTGTTCATTGCATTGAAGGGGGCACAGTGTTTATTGCATCGAAGGGGGCACAGCACAGTGTTTATTGCATTGAAGGGGGCACAGCACATTGTTCATTGCATTGAAGGGGGCACAGCACAGTTGCATTGAAGGGGGCATGCACGCTGAACTCTGCATTGTGGGGGCACAGCACAGTGTTTATTGCATTGAAGGGGGCATAGCACAGTGTTTATTGCATTGAAGGGGGCACAGCACAATGTTCATTGCATTGAAGGGGGCACGCACGCTGAACTCTGCATTGAAGGGGGCATGTACACTGGTCTCTGCATTGAAAGGGGGCATGTACGCTGGTCACTGCATTGAAAGGGGGCATATACCATCTCCTGTACCATGACCTGTGACATGCCTATACCATATCTGTGCCATGCCTATACCATCACCTGTGCCATGCCTGTACCATCACCTATGCCATGCCTATACCATTACCTGTGCCATGCCTGTACCATCACCTATGCCATGCCTATACCATCACCTGTGCCATGCCTGTACCATGACTTCAAAGTCACGCAATTTTTTACTGCGTTTTTTGACGCGAAGCAATACCTATTACATTTTTCTTTTTGCGCCCCCCCCCCCCAAAAATTTTGAGCACCAGCCGCCACTGCCCCCAACTAAGCTTAGCTGAGACCTCAATGTCTTCACACTTGCTTCTCAGCTCTCTTGTGCCAGGGGTCTTCTCCTACAGGACTGGACCCACACTGAACCATGCTGCCCAGGCCTCAGATTACTTATGAGTTTTCTATTCACCTTCTGGGTACAACTCTCAGGGATTGGCTGGAATCCCATAAATATTCAGGCTGGCTGTCGTGCTCTCCCTCTCACTATGCTTTTAGAAATCTCTAGAAGACAGGGGGAAGTAAAAGAACGACAGCCTGTGAAACACTGAGCAGCCAAAAGCAATGAACATCTGCTCCACTGTTTACAGAGGAATTAAACTATTTCCGTTAGCATCCTACTCTAAACTAGTAAAGTAATAATGGACACCAATACTCCATGTGGTGCTGCTTTGTGAGATGACACTTTTTTTTTTGTTAGAGGAGATTTGTGAAGACATGCCACAACTTCCAGAAGGAGAAGCCAGCAATTGACAAAGTTTGCAGAAGAGGGATAAAAGTCTTTGCATGATAGCCAAACATGGGCACTCAAAACTATCAGCAGTACCACTGTATAGGTACTTATCTCACGCTTCTACCACCAAACTAAATCACACTGCCTTGCCCCCATCTGAAATAAATAGCTAATATGTATGTAGAAATTTCATCTAAATATGCACTTTTGTCTTTCTCCAAAAGTCGAGACACCAAAGTCACAAAACTTTCAATCTGACTTCGCCCTGTGACTTTAGTCTGACTTCCATGCGACTTCCATGTGACTTTAATGAACAGGATCTGATTTTGATCCGACTTTGAGATGAGTGTGATTTGTCCTTTGACCAATCAAAACAATTCCTTTGGTTCTGGTATGGATGAAACCTCATGCCAAATGTATTTTTTAAAAAAGGGCGTAGCCCCCTCCCCCCAAATCCATGCAAGGCCTTTTGAGTCTGGCATGGATCTTGAGAGGATACCCCGTGCCAAAATCCCCCCCAAAAAATGGTGTGGGGTCCCCAAAAAAATCTATACCTTACCCTTATCCGAGTATGCAGCCTGGAGGGTCAGTAAAGGGGTGACGAGCAAGCCCCCCCCCCCCAACCATACCAGACCACATGCCTTTAACATGGGGTGTGGGTGCTTTGGGACAGGGGGGCTCTGCCCCCACAAAGCACCTTGTCCCCATGTTTATGGTGACAAGGGCCTCTTCCCCGCAACCCTGGGCTGTGGTTGTGGGGGTCTGCGGGTGGGGGGCTTATCGGAATCTGGAAGCCCACTTTAACAAGGGGGCCCCCAGATCCCACCCCCCCCCCCATGTGAATGAGTACTGGCTTTAGGGTGGGGGGGGCAGAGGAAGTTACTGACTTCCTAAATATCTTTCAGGGGCTTCAAATGAGGAATCGTACAGAGCTTCTGTCTCTGGCCACCATGTCACAGGGTCCCCCACTCACTGTTTTGTGTAAGAAATATACTAGAGTATATGCCCCGCGCCTGGTGTGTTTAAATAAATTAGATAAATAAATAATTGAATAAATGTGCGTTTAAAGCAGCTGCTATAGAAAATGTAGAAGGGATGTAGGAAAGCAGTCTATTTGAGGCTACCTATAGCGCTTGCTCTAAGATACTATATCTTGGTGAAAATAGCAATAAATTACATTAAATAGGTCAATATTAAATTAATACTCCTCTATTGATATAATAAATATTAATAAAACATAAATAGTGATATGCATAAATTGTGATTCATATAATAAAGTCCATAAACAAGTGACTGTAGTGAAGAATTCAAATAAAAGTTCAAATAAATAGTGAGTCTTTTGTGCAAATGATGCTTATTCACAAAAAAATGTGCAGGTGCTCAGCGTGGAAATTTTCCAGTTCACTCTGTGATATCAGTGCAGCTCTGGTTCCTTTTTCACCGGGATAAATGGTAAGAGTGAATCACTTACCAAATGATGTGGGTCATGTATGCCTTATAGCATCAAGACCAACCAGGCATAGATAGCCTCCAGGCTATAATAGGGGTCTCCTCGTGGCTCACTTTGGGTACATAGGATGGGGGACTCCCCCTCTCTTTCCTCTCACCTCAGGCCAGTAGGAAGGAAGACAAAAATACTCCGGATAGTGTAGTATTTTTTTTAAAATTAAAATTTTATTCCCAAATCGTGGGTAAAAACATTCTGGCAATAATACAAAGGTAAATAGCCAAATATCAAAAACGATACCAATAGAAAAGGCCACTAACGGCCGCTAGTGATCGTGTGTGTCAGCGCAAGCTGTATGCCCATGTTTATTGGGACAGGGGGGCTCTGCCCCCACAAAGCACCTTGTCCCCATGTTTATGGGGACATGGGCCTCTTCCCCACAACCCTGGGCTGTGGTTGTGGGGGTCTGCGGGTGGGGGACTTATCGGAATCTGGAAGCCCACTTTAACAAGGGGGCCCCCAGATCCCACCCCCCCCCCCCCCATGTGAATGAGTATGGGCTTTAGGATGGGGGGCAGAGGAAGTTACTGACTTCCTAAATATCTTTCAGGGGCTTCAAATGAGGAATCGTACAGAGCTTCTGTCTCTGGCCACCATGTCACACAGGGTCCCCCACTCACTGTTGCCTGCTACATCATGTAAGGTAAACCCTACAGGGAGAATTAAACGTCCTTTTATTGCAAAATGCAGGTGAGAAAATTTGAGAACACAAAAAATCGAAACTCAAGTGATTTCACATCTCTAGCCACCAATGCAAAATACATTTTAGGGGGGGCTTATTCATTATTTTGTGTATCATAAATCATATTCATCCACAGATTGATAAATTTACTCTTGTTACATTGTAAATACAGTGGGAGGATTTATTTAAACTGGTGTACACAGAATCTGGTGCAGCTGCGCATGGTAACCAATCAGCTTTTTAGGTTTTATCGTCAAAGCCTAATTGAATTAGCTGAATTTAGAAGCTGATTGGTTACTATGCACTGTTGCACCAGATTCTGTGTGCACCAGTTTTAGTAAATCACCCCTAATACCTCTTTTAGAAGGTTAAATAACCAAAATAAGTATGAGTCAAAATACATCAGGAAGGTGATGTGGGGTCTCATGCCATCAATAAATTTTGTGTCTGCTACTTTTGATATGTTGTTGAGGGGATAGCAGTATTAGATAACATTCCCACAATCATTTGGAATAGTTAAGACTCCAGCCTGCGAGAACTATGCAGACAACAGACCCATCTGTCTCCCCCATAAACTCTTTCCGTGCCAGAGGCCTGAAGTGATCAAGGTTGCTGAGTTGCCCAGCCTTATATAGCAGTGCGATGGTTAAAGTAAAATGCAGACACTTTTTACAAAATTAAATTGCAATGTTTCATAAATAAATATAAATTTTATTTAAAAACATTAAATTAAAATTATAATTGTAAGTTTTTATGATTCTTTACCTGTTTTGCAAGATTCTAATGTTATGTGGGCAAATATGCCCTGCATATCTCATAAGGCTGCTGTGGATAACAGCATAAATTCAAATACAGGGCCCCACAGCAAACTTATGATACCCCCCCCCCCCCCCATCCTGCTGTTCGGCTCCCCTCTACCCCTTTCTAGTAATATCTGCTGTACTTAGCATTTTGCACAACTAATAACACACCTATTTACAGTATCACTAGAAGCCAGGCAGCTTGCTATAGGGGCACCCGAGCCAAGCTGCAGCTCCGTGTGTTCACTCAGACACGGAGCTGACATTCAGCCCCGCCGCCTTCTTTATGCTGTATGGCTAACTGACTTTGATTGACAGCCGCGGTAGCCAATGGCGCTGGTGCTATGTCTCAGGCAATCAGGAGGGAGACTCCTAGACAGCCCAGGGACTTGTGGACATTGCTGGACAGAGATGGGGCTCAGGTAAGTATTAGGGGGTGCTTGGGAGGCTGCTGCACACAGAAGGCGTTTTATATTAATGCATAGAATGCATTGGGATAAAAAAAAAAAAACCTTCTGCCTTTACAGCTCCTTTAAGCTTATATTGGATTGTCAAATATAACTTTTGTTTGCATTGTTATTACAATGTTTATATTCTAAAATGAAAGACTATTCTGTGACTATTGAGTCAAGACTTGCGTCACATCTCATTCTTTTTTTTAAATGTGCCTGACTGTTATGCTGATTCTCTGACTTTAGTGGTATTGAGTTACTGACTTGAAACAATTATACAGACTATAAAAGCCAGAGGTGCTTATCTGCATACTTGATAAATTACTCAAACGTTTACAGCCAAAGTATCACCATGACAGCTAGGCTTCTAACATTTTCTTGAGAGTTCAGTAATGGTAGCCTACAAATTTCTATTAGTCCTGGCTTCCTTTAAGACTTGGAATTCACATAGGGAGCAAAGCCTGCTGTCCGTACTTTAGCTTTTCATGAATGCATATCTGTATTGCACTAGTCCAGGCATGTCCAACCTGCGGCCCGAGGGCCGCATGCGGCCCAGAGCCGCAGGCAATGCGGCCCACTGCCCCCTGACAATTTTTTTTTTGCTGGGGAGGAAGGAAGGTGGGTCGGGGGCATGGCCACAGCAGCTTCCAACTAATGGTAGGCAGAGGCCGCCTCAGAGGGGAGGGAGGGGGGGGGAGGCGAGCATGTGCAGTGTTTCTGACTCCTACCACCATGACCACTTCAAATCACTGACATGGTCATGGTGGTTAGAGTGTTCCTTTATTATCTCTCAGAAGAAGTAAACCTCTGTATACTGATTTCATTTCATTTGATCATCCTCTAGTTGTGTTAAATTAGTGTGGGGGGCACGACGGCGCGGGAAGGGCACAGCGGCATTTTATTACATATCTTAACTATAGTATATATTTTATATGCGGCCCGAGAAAATTTCTCTGCACTCAATGTGGCCCAGAGAAGCCAAAAGGTTGGACACCCATGCACTAGTCTATTACCTTCTCGTGGTAATCTCAGATTCTCACTTCTAATTTCCTATTTGTAACACAAGTGAGGCATTTTCCCCATATACACCCTATACAGGCTTCTTTCTGTCTCCTAAATACAAAAAACCTGATGCAAATTGTAATTACCAAGAAGGGTCTCACAGACACCAGTCCCATTGAAGTTACCTTGGAAGCCTGAATCTGGTTGGTGATACAGAAAACAGAAAGAGAAGAAATTCCGAAGTATAGCTTCCGGATGTATCTCCCGTTTCATATGGAGAGCTATCTGGAATCTGGCTGCAGTGCACTACATTGATTTTTAACTTACTATTTAGTACTGTTTTTTATGGTCAGTCCACCCAAAAAGTATATTGGTGGATGCCAAACAGTAAAAGCATGAGCTAGACAAGGGATTGGTGCCTTTGTTGCTGGAATCCCATACTACTGTGTTCAAAGACATGCAGTGTTATGTCTTGTGTTTGTAAGTTTTTAAACCTTAATACATTTCCTTTTATGAGTAGTTTTACACTATGTGGAGTATCCTTTCTATTATATGCACATCGGTCTTGCTAAGTGTATTCCCAGTGGATTAGTGGTTCCCTGAGGGCTGTGAATGCATATGATGATGTGTTAATCAGCTAAATTCCTGGCGTTTCCTGTGGAAGAGGGAAGGTTGGATGTGGACTCCCACTATGGGCATCTGACCACTCTTATGAGGATTACTAAATCGGGAAAGCCTTATGTATGACCAAAGACACCTGGGAGATCTTTTAAGCATCTGATGGTGACAGCATGAGAAGTCCCGTTTTACCCTGTTCTTGGGTTATATACCTCCATATGAACTCTCATTTTATTACTTTCATTAAATTTTCTGTTGTTTTCTATATATTGCTCATGTGTATATTATCAAGGGTAAATGCACTTACTTACTTATTGTCACAGTATTGAGTTTATGTACATTGATTGTTTTACACATTTATCAAAGTATGTGATTGATGTTTAGTGTTTTACGCAATTTTAAAGTTATTTAAGTGAGATCCTGATGATATTAGGAACTAAGCATATATTTCTTGTCACTTCTTAAATGATAGAACACTACACCTTTTAATATATTAGTAAAAAGCATCTGCCTTTTCTTATATCTCTCGAAGGCTCGGTTTCTTCCCTGGGCTCAGTTTGTAAAAAACTGCTACAAACTGCATGTGTGGAGCTATGCAGGAGCCAAGGAAGGACTGTAACAGAGGAATTAAGATTAAATTTACAATTGGAAAATGTTAAATCGGTAAGAGACTGCTTGTGATTTTTCAATAAAGAGGGCCATGGAAGGGCCTGACATGCTATTGTAACTGACTACCACACTTAATCAAATCTGTATCCCCAATCTCCACCTGCAGTACACCTTTATCACATAGCCTGCCGTTGGAGATTTGGATACACACGCCGTCTTTCTCTCTGTCCATGAGCTTTTGCATGGTGTTGTATTGGGCTGTTTGTTGGTAGCCATTTGGACTCCAGCTTGTCCGATTGGAGAGGACGCATTACCTACCAATTGACATTGGCAATTCGTGATCCATATGGGTTTTACTCCATGACCATATATCTTTGGCCAGGCTCAAATCCATTTTGCTTTTACCTGAGCAAGCTTCTATTACTGTGAAGTCAATCATAAAACCATCCAGAGCCACCCCTGAGGAAGAGGTTGTCACCTCGAAACGCGTCGGAAATCTGCTCTTGGATTGGATGGTTGAGTCTTGACATTCTGCACACTACTATGCTTGCTTACTGTTTTAATGTATAGTTATCTTTTTTGTATATTTTTGCATATTGTATTTAATAAAATTTCAATGTTTTATACATATTCATTGTTAACAAATTAATTTGTTATGTGCCTTTAAAGTCCCACCCTAGGGGAAACCATTCCATTTTTGATCCTTTTAAAGGGATGTGGCACACAATTTAGAGAGCATGTACAGGAGCACACATTAACCTTTATCACATCAGAGACCTATTTTGACCCTTGATGTCCTATAACCCACCATACATGTATGTATTGTCACACATAGGCTGTCAGCCCACTTGTAACAGTAACAGAGCTCGTTTTAATAGTAAGTTAAAAAAACAAAGTGAACTGTATAAGTTACAGTTTGTTTTAACATTTATTAGGTTCTAAAAACTCAAAAAATATATTCAAAGAATATATGTGCCACGCCTTTCACAGAGGAGCTTTGTCCAGGCCTGGACATGTCCAGGGAGTTGGAGGACAGCAGGTGTGGTGTAGGTAGACCATGTTAAGGTCTCAGGCTAATGCATCTCTAAATGTTACAGAAGAAAATGCTTTGCACAACACTTTGGGATGCCCAGCTTGCTACGCACCCACCTTGCCTTGCCTAATGAACTGTTCTTTCCCGCTAGTGCCTACACTGAGCTGGCCACAGTCATTTCTTGCTGTAGACTTTTGTATCTTTGCAAGCTCCATGATAGCTTTTACCATGACTACTTCTAACAGACCTCATTCACAGCCACATCACTGTTCCAGGTCTGTTCCAAGCACATCCACCATTACAGTCCTGATGAAGTTGGAGGCAATTTCCCCTAAACACATTGTCTTTACCTGTTACGTGTGAATAGTCAACTTATATATATCTATAAATATAGATCTATCTATCTATCTATCTATCTATCTATCTATCTATCTATCTATCTATCTATCTATCTATCTATCTATCTATCTATCTATCTATCTATCTATCTATCTATCTATCTATCTATCTATCTATCTATCTATCTATCTATCTATCTAATATAATACAGTATTAATATAATATATATTTAAGTGTGATAAACTTTTACATTGGGTGCGCCTCTATACCCATCCAAAAGTAGTTTGCAGAGGGTCTCTTCTGTCACTTTTAGAGAGGCAGCAGCCTGAGACCCTAAAGTGTTATTAAACCCAGGAGCCTGTATTAACTATATCTGAATTTCTATAGTACACAGGACTTGGACATGCAATTATTTTAGTAAATATAAACTGCTAAACTCCTTATTTCCTTAGCAGTATATAGCAGTCTTGTGACTTCTATCAGTGTCAGGCCAAGCACTGGTTATGCCCTTTAGGAGTTACATAAAACTAACACTATGCAGTGTTGATCTCCTTTGAGAAAAAAGGGGGGATTTTTAAGGAAATAATGCATGGAAAAACAATATAAATAAAATATAGAAAATTTATTGATTAAAAACAGCATTTCATATCATAAATACATGGATATAACGAATTCCCTGGCCGAATGTGGAAGACCACAGCAGGCCATGGATCACAAAAACCATGTGACATATATCTGACTGTACAAAAATAGAAATCACAATAGTGGAAATGTGTAAGAGAGCAAGGGATATAGTACCTCTCCTACACCAGGGTGCAGCCCTAGGTGAAGGAGAGCATCAATCCAACGCGTTTCGAAAGATTAAACAAACTTTTAGTTCCAGTCTTCGTCAGGGATAATATATACTAGTCCCTTTATTTTTCTTACCTAAAGAAAAAAACCCACAAACAAACACAGAAAAAAAATATACATTAGAGGCATGAATAACGTAACCCAACCCACACCTGAATCCAAGGTCACAAATGAAATGAATGAACAAAGGTGGGGACAATATATATATATGTATGTAAATACCCACCATTACCTCCTCATGGCAACATAATGTTGTCCTTGCTGAAAGGATCCAAGCTTCAACGAAACGATAATAATAAACTACCGCCGTTATTCCAAAAGGAAAGGAAAAACCCAAATGGCTCACAATTAGTCCTGGGCATGAGGTCTGGCACCCATCATATGTCCCTCCCTATCAACAAAAAAGGTACCCCTTAACATGTGGTGCCTAAAAACAATAAAAGGTATATATATTATATTATTGGGAGCGGGAAAATTGAAAGAGCTTTTTGAAAAAAAAAATTTGAAAAAAAAAAATATATATATATGGTATATCTATGGTAGAAACATAAAATAATATAATGCCTATAGCTCAATTAGCCAAACTGCAGTTTCAGGCTCGCTGCACCAAACATCTAGCGAGCATGCGTATTGGTGACCTATATCTGCCCTTGGGCAGACATGTGGCATGGGATCATCAATATCGCATGCCTCCAGTCAACTTTACCATCCTGGACCGCATCCACATTCCGCCAAGGGGTGGCGACTGGAACAAGCAGCTGCTCCAGAGGGAGGCACGCTGGATACAGACCCTGAATGCTACCATGCGTCCGGGTCTAAGACTGATTGAATCTTCTCCAACTTCTCCCTTTTTGATAGTTTTTTTTTTTTTCTCCCTTCCCTTCTCACTATTTGATATGTTTTTTACATCAGAGCGACAATTTATATAGTTGATATACTTTGTGGTATTTCACAACAATTGTTATTTGTATAATTGTGATTATGATAATTTTGTTTTTTATCTTTTTTGATACATTGTGGCATGGATTATTACTGCAATACCACCGGCATCTGGACACCATGATCAAAGGTCAACAATGGATGTTTGGGTTTCCAACCATTCCTCCTCCTTGGTGGGATCCAAGCTTTATTTATTTATTTATTTAGTTATACTTGCTATTTTTATTCCCCTTTTTATTGACCATTTTCTGTCCTCTATATACACTGTTATGCCTTTGTAGGACTTACAGTGTTGTGTGGTCTGGCTCTTATCATTTTTTTGTTCTTCCGGTCCGGCACATGTGGGCCCCCATACTTGGATGGACTCCAGTTGGGGGCCTGAGTATGCTGCTTGGTGGGGTGGAGATTCTCTCTGCCGCCGCATGCGGCGCTCTATCTTGTGTCGGTGGTGATTAAGTCCTCTGTTTCCATTCCCTTCGGTTACCGGATGTTGACGATCGCGTCACTTCCGGTGCGCCGGACATGTCATTTCCGGTCCAGACGCGGGAACGCAGCCACTTCCGGGTGGCGCGAACCCGCGGGGATGTTAGGAGGGCGTGTCCACGCCTCTCTTATAGAGGACGCCAAGGCTCACCAAGGCGCCTTATTTCTTTGATCCTCCACGCTGCAGGAGGTAGCTAGTTCATCTGGGAGCTACCGAGTTTGGTACATCTGTTGCCCATTAGCTTCTCTGCAATTCCAGTGGGACTTGTGCGGGCTGAACTCACATCTTGTATAGGATTTCGATCTACATCAGCCTTATTTTTGGATGCCTGTAAGTAATAATTGGGTGACGTTTTCTCCTCTTGGGGGGTTCACTCTACTTTTGGCTAGACAATAGGGTCTATTGGTTTGACATATGTCCCCATTTGTGTCCCCATCTCTCACTGGAATTCTTTGCATTTTTTTGCAGTTTGGCTAATTGAGCTATAGGCATTATATTATTTTATGTTTCTACCATAGATATACCATATATATATTTTTTTTTTTTTTCAAAATTTTTTTTTCAAAAAGCTCTTTCAATTTTCCCGCTCCCAATAATATAATATATATACCTTTTATTGTTTTTAGGCACCACATGTTAAGGGGTACCTTTTTTGTTGATACATACCCCGTGAGTCTACTGGAGGGACATATGATGGGTGCCAGACCTCATGCCCAGGACTAATTGTGAGCCATTTGAGTTTTTCCTTTCCTTTTGGAATAACGGCGGTAGTTTATTATTATCGTTTCGTTGAAGCTTGGATCCTTTCAGCAAGGACAACATTATGTTGCCATGAGGAGGTAATGGTGGGTATTTACATACATATATATATATTGTCCCCACCTTTGTTCATTCATTTCATTTGTGAACTTGGATTCAGGTGTGGGTTGGGTTACGTTATTCATGCCTCTAATGTATGTTTTTTTCTGTGTTTGTTTGTGGGTTTTTTTCTTTAGGTAAGAACAATAAAGGGACTAGTATATATTATCCCTGAAGAAGACTGGAACTAAAAGTTTGTTTAATCTTTCGAAACGCGTTGGATTGATGCTCTCCTTCACCTAGGGCTGCACCCTGGTGTAGGAGAGGTACTATATCCCTTGCTCTCTTACACATTTCCACTATTGTGATTTCTATTTTTGTACAGTCAGATATATGTCACATGGTTTTTGTGATCCATGGCCTGCTGTGGTCTTCCACATTCGGCCAGGGAATTCGTTATATCCATGTATTTATGATATGAAATGCTGTTTTTAATCAATAAATTTTCTATATTTTATTTATATTGTTTTTCCATGCATTATTGCCTTAAAAATCCCCCCTTTTTTCTCAGAGGAGATCAACACTGCATAGTGTTAGTTTTATGTATCGAATTTTTGGGATGATGGCAATTTGAGGCACCAATCATCTGGAATCAATTTTTATGCCCTTTAGGAGTTTTCATTCTCCTCTGACTGTCCTATGAGGCTGCATGACCCCTGACCCTCTGTCTGAACATTGCTAATTGGCCCTGTGCTAATCACATGCACCCTCCCCAAAAAAAAGAAACTCTATAGCGATACACACCAAACTGAGCATGTGCAGATGCCTAGAAGACTTTGTACTATCAGCAGATGGATTGGGGACAGTAAAAGAAGGGGTGGATCAGAGAAGACAGGATTAAATAGCGTTTATTGCACAATGCAGAGGATTAAACCCTTAGGTTCCTTAGTGAGTATAACAAGAATGCTTTACTGCATATACTGACTGATTATACTGTTGTGGGTTTAGTAACACTGTAACAGGGTCCACCTACAAAAACATCCTCATTGGGTACAAGCTCCCCTAAAGGACGGCCTAGGCCCACAGGTTTCTGCTAGCACAAAGCTATCTGCCAGTCCTTCCTTGTCACCAGGGCTGCTGAGAGAAATCGCGGGGGCCGGCACAGACTACCTGACAGCCCCCCCCCCAAGAAAATATTAGGGCTCCATTCACATATAGGCATCTTGGATCGCAGGCAGGATTGCAGCAATTCTGCCTGCGATCCCGAACCATTGCAAGTTGCGGGACGCCGGTGCGATTTGGAGGTCCGACTGGCCAGCCTGTATATTTTTTTCATCTCAGTTTTTTATTTTTATTTTTAGCTGGAATTTTTAGATTTAGTAGGAATTATTTGAGTTATGTTGTATTTGTGTCTGCTAGTAGTGATTTTACTGTAATTTTAGCTAAATAATGTTTTTAGGTTTTATTAACATAAAGGCATCTCAGATTGCGGGCAGAATTGCCGCAATTCTGCACGCGATCCCAAATCATTGCAAGACGCGGGATGCCCCGAGTGATTCCCGTGACTTGCAATGGCACCCCAAACGTGGTGCGATTTTGCTGCGATTATCGCCCAAATGAATCGCAGGAAATTGCACAAACAGAATTGCGGGACACCTGTCACCCAAAAAAGTACAAGAGCTTCCTTTGGGCGACAGGCATCCCGCAATTCTGTTTGCGAGATTTCACTGCGATTCATCGGCCGGCAATTGCTGCAAAATCGTGCTGCGTTTGGAGTGCCATAATTCCTGCTAAATCTAAAAGAAGATAAGTTAATAAATTAAAATGAAGATGAGATGAAAAAAATATGCAGGCTGGCCATTTGGAGCTCCAGGATCAGAGAGACAGAGGGAGAGAAACAAAGTTACAGATAAACTCAGGAGCAGAGATAACATTAGAGCCAGGGCTGGGAGGAGGGGCCCAAAGAGGGAGGGGGATTAGTGAAGGACAACTGTACCTTTCTCAGCAGATAAAAGCTGCCAGCAGGGAGAGAATTCAGCTTTTTGCTGTTGGAGGAAGAGTTCTGTATTTGTTGTCCATCATTAATTCCCCTCCCTGTGTGGGCCCCCCTATGTGCTCAGGCCCCCTACAAGAGGACTGGTGCCCCCCCCCCCTATCAGCAGCCCTGCTTGTAACATACAAATACTTGATACACACAGGGAAGATAGGTTTCTCAGCTTCCCTTCCTTAGCAGCTCAGATAGGTCACACTTGATAAGGCAAAGGTAGCTGGGCAAGTATTCTGTACACAAGTGAGAGGGCTCACTTTTAGAACTAGTGTGTGGGCAGGCAAGATACAGCCATATAACACTCAGCTTCTCCAGAAACCCCATCCTCTGTCAGGAGCTCATTCCTAATTGCTACTAGGGTACTCCAGCTCCAGGGGGGTGACAATTTGATCCCTCCAGCTGTTCGCCTGTGTTACCAGAGCTACCCTGGACTTCAGTGAGAGGAATGATGTTAAAGTGATTCTAGAGTCTGAAGGTTTGTATTACCTTAATACATTCTCTTTCCACTATGTGTCCTTCCATCCCAACACCTAAATGATTCTTGTATCAATTCTACACTGTGCCCAGCAGAATCTCTTCTTTCCTTCTCTTCCTGGTCCAGTGAGGAGGGAGTGGGGGGTGGGGCGGAGCTGGGTTGTGTGTCTATGGACACACAGCCCAACTCGGGATCGAGCCTGTACGTCTGCCACCATTTAATGTCCTATACATTTTTACTCAAAGTAATAGAAACTATTTTTTTCTTTAGCAACCCTATGTTGGCAGTAAGTGCTGAGAAACCCAGACTAGCCTGATCTACCATATTTTTATTAACACATGTTATTACTGTATGTTTTTTCCACCAAGGCGAAATATACATTATAGATTAATGAACTATGGATGACATGACATTTACTGGAATATTGTTGGTGACAAAATATACCTCTCTACCTTTTCCTTTTCCATGGTACTTAGAATTTGTGTATATCACACATAGTTCCACTCCATAGCGATACACAAGGCCTCCATTTATAACAATTTATGTAGAAGTTGATAATGGTAGTCTCTTTGTAGAGAAACCCATAGTTACATAGTTACATAGTAGGTGAGGTTGAATAAAGACAATAGTCCATCCAGTTCAACCTGTGTAGGCATGTGTGGCTGTAATCATCTCCCATACCCCTGAATGTTCTGATCCTTGAGATGTAAGTCTAAGAGTCTTTTGAAAGCCACCATACTACCCGCAGAAACCACCTCTTGTGGTAGAGAATTCCACAATCTTGTTGCCCTAACAGTAAAGAACCCCCCGCGTTGCCTGAGGTTAAAACGCTTCTCCTCTAATCGCATTGTATGCCCTCGAGTCCTCATGCAATCCCTTCGAATGAACAGCTTTTTTTCTAAGCTGGGATCCCCATTAAGATATTTATAAATTGCTATCATGTCCCCCCTCAGACGTCTCTTCTCCAGGGAGAATAAATCGAGCGATTGTAGACGCTCTTCATAGTCAAGGTCCTCCAATCCCCTAATTAGTTTAGTTGCCCTTCTCTGGACTCTCTCCAGCTCCAACACATCCCTCCTGAGGACTGGCGACCAGAACTGGACGGAATACTCCAGATGCGGTCGGACCAGAGTTTTATAAAGTGGAAGGATTATAGTCTTATCTCTGGAATGCATCCCTTTCTTTATGCATGCTAATATTCTGTTGGCTTTGGAAGCTGCCGCTTGACATTGCATGCTGTTTCCTAATCTATCATCAACCAATACTCCCAGATCCTTCTCCATTTTTGATTCCCCCAAGGGCTCCCCTCCTAACGTGTATTGTGATTTTATGTTTTTAGTCCCCAAGTGCAAAACCTTACACTTCTCCACGTTAAACCTCATTTGCCATGTCGTTGCCCACTCTGTTATTTTGTCCAGGTCATTCTGCAGGATATCTGCTTCATGTTGTGAAGTTATTGCCCTGCCCAATTTTGTGTCATCTGCAAAAACTGATATCGAACTACTGATCCCGACCTCAATGTTGTATATGAATAAATTGAACAAGGTTGGTCCCAGGACTGAGCCTTGGGGGACCCCGCTTACCACCTCAGACCAGTCTGAGTATGCGCTGTTTATTACTACCCTTTGGACCCGCCTTTTTAGCCAGTTCCGTATCCAAGAGCAAACCCTGCTATCGATACCTGCAGACCTTATTTTATAAATTAAGCGCTTGTGGGGAACTGTATCAAACGCCTTAGCGAAATCCAAGTACACCACACCATGTTGTGAGGTTTCACCACTAATCTCCTCCTCTTTGTGCTCTTGCTGTTTCTACCTGTCAAAATAGCTGTTGCCTTCCACGAAAAGTCCCTAAACATCAAGACAATCACTAGGAACAACCAGGGGAGATCTCCAAAGGACTCCCTTGTGCTGCAATAGAATGTTTTCTACATCCTACCCCCCATTACACTTCACCAAGGATACAGTGCCTTGCGAAAGTATTCGGCCCCCTCGAACTTTGCGACCTTTTGCCACATTTCAGGCTTCAAACATAAAGATATAAAACTGTAATTTTTTGTGAAGAATCAACAACAAGTGGGACACAATCAAGTTAATACTTTGTAGCGCCACCTTTTGCTACGATTACAGCTGTAAGTCGCTTGGGGTATGTCTCTATCAGTTTTGCACATCGAGAGACTGGAATTTATGCCCATTCCTCCTTGCAAAACAGCTCGAGCTCAGTGAGGTTGCATGGAGAGCATTTGTGAACAGCAGTTTTCAGTTCTTTCCACAGATTCTCAATTGGATTCAGGTCTGGACTTTGACTTGGCCATCTAACACCTGGATATGTTTATTTGTGAACCATTCCATTGAAGATTTTGCTTTATGTTTTGGATCATTGTCTTGTTGGAGAACAAATCTCCGTCCCAGGTCTTTTGCAGACTCCATCAGGTTTTCTTCCAGAATGGTCCTGTATTTGGCTCCATCCATCTTCCCATCAATTTTAACCATCTTCCCTGTCCCTGCTGAAGAAAAGCAGGCCCCAACCATGATGCTGCCACCACCATGTTTGACAGTGGGGATGGTGTGTTCAGGGTGATGAGCTGTGTTGCTTTTACGCCAAACATAACGTTTTGCATTGTTGCCAAAAAGTTTGATTTTGGTTTCATCTGACCAGAGCACCTTCTTCCACATGTTTGGTGTGTCTCCCAGGTGGCTTGTGGCAAACTTTAAACAACACTTTTTATGGATATATTTAAGAAATGGCTTTCTTCTTGCCACTCTTCCATAAAGGCCAGATTTGTGCAGTATACGACTGATTGTTATCCTGTGGACAGAGTCTCCCATCTCAGCTGTAGATCTCTGCAGTTCATCCAGAGTGATCATGGGCCTCTTGGCTGCATCTCTGATCAGTCTTCTCCTTGTATGAGCTGAAAGTTTAGAGGGACGGCCAGGTCTTCGTAGATTTGCAGTGGTCTGATACTCCTTCCATTTCAATATTTTCGCTTGCACAGTGCTCCTTGGGATGTTTAAAGCTAGGGAAATCTTTTTGTATCCAAATCCGGCTTTAAACTTCTCCACAACAGTATCTCAGACCTGCCTGGTGTGTTCCTTGTTCTTCATAATGCTCTCTGCGCTTTAAACGGACCTCTGAGACTATCACAGTGCAGGTGCATTTATACGGAGACTTGATTACACACAGGTGGATTCTATTTATCATCATTAGTCATTTAGGTCAACATTAGATCATTCAGAGATCCTCACTGAACTTCTGGAGAGAGTTTGCTGCACTGAAAGTAAAGGGGCTAAATAATTTTGCATGCCCAATTTTTCAGTTTTTTATTTGTTAACAAAGTTTGAAATATCCAATAAATTTCGTTCCACTTCATGATTGTGTCCCACTTGTTGTTGATTCTTCACAAAAAATTACAGTTTTATATCTTTATGTTTAAAGCCTGAAATGTGGCAAAAGGTCGCAAAGTTCAAGGGGGCCGAATACTTTCGCAAGGCACTATAAATAAACAGCTTGCTATGGGGTTTTTTTTTTTTTTTTTTTAAGTAGTATTTTTTCAGTTCAGTTTTGACTTTAGATACACTTTGATTCAGTATTTTTGAATAAAAAGAAAGGAACAGGAATGAAAAGAGACAAAAAGGAAATGGAAAAAAAATAAAAATTACATTTCCTTTCTACTTTTTCTTAGATTTCCAAAGAGTATAAAAGTGAAAAGGAAATAATAGTTAAAAGGGAAAGCAAAGAAAACATGGTCAGTTATTACGAACAACAGCACTTTCTAATCTCTGGTTCTCAATTTATTGGCTATAAAATGTATCCGCTTAACGATAGCTGTACCTTTACATTATTACGAATTGCAAAAGTTTTTTAGTTCTCGCATGAGGTGAGACGGTAGTGATGGAACCATGAAGTCACATACAATGCAAGGGTGGGTCTGTAACCTTTCCTTCACTGTCTGTTTAGGATTAATTTGATATCCTCCTGTCTGTGCCTTAAGGAGATTCCCAATCTATTGCACTAAAAGAATTGCTGGCATTATGATCTGTCTTGTGCCCCCGCCATCAGTACATTGTAGGAACAGGTTTCGTATAAGGATGCTGTAGACATGTATAGTAGGGGGACTACCCTGCTTGTCCGGCTGGCGTCCTTCATCCCCCAGGACGTTTAGATTGTCCCAGAATAATGTGCAGCTTGGCATTTGAATTGCATTTTTAATGGGCATGAGATTTACAGACTGATAGTAAAAATCTAAAAATGATTGAAGTGCTTCAATACAATTGCTTCTGCAGTCATTCAAAAGCTTTGTGTTTTTATTGTATCTAAAAAAAAATACAAACTTTAGTTATGGCTATGCTGAACATCCTAATATCATTTATAGTGTGTCTGATGGTATACAATATGTTAGAGATAAATGTAAGTAAAATATTGACTGCTTTTTTTTTTTTTACACATGAAGCAAGATAAATAGAGAAAAATCTATTGAAATAATTTAGAAAACATTTTTAGCTATTACATTTTTGCCGCCAATGCCAAGTAAACAAATACAGATCAGCTTTGGTACCTTATGCGTGAATGTCAAACTCCTTGACAAGATCACTAGTCGTTATATAGTTATAGTGAGGCAGACCAAAAGATACCAAACTAAAAAATCCTCCAAGGTTTTGAATATATTTATTCATGGACTTTGTAACTATGTAAAGCACTGCAAAGTACAATATGACATCCTAGAGCAGAAGATATTCACAGTATCTCACAAAAGTAATTACATCCCTATAGAAATTACACTTTGCTACAATGTAAAGTAGTGAGTGTACAGCTTGTATAACAGTGTAAATGTGCTGTCCCTTCAAAATAACTCAACACACAGCCATTATAGTCTAAACCGCTGGTAACAAAAGTGAGTACACCCCTAAGGGAAAATGTCCAAATAGGGCCCAAAGTGTCAGTATTTTGTGTGGCCACCATTATTTTCCAGTACTGCATTAACCTTCCTGAGTTCAACGGAGCTTCACAGGTTGCCACTGGTGTCCTCTTCCACTCCTCCATGATGACATCACGTAGCTGGTGGATGCTAGAGACCTTGCGCACCTCCACCTTCCATTTGAGGATGCCCCTCAGATGCTCAATAGGGTTTAGGTCTAGAGATATGGTTGGCCAGGCCATCACTTTTACCCTCAGCTTCTTTAGCAAGGCAGTGGTCATCTTGAAGGTGTGTTGGGGTGGTTATGTTGGAATATTGCCCTGCAGCCCAGTCTCCGAAGGGAGGGGATTATGCTCTGCTTCAGTATGTCACAGTACATGTTGGCATTCATGGTTCCGTCAATGAGCTGTAGCTCCCCAATGCCGGCAGCACTCATGCAGCCCCAGACCATGACACTCCCACCACCATGCTTGACTGTAGGGAAGACACACTTACCTTTGTTCTCCTCACCTGGCTGCCACCACTCACGCTTGACACCATCTGGACCAAATAAGTTTATCTTAGCCTCATCTGACCACAGGACATGGTTCCAGTAATCCTTGTTGTTAGTCTGCTTGTCTTCAGCAAACTGTTTGCGGGCTTTCTTGTGCATCATCTTTAAAAGAGACTTTCTTCTGGGACGACAGCCATGCAGAGCAATTTGATGCAGTGTGCGGCATATGGTCTGAGCAGTGACCAGTGTGAGAGAGTGAGAGTAACACCAAATTTAACACACCTGCTCCCCATTCACACCTGAGACGTTGTAACTCTAACGAGTCACATGATACCGGGAAGGGAAAATGGCTTATTGGGCCCAATTTGGACATTTTCACTTAGGGGTGTACTCACTTTTGTTGCCAGCAGTTTACACATTAATGGCTGTGTGTTGAGTTATTTTGAGGGGACAGCAAATTTACACTGTTATACAAGCTGTATACTCACTACTTTACATTGTGGCAAAGTGTCATTTCTCCAGTGTTGTCACATGAAAAAATATAATAAAATATTTACAAAAATGTGAGGGGTGTACTCACTTTTGTGAGATACTGTGGACGTGAATACTCCTAACACAAATCCAAAAATTGTGTTTATTAATTATTTTATGACTCAGGATTAGTGTTGAGCGAACATGGACTGTATTATTCGTGTTTGTACCAAATAATTGGATTTTTGTTACCCGAACACGGACCCGAAAACTTTACTTTATGTTCGGGTTTAAAATCCGTGTTCGGTCATTTTATTTCCGTGTTTGTATGTATTGGCGCGCTTTTAATGGCGGGCTTTCAACAGCCAATCAACAAGCGTTTAACTGGTGTGCCTTAAGCCATCCCAGCCATGCCTACAAATGTATTAGTAGCTGTGATTGGCCATCTGAAGCATGTGACCAAGTCTTTATAAGTTCGAGACCGAGCGCCGCTGCGTCATTCTGCTGTAGTACAGGGACAGAGCACACATCATACGTGCTGGCTGCTGATTAGGGACAGACAGTCATAAATTATATTGTGTCAGAAAAGAATTCAGAATCAGGGACAGGTCGGAGTGCTGCAGGCAGGGCGAGTTGTTAGGGCATTTTAGGGCGAGGCTGGAGATAGGCAGGGTCAGTGTTCTACAATGGATTTTGCTGTGTGGGGGGGTTTGCAGTGCCGGCAGTGACCGATCTTATCGATCATTTTAGGGCGAGGCTGGAGATAGGCAGGGTCAGTGGTCCACATCGATTTTGCTGTGTGTGGGGTGGTGTGAACACAATCTTTTTGCCCGCTGAGGAGGAGGGAGAAAAAAGTATTTTTTATCAGTCAGTTGTGTGCAGCGTTTTTCCTTCAGTGCTGCTGACTGTGATAGTACACTGCTGTGTTCACATGTGCTATTATTGAGTGATTTCAAAATGTATACACTTTTTTCTATTCCACTATTCAATATACACCCTTTTGGGTTAAAAAAATTAAATTCTGGCATAGTCTGTACTAATCTATTTAAAAATTACAAACTTAAAAGGGGAATTTTCTTTTTTTTTTTCCCTCCATAGCCTGCAGCAGAGCTGACTGATATAAGACACTGCTGTTCACATGTGCTATTGAAAAATCACCAATTTTATATCATATTTTCTATTCCGCTATTCAATCTACACCCTTGGGGTAAAAACAATTAAATTGCGGGATAGTCTGTATCGGTACGTGTGAAATACACCTTTCCAATTTTTGGGGCGCATCTCATATTGCCGAGGATTGCAGGGTGCTTCAGTGTGCCTCCTGCCTGTTCCGAACTCCTCCTACTCCTCATCCTGCCTTTGGGGGTACAAAAATAGTAATTTGGGCCTAGTCTGGGTCTGTACGTGTGAGATACATACACCTTTTGATATCATATTTTATATTCCGCTATTCAATCTACACCTTTGGGGTAAAAACAATTAAATTGCGGGATAGTCTGTATCGGTACGTGTGAGATACACCTTTCCAATTTTTGGGGCGCTTCTCATACTGCCGAGGATTACAGGGTGCTTCAGTGTGCCTCCTGCCTGTTCCGAACTCCTCCTACTCCTCATCCTGCCTTTGGGGGTACAAAAAATAGTAATTTGGGCCTAGTCTGGGTCTGTACGTGTGAGATACATACACCTTTTGATATTATATTTTCTATTCCGCTATTCAATCTACACCTTTGGGGTAAAAACAATTAAATTGCGGGATAGTCTGTATCGGTACGTGTGAGATACACCTTTCCAATTTTTGGGGCGCATCTCATACCGCCGAGGATTGCAGGGTGCTTCAGTCTGCCTCCTGCCTGTTCCGAACTCCTCCTACTCCTCATCCTGCCTTTGGGGGTACAAAAAATAGTAATTTGGGCCTAGTCTGGGTCTGTACGTGTGAGATACATACATCTTTTGATATCATATTTTCTATTCCGCTATTCAATCTACACCTTTGGGGTAAAAACAATTAAATTGCGGGATAGTCTGTATGTACGTGTGAGATACACCTTTCCAATTTTTGGGGCGCATCTCATACCGCTGAGGATTGCAGGGTGCTTCATTTTGCCTCCTGTTCGGACCTCCTCCTACTCCTCATCCTGCCTTTAGGGTACAAAAAATTGTAATCGGGGCCTAGTCTGTGTTTGTACGTGTGAGATACACCGTTTTGTAAAATTTTTCCTATTCCGCTATTCAATATACACCCTGTTTGAGTGTAAAAAATTAAATTACGGCATAGTCTGTATCGGTACATGTGAGATACACCTTTTTAAATTTGTTTGGCGCATCTCCTTCCACCGCCGAGGATTGCAGGGCGCTTCAGTTTGCCTCCTGTTCCGAACTCCTCCTACTCCTCTTCTTCATCCTGCCTTTAGGGTACAAAAAATTGTAATCGGGGCCTAGTTTGTGTTTGTACGTGTGAGATACACCGTATTATAACATTTTTTCTATTCCGCTATTCAATATACACCCTTTTGGGGTAAAAAAAATTAAATTGCGGCATAGTTTGCATATTTGACTCTGAGACACACCCATGCGAAACTGTTGCTGTTTTGTTCCGCTATTCAATAAACACCTTTCTAGGGCAAGATCATAAATTACAGAAATATGAGGAGACCGTCAAATAGGGGCCGTGGCCTGGGTCGTGGTGCTGCTGGTAGAGCTCCTGTTGCAAGGAGAGGACGTGGTCGATCTGTGCCAGCTACAAGCACAAGTGAAACACCTTCCTCAAGTGTGAGTAGGCGACAGAACCTGCAGCAGTATTTGGTAGGGCATCATACGCCTCTAGAAGTGATGAGGCCAGAAGAAGTAGAGGCGATAGTAGATTGGGTTGCTGATAGTGCCTCCAGTTCCTTCACATTGTCTCCCACCCAGTCTACTGCAGAAAGGTCAGAGTTGGCACCTGCAGCCAATGTCCAACTGTCTTTCACCTCACCCCCTTGCAAATCAGGCAAGCAGTCTGAGCACCAAGTCATGCAGCAGTCTCTTCTTCTTTTTGATGACTCTGTCAGCAGGGTTTCCCAGGGCCATCCACCTAGCCCTGCCCCAGAAGTGGAAGAGATTGAGTGCAGCGATGCCCAACCACTTATTTCTCAAGATGAGTACATGGAAGGACCATCGCAGCACGTCTCCGATGATGACGAAACGCAGGTGCCAACTGCTGCGGCATTCAGAATTGTGGAGACCGACAAGGAGGGCAGGGGTGAAGACTGGGTGGAAGATGATGTGGAGGACGATGAGGTCCTCGACCCCACATGGAATGAAGGTCATGCAGGTGACCTGAGTAGTTTGGAGGATGAGGCGGTGGTCGCACAGAGCCACCAGCACAGCAGAAGAGGGAGCAGGGTGCAGAAGCGGAGCGGCCGTGCCCTAGACACTACGCCTGCTACTGCCCAACGCAGCAAGGGAACGAGCGCACCAAAGTGAGCTCAAAGGAGTTCTCTAGCGTGGAAGTTCTTCAGAAAATGTGCTGATGACAGGACACGAGTGGTTTGCACCCTGTGCAATCAGAGCCTGAAGCGAGGCATAAACCTTCTCAACCTGAGCACAACCTGCATGATCAGGCATCTAAGTGCAAAGCACGAGCTGCAGTGGAGTAGACACCTTCAAAACCAAGAAAGGTCTCTGGCTCCTCCTGCTTCCTCTTCTGCTGCAGTCTCGGCCTCTCCATCCACATCTGTAGTGATACCGGCACCTGCCACCCCGCAAACAGACGATCTGTCAGCAACACCACCACCTGGGTCCCCAACCATCTCCACAATGTCCCGTGGAAGCGTTCAGCTTTCCATCTCCCAAACACTTCAGAGGAAGAGGAAGTACCCCCCTACCCCCCCGCGATCCCTGGCCCTGAATGCTAGCATTTCAAAATTCTTGGGCTTTGAAATGCTGTCATTCCGTCTGGTGGAGACGCACAGTTTTAAAAACCTTATGTCGGTGGCTGTTCCACAGTACGTCGTGCCCAGCCGCCACTACTTTTCCAGGCAAGCCATCCCTTCCCTGCACAACCAAGTGGGGGAAAAAATCAGGTGTGCACTGCGCAACGCCATCTGTGCCAAGGTCCACCTAACTACCGATATGTGGACCAGTAAGCACGGTCAGGGGCGTTATATCTCTCTAACGGCACACTGGGTAAATGCAGTGGCGGATGGGCCTGAGGCAGATAGCAATTTGGCGCACGTCCTTCCACCACCGAGGATTGCAGGGCGCTTCAGTTTGCCTCCTGTTCCTAACTCCTCCTACTCCACTTCCTCATCCTCTACCGCCTCCTCATCCGGTCAGCGTAACACCTTCACCACCAACTTCAGCACAGCCAGGGGTAAACGACAGCAGGCAGTTTTAAAACTTGCCTGTTTGGGGGAAAAACCACACACCGCGCAGGAGTTGTGGAGGAGCATGGAACAGCAGACAAATGAGTGGCTGCTGCCAGCGAGCCTCAAGCCCGGCCTGGTGGTGTGCGATAACGGGCGAAATCTCATAGCAGCTCTGGGCCTAGCCGGTTTGACGCACATCCCTTGCCTGGCGCATGTGCTGAATTTGGTGGTGCAGATGTTCCTTAAAAATTACCCCGATATGTCAGAGCTGCTGCAGAAAGTGCGGGTTGTCTGTGCACACTTTCGGCGTTCTCACCCTGCTGCTGCTTGCCTGTCAGCGCTGCAGCGTAACTTCGGCCTTCCCGCTCACTGCCTCATATGTGACGTGCCCACAAGGTGGAACTCCACCTTGCACATGCTGGAAAGACTGTGCGAGCAGCAGCTGCCCATAGTGGAGTTTCAGCTGCAGCACGCACGCGTGAGTCGCTCTGCGGAACAGCACCACTTCACCACCAATAACTGGGCCTCCATGCGAGACCTGTGTGCCTTGTTGCGCTGTTTTGAGTACTCCATCAACATGGCCAGTGCCGATGACGCCGTTGTCAGCTTAACTATTCCACTTCTATGCCTCCTTCAAAAAACGATTCGGGCGATGATGGAAGAGGATGTGGCACAGGATGAGGAGGAGGAGGATGAAGAGGTAAAATTTACAAGGCTTTCAGGGCAGTCATTCGCAAGGGGCTCCGAGGGTGGGTTCCTGCACACACAAATGCCAGGGACACAATTGTCCAGCAGGGGCACAGTTCTGGAGGATGAGGAGGATGAGGAGGAGGAGATGGAGGAGGAGATGGAACCATGTTCACAGCAGGGTGGCACCCAGGCCAGCTCATGGCCATCACTGGTGCGTGGCTGGGGGGATACAGAGGACACAGACGATACACCTCCCACAGAGGACAGCTTTTCGTTGCCTCTGGGCAGCCTGGCACACATGAGCGATTACATGCTGCAGTGTCTCCACAACGACCGCCGAGTTGCCCACATTTTAACTTGTGCTGATTACTGGGTGGCCACGCTTCTGGATCCCCGTTACAAGGACAACGTACCGTCCTTAATTCACTCACTGGAGCGCGATCGCAAGATGCGCGAGTACAAGCGCACGCTGGTAGACGCGATGCTGCTGGCATTCCCACCTGACAGCGGGGCCGAAGCACAAGGCCAAGGCAGAGGAGGAGGAGGAAGAGGTCGCCAACGCAACCAGGGCACCGCCAGCACCTCAGAAGGCAGGGTTAGCATGGCCGAAATGTGGAAAAGCTTTGTCAGCATGCCACAACAAACAGCAGCACCAGCAGCTTATATGGAACGTCTTAGCAGGAGGCAGCATTTCACCAACATGGTGGAGCAGTATGTGTGCACACGCCTACATGTAGTGAATGACGGGTCTGCCCCCTTCAACTTCTGGGTCTCCAAATTGGGCACATGGCCTGAGCTTGCCCTTTACGCCTTGGAGGTGCTGGCGTGCCCTGCAGCCAGTGTATTATCTGAACGTGTATTTAGCACGGCTGGGGGCGTTATCACAGACAAGCGCAGCCGCCTGTCTAGAGACAATGTGGACAAGCTCACATTCATCAAAATGAACCAGGCATGGATCCCACAGGACTTTTCCGTACCTTGTGCAGAATAGAGATGAATACCGACCTTACCCAGCCATTGTTCTATTTTTGATCTTTCTCACTCTTTTGGGGTGTACCCTCATTTAAAATAACTGAAAAAAAGCAGTGTTGGCTACCTCGTCCTCCTCCACCGCCGCTTCCACCTACACCGCCCATAGGTGTGCGCAGCCTATTGCATTAGGGTGTGCACCCCAAAGTTTAAATACACATGCATGTGTTTGCCTACATGTATATGGCCCGGTACATTACTCTCCCTGCTGGCAAAGTGAAATAGAAGTGTGTGGCACTTCTCTTATGGCAGAGCAGGTCCGAGGGAGATCTTTCCCATCTCCTCACTGGCAAACAGAGCGATAATTCTAATGTGCCCTAGGTGATTAGGGTGTGCCCAGGCACACCCGGCACACCCTGTGGGCACGCCTATGACACCGCCACATCCACCACCACCTCAACCTCCCTCCTACTCCATATGGGCCTCGTCCTTCACAGATGAAGAACATTGTTTTATTTTTCTGTTTTTTTTTGTTGTTTTAAGTTATTTCCCTATCCACATTTGTTTGCAGAGCACTCGCCATGCTCTTAACTACGTTTTGCTGCCATTTGCAGCACTCTAGCCCTTTCCATTGGTGTTTTAGAGCCATTTTAGTGCCTGAAAGTTCGGGTCCCCATTGACTTCAATGGGGTTCGGTGTCCGGGTAAAATTCGGAAAAAGTCCGGGACACGGACCCGGACTTTTTTTTCAAGTTCGGCCGAACCCGCCGAACACAGACATCCAGGTGTCCGCTCAACTCTACTCAGGATGGGACCATGCAAATAATTTCTTTATGCCCTTGTGCTAGGCCTGCCAGAGACGCCAACCACCCCTCCGGTTTCCTGGCCAGTAGTCTTGTTATCCCAGTATCAGGTGGAGGAGCGGATAGGGTCCTGCAGCCGAAATATCGGGACCACAAGAATGCAACAAGCAACCTCAGGGAACAACTGAATGAGAATGACTAACGGTTAGGAGCAGTAGGTAGGAAGCCAGACCCCAAGGGAGCGAAGTCCAGAAGATAGGTCGGGAGCGAGCCGAGGTGAAGACAGGAGAACATGCAATCCAAAGGGGTGATCCAAAGAGTGGTCAAGAGCGAGCCGAGTTTGAGTGTCGATACAGTCCAAAGGGGTGATTGGAAGAGTGGTCAAGGAAAGCCAGAGTGAGTAACAAAATAGAACATTAGCAGCAGTCAATCAGGAAGCAAAACCTATACTAAGGCACCAGCAGGAGGTGGAAGAGGATATTTATAGGTAACTGACTACAACTGGCCACTGGGTGAAGCAAGAGTCTCGTACCAAAAGTTAGATGATAATGAGAAGCTTGCCCAGAATTGGACTCACCAAGTGGACCAGGAAGCAGGGATACAACCTAGAACACACCTGAGCACCAGATCAAGGCGTGACAGTACCCCCTATACAAAGAAGCCCCCAGGGCTACTTGGGCTTGGAGGGATGGTTATCATTAAATTACTTAACTAGCTGTGATGCATGAACATCACGAGCGGATATTCACGTCCTTTCAGCAATGGACTAGCCCTTCTAGTCCACTAGATATTGTAATTGCCCACCCCTACATCTAGAATCTAGAATTTTACAATTCTCATACTCTTGATGGTCATCAACCAAGACAGGAGGGGGGCGTCTAGAGGGTAGAGAAAACCTATTTTTTGAAAAAAGGTTTTAACAAAGATACGTGAAACTTATTAGGTATTCATAAGTTTGAGGGTAGAGAAATTTTATAGGCCTTAGGGTTAACCTGACGGAGTATGCGGAAGGGTCCTATGTATTTAGGGCCCGATTTGGGATAGGGCTCATGCAGCTTAACATTCTTAGTAGATAACCACACCAGTTGGTTGAGACGAATGCCCGGTGTGGGTCGCCTGTGATGAAACGCGTACCCCTGGTACCTATGAACGGAACAAAGTAGTACCTTCCTTATATCTTTCCAGTGTTTGGTTAACTTGGCTAACATGTGGACAGCCATGGGTACATCTATCAGAGTAGATTGAAAGGGTAAGACCTTGGGCTGCTAACCGAAAGCACCTTGAAAAGGGGTGTATTTATTGAAGAGTGCCATTGTCAGTTGTGCGCTAATTCAACTAGGGACAACATTTCACTCCAGTTATCTTGTTTAACGTTAACATAGTCCCTGATAGATCCTGATTAACCCTCTCAGTCAGGCCATTAGATTGGGGGTGGTATCCAGAGGAGAGGGAATTTTTGACACCCAGATGCTTGCAAATGGCTCTCAAGAAAGACGATATAAATTGTGGGCCTCTAAAGTCAATACAGGGTCTGAGTCCACCATCTTTGTTCTCCAGGAAGAAGAAGCCTGCCCCCACGGGAGAGATAGAAGGCCGAATAAATCCTTTCCTAATAGATGGAAAGTGAAATTAACAGTGCTTGCCCTCACAATCTAATATTGATTGCAACAATACCAATCATAAATAGATTAATCAATAAAGTGTTCATGTGCAAAAAAGATATACATTAAAGTGTTCATGTGCAAAATATACATAATATCAATAAAGTGCCAAACTGTTAATGTGTAGATAATTCATTAAATCAATGAAAAAGTTGAGCGTTCAAAAAAAGTTCTTATAAAGTTGATGATCAGCGTGCTAAGGTGCTCCAAAGTGTCCACAAAGTATGCTAAAGTGCTTCAAAGTGAGAAAAAGTGCTGGGGTGCTTCAAGGCAGAAAATGTGGTGGTGGTGGGGGGGGGGGGGATTGCTACACTCACCTCCTGTGTCCCCACTCACCAGAAATAATGGACCCTAAGCTATTTCAGTCTGGGGGTCAGCAGAGCTTTTAACTCGTGAGATGGAAGCCAGTTCAATATCTGGATATCGCCACACCACCGCTGTACTCTAGCTTGTTAAAATGTTTAGGGTTCAAATAAAGATGACCGATAGCATAGTGAAGCCCATTTTATAAAATTTATTGCGCAATATAAAAATAAGTTACTAGAAATATAAAAGTTTTCAGCTTGCAGGGCAAAGAGACACTTCCGGGAGCAGCAGCTGCACATTTAATTCATTTAATTGTATTATCATATGTGTTTTAGCACGGGTTATTATTTGAATAAATCCTTTCCAAAGACTGTCCTCAATGTTTTCCTCCATTGCCTTCATCTCCGCAAGGTTAAGAGGATATGTCTTACCCCTAGGTAAAGGAGACTCTGGAAGCAGATCAATGGCACAATTATAGGGGTGAAGCCCCTCAGCATCTTGTTCAGAAAACACATCAGCAAATTCAGCATAGGTGATGGGTACCACAGATTCCAATGACACCCCATGAACAGAAGCATTATTATGTATTGTAACGACACCCCGGGTATGAAAGGGGTTACAGTCGTTTAGGACATTCCATTAACAAACACAAAGGCAGCTACCGGACACTCCACTCAGCCGAACAAGAAACCCATACGAATAATCCCCCCCCCCCCCAAGTACGAGACGAGGCTCTGTATTGAGGGTCAAGCAGGAATCAGACTCTTTATTGAAAAGGAATACACGCTTTATATACACGTTAGAAGTAATGCAGTCACTACATGAACAATGACCCAAATCCAGCCCCCAACATCACACAATGGTTACATAACAAGCCCCCAATACACATTACTCTGAGTGTCAATACATCCCTTAGCAGACAACAGGTGAGTTCATTAGCACACTATAGCAATCCAGCATCAAAAATTGTATCATGGTGGTGTAGTAGAATCACTTGTCAGCCTCTAGCCACCTGCATCCACCTGCTGCCTGCCGGTGTGTGCAGTACTCCGTCTGTGCCCCTCCCCTACGCATGACGACACAGGGACCTCGTGTCTTCCTCAGGGGGAAGTCCCCTCCTGCCTCTTTTGAAAGTGCTCCAGCAGCATGTTGGCTCTATTTTGCTAAGAATCGGTTTCATCATTAAATTACCTTGGACTCATGGATGTTTGTTTGGTGCTCTCGTTTGATTTTATGTGTGTTGTTCTAGAGATTGACTGTTAGACCCAAGCGCTGTCACAGTAGAGGAGGTTTTATGCTCCCCTATACATGGCAGTTGTGAAGCAATTGGGGAGCACTAGTAAAGTGAGTATAACTGGGAGTGATTATAACTGGGTCTGGGAGGGCCCTTAGAAGAGAAACTGTTAACCTTCCCTGCCTGGTTCCTTCATGCATTATATTTTCTGGATAACTGACATAAAGAATGCATTCAGCAGGTCAATACAACTTCATACTTATACCGAGTCAACAACTTATAAAGTTTTGAAGCCTTTGAATTGGTATGGTTGCCAGGCAAGCAGCATTTTAAGAAGGAGAAATCAGTAATGTTAGCCTTCATACTTCCCATGGCTTCCTTAAAAAATGTGACTAATTTTAATCAAGATAAAGAAAAATATCAAAAAATATGTTTTGTATGAAGTAGGGATGCACCGAAATTTCGGCTAAAAATGGGCCTATCCCATTTCGGCCGAAAATGGGTTAAAAATGCCGAAAGTAACGGCCGCCGTGAGGAAGGAGGAGGGCACAGCGCTGGTTTGAAAAGATGCGCCTCTGGCCGGCAGCCCGCCTCTCAATGATGTCCCTACTACTGCGATCTCTGCATTAATGAACTAACAGACTGGGCGGGAGGGCGGGGGGAGCGGCTGCTAATAGCTGTAACTATGTGAGCGCTTCACTTCACTTCCCTGTCAGCGGCACGATGTCCATGAATGAACTGAACTGACACTCCGGGCGGGAGGGCGGGGGGAGCGGCCGCTAATAACTATAACTATGTGAGCCTTCACATCCCTGTCAGAGGAGATATCCACCTGATAGGGAAGTGAAGCTCTCACATAGTTATAGTTATTAGCGGCCGCTCGCCCGCCCTCCCGCCCGGAGTGTCAGTTCATTCATGGACATCGTGCTGCTGACAGGGAAGTGAAGGCTCACATAGTTATATCTATTAGCGGCCGCTCGCCCACCCTCCCGCCCGGTGTGTCAGTTAATTCATGGACAGATCGTAGTAGTAGTGACATCACCGGGAGGCGGGCGGCCGGCCAGAGGCGTGTCTTTTGATTAATGGACACCGGAGGAGCTGAGTGAGTAGGAGAGGGACGTTGGGGCGGGGGGGGAGCTGAGGCGAGCTTACCATTGGTATTAGTAATATGCAGCATGAGGGGGTTAATGTATTGTCACTGCTGCATTAGTGACCAACTAGTGGCAGTTAATTAACCCCCCTTTGTGCTGCATTATTGCAACCAGTATCAGTGCAACCAGTGTTAATTAACACTGATACTGGTTGCACTAATGCAGCACAAAGGGGTTAATTAACTGCCACTGGTTGGTCACTAATGCATCAGTGACCAGCAGTGACAATACATTAACCCCCTCATGCTGCATAATACTAATACCATTGGTAATTAAATTAACCACTTGCCAACCCGTCACAGTACATATACTGTGACAGGGTGGCAGCGACAGGTGTACATCGCTGCCTGTTTTTGGTGTATGCCCCTGTTCTATCTAATTTAAAATTATTTGGGGGAAAAAGTCATTTTCGGTTTCGGTTTTGGTTTTCAGCCGAGGGCATCCTGCATTTTCGGTTTTGGCCCAAAATTTTCATTTCGGTGCATCCCTAGTATGAGGAGATTGGTGCTGCCTTCTTACAATTAGCAGGTCACGTAATTATATATATATATATATATATATATATATATATATATATATATATATATATATAGAAATAAAACCAACTATCACCTCTCCCTCAATTACATTCTTTGGCAAAAGCAATGCAACACATTTCCTTGCCATTATACCATGACCCTCCAACGGGGAGAGACCGGAAGATTGACCTCTTTACATTTTCCCTTTTTGTATGTTAATGGTTCCCTGTTATGTACATTCAAGCTGGTCTCCAGAAAGCCTTGTACAAATTACTTTATAATTATGTATTGAGATTACTGACTTGAGGAATAGGCAAATAATAGTTCTTTTATGGTTTACCTAATGTATCTAAAAATTTATGTCCATATGGCCTTTCAAGTGTTTCCCATTTCTGATGTGGTCATAAACGGCTCACCTCACGGACAGTGGATTTTCCAAGAAGCATTTATCTTATGAGTAAACATTTAAACAAGCACTTAATGGTATAATGGTTCACTGATTTAATTGCCTACATGTTCTTTAATGTTTGTTTTGCTCACTGGAACATGACATGTGGACTGATGTAAATGGTACATATACTGTATATGAGATTGTCTAAATTTGGAAAAGATTAACACAAACAAATCGGTGTATTTACTAAGGAAAAATTGTACAACACATTGCTTAGAGAAAGTGGCCTGCATTTAAAATATTCTTTTGACATGTCCCGTTTACTCACCCCATTCTCTGAGCAGTCTAAATTGGAAGGTTGGGATTATTTGAAGATATAGCTAGCAGTAGTTAGTCATATTCAGCTGGACTTGTTCTGTAATGTTGAAGATATTGCATAGGTTTTCAAAGTCCTTCAGTTTTAGTGGGTGTCAGGAAGCTACCCCACCATTTATGTCCATACAGCTAACACAGACACCCTAACCCAATGACCATGGAATGTGTAGATGTTGATTATCCAAGAGCAGGATGGAAGGTGTGAAAGCTGGGGCATGGAAACTGGGCACTGCCATGAAGACATGTACCAATACCAACATTTTGTTTTAAATACAATACAGAAGATAGAGAGTCATTTTAATGTTGCTTCATAGGTGACACAGAAATAAAAATGAAATTCTTTCAATTTTAACTTTGGGGAATGCTTCAAAGTATACTCTAGCAGCACATAATTTGGAATTAATAAATTTCTTTTACAATTTCCTTGGCTTAGTACAACAGCAGAACCCCAATCTGTAATAATTTCAGCTTGCAGACAAGGCTTTTTTTCAGGGGGTTTTAGCAGCAATACATGCTTTTTCATCAAATGGTTGTGAACCCACTTTGACCAGTGGATAGAAATAGTTGGTTTGCTGAGACTGTCATTGTTCTCACTGATGCAAAACTGTCCTTTATCTGGCCATTTCCAAGCACCTTCTCCACAAGGATTAAAGTGGTTGTAAACCCTTACATAGAAAAATGAGAGAATGAGAGAGGGTATAAGACGTGGGACAACGGTGGGTATAAAAGTAATAGGTCTAATGCCCCATACACACCTGCAGATTATCTGAAGACTTTTGTCTGCAGACTTACCAAAACCATATAATATGAGGTCAAACCTAAACACTTTCAATTTGTATGCAATCCGGCAGGCCCTTGCACTACATAGAAAAGGTAAGTCTGCAGACAAAAGTCTGCAGATAATCTGCACGTGTGTATGGGGCATAAGTCTAAAGAAACAAGTGATAATAGGACAGAGGTTCCTAATTAGGGATGATCGAACTTTTGAAAAGTTCGGTTCGACCAGAACACCCGAATTTCCCGAAAGTTCGGTTCGGATTCCCGAACCCCATTGAAATCAATGGGACCCGAACTTTGGGAATCAAAAAACACCATTTTGAAGCCCTAAAACCTAATAAATGCCCCTAAAGAGTGCCTGGGGGGCTGGGTCATGCCCCAGGGACTATGAATCAGGCAAACAAAGTTCTTAAAAATTGTCGTTTTTTTGATAGAGAGACAATTATTGAAAAAATTATTGAAAAAAAAAAGAGATTTCTTTGGATTTAGTGTCTGGGGGGTCTAAAAAGTGTACCTGTGAAGCTTTACAAGCAATGCAGCAAACATTGTAACAAAGCAGGAGAAACACAAATGCTTCTATTCTCTTCCAAAGCCTCTGTATTACAGTGCTAGAGGTTTGGCGGGGCTATGTTACATACTGGGGGGTGTATTCACTCCTGATTGGCCTCTGGTTCCCGTAGTCACTCCAATCACGTTCCTAGCAGACTCCTGCCCCCTCATTGGCTTTTACTGACGTTTTTGGGCCAATCACAGGCTTTTAAAGCCCACTTCCTGTCCCATTGCATTTTGGGCGGTTCTGGTGACCGAATTCCGAACTTTTACCGCAAAAAGTTCAGAATTCGTCCGAATTTCGAACACCCAATGTTCGGGTCAAACCGATGGTCGACCCGAACCGTTCGATCATCCCTTGTTCCTATACGAAATGGGCAGCCAATTCTGTACTATCACAAAGTACTAACAGTAATGAAAATAAATGGGTTGAATCGTCGCTAGTTTCTTTTTGGTATTCAAGAAGATGTATAAAGTTAGAATTCAAAATGCCGTGGAAAACTCCTACGGCTGAGTATAGCATACAATCACAAATAATAATGTGCAAAATCGCATAAAATCACATTGATGATGTGCAAAAACGCATAAAGTGGCAAATAGTGGGGACTTTGCAAAGATGCATCAAATAACGGATAAACTGAATAAGTGTCTGTATAAGACTAATATGAAATGTTTCCAAATATGCGATATGTAAAGTCGCAAGGAATGGTAAAAAATTTTGTGCAAAATCACAACGATAGAAGAGGTGTGCGTCTTGACACAAAATAGTAAATGTTCAAAATGTGGCAATTCCCAAAATAAAAATATGAAAATACAGAAATAGTGTGTTTCACCACTAATGGGATAATGTGCAAGATAAGATGATGTAAGATGTAAAGTAGACACTGAATAACAATAATGCACAAATGAAAAGTGCTCAAAAAAACATCAGTGACATAACATCGGAAATAAGCATAAATCCAATAATAAGAGTGAGGTGACAAAAGCAAAATATAAAGTTCATGTGCAAAAAATGCTTCAACATATGTGACTAGGGGTGATTCTTCACAGATATTCAATGTCCATGTGCAATTATTGCTTAAAAGTGGTGTGACTTATAGTGATTCTCCAAAAATAATCAAGTGACTTTTGTGAGATTCCAAAATCGTGTCACCAAAAGTGAGCAAAATCCTAAAGTAGGTGCAATGGCTGCTCACCTCCAATTACACCAATAAAGGCGTTTTAGTGGTAATAACCACCCAGGCTGACGATAATATATTCCTCCTTCACAGATGGGGGCTTCTAATGGGGCCTCTTTAGTATCCACTGCTCCTATGCGGTATTGGTGTACCAGTATGTGATACTCCTCCGGATATTCCCAATGCTCCTCCAGTGGGTTGCCCTCCTGTTGACAGCAATAGTTGGATTGCTGAGACTGTCACTGTTCTCACTGATGCAAAACTGTCCTTTCTCTGGCCATTTCCAAGCACCTTCTCCACAAGGATTAAAGTGGTTGTAAACCCTTACATATAGTATCTCACAAAAGTGAGTACACCCCTAACATTTTTGTAAATATTTTATTATATCTTTTCATGTGACAACACTGAAGAAATGACACTTTGCTACAATGTAAAGTAGTGAGTGTACAGCTTGTATAACAGTGTAAAATTGTTGTCCCCTCAAAATAATTTAACAAACAGCCAATAATGACATGTAGAGCACATGGTGCTCAAAAAATGTTTGGGACTTTATATGAGATGTGGCCACTGCCATTTATACAATATTAAAACACATGATGTTAATTGATTCTATACTTGTTTTGTGCTTACCAGCCTAGGTATATTGAATATCATATATAACATCATGTGCCCAGTGGCCACATCTCATATAAAGTCCCAAACATTTTTTGAGCACCATGTGCTCTACATGTCATGTATACATAGGGATGGAGACCCAAGGCAGGAGTCTCACTCAACACTTTCCCATTGTCCCTTCTCTTTTCCCTTCCCTCCCCCCTCCCTTCTTCCCTTCCCTTCCCCCCCCATGTTTTCCTCCCCCTTCCCTTTATTAAAACAGCCAATAATGTCTGAGTACAAAAGTGAGTACACCCCTAAGTGAATATGTCTAAATTGGGCCAAAGTGTCAATATTTTGTGTGGCCACCATTATTTTCCAGCACTGCCCTAACTCTCTTGGGCATGGAGTTCACCAGAGCTTCACAGGTTGCCACTGGAGTCCTCCTTCACTTCTTCATTATGACTTCATGGAGCTGGTGGAGGTTAGAGACCTTGCGCTCCTCCACCTTCCATTTGCGGATGCCCCTGAGATGCTCAATAGGGTTTAGGTCTGGAGACATGCTTGGCCAGTCCATCACCTTTACCCTCAGCTTCTTTTACAAGGCAGTGGTCATCTTGGAGGTGTGTTTGGGGTCGTTCTCATGTTGGAATACTGCCCTGCCGCACAGTCTCCAAAGGAAGGGGATCATGCTCTGCTTCAGTATGTCCCATTACATGTAGGCATTCATGGTTCCCTCAATGAACTGTAGCTCCCCAGTGCCGGCAGCAGTCATGCAGCCCCAGACCATGACACTCCCACCACCATGCTTGACTGTAGGCAAAACACATTTGTCTTTGTACTCCTCACCTGGTTGCCGCCACTCATGCTGGACACCATCTGGACCAAATAAGTTTATCTTGGTCTCAGTTCCAGTAATCTTTGTCCTTAGTCTGATTGTCTTCAGCAAACGGCAGGCTTTCTTTTGCATCATCTGAAGAAGAGGCTTCCTTCTGGGGTGACAGCCATGCAGACCAATTTGATGCAGTGTGTGGCGTATGGTCTGAGCACTGACAGGCTTACCCCCGCCCCTTAAACCTCTGTAGCAATGCTGGCAGCACACATTCATCTATTTCCCAAAGACAACCTCTGGATATGACGCTAAGCACGTGCACTCAACTTCTTTGGTCGACCATGGCGAGGCCTGTTCTAAATGGAACCTGTCCCGTTTAACCGCTGTATGGTCTTGGCTGTCACAAGTTGGCCTGTAGTTTTGTTTGTATACTCTTACTTCCTTTCTGCAGTGCTTCAACCTTGCTTCTTTTCACATGTTGTGTTTGGCCTCTCTGTTCACCTTTGGGCGTCGCCTGCTCCACTGTGGGTTTATATCCTTTTCCTTTCTATTACTTCTTGGGTTATGTCCCTGTTTGCTTCCCTATATATACACATGCTCAGTGCAGTACTCCTTGCCTGAGCTAACATCTGTATACCCCTAGGATATTATATCCAATTTCTTGTGTACCGACCCCGGCTTCATTTCTCCTTCTATGTTTATTTGCTGTCTGTCTTGACCTCAGCTTGTCTCTTGGATATCCTTAAAATCTGCTGCTTACTCTGCACACGCCAGTGGTCTCCACATCTTTAGCTGGGCCTACCTGGGGGCTGCAACCTAGTTCCAGCCTGCTGCAAGTCCATCCCCACCATCAGGGGCCCTGGTGAAGAAACAGGCTGGGGCTTAGACTCAACGCCCTGCGGAATCCTGAGCTGGGGATCTATAAGGGCTCACTAGCACAGATCCACTGACATTGGCCACAGTGCTGCAGCTCAGTTTCAGGGTCTTGGCAATCTTCTTATACCCTAGGCCATCTTTATGTAGAGCAACATATCTTTTTTTCAGATCCTCAGAGAGTTCTTTGCCATAAGGTGCCATGTTGAACTTCCAGTGGCCAGTATGAGAGAGTGAGAGCGATAACACCAAATTTAATACCCCTGCTCCCCATTCACACCTGAGACCTTGTAACACTAATGAGTCACATGACACTAGGGAGAGAAGATGGCTGATTAGGCCCAATTTGCACATTTTCACTTGGGGGTGCACTCACTTTTGTGGCCACTGTTATACAAGCTGTACACTCACTACTTTACATTGTAGCAAAGTGTAATTTCTTCAGTGTTGTCACATTAAAAGATATACTAAAATATTTACAAAATTGTTAGGGGTGTACTCACTTTTGTGAGATACTGTATGTAGGCAGATGGCCTATTGTGTGTTTAGTTAGCTTGAGTGCCCAGGAAGGGGAAGAGGTTAATGTTTTACCACCGTCCCTGTGTGTGTTCACTGGCTTTTTAAGGGGTCCAGCCTCTCTCCCGTGTGATGTGAAAGGGAGGAGGTCTGTATCCCTGAGGGCTCGGGACTTAAGAGAAGACTGGACAATTGCAAGAACTTTCTGGGACCTGTGGTCCAGCTTAGGACACTAATCCATCAGGACACCCCAAGGACATGGACTTCTCTGTTCTAGTCTTTCCAAGAATGGGCTATTTCCAATATTACTTCACCTGTTCAGGTAACCAGAACGACTAGGTGTAGTTAGTGTAAGGACATTATTGCATGTTTTTGAGTAAAAGTTGTTTCAATTGCATTGAGCCTGGTATAAAGTGTTTCCAAGGGCAGCATGTTGGATCTTGGCGTATTTCTAAAGAACCTGGATCTGTAACGGGACTGTGGCATGGTACCTGGTTAGGTGACAGGTACTCCAGTAGCGAAGGCGGGGATCAATGCTCTGACTCCCTCCCTAGCTGTCTGTCTCCTCCGGTCACCGGGAGCAGATTAGCATTACGGAGGTATAAGGCCTGATCACTAGGTATGAGAAGGAAAGAGTTATTGAACATGCATAGGGCCTGCTATATGCTCGGCGGGACCCCATTCTGTTAGTGGGAGTGAGGTAACAGAGGGACACTGGACTAGGACAGTGGACATTGGCTCTGCATGCAACATACATCAATACAAGTTAAATGAGACAAAACATTATTAGGAGGAACTCCACACATTTTTGATGCACACAAGTGGCTCATATCTAAATCGAGGGATTGCCCTGTTTGATTCTGCAAATGACCTAAGTCCCCGCCTGGTCTCGCTATAACAGCCACTAATAATAATCGCATATAAAATCCGGCAAGCTGGTTGTACCCAAGATGATCGAACGATCATGCTCATACATGGTTTTAATTTCCGCAGGTTCCTTCATAACTGGCCGAGATTCAAACCGTCTATGGCTGGCATAACATATCCCACTGACTTTCAGATGCAATCGTAATGCGGAACTAATTTCTTTCCTGCAACCATAGGTTGCAGGAAAGAAAATTTGCTCAATTCCTTTAATACAGACAATGATGAAGCGTGAATACCTCCTGCTGAGCCATTGTCTGCTCCCAGCAGGGGGCCAGGGGCAGCCGTCCCCGCCGGAAAAAGACAGTGATTATTGTTAGTGGCTATTGCACCTGCTAGCTATAATAGCAGGTAAGACCCGGCATGCTGGTTGTTCGATAGATCAACTTGTGACATTCAACCTGAAGGATGGAGAAAAGGAAGTGAAGAAAGGGAAGTGGAAAAGGTACAGTTAACTGACTCGGTAAAATGTGAGGTATATGTCTGCTTCGACGGACCATTGGGGGGCACACCTTAACCACTTCAGCCCCGCCCACCGTACATTTACTGCAGCACTCTGCCGCTGCTGGGCAAAGCGACGTAGCCCTACGTCGCTCGCTCAGGAGACTCTAGGGGGCGAGCGCACTCCGCTCGTTAGCTGGGGAGCCAGCATATGTGACCAGCGGCTCCAATGGCCGCTGGCCACTCGCAAATCTCCCGCAGCAGAGAGGGAAGGACAGATGGCTGATGTAAACACAGCCGTCTGTCATTCTCCCTGAAGTGATCACAGAGGCTATGTGATCCTGCTATATAGGATCACATGTCTCTGTGATTACTTCACAAGCCACGCCCCCTGACAGTTAGAATCACGCCCCTAGGGACACATTTAACCCCTTGATCACCAGTACAGTTAACCCCTTCCCTGCCAGTGTCATTTTTACAGTAACAGTGCATATTTTTAGCACTGATTACTGTAGTAATGTCACTGGTACCCCCAAAAGTGTCTAAAAAAAAAAAAAGGACGTCAATTTCGTTTGGGTACAGCGTTGCACGACCGCGCAATTATCCGTTAAAGTCACGCAGTGCCGAATCGCAAAATAGGGCCTGGTCATTGAGCAGCCAAATCCTCCGGGGCTAAAGTGGTTAAAGCTATCAAAAAAAATAAAAATAAATAGGAAGGGTGAGTATGTGGAAATATTTTCCCTTCTCCCATTTGAAAAATTTAACTTGGGTCACGTTAGACCAGACGAAAGCCAGGAAGAGGATGAGGAGAAGAGGAGGTACCAGCTTATTCCTCAGATTTGCGATTTGGTTGCAAGCACTTGCAATTTTTGTTAGCGTGATCTGGGAAAAAGCACTGGAGAACTGTTCGGCCCTGTTTTGCTTCTTGGAAGCTATTAGTGAGGCTCATAGGGTATACAGGGGGTCCATCCTCAGAGTTTCCATTTGCTAGGATGCTGTTGGCAAGGTTCTTACTTTGAAGATCATTGCTTGTCGATGGGTTGTTCTATCTAGTGTGCCCTGTTTGAAATGTTTAGTTAGTTAGTTGAGTGTACGTTTAGGCATTGCAACATCTTGGAATGTTTTGGGATGCCTTTTGCACCGGACAAGACAGAAGGCCTGGCCATGGAACATGTTTTTCTCAGAATAACGATCGATTCAGTGGCCATGGAATGCAGATTGCCAATGGATAAATTGTTGGCTCTGTGAACAGAAATGGGACAAGCATGCGGACGATGGAAGATTAAGTTGCGGGAGCTACAATCCTTGCTGGGTAAGCTTAATTATGCTTTCACAATTATTTCCATGGGCTGGAATTTCTGCAGGCTGCTTCATCTGGCATCAAGGCCCTGGGCCGTTATGTGCGGCTTTCCATGGGGTTTAGGGCCGACCTGCGTATTTGGGATAGTTTTCTTGAATCTTTTAATGACCATTCTTTATGGCTGGAGGGTCTGGTCAGCAATGCAGATCTAGTCCTGTTCACAGATGCGGCGGGTTCAATGGGCATTGGAGTGCTAAGCCATTGACTGAGGAGGGGCAATGATCACCTGTGCGATTTTTATTTTTTGCACTATAAACAAAAAAAAAAAGCGACAATTTTGAAAAAATAACAATATTTTTCAAATTTTTTATATGAAATTCTCAAAAAAAATGTAAAAATCAAAATATTTTAACATTTTAGGCCAATTTGTTTTCTGCTACATATTTTTGGTAAAAAAATCGCAATAAGCGTATTTTGATTGGTTTGCGCAAAAGTTATTGCGTTTACTAACTATGATTAAACTAAACTAAAAGATTTATGTCATTTTTATTGTTTTTTTAGTAATGGCGGCGATCTTTTTTTTGCGGGACTGTGACATTGTGTTTACATCAGCCGTCTGTCTTTCTCCCTCTCCTGCGGGAGATCGCGAGTGGCCGGCGGCCATTGGAGCTGCCGTTCACATGCGCTGGCTCAGCAGGAAACAAGCGGGGATGGGAGCGCGGCGGCGGCGGCGCGCGCTCGCCCCCTACAGGCTCGTGGGCAAGCGACGTAGTACTACATCGCTTTGCCTGTAAGCAGCTGACTGCCGCAGTACATATACAGGAGGCAGTCGGCAAGTGGACGCGTCTTACGCAGGGTACCTCAGGGTCCATGGTCAGGATTTGTGTTTTTATTTAAGTTGGCAGGTATCACAGAATTCACCAAGTCTTTTGTGTTGCGTCAGGTGCTTAAGGGTTACCGGAGGGGAAGGCGTAGTTGTGATTCTAGGCAACCAGTTTCCTTTTCAGTACTGAGTTCAGTGCTGGACCTTTTGCCTATGGTTTGTTCATCACCTTATGAGGTGACTTTGTTTCGGGCTGCTTTTTTGGTGGCCTTTTTTTGGTGCTTTCCAGATTAGCGAGCTGGTTAGCCCATCCAGGAGAGTTCTGGGGGGAATGTTGCTGGGGGATGCTATGTGTTCTGCCTCGTTGGTAAAGCTCTGGATTAGGCGACCCAGGACTGGCCAGAAAAGCAAAGGAGTGCAGGTTGACTTGTTTAGGGGCAATAACACTCAGCTTTGTCTAGTCTTAGCAATGGAACAATTTCTGAATGTGCGGCCCAGAGAGGAGGGTACCTTGTTCATCCACTTGGATGGTTCACTTCTGTCCAAGTTTCAATTCCTTGCGATTTTCCGTATGTGGTTATCTGAGGCGGGGTTGGTTGCTGGAGATTGTTCCTCCCATTCTTTTCACATAGAGGCAGCCTCTGAGGCATCACAGTGGGGTCTTAATAAGGAATGGTTAAACAAAAAGGCAGGTGGGAGTCCTAGAGATACAAAATGTATGTGCGGCCTCACCTGCTGTAGTCTATCTGTGATGGGTGGTGTGTTTCCTCCTGTCTGTTTTTCCTGTCGTTCTTTGTATTATTTATGTTTTTTGTTGTCGGAACTTCCAGGACAGTTGGTTCATGGTCCTCTTTATGTCTTTACAGATTTTCCCAAGTGTCTCATCTGGATTACGGGGCACGCTTATGTGTTCTTGGGGGGCAAAGAGGGCAGAGGTTAGGCCCAATTGATGGCATTTGGGAGTTTCAAGAGAGGAGGGCATTGTTAGATGGATTGGGGTGCCAGGGATACTCTGGCAGAGGGTCTTACCTGAGGTTCACCGATTTGCCCGGCTGGACAGACCGCCGGATGTTTTGGTCTTTCATGCTGGTAGGAACGACTTAATTCTATGTTTTCGGAGGGAACTGATTAGGGAAGTGAAACTGGACTTTCTGCAACTTAGGTCTTCCTTCCCTGACATGGTGGCCTTTTTTTGGTGCTTTCCAGATTAGCGAGCTGGTTAGCCCATCCAGGAGAGTTCTGGGGGGAATGTTGCTGGGGGATGCTATGTGTTCTATGTGTTCTGCCTCGTTGATTTTCCCAAGTGTCTCATCTGGATTCCGGGGCACGCTTATGTGTTCTTGGGGGGACAAAGAGGGCAGAGGTTAGGCCCAATGGATGGCATTTGGGAGTTTCAAGAGAGGAGGGCATTGTTAGATGGATTGGGGTGCCAGGGATACTCTGGCAGAGGGTCTTACCTGAGGTTCACCGATTTGCCCGGCTGGACAGACCGCCGGATGTTTCGGTCTTTCATGCTGGTAGGAACAACTTAATTCTATGTTTTCTGAGGGAACTGATTAGGGATGTGAAACTGGACTTCCTGCAACTTAGGTCTTCCTTCCCTGACATGATCAAGGTATGGTCAGATATGGTGGCCTGCACTGCATGGAGAGAGGCCAGGTCTGCGGAGAAGTTGAATAATGCCTGGATAAAGGTGGATAAGGAGGTGGGCAGATTCATTGCTAGGAATGGTGGATTAGTGGCTAGACATGTGGAGCTGGAGACGAACACATGGTTGTACTTGAGAGGGGATGGAGTGCATCTCAATTCGGTGGGTATTGACCTATGGGCCTTGGGATTACAGGATGGTATCCAGAGGGCTTTCTGGGTGTGGCGGCAGGCACAAGTGTAAGGTTTCACACTTGTGCTGCTGTGGCGGTTGGGGTCCTTGACAAATGTCCAAAACATGGTGTCAAACGATAAAATGGTGGGACCCATCTCAGGTATGGAGTCCTATGGTTGGTCTGGTTCAGTCTAGACCTACCGGGTAGTGTAAGGTGGTAGGGGTCTGTGCAGGGGCGGACTGATAACCTATGGGGCCCCCGGGCAATATGAGATCATGGGGCCCCCCTGTGTCCATGTCCATGAGTACACATGTTGCAGCAGGAGTTAAACCCCCTGTTGCTTTTGGTGGGTTATCGTGACCCATTCAAGTGAATGAGGCCCACTCAGCAAACACCCTGCAACCATGTGCAATGCACATAGTTTCAGCATGCTAGTGTGTGATTCAAGGAGTTGAAGCAGGTGATGAGGAGGCAATACAATGCCTTCTCATTGCCTACTTTAACCCTTTTTTTTTTTTGCTGTACTGCACAAGGTTGCACAGCCTTTGCAATGCAGCCCCATTCACTTGAATGAGTTATGCTTGGCAGGTGCTACATCTGCCAAGCGTGACAGGACATATAATTCCTGATGCGGATGCAACATGTGTACACCCCTGGCCCTTACAGTTAAAGGGGGTGTGGTGGGGGTGAGTAAATACAGGGCTCAATTCTGAGGTTTTCCTGCCCCCAAACTGCAAATTTAAACAGGCCCTTGCTGTCCTGAACAACCTATCCCAGTTGGTGTTTAGGGGACCCCTTGAAAGAGGACAGAGAGGGACCCCTGAGATAAAGACAGAGAGTGACCCTTGGAATAATGACAGAGAGTAGCCCCTGGGATAAGAACAGAGAGGGACCCCTGGGATAAGGACAGAGAGGGGCCCCAGGGATGAGAGCAGAGAGGGTCCTGGAATGAGAACAGAGAGAGGGTCCTAATATGAGAGCAGAGAGGGGGTCCAGGGATGAGAGCAGAGAGGGGGTCCTGAGATGAGAGCAGAGAGGGGGTCCTGAGAGGAGAGCAGAGAGGGGGTCCTGAGATGAGAGCAGAGAGGGGGTCCTGAGATGAGAACAGAGAGGGGGTCCTGAGATGAGAGCAGAGAGGGGACACTGGAATGAGAGCTGAGAGAGACCCCTGCGATGAGAGCAGAGAGGGGCCTTGGGATGAGAGCTGAGAGAGACCCCTGGGATGAGAGCAGAGAGGGGGTCCTGGGATGAGAGCAGAGAGGGGCCTTGGGATGAGAGCTGAGAGAGACCCCTGGGATGAGAGCAGAGAGGGGGTCCTGGGATGAGAGCAGAGAGAGACCCCCTGGGATGAGAGCAGAGAGAGACCCCTGGGATGAGAGCAGAGAGGGGGTCCTGGGATGAGAGCAGAGAGGGGGGTGCAGGGATGAGAGCAGAGAGGGGGGTCCTGGGATGAGAGCAGAGAGGGGGTCCTGGGATGAGAGCAGAGAGGGGGCCATGGGATGAGAGCAGAGAGGGGGTCCTGGGATGAGAGCAGAGAGAGACCCCTGGGATGAGAGCAGAGAGGGGGTCCTGAGATGAGAGCAGAGAGGGGGTCCTGAGATGAGAGCAGAGAGGGGGTCCTGAGATGAGAACAGAGAGGGGGTCCTGAGATGAGAACAGAGAGGGGGTCCTGAGATGAGAACAGAGGGGGGGTCCTGAGATGAGAGCAGAGAGGGGACACTGGAATGAGAGCTGAGAGAGACCCCTGGGATGAGAGCAGAGAGGGGGCCTTGGGATGAGAGCTGAGAGAGACCCCTGGGATGAGAGCAGAGAGGGGGTCCTGGGATGAGAGCATCGAGGGGGCCCTGGGATGAGAGCTGAGAGAGACCCCTGGGATGAGAGCAGAGAGAGACCCCTGGGATGAGAGCAGAGAGGGGGTCCTGGGATGAGAGCAGAGAGGGGGTCCTGGGATGAGAGCAGAGAGGGGGTCCTGGGATGAGAGCAGAGAGGGGGTCCTGGGATGAGAGCAGAGAGGGGGCCATGGGATGAGAGCAGAGAGGGGGGTCCTGGGATGAGAGCAGAGAGGGGGCCATGGGATGAGAGCAGAGAGGGGGTCCTGGGATGAGAGCAGAGAGGGGGGTCCTGGGATGAGAGCAGAGAGGGGGTCCTGGGATGAGAGCAGAGAGGGGGGTCCTGGGATGAGAGCAGAGAGGGGTCCTGGGATGAGAGCTGAGAGAGACCCCTGGGATGAGAGCAGAGAGGGGGTCCTGGGATGAGAGCAGAGAGGGGGTCCTGGGATGAGAGCAGAGAGGGGGCCATGGGATGAGAGCAGAGAGGGGGTCCTGGGATGAGAGCAGAGAGGGGGCCATGGCATGAGAGCAGAGAGGGGGCCATGGGATGAGAGCAGAGAGGGGGCCATGGGATGAGAGCAGAGAGGGGGCCCTGGGATGAGAGCAGAGAGGGGGTCCTGGGATGAGAGCAGAGAGGGGGTCCTGGGATGAGAGCAGAGAGGGGGTCCTGGGATGAGGAAAGAGGGGGTCCTGGGATGACAGCAGAGAGGGGTCCTGGGATGAGGAGAGAGGGGGTCCTGGGATGAGGAGAGAGGGGGTCCTGGGATGAGGAGAGAGGGGTCCTGGGATGAGGAGAGAGGGGGTCCTGGGATGAGGAGAGGGGGGGTCCTGGGATGAGGAGAGAGGTGTCCTGGGATGAGGAGAGAGGGGGTCATGGGATGAGAGCAGAGAGGGGGCCATGGGATGAGAGCAGAGAGGGGGCCATGGAATGAGAGCAGAGAGGGGGTCCTGGGATGTGAGCAGAGAGGGGGCCATGGGATGAGAGCAGAGAGGGGGCCATGGAATGAGAGCAGAGAGGGGTCCTGGGATGAGGATAGAGGGGGTCCTGGGATGAGGAGAGAGGGGGTCCTGGGATGAGAGGAGAGAGGGGGCCCTGGGATGAGGAGAGAGGGGGCCCTGGGATGAGGAGAGAGGGGGTCCTGGGATGAGGAGAGAGGGGGTCCTGGGATGAGGAGAGAGGGGTCCTGGGATGAGGAGAGAGGGGTCCTGGGATGAGGAGATAGGGGGTCCTGGGATGAGGAGAGAGGGGTCCTGGGATGAGGAGAGAGGGGGTCCTGGGATGAGGAGAGGGGGGGTCCTGGGATGAGGAGAGGGGGGGTCCTGGGATGAGGAGAGAGGGGTCCTGGGATGAGGAGAGAGGGGGTCATGGGATGAGAGCAGAGAGGGGGCCATGGGATGAGAGCAGAGAGGGGGCCATGGAATGAGAGCAGAGAGGGGTCCTGGGATGAGGATAGAGGGGGTCCTGGGATGAGGAGAGAGGGGGTCCTGGGATGAGGAGAGAGGGGGTCCTGGGATGAGGAGAGAGGGGTCCTGGGATGAGGAGAGAGGGGGTCCTGGGATGAGGAGAGGGGGGGTCCTGGGATGAGGAGAGAGGGGTCCTGGGATGAGGAGATAAGGGGTCCTGGGATGAGGAGAGAGGGGTCCTGGGATGAGGAGAGAGGGGGTCCTGGGATGAGGAGAGGGGGGGTCCTGGGATGAGGAGAGAGGGGTCCTGGGATGAGGAGAGAGGGGGTCCTGGGATGAGGAGAGAGGGGTCCTGGGATGAGGAGAGAGGGGGTCCTGGGATGAGGAGATAGGGGGTCCTGGGATGAGGAGAGAGGGGTCCTGGGATGAGGAGAGAGGGGGTCCTGGGATGAGGAGAGAGGGGTCCTGGGATGAGGAGAGAGGGGGTCCTGGGATGAGGAGAGAGGGGTCCTGGGATGAGGAGAGAGGGGGTCCTGGGATGAGGAGAGAGGGGGTCCTGGGATGAGGAGAGAGGGGGTCCTGGGATGAGGAGAGAGGGGTCCTGGGATGAGGAGAGAGGGGTCCTGGGATGAGGAGAGAGGGGGTCCTGGGATGAGGAGAGAGGGGTCCTGGGATGAGGAGAGAGGGGGTCCTGGGATGAGGAGAGAGGGGGTCCTGGGATGAGGAGAGAGGGGTCCTGGGATGAGGAGAGAGGGGGTCCTGGGATGAGGAGAGAGGGGGTCCTGGGATGAGGAGAGAGGGGTCCTGGGATGAGGAGAGAGGGGGTCCTGGGATGAGGAGAGAGGGGGTCCTGGGATGAGGAGAGAGGGGTCCTGGGATGAGGAGAGAGGGGTCCTGGGATGAGGAGAGGGGGGGTCCTGGGATGAGGAGAGAGGGGTCCTGGGATGAGGAGATAGGGGGTCCTGGGATGAGGAGAGAGGGGTCCTGGGATGAGGAGAGAGGGGGTCCTGGGATGAGGAGAGAGGGGTCCTGGGATGAGGAGAGAGGGGTCCTGGGATGAGGAGAGAGGGGGTCCTGGGATGAGGAGAGAGGGGTCCTGGGATGAGGAGAGAGGGGTCCTGGGATGAGGAGAGAGGGGGTCCTGGGATGAGGAGAGAGGGGTCCTGGGATGAGGAGAGAGGGGGTCCTGGGATGAGGAGAGAGGGGTCCTGGGATGAGGAGAGAGGGGGTCCTGGGATGAGGAGAGAGGGGGTCCTGGGATGAGGAGAGAGGGGTCCTGGGATGAGGAGAGAGGGGGTCCTGGGATGAGGAGAGAGGGGGTCCTGGGATGAGGAGAGAGGGGTCCTGGGATGAGGAGAGAGGGGGTCCTGGGATGAGGAGAGAGGGGGTCCTGGGATGAGGAGAGAGGGGGTCCTGGGATGAGGAGAGAGGGGGTCCTGGGATGAGGAGAGAGGGGGGGTCCTGGGATGAGGAGATGGGGGTCCTGGGATGAGGAGAGAGGGGGTCCTGGGATGAGGAGAGAGGGGGTCCTGGGATGAGGAGAGGGGGGGTCCTGGGATGAGGAGAGGGGGGGTCCTGGGATGAGGAGAGAGGGGTCCTGGGATGAGGAGAGAGGGGTCCTGGGATGAGGAGAGAGGGGGTCCTGGGATGAGGAGAGAGGGGTCCTGGGATGAGGAGAGAGGGGTCCTGGTATGAGGAGAGAGGGGGTCCTGGGATGAGGAGAGAGGGGTCCTGGGATGAGGAGAGAGGGGGTCCTGGGATGAGGAGAGAGGGGGTCCTGGGATGAGGAGAGAGGGGGTCCTGGGATGAGGAGAGAGGGGGTCCTGGGATGAGGAGAGAGGGGTCCTGGGATGAGGAGAGAGGGGGTCCTGGGATGAGGAGAGAGGGGGTCCTGGGATGAGGAGAGAGGGGTCCTGGGATGAGGAGAGAGGGGGTCCTGGGATGAGGAGAGAGGGGTCCTGGGATGAGGAGAGAGGGGGTCCTGGGATGAGGAGAGAGGGGGTCCTGGGATGAGGAGAGAGGGGTCCTGGGATGAGGAGAGAGGGGTCCTGGGATGAGGAGAGAGGGGGTCCTGGGATGAGGAGAGAGGGGTCCTGGGATGAGGAGAGAGGGGTCCTGGGATGAGGAGAGAGGGGTCCTGGGATGAGGAGAGGGGGGGTCCTGGGATGAGGAGAGAGGGGTCCTGGGATGAGGAGATAGGGGGTCCTGGGATGAGGAGAGAGGGGTCCTGGGATGAGGAAAGAGGGGGTCCTGGGATGAGGAGAGGGGGGGTCCTGGGATGAGGAGAGAGGGGTCCTGGGATGAGGAGAGAGGGGGTCCTGGGATGAGGAGAGAGGGGTCCTGGGATGAGGAGAGAGGGGGTCCTGGGATGAGGAGATAGGGGGTCCTGGGATGAGGAGAGAGGGGTCCTGGGATGAGGAGAGAGGGGGTCCTGGGATGAGGAGAGAGGGGTCCTGGGATGAGGAGAGAGGGGGTCCTGGGATGAGGAGAGAGGGGTCCTGGGATGAGGAGAGAGGGGGTCCTGGGATGAGGAGAGAGGGGTCCTGGGATGAGGAGAGAGGGGGTCCTGGGATGAGGAGAGAGGGGTCCTGGGATGAGGAGAGAGGGGGTCCTGGGATGAGGAGAGAGGGGGTCCTGGGATGAGGAGAGAGGGGTCCTGGGATGAGGAGAGAGGGGGTCCTGGGATGAGGAGAGAGGGGTCCTGGGATGAGGAGAGAGGGGTCCTGGGATGAGGAGAGAGGGGGTCCTGGGATGAGGAGAGAGGGGTCCTGGGATGAGGAGAGAGGGGGTCCTGGGATGAGGAGAGAGGGGTCCTGGGATGAGGAGAGAGGGGGTCCTGGGATGAGGAGATGGGGGTCCTGGGATGAGGAGAGAGGGGGTCCTGGGATGAGGAGAGAGGGGGTCCTGGGATGAGGAGAGAGGGGTCCTGGGATGAGGAGAGAGGGGTCCTGGGATGAGGAGAGAGGGGTCCTGGGATGAGGAGAGGGGGGGTCCTGGGATGAGGAGAGAGGGGTCCTGGGATGAGGAGATAGGGGTCCTGGGATGAGGAGAGAGGGGGTCCTGGGATGAGGAGAGAGGGGTCCTGGGATGAGGAGAGAGGGGGTCCTGGGATGAGGAGATAGGGGGTCCTGGGATGAGGAGAGAGGGGGTCCTGGGATGAGGAGAGAGGGGTCCTGGGATGAGGAGAGAGGGGGTCCTGGGATGAGGAGATAGGGGGTCCTGGGATGAGGAGAGAGGGGGTCCTGGGATGAGGAGAGAGGGGTCCTGGGATGAGGAGAGAGGGGGTCCTGGGATGAGGAGAGAGGGGGTCCTGGGATGAGGAGAGAGGGGGTCCTGGGATGAGGAGAGGGGGGGTCCTGGGATGAGGAGATGGGGGTCCTGGGATGAGGAGAGAGGGGGTCCTGGGATGAGGAGAGAGGGGGTCCTGGGATGAGGAGAGAGGGGTCCTGGGATGAGGAGAGAGGGGGTCCTGGGATGAGGAGAGAGGGGTCCTGGGATGAGGAGAGAGGGGTCCTGGGATGAGGAGAGAGGGGTCCTGGGATGAGGAGAGAGGGGTCCTGGGATGAGGAAAGAGGGGGTCCTGGGATGAGGAGAGGGGGGGTCCTGGGATGAGGAGAGAGGGGTCCTGGGATGAGGAGAGAGGGGGTCCTGGGATGAGGAGAGAGGGGTCCTGGGATGAGGAGAGAGGGGGTCCTGGGATGAGGAGAGAGGGGTCCTGGGATGAGGAGAGAGGGGTCCTGGGATGAGGAGAGAGGGGGTCCTGGGATGAGGAGAGAGGGGGTCCTGGGATGAGGAGAGAGGGGGTCCTGGGATGAGGAGATGGGGGTCCTGGGATGAGGAGATGGGGGTCCTGGGATGAGGAGAGAGGGGGTCCTGGGATGAGGAGAGGGGGGGTCCTGGGATGAGGAGAGAGGGGTCCTGGGATGAGGAGAGAGGGGTCCTGGGATGAGGAGAGAGGGGGTCCTGGGATGAGGAGAGAGGGGTCCTGGGATGAGGAGAGAGGGGGTCCTGGGATGAGGAGAGAGGGGGTCCTGGGATGAGGAGAGAGGGGTCCTGGGATGAGGAGAGAGGGGTCCTGGGATGAGGATAGAGGGGGTCCTGGGATGAGGAGAGAGGGGGTCCTGGGATGAGGAGATGGGGGTCCTGGGATGAGGAGAGAGGGGTCCTGGGATGAGGAGAGAGGGGGTCCTGGGATGAGGAGAGAGGGGTCCTGGGATGAGGAGAGAGGGGTCCTGGGATGAGGAGAGAGGGGGTCCTGGGATGAGGAGATGGGGGTCCTGGGATGAGGAGAGAGGGGTCCTGGGATGAGGAGAGAGGGGGTCCTGGGATGAGGAGATGGGGGTCCTGGGATGAGGAGAGAGGGGTCCTGGGATGAGGAGAGAGGGGGTCCTGGGATGAGGAGATGGGGGTCCTGGGATGAGGAGAGAGGGGTCCTGGGATGAGGAGAGAGGGGGTCCTGGGATGAGGAGATGGGGGTCCTGGGATGAGGAGAGAGGGGGTCCTGGGATGAGTGGCAATCTGCACCTCTTTGATTTGGGGAGAAGGGGCGGTAAGAGAACATGTGCTGGGGGGTGCATTTAGAGGGGAGAGGTCAGAGTTGAAATCCCCTCACACCACCTCCTCACCTTCTAGCACAAGTCATCCCCCCTCCAAAAGCATCCCCCTAGCATATGCCCCCGTCCCCATCACTTCTCCATATGTGCATCCTTGTTATCTGTCCCCCTTCCGTATCCATAAACTATGTACAGTACATACCTCAGATAATCAGTGCAGCTCTTGAAGTTAATGTCCCTCCTCCCCGGCTACTCCTCCCCCTGTCTGTGTACTTCAGAGCCGTGGAGGAGGATCCTTGGTGAGCTCTGTGTACTGTGCAGGCATCAGTTGGGGGACAGATGTAAGTGTCAGCTGCTGCAGAGGGACGATCGCTGCGTGAGGGAGCCCAGGCACCCTGAAAGAGATGCAGGGAAGGTGTCCTGAGTGCCCACGCTAGTGTGTCTCTGTCAGGCCAGTTACCGGAGCTCAGTGCTGGAACTTGTTCTGGCACTGGGCTCCGGGATCATCACAGATGCTTTGGAAGGTAGGTGCCAGGAGCCTTTCATGGGGCCCCCTACTAGCCCCGGGCCCTCGGGCAGTGCCCGAGTGCCCTAATGGTCAGTCCGCCCCTGGGTCTGTGGTCAGTTGGGATAGTCCTCGAGGCGGTGTTTTGGGGGCTGGGGACAGAACCTAACTTAATGGTACCACAGACTCCAAAGTTGTGCTAGATGGTATCGTCAAGGATCTGCAACCATTCTTTGATCTGGATTGGTTTGACTGTTTTTATGTTTTATGTTATTTATAGTTTTGTTTAATAAAAGGCCGAACCAGCCATTTAATCCCAATGCTGAGCTAGTGTTGCCATTTAGGTAAAGGGGGTGGTGTTGGGTACTGAACCAGGTAATATGGTTAAACAGGTGGGATCTGAACAACCCTAGTCAAGACATGCCTGGAGCTTGAAGGAAATGATAAGCATAGGGCATACATGACAGGGTGGAAGGACAACCAGGCAGTAGGGGGTTAAATTAGTTGTTGGGATATGAGAGGTCAGGACTCTTACCTTATTGGCAGAGCAGACAAGGTCATGGGGAGGAGCAGGAGAGAGAGTAGTTGGAGGGGAGGAGTGAAGGGGCTTCACTTGCAGACTGGAGATCATAGGAGAAACGCCCCTCCCGTCTGCGCTGGTGATGCCGTTTTCTGTTGTTCTGGTAAGGAGGTTTGACGTTGCTGGTTAGGGTCTTTGACGAGGGTCCAAAACATGGTGTCAAACGATAAAATGGTGGGACCCATCTCAGGTATGGGGTCCTATGGTTGGTCTGGTTCAGTCTAGACCTACTGGGTAGTGTAAGGGGTCTGTGGTCAGTTAGGATAGTCCTCGAGGCTGGGGACAGAACCTAACTTAATGGTACCACAGACTCCAAAGTTGTGGGAGATGGTATCGTCAAGGATCTGCAACCATTCTTTGATCTGGATTGGTTTGACTGTTTTTATGTTATTTATGGTTTTGTTTAATAAAAGGCCGAACCGGCCATTTAATCCCAATGCCAAGTTAGTGCTGTCGTTTAAAGGTAAAGGGGGTGGTGTTGGGTACTGAACCAGGTAATATGGTTAAACAAGTGGGATCTGAACTACCGTAGTCATGCAGAAGCCCATATTTGTTATCCACAAAATTTCAATAATAAATAAAAATGTCTGGTGCACATTTTAGAATTATTGTGGATGTGAATTGTCACAACAAATCAATTTATTAGGAGGGAGCAAGAACCTTTAATCATACCCGGGATAAAAGCATGTACTGTATATCTTCAGGGGGACTATGCATATACTAATCTGCGCTCATTATTATTAGGAATTTGAATTCTGACAACAAAGTGTTAAGTTGGCAAACATTTCTTGTATTTTTGTATAATCCATTTAATAAATGGATTTAGGCACATGTAATATGTACTGTATTTATTGCTGAGACAAATTCTTCAAGGTGCTAAGCTCAAGATAATTGAGAAGTGAAGGCAAAGTGGCTGAATTATGATCATAGTTAGATCAAAGAGTCATAGGGCTATCGTCAATGGGAATGAGTCAGGAGGTAGCTGACATTCTGTAACCCAGGCTGGAAAAAAACACAGGGAAAATGTGTTTAACTGCTGAGGACAAGATTTCTGGTTCCTATCTGGAGAGCCACTTTTATGAAAAGTCTACATTAACTGTTATACAGGTAAACCAAATGATGTCTTTAGGCAGGTTTTCACTGCTGCACTTTGGTTTGGCTGCAGCGCAGTTGTACTCATGTTTTTCATGCGATTAATCCACAGTTTTCCATAGTCTTTCTATAAGGTCACGCATTTGTGGCACATTCTCTGAAAGTGCACCAAAGATGCACGTAAAAAAATACATCATTGATTGCTGTATTTTATTACAGATATAATACAATATTTGTTCATTGGATACATCCCTGAAGAAAAAAGAAACTAAAATGCATCAGCATTTCCTTCGCATAATTCATATACATCAACTATATTTTGTCAAAAAATCTTTGCATTTATGTACAAATGATGCCAATATGTAATTTCTATACGCCAGCAGGCCGCAGATTTTCTCTTTTTTACCTTTAATAGTTTTATGTATGTTGAATAAATAAATGTTAATGTTTTAAAACATATTTCATATGTGGTTGCATATGGGAGATATTTTCTTTGGTTTGAAGATGTATGTAGGTGGATGAAACTTTCTCCATGTTCCCCTCCTCATTGAGCACCAAGTGTGGGTCACATCAGTGTCGGCCTGTCTATAGGGGGCGCAGGGGCGCCGCCCCCCCCCCCCCCCAAAAAAAAGAAAAAAAAAGATTAAAAAAAAAAAACTTTAATTTTTTGCCCACTAGGGGCGCCGGACCTAGTGGTGGCTATGGGGGTTGAGGTTTTCCACCCCACGTGCGGCGAGCAGAGGCGCCGATTGGCGGTCTTCTGGGGGTCATCGGGGCGCCGAGCAATGCGCCCCGACACTCTACACTTTTGTGATGTCCTGGCTGTGTTTGGTCCAGACTCCAGCCTGGACCAATCACACAGGAGGACATCCCGGGTGACGTCACCTTCCCGCCCGCACCTTCCAGTCACAGCAGAGAGGAGAGCCGCGCGTGAGGATCGGAAGAAGAGTTCGTCTCCATCCAGTGAGTCTTCGCAGAGTCCGCTCCTCCGCATATAGTGTGTGAGTTCCCACCGCCACGGGCCGACTCAGCTCAGCAGCAGCAGCGCAGCACGCAGGTCAGGTCACTGTCCGGTGTCCGTGGACCGTGAGTGAGGTAACTTCATCAACTTAGTGATGCCTCAGGGCCCGGGGGGGTGGCTCACACATGTCACTGTCTGCTTTGAAGGGGGCACGCATGCACGCTGGTCTCTCTCCATTGATGCCTGCAGCCTTGTTATATAACGGGACTGGACTGGAGGCAGCAGGGAGGAGGAGGGGGATCTGGGATCAGAGGTGAGCAGAGGACACAGGGCTCATTCTTTCAAGTGGTACGATGTGGGTCAGCTTTCTCACTGAGAGAAGACAGGCAGGAGGAGCGCAGCAACTGTCAGAGTTCGACACCTGCCTGAAACCCTCCACATCCTGACCACTGCACCCCTGGCCTATCTATCTTCACCCCCCCCCCCCATGCTCACCTTCCTAACTGGGACTGAACAAGCCCCACTACCCACCACTGCCTAATTACCTGATGCTGGAGAGGTTCTCCACTGTCCTGTCTCTCAGCCCACCTCCTGTGATGCTGCCCATCTTCTGTGATGCTGCCCCCCACCTGTCCCTCTGCCCACCTCCTGTACCATGACCTGTGACATGCCTATACCATCACCTGTACCATGTCCTGTGCCATGCCTATACCATCTCCTGTACCATGACCTGTGACATGCCTGTACCATGACCTGTGCCATGCCTATACCATCTCCTGTACCATGACCTGTGACATGCCTGTACCATGACCTGTACCATGACCTGTGCCATGCCTATACCATCTCCTGTACCATGACCTGTGACATGCCTGTACCATGACCTGTGCCATGCCTGTACCATCACCTGTGCCATGACCTGTGCCATGCCCTTACCATGACCTATGCTATGCCTATACCATCTCCTGTACCATGACCTGTGAGTCTGTGACATGCCTGTACCATGACCTGAGCCATGCCTATACCATGATCTGTGCCATGTCTATACCATCATCTGTGCCATGCCTATACCATTACCTGTGCCATGCCTATACCATCACCTGTTCAATGCCTATACCATCATCTGTGCCATACCTGTGCCATGCCTGTACCATCACCTGTGCCATGGCCTGTACCATGCCCTTACCATGACCTGTGCCATGCCTATACCATCTCCTGTACCATGACCTGTGACATGTCTGTACCATGACCTGTGACATGCCTGTACCATGACCTGTGCCATGCCTATACCATCTCCTGTACCATGACCTGTGACATGCCTGTACCATGACCTGTGCCATGCCTGTACCATCACTTGTGCAATGACCTGTGCCATGCCCTTACCATCTCCTGTATCATGACCTGTGACATGCCTGTACCATGACCTGTGACATGCCTATACCATGACCTGTGCCATGCCTATACCATCATCTGTGCCATGCCTATACCATTACCTGTGCCATGCCTATACCATCACCTGTGCCATGCCTATACCATCATCTGTGCCATGCCTGTGCCATGCCTGTACCATCACCTGTGCCATGCCCTTACCATGACCTGTGCCATGCCTATACCATCTCCTGTACCATGACCTGTGACATGCCTGTACCATGACCTGTGACATGCCTGTACCATGACCTGTGCCATGCCTATACTATCACCTGTTCAATGCCTATACCATCATCTGTGCCATGCCTGTACCATCACCTGTGCCATGCCCTTACCATGACCTGTGCCATGCCTATACCATTTCCTGTACCATGACCTGTGACATGCCTATACCATCACCTGTGCCATGCCTGTACCATGACCTCAAAGTCACGCAATTTTTTACTGCATTTTTTGCTGCGAAGCAATACCTATTACATTTTTCTTTTTGCGCCCCCCCCCCCCCAAAAAAAAAAATTTGAGCACCAGTCGCCACTGAGTCACATAGGAGGTCTACCCTGGGGTGGGTTCTTCTAGGCTATGCTAGGCACCTACAGCAGGGTCACTCTCATGCACATGGGGTACCTTTGCTTGTGCTCAGCAATGCCCTGGGACAGGGTGGTATTAATTTTCAGGTTTAAATCAACCTTAAGGCAGACCTCTGATACAAAGCTGGCCATACACCTTATACACTTGAACTGACAACTGAACTCTAGTTGACTCTCTTTATGTTAATGTACACCACTACATAGTTACATAGTTACATAGTTACATAGTTAGTAAGGTTGAAAAAAGACATCAGTCCATCCAGTTCAACCTATGCATCCAGTTCAACCTATGAATGCGTGTGTGTGTTTGCTTTTAATCGTACATTGTATACCCCTGTATGTTGTGGTCTTTAAGGTGTCCATCTACTAGTTTCTTGAAACTATCGATGCTCCCCGCTGATACGACTGCCTGTGGAAGAGAATTCCACATCCTTACTGCTCTTACAGTGAAGAACCCCTTACGCACTTTAAGGTTAAACCGCCTTTCCTCTAGTTTTAGTGAGTGGCCATGTGTCTTATTGTACCTCCTTTCTCTGAATAGTTTGTTCCTTATGCTCGGGTCACCAGTACAGTATTTGTAGATTGATATCATATCCCCCCTCAATCGTCTTTTCTCCAGAGAGAAAAGGTTCAGTGCTTGTAGTCTTTCCTCATAGCTGATGTCCTCCATTCCCCTAATTATTTTTGTTGCCCTTCTCTGGACTTTCTCCAGTTCCAGCACATCCTTCCTGAGGACCGGTGCCCAGAACTGGACAGCATACTCCAGATGTGGCCGGACCAGAGTCTTGTAGAGTGGGAGAATAATCTCTTTATTGAGACTACTACTACTACCACTACTGTCACTGTTGCATTTAGGAGGGAAACACAGAGCCGATGCCCTCTCCACCTGTCCATAATGGCGCAGGACAAAGTGGGTCGGACCCAAGAATCCCGCTATGAAAATCCCAGGAAACATAATTATCTCTAACCCTCCTGGCTGGGGCAGCACTAAACGAAACTGCAATAGGCAACCTGGCTACATGCAGCATGCAGGACTTTTGTTGCACTTTCAGAAAATGCCCCAAAAATGTGCAACCTAATAGAAAGTCTATAGGAAACCGTGGGTTAACAGCACAAAAACCATGGTTACACCTGTGCTGCAGCCAAACTGCAGTGCAGCAGTGTGAAACTGGCATTACAGTATAAGAAAAAATAAAGAATCTCTAGCTGATAAAGATCGAATTCCTTGCAAAACCCGCATTAAAAGTTAGATACAGGATGTCAGTATTTAAAACTTATTTCTGGTGCAACACTGCAATCATGCACATTTTTCAAAGTTTTGTCTTTTTGAAAGTGCTGCTAGTACAGGGAAACTTAATGATCCCACCAGAAGTCTATGGAGCTCTTAATAATGCTACCTCTGCTGTGCTGAAATCCAAAGCAGTGTTGTCAGCCCTGCCTGAATTCTTCTATGAAGGAAAGGAAGAAAAAAGGAAGAGTTTATTTTCATAGAAAAAAAACTTCAACTGCCTGGCAATCTGTTGCGTGGGCATTGTTTGCATCAGTTATTCCATCTGAATCCAGTGCTAAAGTGTGCAGTTGTGACAAGTTTTATTGAGATGAATGAGTAGACAGTAAACGTTTTGACATGAGCACATTGCACTATTTGATGAGCAACCTTCGCAACTCACTGATTGGGTTCACTTGCTGCCTGCAATCACTCTTTAATGTTATTATTACTGCGTGTAGAAAAAAAAAGGTTATGACATTTGTTTCCTATTGACATCATTTCATGTATTTTTTTTTTTAACTCTCAATTTTAAGTGATTTTAAAGGAAAAAACATTTTGTAAAAGACTTAACTCTTTAGCAGTGATGTTTGCCATTCTGATACTGTTCCCTGACATCAACCAAGATCAGCACACAGTATAAAGTATAAATCCTCATTTGCACCACACAAATATTTTGAAATCACGGAAGCATTACACATTTAGACACACTTGATTTCTTGATAGGGGAGGATGGGGAGAGATTCTGCTTGATCACTATGAAAAACTATATGCCAAGACACTGTCCCTCAATATTAAAATATTAGAGAGAGAAACCCACCATTCTTTCTCCCTCAGGAGAAATAGGTGTAGAAGAATAGAGGGATTTGAGGTGCCAGGCATAAATTAACAAGTATACAATATTAAAATAAATTGTGTTAGTATACCAGATATTTAAAATAAATAACATCTTTAACAATACATTTCTCCAAATGATGTGTCTCACTAAGTACAGTCAATTACAACAGATGTAGATAATTTCTGATCTACGCATTTCGCCCAGACGTAGGGGCTTCCTCAGGATCCAAAAAAACAGTTGAATTAACACCACTTCAATCTTTAGCAAGAGCCATCAGAGCCTGGAGGATAGGATTACCACCAGGTGTGGTTGTCCAAAATAAGGTCCACCAAGAGGCAAAATAAAATCAGGGCAAATAGCAGCAGCATATGATCACAGACCCGTTCCTAGAGAGGAAGATATAGAAAAAAATGAGAGATCAAAAAACAAGAAAGCTTCCAAAAGACTCTTCCATAAACCAATTGATTGGAGGCTGATCGTGGACGGTGTGAGAGGATAGCTGCACTGGCTTGGCAGCTGGACGATCTATTGCGGCAATTCAACCTGAATTTATCCTCCTTGTGGGGACGATCTGGCTTCACTGCTGCCTATAGAGAGAGGTAGATTTGGGATTTTTGGACCCAATTTAATCCAATCAATTTGTTTATGGAAGAGCCATTTGGAAGCTTGCTCATTTTTTGATCTCTCATTTTTTTCTATATCTTCCTCTCTAGGAACTGGTCTGTGATCATATGCTGCTACTATTTGCCCTGATTTTATATTTGCCTCTTGGTGGACCTTACTTTGGACAACCACACCTGGTGGTAATCCTATCCTCCAGGCTCTGATGGCTCTTGCTAAAGAAGTGCTGTTATTTCAACTGTTTTTCGGATCCTGAGGAAGCCACTACGTCTAGGCGAAGCGCATAGATTCGGAATTATCTACATCTGTTGTAATTGACTACTTAGTGAGACACATCATTTGGAGAAATGTATTGTTAAAGGTGTTATTTATTTTTAATATCTGGTATACTAATAAAATGTATTTCTTTTACTAGTGTACAATTGATTTCTTGTACCAATGAAACTAATGAAATCGACTCCGATGCACTGGTCGGCGGCTCCGATAAGAAAGTTTATGTTGTACCTGCGCTATGGATTTTTGAATTCTGGGTTTTTTTGTGGTTAAAGCCGCCACCAACCAACCTCCGATTGCCGCCTGACACCCGCGATCGTTCCCTGCTGAGCAAGAAAAATGGTCAGCTGTTGTAAACACAGCTGACTGTTCTTCTCCCTGGAATGAGCACAGAGCTCCTGTGATCCTTCTATATGGGATCACAGGTCTCTATGATCATTTCACAAGCCCCCCCCACAGTTTGAGTCACTCCCCTAGGCTCACATTTAAACCCTTGATCACCCACAGTGTTAACCCCTTCCCTGCCCTTGTTATTATTACAGTAACAGTGCATATTTTTAGCACTGATTACTGTAGTAATGTCACTGGTCCCCCAAAAAGTGTCAAAAATGTCAGTTAGGGGTCCGATCTGTCCCACTAAAAATCGCAGATTGCCATTACTAGTAAAAAAAACCGATAAGAATGACATAAATCTTTCCCGTAGATAGTAAGCGCAATAACTTTTGCGCAACTTATTGCGATTTTTTTATCAGAAATATGCAGCAGAAAACAAATTGGCCTAAAATGTTAAAAAATGTTGATTTTTAAATTTTTTTTGAGAATGTTATATAGCAGAATGTGAAAAATATTGTTTTTTTTTTTTTCAGAATTGTCGCTTTTTTTGTTTATAGTGCAAAAACAAAAAAATCGCACAGGTGATCAAATACCACCAAAAGAAAGCTCTATTTGTGGGAAAAAAAGGACATCAATTTTATTTGGGTACAGCGTCGCACGACCACGCAATTGTCCGTTAAACTAACGCAGTGCCGAATCGTAAATATGGCCTGGTCATTAAAGGTGAAAATCTTCCGGCGGTTAAAGCCCTGCTTCTGTATATAGTTTGTAAACAATTGGTACAAATGGTCATATTTATTGGCTTCCTTCTTAGTAGTATCCAGGGTTGCCAACTGTCAATAAATGTATTGATAGTTCGTAAAAATCAGTGACCTTTACAACTGTTCATAAATATCAGGGGCTGATAATTTGTCATGCTGTGTTGGCTTTTGTAAGTGTAAACCAGCTAAATGACTTGTTATGTGTATTGTCAGTGTTTCCATTTAAAGCGGTTGTAAACTCTATAAAAAAAAAAAATTTAAAAAAAAAACCTGCAAGACAAAGGCATAATGAGCTAGTATGCATCGCATACTAGCCCATTATGTGTAACTTACCTTAAAACGAAGCCCCAACACGGACCCCCGGACATCGCTGCGGGCGCTGCCATGGTCCCTCATCGTCTCTTCCGGGTTCGGCGGCTCCGGCGCGCTGATTGGCCGGAAGAGACGGCTCCGGCGCGATGATTGGCCGGAGCCGCGATGACGTCACTCCCGCGCATGCGGGAGGGATTTTTCCGGCAAGCTCCCGGCAACTTAATTGAAGGTCCCCCGGACCTTCAGAGCGCATGCGCCGCTCGCGCGAGCGGCTGCATGCACTGTAAATATCTCCTAAACCGTGCCGGTTTAGGAGATATTATTTGTACCTACAGGTAAGCCTTATTATAGGCTTACCTGTAGGTAAAAGTGTCAAAAAGCGGGATACTACCGCTTTAATGCTGTTTTAGTGCCAGTTCACATTTCTGCCATGCGGGAACGCTGCGAATATACAGCGTGTTCCCGCATTGCATCCGCACCCCTGGCAGTTCACACTGCCATATGCGATACGCTGGGGGTGTCAATTGAAAGTTAACGACACTCCCAGATCAGATCGCATTTCGATCTGAAAGTTCGCACAGAATCAGATCACACTAGTGTGAACCACCATGCGATCTGATTTTGCTGAGGACCAAAAAAAGGGTCCGGTGCAAGTTGGGTGCGATTGCGGTGCAAATTCAGCCATACAGACTGTATGGCTGAATTTGCACAGCACAGAGATCGCATGTCATTTTAGGAGCAGTGCACTCCGAATTACATGCAATCTCTGTGATTGCAGAAATGTGAACCGGCACTAAATATCGACTGTCTTAGTTTTTAATAGGAGTTCAGTAACTTTTCAGGTTGTCAGCCAAAAATGTTCTCTGTCAGTAAATTTCCCATGTTTTGTAAGTAAAAAAATGCCTGGTGGAGGTTGACCACCCTTGTAGTAGTATCTAATGATAGGTAAGCTGCAATATATTATATTTTTGGGTTTGAGTCTAATACCCATCTGCCAGAATCTGTGGTTTTACACCCCTGCCACACTTCCACAAGAGTCCTATTTCATATGCTGCAGTATCTGTAATGTTGAAAAGGTCCAACAGGAAGCATACTCTTTGTAGTAAATGTGTCAAATAGACAGATATCAGGACTGAGGGGACAGATGAAAATTTCAAAGTCTATAGAAAGATAATGAGCTTGTAAATGATGGAAGCCACCTCTACAAAAAGTTAAAATATCTAAAATTAGTTGACTGGAACTAAAAGGAAATCTGTCATTAGAGAAATATGGACGGTGTCAATTTTGGCCCTCCCTTCTAAAACTGTTTTAAGCATTCAGGCTGTCAACCCAGTCCTCTTGCTTCACCAATCTGAGCACCACCCTGGAACAAACGTACAGACAGACTTGTATAAGGTACTCGAAACCCTTACTTGAGTAAAAGTACAAGTGCTCGATCAAAAAGTGACTTGAGTAGAAGTGGAAGTGCTCGATCAAAAAGTGACTTGAGTAGAAGTACTAAAGTATTCAACATTTTTTGTACTTAAGTATTGCAAGTAGTTTTTTTTTTTAAATTTTGCTACTCAGGTACTGAAAGTAAAAGTACCAGTAGTTTTGAAAAAAAAATGCAACTCAAGTACTGAAAGTAAAAATACCAGTACTGTGTTATGTAGTTATTAAAGAAAGAAGTCAAACGTTTGAACATCATATTGTTTTTTATTATTTCAAATGCAGCTTTTATTTATACATACAGTAGCTTTTATTTTCGTATGCGCTGATAATACACGTTTTGAGCTTCATGAAACCTGCCATCTACTGTTCTGGCAGTGGTAATTTTTATAATTGTAACGAGTAACTATGCAGCACCAAAATAAATATCAGAGTAGAAGTATTGAAATCATTGAAAAAATGTAGTGAAGTAAAAGTGGAAGTAGGAGAAAAAAATTATACTCTAGGAAAGTACAGATACCGCCTTTCGGTACTTAACCCCTTCCGTACCGCGTCATGTCAAATGACGTCGGCACAAATCCTTTCTCGATCCGGGCGGACGTCATATGACGGCGCCCGGATCTCCCCGCTACTGCGCGCCCCCGGGGGCGCGCAGCGCGGCGATCGGGGGTGAGGCTCGTCCCTCGGACTGAGCCCAACCCCGATCAAGGTAAACAGCCAATGAAATTGGCTGTTTACCACGTGATCGGCTGTGTCAATCACAGCCGATCACATGAGCGGCTCCAGCGCGAGCCGCTCGTTCCTTCCTTAATGCGCGCCCCCGGGGGCGCGCAGCGCGGCGATCGGGGACGAGGCTCGTCCCTCGGACAGAGTCGATCCCCGATCTAGGTAAAGAGCCAATGAAATTGGCTCTTTACCACGTGACCGGCTGTGTCCAATCACAGCCGGTCACAAATGTCATCAGAGAACACGGTAACTAGCTGTCACCGTGTTCTCCTCCTCACACACTGATCCTGTGTGAGGAGGAGATTGTGGTAACAGCTAGTTACCAAGTACAGTGCACCCCAAACACACTGATTGCCCCCCCCCCCAATAAAGAGCACCTGTCACTAGCCCATCAAAGTACCCGAGTACCTGTCACCAGCCCATCAGGTACTCTGATGACAGGTACTCGGGTACTCTGATGGGCTGATGACAGGTACTCGGGTACTCTGACGACAGGTACTCGGGTACTCTGACGACAGGTACTCGGGTACTCTGACCAAAGGTACTCGGGTACTCTGATGACAGGTACTCTGATGGGCTGGTGACAGGTACTCGGGTACTCTGATGACGGGTACTCGGGTACTCTGATGACAGGTACTCGGGTACTCTGATGACAGGTACTCGGGTACTCTGATGATGGGTACTCGGGTACTCTGATGACAGGTACTCGGGTACTCTGATGACAGGTACTCGGGTACGCTGATGACGGGTACTCGGGTACTCTGATGACAGGTACTCGGGTACGCTGATGACGGGTACTCGGATACTCTGATGATGGGTACTCGGATACTCTGATGACAGGTACTCGGGTACTCTGACGACAGGTACTCTGGTACTTTGAGTACCCGTCATCGGAGTACCCGAGTACCTGTCACCTACCCATCAGAGTACCCAAGTACCTGTCACCTACCCAACAGAGTACCCGAGTACCTTCCACCTGCTCATCAGAGTACCTGACACCTGAAGTACCCGAGTACTTGCCACCTGCTCATCATTACCCATCACTACTCATCAGTACTCATCAGTACCCATCAGTACCTATCACCTATTAGTATCAGTACTGATCATCAGTACCCATCATCAGTACAGTATCAGTATCACCTATCAGTATCAGTACTACTCATCAGTACCTATCACCTGCCTGTCACCTGCCCATAAGAGTACCCGAGTACCTGTCACCTGCCTATCGGAGTACTCGAGTACCTGCCACTTGCTCATCAGTACCAGAGTACCTGTCACCTGCCCAGCAAAGTACCCGAGTACCTGTCACCCTTCATACAGCCACCATGTCCAAGTCCAAAAAGGTTTATATACGTCGTCCGTTTAAACCTAAATACCGGTGTTATGGCAGCAGATAGCTGCCATAACCCTGGTATTATTTTAAACGGTGGACGGTTGGCTTTCCGATAAGGGTGGTCCCAGCGGCGGATTCGCCGCGGGATCACCCTTCCGGGGTGGCGAAAGAGGTGCCCCCCCCCCTCCCGCTGCATTCTGGTCCTTTTCCCCGTTTACCGGACCCGCCGGCAGCGGGGAAAACGATCCGGTCCCAGATCCTCACAGACAGGATGTCGAGTGAGGGCAAGCTTGCCCTCACTTGACTCTATGGTCTTGGAGGACCGGAGCTACGGCAAACGTCATTGCCTAGCAACCAGTTTAAAGGTCCCTTTTTTTTTTTCATTTTATTTAATTATTTTTTAATTTTTTTTTTTTTATTTTTTCTATCTTTTAGTGTACTTGTGAGATCTGAGGACTTTTTGACCCCAGATCTCACAAAAAAGAGGTCCTGTCGTGCCTATTTCTATTACAAGTAATGTTTACATTTCTTGTAATAGAAATAAAAATGATCAATTTTTTTTTTTTTTTTTTAAAAAACAGTGTAAAAATAAAAAATAATAAATAAAATAAATAGTAAAAAAAAAAAAAAAAAAAATTAAAGCGCCCTGTCCCCGCGAGCTCGCGCGCAGAAGCGAACGCATACGGAAACCCCGCCCACATATGTAAACAGTGTTCAAACTACACATGTGAGGTATCGTCGCGATCGTTAGAGCAAGAGCAATAATTTGAGCCCTAGACCTCCTCTATAACTCTAAGATAGCAACCTGTAGAAATTTTTAAAATGTCGCCTATGGGGATTTTTAAGTACCAAAGTTTGTCACCATTCTGTGAGCGTGCGCAATTTTGAAGCATGACATGTTGGGTATCTATTTACTCGGCGTAACATTATCTTTCACATTATGGAAAACAATTGGGCTAACTTTACTGTTTTCTTATTTTTTAATTAAAAAAAGTGATTTTTTTCCCAAAAAAATGCGTTTGGAAGACCGCTGCGCAAATACGGTGTGATAAAAAATATTGCAATAATCTCCATTTTATTCTCTAGGGTCTCTGTTAAAAAAAAATATATAATGTTTTGGGGTTCTAAGTAGTTTTCTAGCAAAAACAACTGATTTTATCTTGTAAACACCAAATGTCAAAAATAGGCCTAGGCAAGTGGCTAGGATGCATGATGATGCTCCTTGGATGTTTAGGCCCCTCTATATGGCTAGGCTGTGAAAAAGTCTCACACATGTGGTATTGCCATACTCAGGAGGAGTGGCAGAATGTATTTTGGGGTGTCATTTTTGCTATGTACATGCTATGTGTTAGGAATATTCTATAAATTTACAACTTTGTGTAAAAAAAATTTTTTTTCATTTTTTTCCCACATTTTCCAAAAACTTGTGGAAAAAAATGACATGTTCAAAGGACCCATAATGCCTCATAGAATATACGTTGGAGTGTTTGCTTTCCAAAATGGGGTAATTTTGTGGACTTTTCCATTGTATTGGTGCTCTAGGGCCTTGAAAAGTGTGATAGGTAGTAAGAAAGTTTTATGTGTATTTATGCTCCTAAAACGCCTTATGGTGCTACTTGGACGTGGAGTCTCTTTTTGTGGCCAGGCTGTGTAAAAGTCTCACACATGTGGTATCACCATACTCAGAAGGAGTAGCAGAATGAATTTTGGGGTGTCATTTTTGCTGTGTACATGCTATGTGTTAGAAATAGCTTATAAATTGACAACGTTTTGGGAAAAAAAAGAAAAAAAAATGTTTTCTTCATTTTCCCAAGAATTGTGGGAAAAAATTATAACTTCAAAAAACTCACCATGCCTCTTACTAAATACCTTGGACTGTCTACTTTACAAAAAGGGGTCATTTGGGGGGTATTTGTACTGTCCTGACATTTCAGGGCCTCAAGAAAGGAGATAGGCCATCAGTACATCTGGTGTGATAAATTTTCAGTAATTGGTACCATAGCTTCTAGACTCAATAAATTTCACACAGACTAAATAATATACACTAATTTGGGTTAATTTTACCAGAGATATGTAGCAGTATAAATTTTGGCCCAAATGTATGAAGAAAAATTAATTTTTTGCAAAATTTTATAATAGAAACTAAAAAAAAGTGTTTTTTTTGCAAAATTTTTGCTCTTTTTTTGCTTATATCACGAAAAAAAAAAACCCCAGTTGTGATCAAATACCACCAAAAGAAAGCTCTATTTGTGTGAAAAAAATTATAAAAATGTTGTTTGGTTACAGTGTAGCATGACTGAGCAATTGTCATTCAAAGTGTGAGAGTGCTGAAAGCTGAAAATTGGTCTGGGCAGGAAGGGGGTCTAACTGCTCTGTATGGAAGCGGTTAAGTACAGTAGTGAAGTAGTTCTACTTAGTTACTATACATCTCTGCGTACAGATGAAGACTTCTGACTTCAATCTGATTTTCTTAATCTGCACACTAGTAAGGGTCAGATTCGGCAAGTATTAAAGCCAGAAACAAAGAGAAAAACATAATTAGAAAAATAAACATAAAAATAAAAAGTCAGTTAAATAAAGTACTGTGTTTTATATGAAAAAGCTTAGCATGTTTAAAAGTTCAGTGGTTTTAAAATAGGAGTTTTACATGGCAACTCATCTCGAAAGTATAAATTAATGTAAAAAGACACATCCTGTATGACTTCTCAGTCTAGGCAAGGCAACAATAATCTTATAAAAAAAAAGTATACAAAATATTAGTCATGTGCAAAGTTAATTGGCATCTATGTAAGTTTGCCTGAGCTGCACAATGACTTCCAATGACGTCATCCCCTCCTGACCTCCTCCTGTTCTGCTCCTGGTCAGGCAGCAGCATATAAGGAGGCACTAGCACAGCTACAACCCAGGCAAGCAGGACAAAGCTTTATTCAAGAGCACTTATTCATTGGAGTGCATCCTGTGGCAGAATAACCAAACAGAACATCCGAGGACATACACACAGCTTAGAAATAAAGGTAAGCGTGAATCTTTTACCTTCTCCCTACCTGCTAAAACTTTTAGAATATTTTCTGTACATTTGTAACATTTACATATAGCTTATATCAAGAGAAATATTTTTAAAGACCATTAATACATTTTAAAAATATATTTAATTCCTGCTTAATTTTAATACAATTCAAACTTTTTTTTTATTAGAAATATACATATAACAGTTAATGTTATTATTTTAAAATAGCCATATAACGAAATCTGATTTAAAAGAAATTACACTTTGAATGTTTTATTTTGCCATTACATATATTCTTTCAATAAATAATTTAGCATTATTGTGCTGATTTAATTTAAATTAATAGTAGTTACACATTAAAAAGACATATTTTGTCCATTAAAGTTATTAAAACTCAGACACACACACACACACACACACACATACACACACACACATTACAAGTAATTACTAAACTGGCTTTGGCGGGCATGGACTTGCAAATTATGTTGGCTTCTTTTCTGATGCAATATAATATAGGGGTTGCAGCGTGCTCTGATATACAGCCTGAGCCTGTCTCCAGGCAATATAATCCTTACAGTTCACAGCGGGGCTCCTCAGTGCTTTCCAAAGTGCTAGATTGTACTCTATATGAATTGAGAACTGCAATAGTACATGTGTTCACTGGAGTAATGGAGAAGTAAAAAAAACAAGAGCGAAGTACTGACAGTAAAAAGATGCCACCCTAAATTCTCTTTATCCTTAGATGGAAAATGAAACATAAAATGATACTGACAGAATATGGGTAACACCTCCACTTAATCACTGTTATAGTAAGCCCCCTAGTAGATATTATGTTTTCATTAGTTAGAAATGTATGCAAATATAAAATTAATTTCAGACTAGTAAAATAATAGACTTATATTCCAGCCACACGTATTAACAGACATCATACTAGCTACCTCTCGGCATTAGCTGAAACTGTTTGAAATTGTAGATTGTATTGACCATCCAAGGAATGCTAAGGTGTAAAATGTATTTAAAGAAGGTTGGATGAGGTCAATTTCGTTAGTAGTAAGCCTAAGCCTACATACTGTGGTTTAGTACATCGCTTAGACAGCAATTTCCTATTTTAAGCTGTGTAATAATATAGCAGAGAAGTATATCTCATCTCTATTAAGTAATACACCACATTAATAGTCTAAACTAATTCTTTTTATTAAGATTAAAGTGTGGTAGTCTTAATACCAATAATAGCTTCAATTAATGACTGGGTGACCTTAGTTTAAATAAGTCTGTGCATAAAACGATGAGAAAATAGTCATATCACGAGAAAGCCTCCTTATTTCATTATTTTAGAAGCTTAAGCTTGATATAACTCAGCAAATTAATATTATATTATTCCAAAACCCTTTACATGGATTTTTATAGTTCTTTGTGTTGTTAAAGATAATCAATATACATTAGTTTAATACTAATATAGCATAAAATGCAGTCATGTATATTCCAGGCTGTACAAAGCGCAACTTATTTTTCTTGTCTAAAATTGAGTTTTTGCCATTACAAGCTTTCGTTTGTCATGCTGTCCTATCCAAATCTCATAATGTCTAGAAACTACGAGCTCATACATTTACAAAAATATTAAAGCTGTTCAAAAAGATATAATGAAATTTAATTGAACTCATAAATTCCCAAACAGGGCATCATACAAACTGTCATACTTCTCATAATCAGTTGGTCTAGCAGTTTTTAGCATCCTAAGAGCCTGTGTTGGTGGGCTTTGATCTTGTGTTGATGAACTCAGTTGGACATCTGTTTGAGATGTTTCGGAGTTCATTTAGAATTCACTGACAGATATACAACTGTCATCAAATATCTCCTTCTGTACTGTATTTTACCTGTTTTAAGTAGATTTTGTAAAGTTATAGCCTTACATGTGACAGCAAAACTCATTCAAAGTGAACAAAACCCTATCCACACAGGCTCTTAGACAGTTACCAAGTGTATCACTTATGCCAGCTACTGAATGGTCTACTGAATGGTCACTGCTTTTTGTAAAACCTTCCCCCCAGCTTTTACCACTGCAGCTGTACCTCATCCTCCGGCCCCTGCACCACACCTGTACACCAACTCCTGCTCTTACAAGAAATGTCTAACGCCCATCATATCCTCCTTCTCTCAGCACATGTTCTGACTTCACTCACAACACATGTCTCAGAACTTGCTGTCACCATACCAATGCACATATTGTATGCTCTCCTCCACTACATTGATGTGCCCTTTCATATTCAGACTGTTTAATGAACAGGCACACTTGTGATAGAGTTTTATTTTAAAGAAAATGTTGGATAGGTGTTTGTCATGCCTAACATGGCAAGCAAACTAAATGATGATTACCAGTCTCAACAGAATTTGTCCTGGCTTTGCCATGAAGTACCTTACACACTCCGTGGGGCAAGGCTTAGGGGGAGTCAAATTTTAGAACATTTAATAGTGTTTTGACAGACAGTTATGCTGTGCTGTTTTGCTGCATGCTATGCTTTCTTTAGTAAAAAATATTTAATATTTAACACTGAACTGTAAGTGCCGGTTCACACTACGTCGCTCCGACTTAGGGGGCGACCTGTGAAGTCGTGTGCAGCGCGACTTCGGCGCGACTTGCACGGACTTCATAAAATGAATGTCTATGCAAGTCGCTCCAGGTCGCCCCAAAGTAGTACAGGACCCTTTTTCTAAGTCGGAGCGACTTGTGTCGCTCTTATTAGAACCGGTCCTGTACTACACTATGGGACGTGACGGTGCACGACTTGTCAGGCTGACCAAGTCGCCTGACAAGTCGTACCAGTGTGAATGGAGACTAACAGTGTATTTGTATATCCAGCATGTTACAAAGTAACAGATTTGTTCAAAAACGGCTAATATTGAAGCTTTGATAAAATGGCTTACCTGACATAATCCTACAACTTGATTTACTTGCCACTGGGAAGGCTTTGCAACCACAAATTTCTAATTTAGTTGTTACTTTTGCAAATTCTGTTAACATCTTGTATGTCAGTTTGTAAACAAGGTATAAGAAAACCATTTACTATATTGGCTAATGGATCTTAGGCCTTTCTTGGTCATCTTGTTCTTAGTCTACTTTGTCAAGCAGCCAAGCTGTTCTAAGAGAAAATGAAATTTGGCATAAGCCTTTTCAAAACAATATAAATATAGACCAAATGAAGGAAGTTGGCTGGACATTGTAAGACCTGTCTAATATTAACACTATGCTTTTTCCTCTCTAGCACTTATGGCTCGACGTGAATGTCTTGCGTTGTTTTTCCTTGTGATGACCTTCCACGTCTGCAACTCCATTTGGATGGACCACAAAGTCAGGTAAACATACAGCCTAGCCACAAAGATCTTTTAATGCTTTTAAAAGAGGGGCTTTTGATGAGAAATATACCAAATGTGAACTGCAAAATTTCACCAGACTGTGTTACAGTTTTCTCTGTTGACGGGGTTTGCACTTGCAGCAGTTGGCTTTTCCAACTTTTTCTTAAAATAGACTGTCAATTCATGCAACATCCATTTTAAGGTTCCTCTCAATTGGTAATATGACAGGAAAATTATTCAATATACAGTACATATAAACCAAACAAATGGACACCAAACAAAATGTACAGTACATATGTAAATATACAGTAAATATAAACCAAACAAAAGGGCGCCAAACAAATGTTTAAGAGTCCAGGGCCTTTAAATATAAAATTGATTCATAAAAGATAAAAAAACCAATGCATTTTCCGGGGCTAAACATACTTCCCGTTCAACAGGGGTTAGGAATTTTGAATGTGCTTAAATGGACTCAGGTCAGTAGATGCCAAATAGATCTGCACTACGAATTACTGCTTGGAACAGTTTCAGAAGAGCAGGTTAAGCCAGTGTCAGTGAATGCAGCAAATTCCTAGTGTGTTTGGTCCCCCAAGACACGTTAGTATTTTTTTCTATAAATCAATTTTATCATTGAAAACTTTGGACATTTGCATGTTTGCCATTCTGATTGGATTGTATGTACTGGGTTCTCAACTCTAAGTCCTTACCCTGTTCCTCAGTTGGATCCCCATTATGTAAAGCACTGGCAATAAGGAGCTAGTGTGCCCACTGACCTGTAGAGAACCTGAATCCAGTGCCCCATTTGTTCTTGCATTAGGTCATTAGTCAGTGGCAGTGACTTTATGACAGAAGAACATATAACATTGCTAGGTAGAGATGGCCATTTAAGGCCACGTCAGTTCAGTAACAGATAGAAGAAGCAAGATGCTAAGTTAACTATATATATATATAACACTAAATACTAAACCAAACTCCGACAATGAAGATATATAATAATTATAACTAATAAATATGTATCTCTTTTACAGACATATGCCTCCGCCTGTGGTGTCCTTCTTGGAAAAGTTAGGAGGCCTTTCAAAACAGAGGCTTGTAAGAGATGAGAGAAATGCTGACAATTATGCTATGGAGGAGTCTAAAGACAATTCAAATGCAGAGAACCTTCAGGATAATAATCAGAACACGCTAAGGTAATTAAAAATGCTTACCTACATGCACATATATAATACTAGTCCAAGATTGGGGATATTATAAACAATGCAGAACTTTCTTAGGTGGTACTTCCTACAGGAGATTAGTGCGGAGGGTATATGCAGGAGAGGGGGTTCAGAGGGTAAAAAGGCAGCAGTGTGTGTAGCAGAGGAGTACAGAGGGTTTGATAGTGAAAGTATGCACAAGAGAGGTGTGTGAACAGTAGGACACTGGGCAGTATGCGCAAGAGAGGAGTGTGGAGGGAATGACAGTGGCTAATATGTTAGGGTAAGGAGTGTTGAGGATATGAAGGTAACAGTATGTAAAGGAGAGGAGTGTGAACAAAATGTCAGCAGTCTGTATGTGCAGGAGAGCATTGTGTAGTAAAAACACAAAAATTAGCCCCACTGTTGTATTACTTGAACTGAGTTTAAAGTATATGAACCTTTATTTTTCAGCTACCATAGAGAAAAACGGTATGCTCCATCAGTCAATGCCCGTGGTTGTCACTTAGGCACTTGTCAGATCCAGAATTTAGCCAACATGCTATATCGCCTTGGAAAGAACAACTACAAAGATGGCTCCAACAGAGACACCAAGGATCCATTAGGATATGGTAGAAGGCGCCGCCGATCCTTAGTTTATATTAAAGACAGAACTGATTCAACTAAAATTTTACAGACCACATAGATCCTGGTTGACTTTTTAAGCTTACTCCACAATTCAAGGAAGACTAATCATGGAAATGAATATTACATAGAGCTGAATTTGTGGACTTTACGGTGTCCTGTGGAGCAAAACCAAGAGCAAGTCTTGAAGATGGGTTTCTGGGTTGTCAGGTGGCGAGCTAAAACAGAACCTGCAGAGGCCACAATTGTGTAGTGATGCACCTGTTTTTAATAGAAGGAACTGAGATTTGTGCACTGATTTCCACGTTAGTAAAACTTTACCCTCCCCTCACACAAAGTGAAACGACTATGCCAGGAGTATGCTTTTCAACAGTAATAATGTAATGTGCTTTACAGCTACTGTGTATCTCTGTGTGCCAAGAATAATATTATAAAGTTATATTTAGCGTGACGTCAATGTTATGCTTTGCAGTTCTTGTAGATGGTAGTGTGTCTACCGGATGCAGGTGGAATGATAAGGGAACAATTGCACTTGCGTGGCCCAGTGTTTTTAGGCTTGCTAAGGAGGGAGGAAGATGTTTACGTAAAGCTTAGATCTCCATTCCAAACAAAATACTTCCTCCTGTTCTACCTCTTGTAGTAAGGTCACAAGTGACGAGTATTTTTTCCTTTGCACTAGATATTAGAAGAAAAATACTTGCACAACAACAGATGTTCAGTGTGTACGTCTCCAGTGGCACATATTAGATTGACATATTTTGCCAGACCAATATTTTAAAGCCACCCATTAAAGCATCTGAAATCCCAGAAATATAATTTAACCATATAATGGTCTGAAGGGTGAGTGTTACAGGAAACCTCCTCTCAAAATGAATAATTTACAAAAAAAAAAAAAAATTTTTAATATTTTACAAGTTCTCTTATGGCTTTTCCAACATGGAAAAAGACAACTCAGAATAAGATGGGCATTTATTTCCACAACAGCCAAAGAGCCAAAGGCAGGCACTAAGTAGAAAACTCAGCAAAGCACTGCATGGAAGTTTTCTGTATCCTTATATCACATTTTCTGCTAAAAGGGAGATTGTAAAAAATATTTCAGATGTAAATATATTATATACACACACTCCAGATATTTAAAGTTTTTACAATTTATTTGTAAGTATTTTTAATTTAATAAGTTATATTTTTGTCAGGTATTGAAGATTTTTATACACATATTATGTGATGACACGTGGGAAATTTTCTGTACTTTGTGAACTGATTAAAAGCAAGTTTATTCATATCCAAGTGGGTTGTGCTGTATCTATAAACACATACTGTACTTTTTATTCTTCAATGTGTTCAAAAACCACAGACAGAACAATTATCAATATCTACACGTTTGTAGATTTATTATTTTTACAAGAATATATAATTGTGAGATGCAACTGGATAATGTATATTGCATATTACGTTTTGCCATTTTTCATTCAACTGCAGCTATTCCATAAAAGTGGCTTTCATAATGAACTTTACCCAATGTGAATGAAAAAATCTGAGGTCTTTGGTGGCCAAGTGATTCAGCATCCTACCCACCTTCATCTAGTTACACTTATTTCTGAAAATGCTGTAACTCTCTTTATGCTAGTGAAATGGTACAATGATGAACTGGCATTATCAGGCTTGTTCAATTAAACAGTGCAAAGAGTTCTAAGTGCAAAGCGCATCAACCCATATTAACCAAAAAAAAAAAACTAAGACGTCTATGTTCCTTGCACTGGTCATACTGTATGTCCTGGTATTATTGACAATTATTGAATATTAGCTCTCATTTTCACCGAGGGTTTCTATAATAATACAGGTGGCAATACATCCCTTCCACTCGGCAGAAGTAAAAATAAACTTTTCTAAGTAGTAAAATGTGATATGCTGATGTCATTGTTACTAATACCTGATACACAAAAATGCCTCAAGCAAGATTGTATTCTTTCGAGCATCATATACTGACATTGGTAAAGTGGGTAGAGGGGGTAAATGTCCTTGAATCAAAGTTCTATTTGTTCACTCTACTGTACCAGTTGCACCACTGTTTTTCATTTTTAGGGGTGAGGATATATGTATACCAATAGAAATATTAGGAAGTCTAAATATAAATAAAAAAATGAAAATTAGGCTTTCTTCATTTCAGCCAATAAAAATATATCTTTAATTTTTCTGGTATATATGATAAAGTATACCAACAGATTAATTGGTAAATGTTTTCATATACGAGAGGGAGGTTACCTGTGATTTAATTTGACTTTGTCAAATAATATGCTTTAATCTTCACTGGGGATGTGAATAGAATTCTAATGAACCTGGGATAAAAAAAAAAAACAACTGACGGCATGTGGGAATATGGGAATAGTCACGTGGAACAATGTGGACATGGTCAGAATGTGGGTGTGACTGAACAACAGACTTTTTACATGGAGCACTTCATGGTAACTATGCCCCCTTCCTCCTTTTACAGTCAGCACCCCATGTTATCCATGCTGCCCGCATTCGCAAAAAGGCCCCCTATATCAATTGTGCTTTGTATTCATAGGCAGCATCCCACACCATTCATGTCTTGTCTCTTCCATTCCATGGGCGGCACAGTGGTGTAGTGGTTAGCACTTTCATCTAGCAGCAAGAGGGTCCCTGGTTTGAATCCCAACCACGACACTACCTGCCTGGAGTTTGCATGTTCTCCCTGTGCCTGTGTGGGTTTCCTCTGGGTACTCCGGTTTCCTCCCACACTCCAAAGACATGCTGGTAGGTTAATTGGATCCTGTATAAAAAAATGGCCCTACTGTGTATGTATGTGAGTTAGGGACCTTAGATTGTAAGCTCCTTGAGGGCAGGGCCTGAATTGAATGTGCAATGTATATGTAAAGCGCTGTGACTGCACTATATAAGTACCTGAAATAATAAAATAAAATTCACATATAGCACCCCATGTCAGACATGTCCCTCCCATTCACAGAGAGCACATTAAGTTTGCATAGTTCCTCCTATTCACAGGCAGGACGCCATGTCTTTCTATTCATGAGGAGAAACTTATGTCAGTCATGTCCACCCATTCAGAGAGAGCACCCCATATCATGCCAGATCCATCCAATCACAGACAGCAGTCCATGTCAGCCATCTCTCCTCCATTCACATACAGCACTCTAGGTCACCCATGTTCCACCTATATAAAAAGAATTCCCCATGTCTATTTCTCCTACATTCACAGATAGAACTGTCTGTCAGCCGTACCCTCTATTTACAGACAGTACCTCTACGTCAGCCATGTCTCTCCCATTGAAAGACAGAACCTCCTGTCATCCATGCCCCTCTCCATTCAAAAACAGTGCCCAATGTCAGCCATGCTCACTTGTTCACAGACAGCAATCCATATCAGCCATGTTCATCCAATTCACAAATTTCACTCCATGTAAGCTATGTCCCTCTCATTCACAGACAGAAACTCCTGTCAGCCATGTCCCTCTCCATTCACAAACACTACCCCCATGTTAGCTATTTGCCTCCAAATCAAGATATGACTTCCTGTCAGTCTCTATTCTCAAACAGTACTCCTATGTTGGCTATGTCTTTCCCATTCAAAGGGAGAACCTCCTGTCATCCATGCCCCCCTCCATTTAAAGACAGCACCCAATGACAGCTATGCTCCCTTCATTCACAAAAGGCACTTCATATCAGCCATACCTTTTCCATTCACAGATATTGTAGAAATCCATGTCAGACATGTTCCAGTGCACCTGTGTGCATGTTTAGTAATGCTCTAGAGCAGGGGTCTTCAAACTATGGCCCTCCAGTTGTTCAGGAACTACAATTCCCATCATGCCTAGTCATGTCTGTGAATGTCAGAGTTTTCCAATGCCTCATGGGACGTGTAGTTCCACAACAGCTGGAGGGCCGTATTTTGAGGGTCCCTGCTCTAGAGCCTGGGTTCCAAAACACCAAGTAATATACCAATAAAATTAGTAAGTGCAGTAAACCTCATATTTGAGAAAACCTGAGAAGTTTTATTTGTACTTGATCTTGTAACCACTACTCAACTGGCAACATACTTGGATGATTTCAAGTCAGCTTTCATAATCTAACCTGCATTATAAATGATTGCACTGTGAGTGTCCTTGGCAGTTTTTTTTTTTCATGAACAAACCCAATTTTGCTTTTTTATGATCATTGCTGGGTGAATTAAAGGGTGCATTACATGTAAAGCTGTCTGTTTCTACTACCTAAGAGCTTTCAAAGTTTTTGGGAAAAGGAGACAGGTTTCTAGATGGCTCTGACTACAGTAGGTTAAGGATAATGACTTGCTTAGAGTGACAGAATGAATGCTGGATCCTGAAAAAAAAGAATCCTTATTTTTTACGTCACTATGAGTTTCAAGCAATAATTAGGTTAATAGAGTGTAAGTTAGGAAACCTATACAGTAAAAGTGATGATGGTAAGCACAGTTATGTCATCCACAACCGTGATGTCATACACAACCAACATGATAGCATTACATCAACTATTTGTTTTGAGTTTTGAGTTGGGAATCAACCACGAATTCAAACAGAACCCAGCAGTGTACAGTTCTTCAGACTGGTGAACAATCTGGGCAGATTTAATGAGCTGCAAGCCCCCCCCCCCAAAAAAAAACAAAACAAATGGCATTGGGTTCCTCCCAAATTCCATACCAGATCCTTGTCCAGTGGATAAGGGTCTTGTATGGCTTGATAAGGGTCTAGTGTGTATTTTGAGAAGGACCTCACAATTAGTGTTGAGTGAACACGGACTGTATTATTAGTGTTCGTACCGAATAATTGGATTTTTGTAACCCGAACACGGACCCGAAATCTTTACTGTATGTTCGGGTTTAAAATCTGTGTTCGGTCATTTTATTTCCTGTTTTGTATGTTATGGCACGCTTTTAATGGCGGGCTTTCAACAGCCAATCAACAAGCGTTTAACTGGTGTGCCTTAAGCCATCCCAGCCATGCCTACTAATGTATTAGTAGCTGTGATTGGCCATCTGAAGCATGTGACCATGTTTTTATAAGTTCGAGAGCCCTAGCGCGCTGCGTCATTCTGCTGTAGTTTAGGGACAGAGCACACATCATACGTGCTGGCTGCTGATTAGGGAAAGACAGTGATTCTGTGAAAAATTGTGTCCGAAAAGAATGCAGGGTCAGGTCGGAGTGCAGGCAGGGAGAGTTATTAGAGCATTTTAGGGCTAGGCTGGAGATTAGGCAGGGTCAGTGTTCTACATCGATTTTGCTGTGTGGGGGGTTGTGCAGTGAACGATCTTATCGAGCATATTAGGGCGAGGCTGGAGATTAGGCAGGGTCAGTGTTCTACATCGATTTTGCTGTGTGGGGGGTTGTGCAGTGAACGATCTTATCGAGCATATTAGGGCGAGGCTGGAGATTAGGCAGGGTCAGTGTTCTACATCGATTTTGCTGTGTGGGGGGTGGTGCAGTGAACACAATCTTTTTGCCCTCACTTGAGCCCACTGAGGAGGAGGGAGAAAAAAATCTATTTTTATCAGTCAGTTGTGTGCAGCGTTCATCTTAGATCTATTTTACTACAAGTTAAAAGGGTTTTTTTTTTCCCCCTTCCTTTTTGCTTCAGTGCTGACTGTGATAAGACACTGCTGTGTTCACATGTGCTATTGAGTGATTTTCAATTTTATACACTTTTTTCTATTCCACTATTCAATATACACCCTTTTGGGTTAAAAAAAATTAAATTGTGGCATAGTCTGTACTAATTGATTTAAAAATTACAAACTTAAAGGGGAATTTTCTTTTTTTTTCCCTTCATAGCCTGCAGCATACCTGACTGACATAAGACACTGCTGTGTTCACATGTGCTATTGAAAAATCACCAATTTTATATCATATTTTCTATTCCGCTATTCAATCTATTCTACACCCTTTGGGTTAAAAAGAATTAAATTGCGGCATAGTCAGTATCGGTACGTGTGAGATACACCTTTCCAATTTTTGGGGCGCATCTTACACCGCCGAGGATTGCAGGGTGCTTCAGTTTGCCTCCTGTTCTGAACTCCTCCTACTCCTCATCCTCATCTTGCCTTTAGGGTGCAAAAAATTGTAATCGGGGCCTAGTCTGTGTTTGTACGTGTGAGATACACCGTATAAAATTTTTTCTATTCCGCTATTCAATCTACACCCTTTTGGGTAAAAAGAATTAAATTGCGGCATAGTCAGTATCGGTACGTGTGAGATACACCTTCCAATCTTTTGGGGCGCATCTTCCACCGTCGAGGATTGCAGGGTGCTTCAGTTTGCCTCCTGTTCTGAACTCCTCCTTCTCCTCATCCTCATCCTGCCTTTAGGGTACAAAAAATTGTAATCGGGGCCTAGTCTGTGTTTGTACGTGTGAGATACACCGTTTTATAAAAAATTTTCTATTCCGCTATTCAATATACACCCTTTTGGAGTGTAAAATATTAAATTACGGCATAGTCTGTATCGGTACGTGTGAGATACACCTTTTAAATTAGTTTGGCGCATCTCCATCCACCGCCAAGGATTGCAGGGCGCTTCAGTTTGCCTCCTGTTCCGAACTCCTCCTACTCCTCTTCCTCATCCTCCCTTTAGGGTACAAAAAATTGTAATTGGGGCCTAGTCTGTGTTTGTACGTGTGAGATACACCATTTTATATCCTTTTTTCTATTCCGCTATTCAATATACACCCTTTTGGGGTGAAAAAAATTAAATTTGCGGCATACTTTGCATATTTGACTGTGAGATACACCCGTGCGATACTGTTGTTGTTTTGTTCTGCTATTCAATAAACACCTTTCTAGGGCAAGATCATAAATTACAGAAATATGAGGAGAACGTCAAATAGGGGCCGTGGCCTGGGTCGTGGTGCTGCTGGTAGAGCTCCTGTTGCAAGGAGAGGACGTGGTCGATCTGTGCCAGCTACACGCACAAGTGAAACACCTTCCTCAAGTGTGAGTAGGCGACAGAACCTGCAGCAGTATTTGGTAGGGCATCATGCGCCTCTAGAAGTGATGAGGCCAGAAGAAGTACAGGCGATAGTAGATTGGGTTGCTGACAGTGCCTCCAGTTCCTTCACATTGTCTCCCACCCAGTCTACTGCAGAAAGGTCAGAGTTGGCACCTGCAGCCGATGTCCAACCGTCTTTCACCTCACCCCCTTGCAAATCAGGCAAGCAGTCTGAGCCCCAAGTCATGCAGCAGTCTCTTCTTCTTTTTTATGACTCTGTCAGCAGGGTTTCCCAGGGCCATCCACCTAGCCCTGCCCCAGAAGTGGAAGAGATTGAGTGCAGCGATGCCCAACCACTTATTTCTCAAGATGAGTACATGGAAGGACCATCGCAGCACGTCTCCGGTGATGACAAAACGCAGGTGCCAACTGCTGCGGCACTCAGAATTGTGGAGACCGACAAGGAGGGCAGGGGTGAAGACTGGGTGGAAGATGATGTGGAGGACGATGAGGTCCTCGACCCCACATGGAATGAAGGTCATGCAGGTGACCTGAGTAGTTTGGAGGAAGAGGCGGTGGTCGCACAGAGCCACCAGCACAGCAGAAGAGGGAGCAGGGTGCAGAAGCGGAGCGGCCGTGCCCTAAACACTACGCCTGCTACTGCCCAACGCAGCAAGGGACCGAGCGCACCAAAGCCAGCTCAAAGGAGTTCTCTAGCGTGGAAGTTCTTCAGACAATGTGCTGATGACAGGACATGAGTGGTTTGCACCCTGTGCAATCAGAGCCTGAAGCGAGGCATAAACCTTCTCAACCTGAGCACAACCTGCATGATCAGGCATCTAAGTGCAAAGCATGAGCTGCAGTGGAGTAGACACCTTCAAAACCAAGAAAGGTCTCTGGCTCCTCCTGCTTCCTCTTCTGCTGCAGTCTCGGCCTCTTCATCCACCTCTGTAGTGATACCGGCACCTGCCACCCCGCAAACACTTCAGAGGAAGTACCCCCCAACCCACCCACGATCCCTGGCCCTGAATGGCAGCATTTCAAAATTCTTGGCCTTTGAAATGCTGTCATTCCGTCTGGTGGAGACGCACAGTTTTAAAAGCCTTAAGTCGGTGGCTGTCCCACAGTACGTCGTGCCCAGCCGCCACTACTTTTCCAGGCAAGCCATCCCTTCCCTGCACAACCAAGTGGGGGAAAAAATCAGGTGTGCACTGCGCAACGCCATCTGTGCCAAGGTCCACCTAACTACCGATACGTGGACCAGTAAGCATGGTCAGGGGCGTTATATCTCCCTAACGGCACACTGGGTAAATGCAGTGGCGGATGGGCCTGAGGCGGATAGCAATTTGGCGCATGTCCTTCCACCACCGAGGATTGCAGGGCGCTTCAGTTTGCCTCCTGTTCCTAACTCCTCCTACTCCGCTTCCTCATCCTCTACCGCCTCCTCATACTGTCAGCGTAACACCTGCACCACCAACTTCAGCACAGCCAGGGGTAAACGACAGCAGGCAGTTTTAAAACTTGCTTGTTTGGGGGGAAAAACCACACACCGCGCAGGAGTTGTGGAGGAGCATGGAACAGCAGACAAATGAGTGGTTGCTGCCAGCGAGCCTCAAGCCCGGCCTGGTGGTGTGCGATAACAGGCGAAATCTCATAGCAGCTCTGGGCCTAGCCGGTTTGACGCACATGCCTTGCCTGGCGCATGTGCTGAATTTGGTGGTGCAGAGGTTCCTTAAAAATTACCCCGATATGTCAGAGCTGCTGCAGAAAGTGCGGGCCGTCTGTGCTCACCGCCTCATATGTGACGTGCCCACAAGGTGGAACTCCACCTTGCACATGCTGGAAAGACTGTGCGAGCAGCAGCAGGCCATAGTGGAGTTTCAGCTGCAGCATGCACGCATGAGTCGCTCTGCGGAACAGCACCACTTCACCACCAATAACTGGGCCTCCATGCGAGACCTGTGTGCCTTGTTGCGCTGTTTTGAGTACTCCACCAACATGGCCAGTGCCGATGACGCCGTTGTCAGCTTAACTATCCCACTTCTATGCCTCCTTCAAAAAACGATTTGGGTGATGATGGAAGAGGATGTGGCACAGGATGAGGAGGAGGAGGATGAATAGGTAACATTTCCAAGGCTTTCAGGGCAGTCATTCGCAAGTGGCTCCGAGGGTGGGTTCCTGCACCCACAAACGCCAGGGACACAATTGTCCAGCAGGGGCACAGTTCTGGAGGATGAGGAGGATGAGGAGGAGGAGATGAAGGAGGAGATGGAACCATGTTCACAGCAGGGTGGCACCCAGGCCAGCTCATGGCCATCACTGGTGCGTGGCTGGGGGGATACAGAGGACACAGACGATACACCTCCCACAGAGGACAGCCTTTCGTTGCCTCTGGGCAGCCTGGCACACATGAGCGATTACATGCTGCAGTGTCTCCACAACGACCGCCGAGTTGCCCACATTCTAACTTGTGCTGATTACTGGGTGGCCACGCTGCTGGATCCCCGTTACAAGGACAACGTACCGTCCTTAATTCACTCACTGGAGCGCGATCTCAAGATGCGCGAGTACAAGCGCACGCTGGTAGACGCGATGCTGCTGGCATTCCAACCTGACAGCGGGGCCACAGTGGAAGCACAAGGCCAAGGCAGAGGAGGAGGAGGAAGAGGTCGCCAACGCAACCAGGGCACCGCCAGCACCTCAGAAGGCAGGGTTAGCATGGCCGAAATGTGGAAAAGCTTTGTCAGCACGCCACAACAAACAGCAGCACCAGCAGCTCATATGGAACGTCTTAGCAGGAGGCAGCATTTCAGCAACATGGTGGAGCAGTATGTGTGCACATGCCTACATGTAGCGAATGACGGGTCTGCTCCCTTCAACTTCTGGGTCTCCAAATTGGGCACATGGTCTGAGCTTGCCCTTTACGCCTTGGAGGTGCTGGCGTGCCCTGCAGCCAGTGCATTATCTGAACGTGTATTTAGCACGGCTGGGGGCGTTATCACAGACAAGCGCAGCCGCCTGTCCAGAGACAATGTGGACAAGCTCACGTTCATTAAAATGAACCAGGCATGGATCCCACAGGACTTTTCCGTACCTTGTGCAGAATAGAGAGGGATACCGACCTTACCCAGCCATTGTTCTATTTTTGATCTTTCTCACTCTTTTGGGGTGTACCCTCATTTAAAATGACTGAAAAAAAGCAGTGTTGGCTACCTCGTTCTCCTCCACCGCCGCTTCCACCTACACCGCCACATCCACCACCACCTCAACCTCCCTCCTACTCCATATGGGCCTCGTCCTTCACAGATGAAGAAAATTGTTTTATTTTTCTGTTTTTTTTTTTTGTTGTTTTAAGTTATTTCCCTATCCACATTTGTTTGCAGAGCACTTGCCATGCTCTTAACTATGTTTTGCTGCCATTTGCAGCACTCTAGCCCTTTCCATTGGTGTTTTAGAGCCATTTTAGTGCCTGAAAGTTCGGGTCCCCATTGACTTCAATGGGGTTTGGTGTCCGGGTAAAGTTCGGAAAAAGTCCGGGACAAGGACCCGGACTTTTTTTTCAAGTTCGGCCGAACCCGCCGTACACGGACATCCAGGTGTCCGCTCAACTCTACTCACAATGTTTTTTTTTCTTAAAGGAAACAGTACACATTGTTTGAAAAAAATGTATACAGTCTCCTGGAGAAAAAAAAAAACAGTGCTTGTTCCCCCTCAAAATTCAATTCAGACATTTTTCTAGGCATGAAGCCTGGCTGACCAGAAAAATGGAGGCCGACAAGCATGCAGCCCCCTCCTAAACCATACAAGGCCGCATGTCCTCAACACTGGGAGGGTATCTTGCCAGAGGGGGTTTGAATCCACTCCCCGGCATTGCACCTTGTCCCCATGTTGATGCAAACAAGGGCCTCATCCCCACAAATGATGCTCCAAGAGGATTGTGTGGGAATCTGAAAGCCCCCTTTAAAATAAGAGGCTCCCAGATATCCAGCCCTCACCTTACATGATTGAATACAGGGCTCTGATTGCATCATCACTTCCTGCTGCCTGGGTGTCGCACATTTATGATGTCACATACCTGACTATATCTATCACCTGCTTGGTTGCTATCATTGCCCTTGTGTTTGTGCTCCAAGGTGCATCTCTGCTAGCAGTCTTTTGTTGTCTGCGTTCCTCCATGCATGACCTGGCTTGGCTGACGACTCTTCTGGCTCTCGACCCGGCATCGGCTGACGACTCTCATGGCTCTCGACCCAGCATCAGCTGATGACCTGGCTTTGGCAGACGACCCGGCTTTGACAGACTACCAACTTCTGGATCCGACCCCGGCTTGGATTACTACCCGCTCCTGGACATGACCCCGGCTTGTCCCTGCTCTAATTTCCTCACTGTTGCTGTGCGATTATTAAAATTGTTGCTTCCTCCAATAAACTGCTTCATTTTTCCTGCATTCCCATGCGGTCTGGTTTTCTGGCACCCTGACAGACATACTGCTGGAAGGTCATGACCATAAGTGGTCATCGATGTTACCTGGGCTCCCCTGACCATTTCATTTACAGAAGCAAGCCTGGGAAACGGAATGTCATTTAGCTGTGTTTTTTTTTTTTTTTTCATGTCACTTTTAAAGTAGTACATCTTAGTGGTATGTACTGTAACTTCATTTACAGGTTTAGGGCATCCCCTAAGCATGTTATTTAAATTACTTTTTATTTTACTGTTACCCTTTAAGCCTCATTAAAAGACCCTCTCCTCACTGAACAATATTTAAAGAAAAATAGTTTTGGCGTTGGTACACATATTGGTAATGCCCAGCTACCCCTGCACTTTTTTTTTTACCAAAGACTGCATATTAGCCTTGAGAACAGACAGGAAAAGAAAAGCACAAGTTCGGCTCCTATAGGCTTCAATGTAGTTTGGGTGGTGCTATGTTTGTGATTTGCGGAATTTCTGCTAGATTCGGTGAACATCCAGTGAACAAACTTTGCTTGGTTCGCTCGCCATTAGTCTATAGAACACGGAAGCATCCCTAAACAATGGCCCTTGACCTGGAAGTATAATTAGTTAAAATACTTTTTTTTAACATGTAGCACCCTGTCCTAAACAGGGGCTATTGTCTAAATCTTTCACCTGGTTTTCCTCTAAACGCACTGGAGCTGTGGTTTCGCTTTACTGCCAGGAGGCATCACTGGTACCTCTGGCAATCATTTTGAATATTTATGTTTCCTCTGGCCAATCAGGTGGACGTTACATGACAGTTCCTCCGTGCTCCTGACTCCACCCATGTCCCCAGACTAGCTGACTCTTTGGTGGTGGCTCCTCCTGCTGGGCAGACCTCTCCAGCGCATTCCTTTCTGCGCTGTACATTAACTCCTTCATTGCTGCCACTTGAACACTGTTTGGCATCAACGAACTTTACTATAAAACAGACAGTATCCATTGCAGCAAACAAAGGGATAGCAGCTTCACCTGTCCCTGTACAAGTGTCAGCCACACTCCTCCTCCAGTGCGCTGACTGAACTCCTTCACTGCTACTATTTGAGAATGTCCTGTTGCTGAATGCTGAGTAGCAGATATTTTCATAGGCCATCAGGTACTTCTGTATTAGTGAGCCATGCTGTAATACTTTTCTGTTATTTACAGACTGTGCTGAAATGCAGATAGTAACATGTTCTCTGGCGACACTCCTGCCTCTTCCCAGGCAGCTTCCAATTACCTCCATGCCATCACTTGGAAATGCACGTGCACTGACAGCTGTAGAGCAGACATTCCCCTTCATGACACAATACTGTTTCTCTTCGATTTCTCTTCGATTCAAATCCACACAGCAAAACATGACAATATCTAGAGCACTGTGTTTGGCTGTTGCTGGTAGCAACCACTGCGATCATTTAGGGGATGATCCCGGACGAGCCCCCAAAATCAGCACTGCCCCCGTAGGAGCTGCTCAGTAAAGAGGGGATTTGTTTTTGTTGTTTTATTTGGAGAACTTGAATAGGAGAAGGGATTAGAGGGATATTCCAAATTCAACAATGTAGAGGTGAGGACAGCTTTCACTTGGCCTCACTTAGTGGAATGGAATAGCAGATCTACTGCTAAAACCATACAGCACTTGCATGGGAAGAATAAGTCCTTTGCTTGTGTTAGCAGCAGACTTAGTGAACTCTGTATCTCCAGGACACTAGCCATTATCCCCTTTAGCTTAAACCCAAGTGCTGACTTTCTAGCACCAAGAGGGGGATTTAAACAGCAACAGTCTCTAGGATCCCTGTGGAAAATCTGTGCTCACAAAGCCCTGGTCACAGGTCACCTTCCTCCATGATACCAGACGAGATCCATTGACATCCTCCCTCAGTCAGCCCTCAAAAGAGTCCCTGGGTTTCAGCATCTCTGTTTCTGGCTCTCAGGTCAACTACCTGAGGCTGCATGGCAGCCTGTGTTGGGGAGAGGCAGCACCCCCCTCCCCACCTAGACTCTGCTCTCCAGCCCAATGCCAGGAGCCATATGTGTACCTCAGATATAAGTATAGTCACCAAGCATGCACCGGGAAACTCCCATGCCTATTGGCCAGGGCTGTGTAGATATCCCCTCCTCTCATCTGCATGGTTTCCTCCCACTGTCCAATACACTGTATTACTATTGGTATAGTAATACTACTGTATTACTATACAGGTTCTATCTAACAATCACAGCTTTCTGTTAAGCAAACAGCTCCTATATTTTCCTGGCTGTTTCCCTGTTAAGCAGAGAAAAAAAAAAGATTTACACCTACACTAGCACCTTCCTACACATAAAAAAATATACAAAAATAAATTATTCAAACTTATAGAGGTCTAAATCGCCAGAACCCCGAAGATGTCCTATTGGAGGTAGCATGTTGGGTGGAGTTTGTAGTGTGCACTATTGTCTGCAGCTGCTGTCCCCTGGGGAGCTACTCCACTGTTCCTCAATTTGTGTTATGGCTGTCAAAGGGAAAGGAAAAGTACTTTAATACAGCACCAGGCTAACACATGCTGCATGCAATATACCTCTGTGTGTTAAGTCTTTTGCTCTGGTAAGTCTCTTAATTATCAGTGATGGGTTTGCACATGGAGATCACTGCTGTATTGCGTTGAAGCACATAAGTATTAGGCTTTACTACACGTTACAGCAATTTGAATTTTTTTAGGTTTGAATAATTTTTTATTTTTGTTTATATAATTGATGCTAATACTGTGGAAGCACTGCATTATATTTATTGTTTAGTTTGTTATTGCCGTCTGTCTGCTGGCCATCTCTTTCCACAGCTCCTAGACTTCCTGCATGCTTTGCAGCTTCTCCTCTTTGAATAACTTTCAATTTCTAAGGACTACATATCCCATGGTACCTGGGATATTGCAAACAGTGATTCCTGTACTGACTCCCCCGAGACTCCTCTCTGCAGCCCTGTTGTTTAGAAGGCAGGTTCTGTAAATTCTGTAACACAGCAATTCCAACTAAAAGGACATAGTGTATTTGTGTCACAGAGTTCAATTAACCTGTTGCCGACTGCCCACCGCAGTTATACGGCAGCAGGCAGCCGCTCCCAGGTGAATCGCCGTAGCTGTACGTTTCTCGCTCTCGGAGTCTAGGGGGCAAGCGCGAAAGAAGAACGGTCAGCTGTTGTTAACACAGCTGACTGTTCTTCTCCCTGGAATGATCATAGAGCCCCTGGGATCCTTCTATATAGGATCACAGGTCTCTATGGTCATTTCAGAAGCCACGCCCCCAACAGTTAGAATCACTCCCCTAGGCTCACATTTAACCCCTTGATTACCCATAATGTTAACCCCTTCCCTGCCAGTGTCATAATTACAGAAATAGTGCATATTTTTAGCACTGATTACTGTAGTAATGTCACTGGTCCCCCCAAAAGTCTCAAAAATGTCAGTCAGGGGTCCGATCTGTCTGCCGCAATGTTGCAGTCCCGCAAAAAATCACAGATTGCCGCCATTACTAGTAAAAAAAAAAACAATAAAAATGACATAAATCTTTCCTGTAGTTAGTAGACGTGATATCTTTTGCGCAAACCAATCAAAATACGCTTACTGCGATTTTTTTACCAAAAATATGTAGCAGAAAACAAATTGGCCTAAAATGTTAAAAAAATTTAGATTTTTACATTTTTTTTTTTTTTGAGAATGTCATATAGCAGAATGTGAAAAATATTGTTTTTTTTTTTTTTTTCAAAGTTGTCGCTCTTTTTTTGTTTATAGGGCAAAAAATAAAAATCGCAGATGTGATCAAATACCACCAAAAGAAAGCTCTATTTGTAGGAAAAAATTTTATTTGGGTACAGCGTCGCATGACTGCGCAATTATTCCTTAAAATAATGCAGTGCCAAATCGCAAAATAGGGCCTGGTCAGGAAGGGGGCAAATCCTTCCCGTCTTAAAGTGGTTAATAACAAGCAAATGTGTGGGGATTTATACAAAGTAAAAGTTTACAAACCTAAAGATCATTCAGTGTGATAGATGTAGGCTAGAAATAATTGAAATGCAATGTTAAAATTAATATATGATTTTACATTTTGACCATAGATAAGCTTTACCGGAATAGAGAAAGTAGTTTCACCATATTGCGTATGATGTCTCACGCTTATAAAAGTGGCTGAATGCAACTGCATATATTGGCATATACAGTGCCTTGCGAAAGTATTCGGCCCCCTTGAACTTTGTGACCTTTTGCCACATTTCAGGCTTCAAACATAAAGATATAAAACTGTAATTTTTTGTGAAGAATCAACAACAAGTGGGACACAATCATGAATTGGAACGAAATTTATTGGATATTTCAAACTTTGTTAACAAATAAAAAAACTGAAAAATTGGGCGTGCAAAATTATTCAGCCCCTTTACTTTCAGTGCAGCAAACTCTCTCCAGAAGTTCAGTGAGGATCTCCGAATGATCCAATGTTGACCTAAATGACTAATGATGATAAATAGAATCCACCTGTGTGTAATCAAGTCTCCGTATAAATGCACCTGCACTGTGATAGTCTCAGAGGTCAGTTTAAAGCAAGAACCAGGCAGGTCTGAGACACTGTTGTGGAGAAGTTTAAAGCCGGATTTGGATACAAAAAGATTTCCCAAGCTTTAAACATCCCAAGGAGCACTGTGCAAGCGATAATATTGAAATGGAAGGAGTATCAGACCACTGCAAATCTACGAAGACCTGGCCGTCCCTCTAAACTTTCAGCTCATACAAGGAGAAGACTGATCAGAGATGCAGCCAAGAGGCCCATGATCACTCTGGATGAACTGCAGAGATCTACAGCTGAGGTGGGAGACTCTGTCCATAGGACAACAATCAGTCGTATACTGCACAAATCTGGCCTTTATGGAAGAGTGGCAAGAAAAAAGCCATTTCTTAAAGATATCCATAAAAAGTGTCGTTTAAAGTTTGCCACAAGCCACCTGGGAGACACACCAAACATGTGGAAGAAGGTGCTCTGGTCAGATGAAACCAAAATCTAACTTTTTGGACACAATGCAAAACGTTATGTTTGGCGTAAAAGCAACACAGCTCATCACCCTGAACACACAATCCCCACTGTCAAACATGGTGGTGGCAGCATCATGGTTTGGTCCTGATTTTCTTCAGCAGGGACAGGGAAGATGGTTAAAATTGATAGGAAGGTGGATGGAGCCAAATACAGGACCATTCTGGAAGAAAACCTGATGGAGTCTGAAAAAGACATGAGACTGGGACGGAGATTTGTCTTCCAACAAGACAATGATCCAAAACATAAAGCAAAATCTACAATGGAATGGTTCACAAATAAACATATCCAGGTGTTAGAATGGCCAAGTCAAAGTCCAGACCTGAATCTCTCGATATGCAAAACTGATAGAGACATACCCCAAGAAACTTACAGCTTTAATCGCAGCAAAAGATTGCGTAACAAAGTATTAACTTAAGGGGGCTGAATAATTTTGCACGCCCAATTTTTCAGTTTTTTTATTTGTTAAAAAAGTTTGAAATATCCAATAAATTTTGTTCCACTTCATGATTGTGTCCCACTTGTTGTTGATTCTTCCCAAAAAATTACAGTTTTATATCTTTATGTTTGAAGCCTGAAATGTGGCAAAAGGTCGCAAAGTTCAAGGGGGCCGAATACTTTCGCAAGGCACTGTATGAGGCCAATATCTAGCACATCCCTCAGCCTTTTGTTTTGTACCAGACTCCATACACAGGGGCACGCAGAGCACATTTCTAATGCCTAACAATTGCTTCCTGACTCATTAAGAGTACTCTGCATGACTCAACAGATATTATTATACAAGGTACAGCATGTGAAACTGAATGTACCCTGCAGGGTTGTTAACCTAGGTGCTTTATTTGCAGATCAGTGTACAGAGACTCAAACATTTGTCTATACTTTGCAATATGGTATATAGAGACAAAATGTTTTTGGCTAGATTGTGTTAGGCTACGTTCACATGTGGGTGTAGCGGATCAAGGGGAGAATCACCGCCATTCTGCCCGCGATCCAAAATCATTACAAATCACGGGATGCCTGTGCGATGCCCGTAATTTGCAATGGCACCCAAAACGCTGTGCGATGTTCCCGCGATTTCTGCCTGCCGAATCGCGGTAACATTGCGCAAACAGAATCGTGGGACGCATGACGCCCAAAAAGGTACAGGTGCTTCTTTTGTGCGTCATGCGTCCCGCGATTCTGTTTGCGCAATGTTACCGCGATTCGGCAGGCGGAAATTGCGGCAACATCGCACAGCGTTTGGGGTGCCATTGCAAATCACGGGCATCGCACAGGCATCCCGCGATTTGCAATGATTCCGGATCGCGGGCAGAATCGCGGTGATTCTGCCCGTGATCCGCTACGCCCACATGTGAACGTAGCATTATGATTATGTATATGCATGCATTTTAAATGAAACACCCAAACTGTTTTCCTTGGAGGGGAGGGAAGGGAAGTGGTATAGTTAGTAATGCAGGCTAGGTTTCCTTTAATTTAAAATGTTTGGTGGTACAACCTACAACTAAATTCAGGTTAATGTTGATAGCTAGAGACAAGTAGTATAAAGTGCACCATGTATAAATACATAAGTGGTTCCTACAGTGAACGTGGTGTTGAGTTATTTACTTTCAGGTGATTACAGAGGACAAAGGAGCACTCCTTATGTCTGGAGGAAAAGAGATTTAACCTCCACATACGGAAAGGCTTCTTCACAGTAAGAGCTGTGAAAATGTGGAATAGACTTTCTCAAGACCCAGTTCTGGCTAGCTCAGTAGATTGTTTTAAAAAGAGTTGGATGCATTCCTAAATGCACAAAATATACCTGGAGAACTAACATTTATTAGGTAATCACACCAGAGATTGTTGATCCAGGGAATATCCAATTGCCTTGGTGGACCAGGAAGGAATTTATTTTTCCCCCACTGGAGCAAATTGGATCATGCTTTTTTGGGGTTTTTTTATCTGCCTTCCTCTGGATCAACTGTGGGTATAAGGTTGTGTATATGGAGGTTTTTTAAGTATTTATTTCTTTTATTTGTTGAATTAGATGGACTTGTGTCTTTTTCAACCTAATGTAACTATATACTCGCTAAAAATGCACACTAGTTTTTTTTTTTTTTATAAGTATGTCTCTGATAAGTAAGGTTCCTGTATTTTTTAAAGATGTATATTGCTGACAAGTATCTTACAAGGTGAAAGAATGTTCCAGTTTATAACTGCGGGATGTGTGTTTAGGTTAACATTCATTGCAACTCTTTTGTTTGGAAGGTCAATTATATGACAAGGGAAGCAGACAAGACTTTGTATATTTATGCGTCCAGATCTTCTGGACAATATGTAAGTCTGTACCTGTATTTCCTTGTGCTACATAATATACATTGTGTTTATAAATGAGGTTTCCTGTGGTAAATACTGAGCTAGGTGAATGTTATTGTACAAATATATTGTTATTGGTTTGCCAGGAAAGGGCCAGTCTACCACTTTGGTTGGTGTCGTATAACTTGAAAATTCTAACATCCGAAAATTTCCAAAGATGTGTAGATGAATGACAAGTGCTGACAATAAAACATTTAGGAACATCTTTCATTTTATCACATTCGTTTCTTTAACCACTTAAAGTGGAGTTCCACCCTATTTTTATACTTACCTCCATCTTCTCGCTCCGGGTCACCTGAAAAAGAAATGGATAATCGCATATTTTTTTTTTTTTTACTTACCTCGTAGCGAAGAAAATATACTTACCTTACTTCCTTCTTCCTCCTTCCTCGGCCGCGGCCCGTCGTCACTTCCTGGCTCTGCAATGATTCCTGGGAGCTGGACGTCATAGCTCCCAGGAATCATTGCGCCTGCACCGGCCCCGACGTCAGTTCCGGGTCGCGCGCGTCATCCCCTTCTAAACAGCTTCTGGGCATGCCCAGAAGCTGTGGAGGGGTGACGCGCGCGACCCGGAAGTGACGTCGGGGCCGGCGCAGAGCATCGTGGGACCACAGAAGGCGGAAGAAGACGCCGAAGAGGACGCGCTGGCTTCAAGCTGCCCACATCTGAGATGGCAGCGCTGGACAAGACGTTTGCAAGGTAAGTATTTCGTCTTGCAGGTAAGTGCAACCCGGGACAGATCAGAGGCTAGCCATTGTGGAATGCACTAGCCCTGACTGTCCCGGGGGTATTAAAAAAAAAAAAAACAAATCCAGGGTGGAACTCCGCTTTAAGCCCCGGAAGATTTTACCCCCTTCCTGACCAGGGCCTATCTTGCGATTCGGCACTGTGTGACTTTAACGGACAATTGCGTGGTCGTGCGACGCTGTACCTAAACAAATTTGACGTCCTTTTTTTTACCCACAAACAGAGCTTTCTTTTGGTGGTATTTGATCACTTGTGCGATTTTTTGATCATGCGCTATAATCAAAAAAAGAGCGACAATTTTGCAAAAATAACAATATTTTTCACATTTTTCTATATGAAATTCTACCCCAAAAAAATGTAAAAATCAAAATGTTTTAACATTTTCGGCCAATTTGTTTTATGCTACATATGTTTGGTAAAAAAAATTGCAAAAAGCGTATTTTGATTGGTTTGCGCAAAAGTTATCGCGTTTACTAACAAAGGGAAAGATTTTTGTCATTTTTGTTGTTTTTTTTTAACGCGTAATGCGGCGATCTGCGATTTTTTTGCGGTACTGCAACATTGCGGCGGACAGATCGGACCCTTGACTGACATTTTTGACACTTTTGGGGTTACCAGTGACATTACTGCAGTAATCAGTGCTATACATATGCACTGTTACTGTAAAATGACACTGGCAGTGAAGGGGTTAACTTTTTTTTGAGAGGGAGGGGTTATGTGGGTCCCTAGGGGCGTGATTCTAACTGTGATTGGCTGTGGCTTGAGGTGTATGAACAGTGATCAACGGTTCTACATAGCAGAACCGTATGATCACCATTCATACACAGGGGAGAATGACAGGCGGCTTGTTTACATTAGCCGCCTGCCTTTCTCCCGCTCTAACGGACGATCGCGAGTGACCAGCGGACATTGGGTCCGCCGGGCACACGCGCGGGGGGGTCCGTGACCGCGCGCCTCCGGTGGCGTGCGCTCGCTCCCTAGACCCTCACAGGCTAGCAACGTAGTACTACGTCGCTTTGCCTGTGAGGGGCTGACCGCCGCAGTAAATAGTCGTGCTGCGGTCAGCAAGCGGTTAATTTAGGAAAATCCCATTTGGCAGTATAATCTTTGACTTCTGATGACAGATTTCCTTCCTGATGACTAATACCCTATCCTTTTCGCCCTCCTTATTTTGTTGAACCCATTTTACCAGCTCTGCCCACATTTTCTATAGTTACTCTTGTAGCTAAAACACACTCCATTATTTACATCTGGCTAGCCAAGCCTGTTCTTCCCAGTGTCTATTCGTGCACAGCAGAACCCTTAGATTTCTAGACTTCAAAAGGAGAAACAAGAGAAGTTTAGGAGACTAAAGTCTATTGGGTTCTACTGCACATACATGGACATCGGGAAGAAGAGGCCCAGCTGGCAAGATGTTAAAACGTAACTCCACTTTTGTTGTTCTGGGTGATCTCTGTACATTACAAGGATTTTAACAAAGTTTGTTGCAGATCCCTACTTTTTGTTATTCTTAAGAAATCCCTGTTTGTTCCTTTGTGCCTCTGTGCTGAGTGGGTCTATTTGGAGTGGTTTCCTAATTATCTATCAGCTGTGGCAGCTGCAGATCACTAATGAGGAAAGCTGCTGGGCCTGCATCCCTTTAGATGTGTTCTTATTGGGAGTATCTCACCAAAAGAGACCCATTTCCCGATTGGCCGAAGGAGAAGCCATGCCATTGGCCATGAAGGAGGAGGGAGGAGACGCAGAAGACTGAGGGGGAAGAAGCCGAAGCCGCCGCCACCTATGCTGCTGCTGCCTGCCCTCCCTCCACATGTCCAGGCAGGGTGAGTGAGCCAGCGACGGGGGGGGGGGGTGTTTATGGTGTGGTCAGGGGGGGGGTATGGTGTGGTCCGTTTGACCCCCCCCCCCGGCCCATGGAGCACCAGCCGCCACTGCTGAATAATATAGATTATATCATTTATTTTAGCAAAAGTAGAGCTTTTCTTTAAGGCCACAAGTCTAGGACCTTTGCTTTAGAAAGCTTAAATGAAGATACCATCTTTTTATTTAATCCACTGCTTTATAGGAAAAATTCTGACCCCAATATGAATCTGTTTATCCATGTTGCAGATATCATTTACATGTTGTTCTGCTAAGGAGGTTGAACTTTGGTGGTTGGAGTCCTTGACGAGGATCCAAAACATGGTGTTGAATGATAAAATGGTGGGACCCATCTCAGGTATGGAGTCCTATGGTTGGTCTGGTTCAGTCTAGACCTACTGGGTAGTGTAAGGTGGTAGGGGTCTGTGGTCAGTTAGGATAGTCCTCGAGGCAGTGTTTAGGCGGCTGGGGACAGAACCTAACCTAATGGTACCACAGACTCCAAAGTTGTGGGAGATGGTATCTGCAACTAGAGTTGAGCGAACACCTGGATGTCCAGGTTCGGCGGGTTCAGCCGAACTTGAAAAAAAAGTCCGGGTTCGTTACCCGAACTTAACCCAAACTTTACCCCGATCACGAACCCCATTGAAGTCAATGGTGACCCGAACTTTTGAGCACTAAAATGGCTCTAAAAAAACATGGAAAGGGCTAGAGGGCTGCAAATGGCAGCAAAATCTTAAGAGCAGTAAAGTATGAATGAAAAACTGAAAAATAATTTTCCCCTTAAATTGGTGCTTTTTGAATAGCAGATTAGAACAGCAGTGTCTAAACGCTGTATGTCAGTGTCACAGTAAAGTATGAATGAAAAACTGAAAAATAATTGTCCCCTTAAATTGGTGCTTTTTGAATAGAAGTTTAGAACAGCAGTGTCTAAACACTGTAAGTCACAGTAAAATATGATTTTTTTAAATCCAGATTAAGCAGACACATATGCACTGAGCTTATATTACATGGCAGCTACACGCCGCATGCCGCTCACCTAACAGACTGATAGAAGTTTTTTTTTTTCTCCCTCTTCCTCACTGGGCTCAGGTCAGGGCAAAAAGATCGTGCACTGCACCCCCACACAATAAAATTGATGTAGATCGCTGTCTGATTAAAGAAAATTCTTCCTATGTTTTCCCTGAAAGCAATCTCCAGCCTGCCCCTACAATAATCTCCTATCTCTCCATCAGCAGCATCAGGAACCTCTCCCTACAGTAGTTAGAGCAGAGTGACGTGCGGCGCTATGTGACTCCAGCTTATATAGAGGCTGGGTCACATACTGCACTGGCCAATCACAGCCATGCCATTAGTAGGCATGGCTGTGATGGCTTCTAAGGGCACACTAGTTAAACGCTTGTTGATTGGCTGCCCTGCAGCTGTTGAAACCGCGCCAATAAAACCACACCAAAACATGAAATAAATTACCTAACAACGGACTGTATCCCGAACATACAGTAAAATGTTTGGGTCCGTGTCCGGGTACCGAACACCCAAAAGGTACGATCCAGAACAATACAGCCCGTGTTCGCTCAACCCTATCTGCAACCATTCTTTGATCTGGATTGGTTTGACTGTTTTATGTTTTCTGTTATTTATGTTTTTGTTTAATAAAAGGCTGAACCGGTCATTTAATCCCAATGCTGAGTTAGTGTTGTCATTTAAAGGTAAAGGGGGTGGTGTTGGATACTGATCCAGGTAATATGGTTAAACAGGTGTGATCTGAACTACCTTTGTCATGGTGCGAACCACCAACCTATATGGTACCACACTTTCCAACACACCTTGAGGCTAAAGTTGGCCATAGATGGATCAAAACGTATTCCGTGTTTTCAAATGTGCTTGTTGGAAAAAAATTTCCGCTGTCAGAATACAAAACCACATAGTTACATAGTTAGATAGTTACATAGTTAGTGAGGTTGAAAAAAGACATCAGTCCATCCAGTTCAACCTATGATGTGTGTGTGTGTGTTTGTTGTTAACCGTACATTGTATACCCCTGTATGTTGTGGTATTTAAGGTGTCCATCTAATAGTTTTTTGAAACTATCGATGTTCCCTGCTGATACGACTGTTTGCGGAAGAGAATTCCACATCCTAACTGCTCTGACAGTAAAGAACCCCCTACGTACTTTAAGGTTAAACCGCCTTTCCTCTAGTTTTAGTGAGTGGCCACGTGTCTTATTGTATTCCCTTTCTCTGAATAGTTTGTTCCTTATGCTAGGGTTGCCAGTACAGTATTTGTACATTGATATCATATCCCCCCTCAATCGTCTCTTCTCCAGAGAGAATAAGTTCAGTGCTTGTAGTCTTTCCTCATAGCCGATGTCCTCCATTCCCCTAATTATTTTTGTTGCCCTTCTCTGGACTCTTTCCAGTTCCAGCACATCCTTCCTGAGGACCGGTGCCCAGAACTGGACAGCATACTCCAGATGTGGCCGGACCAAAGTCTAGTAGAGTGGGAGAATAATCTCTTTATTTCTGGAGTGAATCCCCTTTTTTATACATCCCAGTATTCTGTTGGCTTTGCTTGCAGCGGCTTGGCATTGCATGCCACTTCCAAGCCTGTTGTCTACCAGTACCCCCAGGTCCTTTTCCATCTTAGATGAGAGTAGCTTGCTTTCTGGTTTCTGGCACCCAAGTGCATTACTTTACATTTTTCAACATTTAACCTCATCTGCCATGTAGTTGCCCACCCCATTATTTTGTTCAGGTCCACTTGTAAGGTTTCCATATCCTGCATAGAAGATATTGGCATGCTTAGTTTAGTATCATCCGCAAATACTGAGATTGTACTAGATATCCCCTCCTCTAGATCATTTATGAATAACTTAAACAGGATTGGTCCCAGGACAGAACCCTGGGGGACCCCACTTTCCACACCCACCCAATCCGAGTACTCCCCATTAATCACCACCCTTTGCACTCTCCCCTGGAGCCAGTTCTCTATCCAGGTACACACCTTATGGTCCATACCTACCTTCCTTAGTTTGAACAGTAAGCGTTTGTGGGGAACGGTGTCAAAGGCCTTTGCAAAGTCCAGATACACCACATCCACAGGCTTACCTTTAGCAGGTGGCTTCATCGTAGAAGGTTAATAGATTGGTTTGGCAAGAATGATTTTTCATCAATCCATGCTGATTACTACTAATAATACAGTTTTCATTACTAAAGTCTTGTATGTGGCCCCTTAACATCCCCTCCAAAATCTTGCAGACTACTGATGTTAGGCTGACCGGCCTATAGTTACCCGGGATATATCTCGGCCCTTTTTTAAATATTGGTACCACATTGGCTTTTTCCAATCAGCTGGCACCCTACCCGTCTGTAAACTATCCTTAAAAATCATGAATAATGGTCTGGCAATCAGCTGACTGAGCTCTTTAAGAACCCTCGGGTGCAAGCCATCCGGTCCCAGTGATTTATTTATGTTAAGTTTCTCTAGTTTAGTTCTAAGTCTATCTTCTGTTAGCTATGGCGGTATTTCCTGAGGTGTGTTATTTAGTTTGGCCTTACAAGCTGGGTTAGTGTAGCCCCCCGATTCTTTTGTGAAGACTGAAGAGAAGAAATTATTTAACACTACCGCCTTTTCCCTGTCCTCTGTGGCCAAATCTCCCTTGTCATCTTTTATGGGGCCAATGTGTTCTGGCCTCGCTTTCTTACTGTTTATATACTTAAATAATTTTTTGGGGTTCTTTTTACTCTCTTCTGCTATATGTCTCTCGTGTTCTATTCTAGCCGCCCTGATTTTGTCTTTACATTTCTTATTACACTCTTTGTAATGCTTGAATGCTGCCAATGACCCCTCAGTCTTGTATTTTTTGAAGGCCTTTTCTTTCGCATTAATATGCATTTTTAAGTTGGATTTTAGCCACCCAGGGTTTAGTTTTGCTCTTTTAAATTCATTTCCCTTTGGAATGCACTGGTCAATCCCTTTGTTTAGTATGCTCTTGAAGCACTCCCATTTTTCCTCCATGTTCTTTGTTCCCAGGGTTCTATCCCATTTGATATTTTCTAGCAGAGAGCGCAGTTTTGGGAAATTGGCTCTTTTGAAATTCAGTGTTCTTATATTACCCTTATGTTTCCTATTACTATGATTAATACTGAAACTAATTGACCTATGGTCACTGTTTCCTATGTTGCCCCGTATCTCTATATCCATGAGCAGGTCTGTATTGTTGGTAATCAGTAAGTCAAGTACCGCATTGTTTCTTGTTGGTGCATTCAACATCTGACCCATGAAATTGTCTTGCAAAACATTTAGGAACTGCTGAGCCTTGGCTGAATGTGCGGTTCCTTCTGCCCAGTCTATATCTGGATAATTAAAGTCCCCTATTATAATGAAATTTCCCATCCTTGCTGCCAATCCTATCTGTAAAAGGAGGTCCGCCTCCTCCTCCTCCCTCTGGTTGGGGGGCCTATAGCATATGCCCAATATTACCTTCCCCACAGTGCCTTCCCTTTGAAGTTCTACCCATAGGGATTCTGCCTCATCTATAGCTCCACTATTAATATCATCCCTCATATTTACCTATACACTGTTCTTAATATACAGATATACCCCTCCCCCTTTTTTACCTTCTCTATCTCTGCGATAAAGGGAATACCCCTGAATGATCGCCATCCAATCCATGTCTCTGTTATACCCACAAAATCTAAGTCCTCCTCAAACATCAGCAGTTCCAGCTCTCCCATCTTGTTGGCCAGGCTTCTGGCATCGGTATACAAACCTCGTAATTTTTGCCGTTTAAATATATCCTCATTTGATGTTTTTAGGCTGCTCTTGTGATTTTTCCCCATACCCACCCTGGGTTTAGGAGCTCCGAACACCCTACCGCTAATGTCCCCATTTGTGCCCTCTAAATCTTGCTTTGCACTAGCTAATTCTACATCTGTACCCTCCCCCCTATCACCTAGTTTAAAAGCCCCTCTAACTTTTCGGCCATCTTCTCACCCAGTACGGCTGCACCCTCCCCATTTAGGTGCAATCCGTCCCTACCATAGAGCTGGTGGCCGACTGAGAAGTCGGCCCAGTTCTCCAGGAACCCAAAACCCAGGAAACCACAGCAAAGAGGATTCCTTCATTCACTTTGCTTGTGTGCATGGAGGAACCTGTTCCTTTGTTTTCCATTTAGCCCGCTAGCTTATCAAAAAATAGTGAGTTATCTATGGCCACCCAGCCAGGAAAGTGATATTTATTTGGACTACACTGAATGATGTTCTAAAAGATTTATATAATAGTGACACTGTTTTTAAAGCTATACTGTTCTTCATTCACTAAAGCAGATCACATGCAGTATTTAGGTGTCCAGACACATTTTCCCAAAATATGGCATGCAATCCTGAAACCGTCAATTCACCATGCCGTTTAGCTGTATTTATAGTCAAAGGCTGAAAACACTTGGTAAATACCTAATGAAAAGGCATTAAACTCAACTGACAGAAGGAAAAAATATGAAATGCATGCATGTTATTTAAGGAATGTAAAAATATGTTAGCCAATTCTGAGTAGTCTCTGCCTTTTTGGATCAGTTCTCTCTACAGTAATGTATAGAAACCTAAATATGGAAATCATTGGGGTTGATTTACCTAAATTATAACTAAAGGAAAAACTTTTTTCTAGTTTTGGATAGTGTGGAGGTGGATTAGAACACCTATCAGGTTTTTATTGCTGTCTGTGCCCCCATTAGAGAGATTCACACTCTCTATTTGTCCTGTTTACTATTACCATTGAAAGTCAAAGTATAAGAAAATCCCAAATTTAGAATCTTCCAATAGGGACACACATGGCAAAATAAACCTGACAGGGGTTATAGCCCTCCCTTACTCTATCCAACATAAATAAATAAAAAACATTTTGCCTATAGTTCTACTTTAAGACAAATAGACTGTGCAATTTGCGCCGGAGCTTAGTACATAAGGTAAAGCTTCACTTTACAAAGAATACCTAATAGCTTGCAAGGGAAAAAAACAGCATTTGTGCTTGCACTTGATTAGATGATGGAAGTTAGCAGAACTCCCCCTTATTTATTAAGCTTTGGAGCAACTTCACTTGCAAAGTGCTAAGTCTATGTGCCTTTAGTAAATCCACCCCAATTCCATTTAGTAAATCCACCCCACTAATTGTAGTAAAATATAATATATAATATAGAGAACTGCGCTAAACTGGTAATTGCACCAGTCGTGCAACACTGTACCCAAACAAAGTTTGCGTCCTTTTTTTCCACAAATAGAGCTTTCTTTTGGTGGTATTTAATCACCACTGTGATTATTATTTTTTGTAATATAGGAAAATAGACCGAATTTTTTTTTTTTTAAATTATATTTTTTACTTTTTGTTATATAATATATATATATTCAATAAACTCAATTTTTGTACTACATTTAGGCCAAAATCTATTTAGCCACATGTCTTGGGTATAAAAAAAATTGCAAAAAGCGTATATATATATAGGTTTGCGCAAAAATTATAGTGTTTACAAACTATGGTACATTTACTTGAATTTACGCAGCTTTTAGTTTATGACTGCCTATCTCATTTCTTGAGGTGCTAAAATGTCAGGGCAGTACAACCCCCCCCCCCAAAAAAAAAAAAGAATGCCCCTTTTTAGAAAGTAGACAACCCAAGGAATTTGCCGAGAGACATGTTGAACACATTGGAATTTTTTTGTCACAAGTGATTGAAAAATGACAAAAAAATCAAATAAACATGACAAAAAAAAAAAACACGTGTGAGACTTTTTGGGAGCCTAGGGACCCCGAAGACCAATCACAGCCTTCAGAATTTCAAAGGGCTTAAATTGCTCATTTTACTTCCGCACTACCTATCACAGTTTAGAAAGGCCATGATATGCCAAGATAGCACAAACCTCCCCCAAATTACCCCTTTTTGGAAAGTAGGTACTCCAAGATATTTGCTGAGAGTCATGTTGAGTCCATGGAATATTTTAAAATTTGCCACAAGTTTTCGGGAAAATGCCAAAAATGTTTTTTTGGACACAAAGTTGTCATTTAAAGGATATATTGCTCACACATGCCATGGGTATATGTGAAATTACACCCCAAAATACATTCTGCTGCTTCTCCTGAGTACAGAGATACCACATGTGTGAGACTTTTTGGCACTCTAGCCACGTACAGGACCCCGAAAACCAATCACCACTTTCAGGCTTTCTAAGGGCGTACATTGTTGATTTCACTCCTCACTACCTATCATAGTTTAGGACTCAGAGACCACGAAACGCCAAGATAACATAAAACCCTCCCAAATGACCATATTATGGAAAGTAGATGCTCCAAGCTATTTGCTGAGAGGCATGTTGAGTATTTTATAGATCTTGCTTTTTATCACAACCTTTTGAAAATTGAAAACATTTTTCCTTTTTTTCTTCAATTTCCAAAACAAATGAGAGTTGCAAAATACTCACCATGCCTCTTAGCAAATACCTTGGGGTATCTACTTTCCCGAAAAGGGGCCAATTGGGGGGGGGGGGGGTTTGTGCTATCTTGGCATTTAATTTCATGCCCTCCGAAACTCTGATAGGTAGTGTGAAGTGAAATCAACAATTTATGCCCTTAGAAAACCTGAAGGATTTTGGGGTCCTGCACACGAATAGAAAAGTCTCACACATGTGGTAATAATGGATTTTTGGGTGTAATTCCACATATACCCATGGGATGTGTGAGCAATATCTAATTAAGTGACAACTTTGTGTAAATAATATAAAATATTCCAATGCACTCAACATGCCTCTCAGCAAATGGCTTGGGGTCGGGTGTCTACTTTCCAAAAAGGGGTTATTTAGGGAGGGAGGGGGGTTGAACTGTCCTGGCATTATATACCAAATATTAGAAGCTTATGCCACACATCATCCACTCTTCTAACCACTTATAAACCAAACTCTTTTTGACACTTTTTGTTTACATGAAAAAAGATATTTTTCTTGCTAAAAAACTACTTTGAACCCCCAAACATTATATATATATATTTAAAGCAGAGACCATACAGATTCAAATGGTGGGTGTTGCAATTTTTTTTTTTTTCACACAGTATTTTGGGAAAAAAACACTTTTTTGAACTTGCACAAAAACGCACTATATTGCCCAAATGTTTCTGCCAAGTACATAGATACCAAACACGACATGCTTTAAAATTGCGCACACCTGTGCAGCAGCGACAAACTGCATACATTTTTAAAAGCCTTTAACAGCCTTTACAGGTTACTACTTTAGATTCACAGAGAAGGTCTACTGCTAGTAATACTGCCCTCGATCTGACGTTTGCGGTGATACCTCACATGTATGGCGCAACTGCTGTTCACATATGACACAAGATCAATGCTTACGTTCGAATTTGCGCGTGAGCACGGGGGGACAGGAGTGCTTTGATTTTTTTTTTAAATAATTTATTTTGCCTTTTTATTTTATTTTTACACTGCACCATTTTTTTTTTATTGTTATCACTGGGAATGTAAACATCCCATATGATAGCAATAGGTAGTGAGAGGTACTCTTTTTTAAAAAAAATTGGGGCCTATTGGACTCTAGATCTCTCCTCTGCCCTTAAAGCATCTGACCACATTAAGATTGGTGTGATAAGATGCTTTCCCAATGGCGTTGTTTGTATCCAGGGAAACCGAAGTCATGAAATGCTCGTAGCTTCTAGTTTCTTAGGCGATAGAGGTGATTGGAGCCGTTCTGGTCTCCGATCAGTGCTATGGTCATCTGGGTGGGACAGAAGGGCCAGAGAAAACCATAGAATGTGGGGGGAGGGGGGACATCACTTCCCACTGCTTGTAAAAGCAGTCTAGTGGCTAATTAGCTGCTGGGTTGCCTTTACATGAAAGCCGACCCCGGCTGAAAAAAATTATACCAAGATGATGTCTAAAACTGCAGGAATCATTCCGGTATAACCACTCAAAGTATCAGTATGTTGCTGGTCCTTGTCGGGCATATATAGTAATGTTCTTTTTTTTTCATGCAGCCTGTGGGCTGAACCAAAAAGAACACCTAACAGATACCTCCATTCACATTGATTAATCGGTGGTATGTCCACCGTTAGAATACTGCCCTGCATCCACCCACTTCTAATGATGGGCATACATGCACTGTTCTTTTTGGGCTGAATGACAAAATATCCTAACAGATTCCTTCGTTCACATCGATCGATGAGGATGAAGAAATTAGGGATGATTGAACGGTTCGGGTCGACCATCGGTTCGACCCCAACATTGGGTGTTCGAAATTCGGCCGAGTTCCGAACTTTTTGTGGTAAAAGTTCGGAATTTGGTCACCAGAACCGCCCAAAATGCAATGGGACAGGAACTGGGCTTTAAAAGCCTGTGATTGGCCCAGAAACGTCTGTAAAAGCCAATTGAGGGGGCAGGAGTCTGCTAGGAATGTGATTGGAGTGACTACGGGGTCCAGAGGCCAATTAGGAGTGAATATGTCCCCCAGTATATAACATAGCCCCGCCAAACCTCTAGCACTGTAATACAGAGGCTGTGGAAGAGAGTGGAAGCATTTGTGTTTCTCCTGCTGCTTGTAAAGCTCCAGTGTCATTTTGCAATTATCTTCTGCTGTATGGAGCTGTTCTTTTAGTGTCAGGAAAGGGATATGCAGTGTAGTTAGGGTACTATATATCACTATAGTTAGATTCAATAATCTAGTTTTTGTAGGGATACCCTTAAGTGTCAGGGTGACCGTAGTGTAGTTTAGGGTGACCTGACTCTGTTTTTTTCTGGTTTTAGACATGCTACAGAGCTGAAATTTCACAGGTACACTTTTTAGACCCCCCAGACACTAAATCCAAAGAAATCTCTTTTTTTTTTTTTTTTTCAATAATTTTTTTAATAATTGTCTCTCTATCAAAATGACAATTTTTAAGAACTTTTTTTTGCCTGATTCATAGTCCCTGGGGCATGACCCAGAACCCTAGGCACTTTTTAGGGGCATTTATTGGGTTTTAGGGCTTCAAAATGGTGTTTTTTGATTCCCGAAGTTCGGGTCCCATTGATTTCAATGGGGTTCTGGAATCCGAACCGAACTTTCGGGAAATTCGGGTGTTCTGGTCGAACCAAACTTTTCAAATTTTGATCGTCCCTAGAAGAAATCTCTGCCAAGGAAAGTGAATAAAAATATATGCTGAAGCATAGGGGAGATCCACCCTCTGTGTCCACCCCATCCCCTATGCTTCAGCATATAGTCCTTTTTTTTTAACTGTGGTGGTGAAATTACCTCCTACAGAGCTGGAGTCACAGATTTATGTATTGTGAGAGCAAACCCTGTTTCTGTCAAAATAAACAAATCAGTGCTGCAGCTGAATGGCGTACCTGCAAAGCAAACAACGGTTAACAAAAAAACACAGAATCAATAAAACCTTAACTCAATAAAACAACTTTTTTTTTATTGCAATCTGTGCCAAAAAGAGAGTAAAAAATATATGGCGATTGGCGAAGCATAGGGGCAATCTGCCCCTACGTCCACCCCTATGCCACCCCCGTGCCCCTATGCTTTGCCATATATGCTCTTTATTTTATTTGTTGTGGTGAGAGCTAACCCTGTTGCAAATCAGTGCTGCAGCAGAATGGTGTACCTGCAAAGCAAACAATGGCTAACAATAAAACACAGTAACAGTACAGTAAACCAGTAGATTGACATACCTGCAAAGCAAACAATGGTTAACAATAAAACATAGTAACACTAAAACATTACAGTATAACATAAAATACAGTATAACAGTAGGAATCCAAAACCACAAAACCACCTGCACAGAATTTGCATGTTCTCACTGTACCTGTGTGGGTTTTCTCCAGGCACTCCGATTTCCTCCCACACTCCAAAAACATGCTGGTAGGTTAATTGGCCCCATGTATGAATATGAGTTAGGGACCTGAGACTGTAAGCTCCTTGAGAGCAGGGACTGATGTGTATGTATGATAAATATTTAAAATGCTGCATAAATTGACAGCGCTACGTACCTGTAATAAATAAATAAAATACACAACAAACTGCAATGCCCATTTTTTTCTGCTTTCAACTCATCAACTTCAGAGACAACACATATACATGCTGTCTAATATATCAAATAGACTTTCAGATGCCATTGTAAGAACACAATCAATGTTATTCACTTAACCTTAAACAACTTATGTTATGTGCAACACTTTAAAGTTGTTAAAGCTGGTCTTGTAATTATATCATATTCTCTGTGAGTGCCATCTGGTGGTTAAATACGAGTGTGGCTTCTCTCTGACCCTTACTAACAATCTAAAAAACTTTAGTGCCACCTTGTGTTGCAAAACATTTTAGCAATGAAATTATTTAATTGAAGATGCTTGCTTTGGACATATCAATATTAGATCAAATGTGTGCCACCACTACCACAATACATTTCATATCCATTGAAAACCCTATATACCTGTGTGTGTTCATATCTAAAATACCTAAATCCATTACATTATTCATCAATGTTATTTTAAATTTAACTTTAAAAAAAAAAAAAGATTTGCCTTTAGTTATACTTTAGGTAATTTTTTTACATGACTTTCAAAAGGTAATTTGTGTTTTTTTTTTATTGCAGGGAAGGTGAATTGTACAGTAGCCAGTTTTGTAGTTTTTTTTTTTTCCCTTTTGCAGAAAGTATTAAGGTTGACCTTTTTTCTACCTTTGCACAGTTAATACACAGCTAAACAAAAAAATTAAAGGAACACTTTTCAGTCAGAGTATAGCATCAAATCAATTAAACTCCTGGGATATTGATCTGGTCAGTTGTAGCAGAGGGGGTTGTTAATCAGTTTCAGCTGCTTTGGTGTTAATGAAATTAACAACAGATGCACTAGATGGGCAACAGTGAGATGACCTCCAAAACAGGAATGATTTTACATGTGTAGGCCAGTGAAATTTGTTTCCCTTATCTTTTTGGTCTGTTTTTCACTAGTTTGCATTTGGCTAGGGACAGTGTTACTGTTGGTAACATGAGACAATACCTGAACCCTATAGAGGTTGCACAGGTAGTCCAACTCCTCCAGGATGGTACATCAATACGTGCCATTGCCAGGTTGGCTGTGTCTCCCAGCACAGTATCAAGAGCATGGAGGAAATTCCAGGAGACAGGCAGTTACACTAGGAGAGCTGGACAGGGCCGTAGAAGGTTCTTAACCCATCAGCAGGACCGGTATCTGCTCCTTTGTGCACATAAGAATAGGATGAGCAATGCCAGAGGCCTACAAAATTACCTCAAACAATCAGAAACAGACTTTGTGAGGGTAACCTGAGGGCCTGACATCTTTTAGTGGGCCCTGTGCTCACTGCCTGGCACCGTGGAGCTCGATTGGCATTTGCCATTAAACCCCAGAATTGGCAGGTCTGCCACTGGTGCCCTGTGCTTTACACAGACGAGAGCATGTTCACCCTGAGCACATGTGATAGACGTTAAGGGATCTGGAGAAGCCATGCAGAAGGTTATGCTGCCTGTAACATCCTTCAGCATGACCGGTTTGGTGGTGGGTCAGTGATGGTCTGGAGAGGCATATCCATGGAGGGACACAGACCTCTACTGGATAGAAAATGACACTCTGACTGCCATTAGGTATCCGGATGAAATCCTTGGACCCATTGTCAGACCCTACGCTGGTGTAGTGGGTCATGGGTTCTTCCTGGTGCACGACAATGCCCTGCCTGCGGCGACAGTATGCAGCCAGTTTCTGGAGGATGAAGGAATTGATACCATTGAATGGCCTCTACGCTCACCTGACCTAAATCCAATAGAAAACCTCTGGGACATTATGTTTCGGCCCATCCGACGCAGCCAGGTTACACCTCATTCTGTATAGGAGCTCAGTGATATCCTGATCCAGATCTGGGAGGAAATACCCAAGGACACCATCCGTTGTCTTATTAGGAGCATGCCCGACATTGTCAGGCATGCATAAAAGCATGTGGGGGGGTCATACAAACTACTGAGTATCGTTTTGAGTTGCTGCAATAAAATTTCAGCAAATATGGATTAGCCTGCCTACCCAGCATGATATTTTTCCATATTGAGATCTGATGTGTTTTCAAAGTGTTCCTTTAATTTTTTTGAGCAGTTTATTCGTTTGTTCTGTAATGCTGAATATAGACCCCTCCTGGTTGAGCAGGAGAAAATTTAGTGCAGGGGTAAACTGTAGCTTTTTCTTTTTCCCTACTGCAAACATTATTAATATCTACCCCCTCTGCAAATTCTACATTAGTTTGCTCTGTTGTGCTGAATATATCCAGCTCTGGGGTGAGAGGCAGAAAATGAAATAGTTGCATATCACTAGGCAACCTCAAAAGTCGTGGTAGAGGTTTGCTGAGGGCAAGTATTTCGATCCAGGAAGTGGCATCCCTTATACTGAGCTTATCCCTATAGAGTATTTACTGCTGGTATATTACTTCAGTGAGGTGAGAGGCCATCTTGTGGCTAAACAGTGGTGGTGTCACTAGCACTTTATTCATTGAGACATCTATCAAGCACCTTTGATTGTTTTTTTCTCACGGCTTGACCTATGTTCTAGCGGACTTTTTATGCACTTTACTTTGGAATGCACTTTATGGACACTCGATACATTGCACTTTAAGAGAAAGATTTATTTTTATGATGCACATTGTCACTTTATTGTATATTGAATTTATATAGCGCTGTAGATATATATATTTATTTTGTTACAGTCTTTTACTCCCGCAAGTGAGGGAGGTCCTATATAGCTGCTGTATTTATTTTTATTATCACTTTTGATTTATTTATTGTCCCAATTTATTGGGTCTGAGCACTGCATCGCTTTATATATATATTTATATATAATTGCGCTGATTATTTTCTTTTTGCACATTATCAAGGGGTCCTCTAGTGTTGACGTCGGACATTTTTATGTAGCCTTACCTGGCCCACCCAATCATAGCGATAGGCCAGTCCAACCACATTAACACAGATCGTAAGCCGCATTAACAGGAAGTAGCTGTCAGGGAAGGCATGTCCATTGTGCTGATGGAAACTCTCGGCCTACGCACATTCGCAATCCTGGGCAGATGTGCATTATCGTGGGTAAAGGTGTGCGTGTTTAGCAACCTCCTAGGTATGTGCTAGAGAGTGTATAGTTTGTGGGTTTCCCTGCTTACCAGGGGAACTGTCAGGCAAATTTAAGTACTCTCTGGCTAACAGGGAGCAGTGATCAATTGATAGGGTCTGCTCAGTGTTATCAGATGCTGCTTATGTCTGCTTGTTTCACACTGGTCCAATAGGATGGGGCATATTGGACAGTGGGAGGAACCCTGACAAATTGGAGCATGGGTGTAGATACAGCCCTGGCCAATGGCAGGGGGAAGGGCCTCAAAGCATGCTGGATGACTGTATGTATACCAAGAGCACATGTGCTGGAGGTATTCAGCTGGAGAGCGGAATCCTGGAGGGAGGGGGCTGCTGCCCCTCCTCTGTACAAACTGACATGTGGCCTCAGGTGGACGATCTGAGGGCTGGAGTTTCAGAAGCTGCAACTAAGATGTCCTGCAGAGCTGGGTGAGAGGGGGATATACCTGGAAGGATCTGTTCCTGGTTGCTGTGAGTACAGATCCACGTCTAGGGGCCTGTTCGGTAAGGGTGATCCCTTCAAGCTAGTGAAGTCAGTGTACAGGTGCCAGCTAAAGAGGATACTGGTTAATTAGCATTGAGTCTGCTGCCAGAGCGAGCAAAGGACTTTTCCTTCCATACAAATGCAGTGTGGTTTAGAAGAGAGTCTGCTTTTCAACTCAATTTAATGGGGCTAAGTGAGAGTTGTTTTCATCTGTGCATAGTTCAAGTTGGAGTATCCCACAAGTGCCCAGACAGGAAGAGCCAAGCATGGGCTATCAGTATTCAGGGTTCTGACAGAAGGATGATCCGGATACCACATCCTGATCACTACTACTAAGCTGTGTGAAGTTCATCTTCTGTTTGAACTGAACATATAGTTTTGAAAGAGGCTGGTATGCCTGAAGAACCCTTTTTTTTTACCATTGCTTGTGTTGCTGCTGGGGCTAGAGGCCCTTTTCCCAAATGCTTGCTTCATCATCTGGGGGATAGAATCTTCTGCTGCAGAGGACTTCTCCTATCATATACAGGGGCTGCTACCTGGAGGGGGTAAACCCTTAGTTACTAAAGGATACTTTGTTAAGGACTCTTTGCGAAGATACTTTGTTAAGGACACTTTGCAAAGACCATTTGGCCAGTGTGCCACCACAGTTACCAAGTTAAGCTTGTGTGAGTTGCTGAAGTGTCAGAAGGTATTTACGAGGAACTTTACCTATTATTAGCCATATGCTTTCCACTTGGAACACTACATAATGTGTTTAGTCAGGTAGACTTATAGGTTGTTCTGTTTTGTCTTTTATAGGGGCACAATGGGGTCAACATGTCAAGAGTTGCCCTTAGGAGACTGGATGCACAGAATATCTCTTCTTGAAAGTTAGTGATAGGTGCTTATTCGGGTGAGAAAGTCACCTCTGAGGAGAGGGCAGTCTCAATGTAAGTATGTTAGGTTGTTAGGTCACACAATTGCAACGTATTTGTGTAATTTCTTTGCAGGGTTGCAAAAAGTCCTTATGCTTCGGTTGAGATAATCCATGGAAGTTTATAGTACATATGCAACGATACTATTTGTAGTATAGTTGTTTATAGTGTTTACCTATTTTACCCTACCAATCAGTTATTTTTTACGGGGCTGTGCTAATACAGAAACTTGAGGTTTCTTTAAAAGTGTAAATATCTATTGTACAGCAGATGTCTATTTTTTTTTTTACACAAATTTATTGTACATACTGGCCACATATGGGGTCTGCCCCATAGCCTTGTTCATTTGTTAACTCCCTTTTTCTCCTGTTCCAAGTTTGTGGGATACTCCTCGTAAATTTTTGTAGAGGTATTTTTTCAGGGCTGGCTGCCAGATCCACTGAGGACATGGCTTATTTTTGGTGGTGGGGGGGGGGGGTGTAGCACCCTGCTAGGTAGGTACTAGAGAGTGTATAGTTTTTGTGTTTTCTGCTTACCAGGGGAACTGTCAGGCAAATGTAGATTCTCTCTGCCTGACAGGGTGCAGTGATCCATTGATAGGGTCATCAGATGCTGCTCAAACTGTCTGCTTGTTTCACACTGGTCCAATAGGATGAGGCAAATTTGACAGTGGAAGGAAACCTGACAAATGGGAGCATAGGTGTAGATCCAGCCCTGGCCATTGGTAGAGGGAAGTGCCTCAAAGCATGCTGGGTGACTCTATATATACCGAGAGAGCACGTGTGCAGGGGGTCTGCGGATGGAGAGCGGGATCGCGGAGGGAGGGGGACGACCTGAGGGCTGGAGTTACCGAAGCTGCAACCAAGAAAGATGTCCTGCAGAGCTGACTGAGAAGGGGATGTACCTGGAAGGATCTTTTCTTGGTTGCTGTGAGTACAGATCCACGTCTAGGGTCCTGTTTGGTAAGGGTCATCCCTTCAATCTAGTGAAGTCAGTGGATGGGTGCCAGCTAGAGAGGATACTTGTTAGTGGCCTGAAGAGTCAGTGTTCATTTAGTCTGCTACCAGAGCAAGGAAAAGTTTCCTTCCACACAAATGCAGTATGGTTCAGGAGAGTCTGCTATTCAATTCAATTTGATGAGGCTAAGTGAGATTTGTGCTCATCTGTGCATAGTTAAAGTTGGAGTATCCCATTAACCCCTTCTCCTATCCAAGTTCTTCCAATAAACACAAAAGAACAGAACACCTTTGACTGGTCATTGGATAATGAGCGTAAGAGTGGTCGTGTGAAAATAACCAAGTGTCTGGCTTCAGGATAATCAGAGGGAGACCCAGGGAAGACTATCTTCAGCAACCCCTACAGGGCAGTGCTACAGGTGCATGCACACTCGCGAATCTATGCGTGCATCTGTCACTAATGCTGGCACCAAAAGGGCTATTTAAACAGGCTTCAGTATGGGCTCATTGCTGTTTGGTCTCCAGCTTCTATGTATTGTTCCTGATTCTGTGTGACCTTTGATCTTGAACTGGCTTACCTCTCACCTGCGTTTGTCTGCTACCTGCCCTGACCCCGGCTTTTCTTTGTATTCTGGTTCTGCCTTCTGCTTCTGCTTGATTGATCTACTAGTGCTGACTTGGCTAATTACCTGACCATCCTGCTGCTTGCCGCCTTTGCCTGATCTGCCCAACCGCTACCGACCTGGCTTATCTGACCCTGAATTTTGCTCATTCAGCCTACTACAGCTCCTAGTCCAGAAAGCTTTCATCTGGTTCCTGTTTCCAGCTGCTCACTACAGTTTGCCACCAACCAAGCATCATACCAGCTCATCTACTCCCAGACTGCCTGCTGCCACATCTATCTGTAAAACTGCTGCTGTGCAGACTACTGGACTGGTTACAGATTGTATGAAAACTGTTAATAATAATAACTAACCAGCATATTATATCAGCCCAATTATCCTCTATAGGGGCCTCTACCTAAATAACATTTAATAAAAAATCATAAAAATACAAAAAAAGGGAAGTGGTGAATAAAAAATATACAGTATACAGTATTTAAGGGGGTCCCCAAAAAGTACCTTACACATAAAATACCCAATCAAAAAAAGGAACAAGATGTTCCCTATTCGGTATCAATAAAACAAATAATATCCCAGTCAGCATTAAAGTGTTTTTAACCTTAAAAAAAAAGTGATCTCTAGTTCCCTTATAGCATTTTAAACAGCACAGTACTTTTGCTGTCTAATCTGCCTCTCTCTAATCTGTAAAAAACCTAGCTGATCCTGACACTTTCTCTGTCCTCCTCTGTGTCCTGACCAAGATAATCATGGCTGCTGAGCCCTGATCACCGTGGTCCACCTGCGTACCTCCGTCATTCGCAGCTCTCCTGTCCTCCTCTGTCCCCCTCACCCCTCCCTCCCTGCCTGTCAGCTCAGTGTCTGTGTCTCGACCGCCCTCCCTCCCTCCCTGAAAAATTTGCAGTCCTGGCATGAGGACCTGGACTTGAACCTAGGACCTCTGCGGTGTCTCTGCTTGCTATGTCACCTGGAATGCTGGACAGTTCTCTGGACAATTCCTTGAATGATCCTGCCCTGAATCTTAGTTACCTTGAACCTTGAACCCTTTGCTCCTCCCATGAACTTCCTGATTTAAGCCGTGTCTCTGCACTTCCTGGTTGCCAGAATATTGTGCCTTCTCCAGCCAATATTTCGCTTGTCTCTCCTGCTGACGTTCACTATTCATTACCAACCTTTAGCTTGTTCCTCGACTGTGCTTCACCCGAATCCAAACTTGCAACTATTCGTTACCGACCTTTGGCTTGTTCCTTGACTACGCTTCTGCTTGATCCCTACCTACTATATCTGCTACAGGACCCCTACATGCTCACCTCCTGGTGGGGCAATCCTGAGGACAGCAACCTGGTACTAACACGCAGCCAAGCCCATCTCCACCTTCAGGAGCTCTGGTGAATACCAGTTAGTACTTAGACTTCGCACCTCAGGTGAACCCTTGTCATCATTCAGGGTGACCTGCGTTAATATCTTTCTAGCTTGCAGGTGGGTGCTGCTCTGCTACTGGAACTACTGGCCTGACTCCAGACCATGACACTTGGTGAATTTATGTTTAAATTCGCCTCAGTGATTTTTTTTTCTTTTTTACCATAATTTTTGCATTGCCTTTGATCCAATAGGAAGGCTTTTGGACAAGCCAGTCTCCTCTTTATGAAAGGGGAGTTCAGAGAAGCCATAGTGTCAGTGTATTGAAAGCTGCTGTGGGGAATGGATAGGGGGAGATGATAAGACACAAAGGGGTACAGATTAGGGTTTTCAGAAAACTATGCTTTACTCCTGATCACTAGCTCTTTGGGTAATTACCCCTTTGCTGCCTACACTTTTTGTTATTACTCTTTTGTCTTTCGGTTTGTTTATAATTTGATTTGTTCTTGGAATTGCCTTTTATTGACAGGCAGCAAGCCAAGGGCATCTGATAAGGGGTACATGTAGACTTCCTATACCCAGCCACATTAGATCAGCAGGGGGTCCAGGGCAAGGAAGGGAGACTGCAAAGGGCCCCTTGAGTTCAAATGGTGGCCCAATGTGAAATAACTTTAATCAGGGAAGGTACATGGAGCAACAGTACAGGACTTGCTACAAACTATTATTTATGAACATTCTCCTCTTTTCTCCTTGGAAACCATAAAGCTGTGCAATCATCTATCTTGCAAACCTTGCCCCTCCTTCCCCTCCTGCCAATCACAGCATTACAGGGGCCCCTGCCTTTATGTCACCCCCACCTCAACTAATCCTGTAGTTTTCCTGTCAATTTTTCTTGTAACAGTGTGTGGTTAGTTGACAGTCAGAGGTAGCCAAGGTACTTAGTCCAATCAGAGAGCTTGTTTTGAATTTGTTCCTTAACATGTGCGGCACCAGAAATAGGACACTTTCTGCCCATGTCTTGGGTGAGGTCTGATTTCTTCACAATGGTTCTTTAAGTAATGTGTAACTCATGTATAGCGGATCAATGTGTAGAGAACATTTATTATTCAAATTGCTTTATCAGTAGCTATATACATTTTCTAAAATTGTATGTTTACAAATTAAAGATTTGATGATGCCTGAACTTGGTTTGGCCACATTCATGTTGGCATAGAACCAACACATCTAAAATATTACTATTTTAAAGCAGAACCTTCATAGCAGTTGGCTGCAAAAGGCTTTTCCACATTGAGCAAGTATGTATAGCATGTTTGTACATTTTGACACTTACCTCTATGCTTGCAGTAAAGGTGGCACAGGAGAGGGTACAAGGAACTCTGTCTCCTCCACATAGGTAGTGAAGCATACTCAGACCTGTACTCTGAAATCATTATTTGACTGGCTTGACATAGTCTGTACAGAAGCCAATGATTTCTAATGGAGGCCTAAGCACACCACTACATCATTGAAAAGACAGTGCAAGAACATTGTGCAACTAAACCACCGCAAATTATTTTGCTTACATTCCCCGCATGCCCTTTTCCCATATATACAATAAAAGTTAGACCTTTTGTCCCAGATTAAAAACTGCCCTGCACTACAGTGCGGTGTCCTCGGCAGTATCTTAGTTCTTGTAGTAAAACCCCAATTTTTTTCTCTTTAGTAACATTGGGCCAAGCCTTGATCCTTAAAATGTTCTTGCTACTGGCCAATTTTACACAGTCTGTCATCTTAGAGTTTGTGGTGCTCAAAGAACCTAATTTTCTTGTTGTTGACCAATAGTGTTGAGCGAACACGGACTGTATTATTCGTGTTCGTACCGAATAATTGGATTTTTTGTACCCGAACACGGACACGGACACTTTACTGTATGTTCGGGTAAAAATCCGTGTTCGGTCGTTTTATTTCCGGGTTTTGCATGCTTTGGCGCTCTTTTCATGGCGGGCTTTCAACAGCCAATCAACAATCGTTTAACTGGTGTGCCTTAAGCCATCCCAGCCATGCCTGCAAATGTCTCAGTAGCTGTGATTGGCCGTCTGAAGCATGTGACCAAGTCTTTATAAGTTCCAGGCAGCCGCAGCGTCTTCATTCTGCTGCTTAGATCAGGGACAGAGCACACATCAACGTGCTGGCTGCTGATTAGGGAAAGACAGGCAGGAAAAAAACATTTGTGTCCGGATAGAATTGAGGGACAGGTCGGAGTGTTTAGGCAGGGCGAGTTGTAGGCATTTTAGGGATAGAGTCTGCTGAATTATAGGGTCAGTGTCTTCTACAAACTACAATCGATATTGCTGTGTGGGGGGTGGGGTGACTCTGCACTCAATCCTGATCTACGATCTCTTCTCAATCCTGTTAGGGAGAGGCTGCTGCTGAATTTTAGGGTCAGAGTGTTCTACAAACTACAATCGATATTGCTGTGTGGGGTCTGCACTTAGTCCCGATCTACGATCTCTTCTCAATCCTGTTAGGGAGAGGCTGCTGCTGCTGAATTTTAGGGAAACTGTGTTCTACAAACTACAATCGATATTGCTGTGTGGTGTGGGATAGGAGATAGGCAGGTGTCAGTGATCCACATCCATTTTTCTGTGTGTGAGCTGCAGTGAACACAATCTTTTTGGGCTGCAGTGAACACAATCTTTTTGGGGTGCAGTGAACAACGTCCTTTTTGGGGTGCAGTGAACAAAATCTTTTTGTGGTGCAGTGAACAAAATCCTTTTTGGGGTGCAGTGAACACAATCTTTTTGGGGTGCAGTGAACAAAATCCTTTGTGGGGTGCAGTGAACACAATCTTTGTGGGGTGCAGTGAACACAATCTTTTTGGGGTGCAGTGAACAACATCCTTTTTGGGGTGCAGTGAACACAATCTTTGTGGGGTGCAGTGAACACAATCTTTTTGGGGTGCAGTGAACAAAATGCTTTTTGGGGTGCAGTGAACACAATCTTTGTGGGGTGCAGTGAACACAATCTTTTTGGGGTGGAGTGAACAAAATCCTTTTTGGGGTGCAGTGAACAACATCCTTTTTGGGGTGCAGTGAACAAAATCCTTTTTGGGGTGCAGTGAACACAATCTTTTTGGGGTGCAGTGAACAAAATCCTTTGTGGGGTGCAGTGAACACAATCTTTGTGGGGTGCAGTGAACACAATCTTTTTGGGGTGCAGTGAACAAAATCCTTTTTGGGGTGCAGTGAACAAAATCCTTTTTGGGGTGCAGTGAACACAATCTTTGTGGGGTACAGTGAACAGAATCTTTGTGGGGTGCAGTGAACACAATCTTTGGGGGGTACAGTGAACACAATCTTTTTGGGGTGCAGTGAACAAAATCCTTTGTGGGGTGCAGTGAACACAATCTTTGGGGGGTACAGTGAACACAATCTTTTTGGGGTGCAGTGAACAAAATCCTTTGTGGGGTGCAGTGAACACAATCTTTGTGGGGTGCAGTGAACACAATCTTTTTTGGGTGCAGTGAACAAAATCCTTTTTGGGGTGCAGTGAACAACATCCTTTTTGGGGTGCAGTGAACACAATCTTTTTGGGGTGCAGTGAACAAAATCCTTTGTGGGGTGCAGTGAACACAATCTTTGTGGGGTACAGTGAACAGAATCTTTGTGGGGTGCAGTGAACAAAATCTTTGGGGGGTACAGTGAACACAATCTTTTTGGGGTGCAGTGAACAAAATCCTTTGTGGGGTGCAGTGAACACAATCTTTGGGGGGTACAGTGAACACAATCTTTTTGGGGTGCAGTGAACAAAATCCTTTGTGGGGTGCAGTGAACACAATCTTTGTGGGGTGCAGTGAACACAATCTTTTTGGGGTGCAGTGAACAAAATCCTTTTTGGGGTGCAGTGAACAACATCCTTTTTGGGGTGCAGTGAACACAATCTTTTTGGGGTGCAGTGAACAAAATCCTTTGTGGGGTGCAGTGAACACAATCTTTGTGGGGTACAGGGAACAGAATCTTTGTGGGGTGCAGTGAACACAATCTTTGGGGGGTACAGTGAACACAATCTTTTTGGGGTGCAGTGAACAAAATCCTTTTAGGGTGCAGTGAACACAATCTTTGTGGGGTGCAGTGAACAAAATCCTTTTTGAGGTGCAGTGAACACAATCTTTGTGGGGTGCAGTGAACACAATCTTTGTGGGGTACAGTGAACACAATCTCATACTTCTGAAGATTTGAGGGTGCTGCCTGTTCCATACTCCTCCTCCTACTGCTCAACCATCCTTTTAGGGGTACAAACAATAGTAATTGGGGCCTAGTGTGGTGGTGTACATGTGAGATACATACACTTTCTTTTTGATCATATTTTCTATTCCGCTATTCAATTAAAACCTTTGGGGATCAATTAAATTGCGTGATAGTCTGTGCCGGTACATGTGAGATCCACCTTTCCAAGTTTTTGGGGTTCATCTCATACTTCTGAAGATTTGAGGGTGCTGCCTGTTCCATACTCCTCCTCCTACTGCTCAACCATCCTTTTAGGGGTACAAACAATAGTAATTGGGGCCTAGTGTGGTGGTGTACGTGTGAGATACATACACTTTCTTTTTGATCATATTTTCTATTCCGCTATTCAATTAAATCCTTTGGGGATCAATTAAATTGCGTGATAGTCTGTGTCGGTACGTGTGAGATCCACCTTTCCAAGTTTTTGGGGTTCATCTCATACTTCTGAAGATTTGAGGGTGCTGCCTGTTCCATACTCCTCCTCCTACTGCTCAACCATCCTTTTAGGGGTACAAACAATAGTAATTGGGGCCTAGTGTGGTGGTGTACGTGTGAGATACATACACTTTCTTTTTGATCATATTTTCTATTCCGATATTCAATTAAAACCTTTGGGGATCAATTAAATTGCGTGATAGTCTGTGTCGGTACGTGTGAGATCCACCTTTCCAAGTTTTTGGGGTTCATCTCATACTTCTGAAGATTTGAGGGTGCTGCCTGTTCCATACTCCTCCTCCTACTCCTCAACCATCCTTTTAGGGGTACAAACAATAGTAATTGGGGCCTAGTGTGGTGGTGTACGTGTGAGATACATACACTTTCTTTTTGATCATATTTTCTATTCCGCTATTCAATTAAAACCTTTGGGGATCAATTAAATTGCGTGATAGTCTGTGTCGGTACGTGTGAGATCCACCTTTCCAAGTTTTTGGGGTTCATATCATACTTCTGAAGATTTGAGGGTACTGCCTGTTCCATACTCCTCCTCCTACTCCTCAACCATCCTTTTAGGGGTACAAACAATAGTAATTGGGGCCTAGTGTGGTGGTGTACGTGTGAGATACATACACTTTCTTTTTGATCATATTTTCTATTCCGCTATTCAATTAAAACCTTTGGGGATCAATTAAATTGCGTGATAGTCTGTGTCTGTACGTGTGAGATCCACCTTTCCAAGTTTTTGGGGTTCATCTCATACTTCTGAAGATTTGAGGGTGCTGCCTGTTCCATACTCCTCCTTCTACTCCTCAACCATCCTTTTAGGGGTACAAACAATAGTAATTGGGGCCTAGTGTGGTGGTGTACGTGTGAGATACATACACTTTCTTTTTGATCATATTTTCTATTCCGCTATTCAATTAAAACCTTTGGGGATCAATTAAATTGCGTGATAGTCTGTGTCGGTACATGTGAGATCCACCTTTCCAAGTTTTTGGGGTTCATCTCATACTTCTGAAGATTTGAGGGTGCTGCCTGTTCCATACTCCTCCTCCTACTCCTCAACCATCCTTTTAGGGGTACAAACAATAGTAATTGGGGCCTAGTGTGGTGGTGTACGTGTGAGATACATACACTTTCTTTTTGATCATATTTTCTATTCCGCTATTCAATTAAAACCTTTGGGGATCAATTAAATTGCGTGATAGTCTGTGTCGGTACTGTGAGATCCACCTTTCCAAGTTTTTGGGGTTCATCTCATACTTCTGAAGATTTGAGGGTGCTGCCTGTTCCATACTCCTCCTCCTACTCCTCAACCATCCTTTTAGGGGTACAAACAATAGTAATTGGGGCCTAGTGTGGTGGTGTACGTGTGAGATACATACACTTTCTTTTTGATCATATTTTCTATTCCGCTATTCAATTAAAACCTTTGGGGATCAATTAAATTGCGTGATAGTCTGTGTCGGTACGTGTGAGATCCACCTTTCCAAGTTTTTGGGGTTCATCTCATACTTCTGAAGATTTGAGGGTGCTGCCTGTTCCATACTCCTCCTCCTACTCCTCAACCATCCTTTTAGGGGTACAAACAATAGTAATTGGGGCCTAGTGTGGTGGTGTACGTGTGAGATACATACACTTTCTTTTTGATCATATTTTCTATTCCGCTATTCAATTAAAACCTTTGGGGATCAATTAAATTGCGTGATAGTCTGTGTCGGTACGTGTGAGATCCACCTTTCCAAGTTTTTGGGGTTCATCTCATACTTCTGAAGATTTGAGGGTGCTGCCTGTTCCATACTCCTCCTCCTACTCCTCAACCATCCTTTTAGGGGTACAAACAATAGTAATTGGGGCCTAGTGTGGTGGTGTACGTGTGAGATACATACACTTTCTTTTTGATCATATTTTCTATTCCGCTATTCAATTAAAACCTTTGGGGATCAATTAAATTGCGTGATAGTCTGTGTCGGTACGTGTGAGATCCACCTTTCCAAGTTTTTGGGGTTCATCTCATACTTCTGAAGATTTGAGGGTGCTGTCTGTTCCATACTCCTCCTACTCCTCATCCATCCTTTTAGGGGTAGAAACAATAGTAATTGGGGCCTAGTGTGGTTTTGTACGTGCGAGATACATACACTTTTTTGGATCATATTTCCTATTCCGCTATTCAATAAAAACCTTTCTAGGGCAAGATCTTAAATTACAGAAATATGAGGAGACCGTCAAATAAGGGCCGTGGCCTGGGTCGTGGTGCTGCTGTTAGAGCTCCTGTTGCAAGGAGAGGACGTGGTCGATCTGTGCCAGCTACACGCACAAGTGAAACACCTTCCTCAAGTGTGAGTAGGCGACAGAACCTGCATCAGTATTTGGTAGGGCATCATACGCACCTAGAAGTGATGAGGCCAGAACAAGTGGAGGCGATAGTAGATTGGTTTGCTGCTGACAGTGCCTCCAGTTCCTTCACATTGTCTCCCACCCAGTCTACTGCAGAAAGGTCACAGTTGGCACCTGCAGCCGATGTCCAACCGTCTTTCACCTCACCCCCTTGCAAATCAGGCAAGCAGTCTGAGCCCCAAGCCATACAGCAGTCTCTTCTTCTTTTTGATGACTCTGTCAGCAGGGTTTCCCAGGGCCATCCACCTAGCCCTGCCCCAGAAGTGGAAGAGATTGAGGGCAGCGATGCCCAACCACTTATTTCTCAAGATGAGTACATGCAAGGATCATCGCAGCACGTCTCCGATGATGACGAAACGCAGGTGCCAACTGCTGCGGCGTTCAGCATTGTGGAGACCGACAAGGAGGGCAGGGGTGAAGACTGGGTGGAAGATGATGTGGAGGACGATGAGGTCCTCGACCCCACATGGAATGAACGTCATGCAGGTGACCTGAGTAGTTTGGAGGAAGAGGCGGTGGTCGCACAGAGCCACCAGCACAGCAGAAGAGGGAGCAGGGTGCAGAAGCGGAGCGGCCGTGCCCTAGACACTACGCCCGCTACTGCCCAACGCAGCAAGGGAACGAGCGCACCAAAGTCAGCTCAAAGGAGTTCTCTAGCGTGGAAGTTCTTTAGAAAATGTGCTGATGACAGGACACGAGTGGTTTGCACCCTGTGCAATCAGAGCTTGAAGCGAGGCATAAACCTTCTCAACCTGAGCACAACCTGCATGATCAGGCATCTAAGTGCAAAGCACGAGCTGCAGTGGAGTACACACCTTCAAAACCAAGAAACGTCTCTGGCTCATCCTGCTTCCTCTTCTGCTGCAGTCTCGGCCGCTCCAGCCACATCTGTAGTGATACCAGCACCTGCCACCCCGCAAACAGACGATCTGTCAGCAACACCACCACCTGGGTCACCAACAACCATCTCCACAATGTCCCGTGGAAGCGTTCAGCTTTCCATCTCCCAAACACTTGAGAGGAAGAGGAAGTACCCCCCTACCCACCGGCGATCCCTGGCCCTGAATGCCAGCATTTCAAAATTATTGGCCTTTGAAATGCTGTCATTCCGTCTGGTGGAGACGCACAGTTTTAAAAACCTTATGTCGGTGGCTGTCCCACAGTACGTCGTGCCCAGCCGCCACTACTTTTCCAGGCAAGCCATCCCTTCCCTGCACAACCAAGTGGGGGAAAAAATCAGGTGTGCACTGCTCAACGCCATCTGTGCCAAGGTCCACCTAACTACCGATACGTGGACCAGTAAGCACGGTCAGGGGCGTTATATCTCCCTAACGGCACACTGGGTAAATGCAGTGGCGGATGGGCCTGAGGCGGATAGCAATTTGGCGCATGTCCTTCCACCACCGAGGATTGCAGGGTGCTTCAGTTTGCCTCCTGTTCCTAACTCCTCCTACTCCGCTTCCTCATCCTCTACCGCCTCCTCATCTGGACAGCGTAACACCTTCACCACCAACTTCAGCACGGCCAGGGGTAAACGACAGCAGGCAGTTTTACAACTTGCCTGTTTGGGGGACAAACCACACACCGCGCAGGAGTTGTGGAGGAGCATGGAACAGCAGACAAATGAGTGGTTGCTGCCAGCGAGCCTCAAGCCCGGCCTGGTGGTGTGCGATAACGGGCGAAATCTCATAGCAGCTCTGGGCCTAGCCGGTTTGACGCACATCCCTTGCCTGGCGCATGTGCTGAATTTGGTGGTGCAGAGGTTCCTTAAAAACTACCCCGATATGTCAGAGCTGCTGCAGAAAGTGCGGGCCGTTTGTGCGCACTTTCGGCGTTCTCACCCTGCTGCTGCTCGCCTGGCAGCGCTGCAGCGTAACTTCGGCCTTCCCGCTCACCGCCTCATATGTGACGTGCCCACAAGGTGGAACTCCACCTTGCACATGCTGGAAAGACTGTGCGAGCAGCAGCAGGCCATAGTGGAGTTTCAGCTGCAGCACGCACGCGTGAGTCGCTCTGCGGAACAGCACCACTTCACCACCAATAACTGGGCCTCCATGCAAGACCTGTGTGCCTTGTTGCGCTGTTTTGAGTACTCCACCAACATGGCCATTGGCAATGACGCCGTTCTCAGCTTAACTATCCCACTTCTATGCCTCCTTGAAAAAACAATTCGGGCGATGATGGAAGAGGATGTGGCACAGGATGAGGAGGAGGAGGAGGATGAAGAGGTAACATTTCCAAGGCTTTCAGGGCAGTCATTCGCAAGGGTGGGTTCCTGCACACACAAACGCCAGGGACACAATTGTCCAGCAGGGGCACAGTTCTGGAGGATGAGGAGGATGAGGAGGAGGAGATGGAGGAGGAGATGGAACCATGTTCACAGCAGGGTGGCACCCAGGCCAGCTCATGGCCATCACTGGTGCGTGGCTGGGGGGATACAGAGGACACGGACGATACACCTCCCACAGAGGACAGCCTTTCGTTGCCTCTGGGCAGCCTGGCACACATGAGCGATTACATGCTGCAGTGTCTCCACAACGACCGCCGAGTTGCCCACATTCTAACTTGTGCTGATTACTGGGTGGCCACGCTGCTGGATCCCCGTTACAAGGACAACGTACCGTCCTTAATTCACTCACTGGAGCGCGATCGCAAGATGTGCGAGTACAAGCGCACGCTGGTAGACGCCATGCTGCTGGCATTCCCATCTGACAGCGGGGCCGCAGTGGAAGCACAAGGCAGAGGAGGAGAAGGAGGAGGAGGAGGTCGCCAACGCAACCAGGGCACCGCCAGCACCTCAGAAGGCAGGGTTAGCATGGCCGAAATGTGGAAAAGCTTTGTCAGCACGCCACAACAAACAGCAGCACCAGCAGCTCAGATGGAACGTCTTAGCAGGAGGCAGCATTTTACCAACATGGTGGAGCAGTATGTGTGCACACGCCTACATGTAGTGAATGAGGGGTCTGCCCCCTTCAACTTCTGGGTCTCCAAATTGGGCACATGGCCTGAGCTTGCCCTTTACGCCTTGGAGGTGCTGGCGTGCCCTGCAGCCAGTGTATTATCTGAACGGGTATTTAGCACGGCTGGGGGCGTTATAACAGACAAGCGCAGCCGCCTGTCCAGAGACAATGTGGACAAGCTCACGTTCATTAAAATGAACCAGGCATTGATCCCACGGGACTTTTCCGTACCTTGTGCAGAATAGCAATGGATACCGACCTTACCCACCCATTGTTCCATTTTTGCTCTTTCTCACTCTTTTGGGGTGTACCCTCATTTAAAATTTGTGAAAAGAAGCAGTGTTGGCTACCTCGTCCTCCTCCTCAGGGCCAGATTAACGTAGGGACTATTGGAGCTGCAGCTCCAGGCCCCTACCTTTTATATAGGCCCCGGGTTGGCCATATTCACTGTTACCGCTCTTCTGTCACTTGTAAACACAGAAGTCTGGCTTCTATGCTCGCTTCCCCAGGCAGCACCCTCAGAACCTCCCCACACAGCGCGAAGGCCGGACAAGGAGGGACAGTTGCCGATGCATGGATGTGTTTATGGGCTTCAGAGACAGCATCCCATGTTGAATTAGGCATGCATGGCTGCACCCTTCCTCCTCTGGGTGCATGGCAAGGCACGGCCCTTAAGGCCCTTCAAAATCCTCAGCACCAAGCCCATGATGCTCTTAATCCGGCCCTGGTCCTCCTCCACCGCCGCTTCCACCTACACCGCCCATAGGTGTGCGCAGCCTATTGCATTAAGGTGTGCACCCCAAAGTTGAAATACACATGCATGTGTTTGCCAGCAGGGAGAGTAATGTATCGGGGCCATGTACCTGTAGGCAAAGAGAAATAGAGCAGAGCAGGTCCGAGGGAGATCTTTCCCATCTCCTCACTGGCAATGCTATGTGCCCTAGGTGATTAGGGTGTGCCCAGGCACACCCGGCACACCCTGTGCGCATGCCTATGTCACCGCCACATCCACCACCACCTCAACCTCCCTCCTACTCCATATGGGCCTCGTCCTTCAGAGATGAAGAAGAACATTGTTTTATTTTTCTGTTTTTTTTGTTGTTTTAAGTTATTTCCCTATCCACATTTGTTTGCAGAGCACTTGCCATGCTCTTAATTACGTTTTGCTGCCATTTGCAGCACTCTAGCCCTTTCCTTTGTTGTTTTAGAGCCATTTTAGTGCCTTAAAGTTCGGGTCCCCATTGACTTCAATGGGGTTCGGTGTCCGGGAAAAGTTCGGTAAAAGTCCGGGACACGGACCCGGACTTTTTTTTAAAGTTCGGCCGAACCCGTCGAACACGGACATCTAGGTGTCCGCTCAACCCTATTGACCAACTGTTCTTTGAGCTGCCTTTTTGTTTGCAGTGCACATCCACCACAATCTGTGCAGTAACTATTGTGTAACAAAGCACCACGTGTTCACCACCCTATTAACATAGCATAAAGGTAGCACCCTCCTTGGTAGGTGCTAGAGAGAGAGTATCATTTTTGGATCTTTCTGCTTACCAGAGAGATTGCCAGGTAAATTTATGCTTCTCTCTGCCTATCAGGGAGCAGCATCCATTAGTGAAGTCTGCTCATGGTGCTTAGGTGCAGCTCAGCTTGTCTAAAATGTTTCACACTGGTCCAATAGGGAGGCATATTGGACATTAAGAGGAAACCTGGCAAGTGAGTGCACAGGCATTTGTTAAAACCCTGGTGATTGGCAGAGGAAAGTGCTTCAGTGCATGCCGGGTGACTGTATAAATGCCAAGGGCCTGCCGGGGTCTTTCAGGTGGATACCAGAAACCCGGAAGGAGGTGTAGAAACTGCCATGCAGTCCAAGAGGTTGACCTGAGGGCCTGAGAATCCGAGAAACACTGAACTCAGAGGTCCTGCAGAACTGACTGGAAGGGAGACACTGGAGAGGATCTGATTCTGCCTACAGTGGGTACAGATCTGTGTCGTGGGGCATGTCCTGAAAGGGCCACTTCTTCTGCCAGAAGAGTCAGTGGACGGGTGTCAGTCAAGGGGATGCTAGAGGGTATTTTGAAGTTAATGTAGTTGCATCAAGTCTACTGCTATGGAGAGCAAAAGAACTTAATTCTTCCATACAAGTGGCAGTATGGGTAAAGCAGTGTGTCTGTTTCCATAAATAACCTAGTGAGGCCAAGTGAGAGTTGTCCTCATCTACTGTGAATAGTTAAAGTTGGAGTATCCCACAATTTCCTTCTCCAACCCAAGTTCTAAATTAAAAATAAAACCAAATCCCCTGGACTGTTCGAGTAACGAGCAACTGGGAGTAAGGATGAATGTGTCAAATGTCCCTTAGTGACTGTCTGCAGGTAATTAGAGGAGACCCAAGAAGTCATCACATAGCAAGCCCTATAGGGACAATGCTACATAAAAAAAACTTAAGCATTCTATTCATTTCCAAAAAAAGTACAAACAATTAAGGATGATCGAACTTTTGAAAAGTTCGGTTCGGCCAGAACATCCGAACTTCCCGAAAGTTCGGCCCGGATTTCAGAACCCCATTGAAATCAATGGGACCCGAACTTCGGTAATCAAAAAACACAATTTTTAAGCCCTAAAACCCAATAAATGCCCCTAAAAAGTGCCTAGGGTTCTGGGTCATGCCCCATTAACTATTAATCACACAAAAAAAAGTTCTTAAAAATTGTCATTTTTGATAAAAAAGCCAATTATTGAAAAAAAAAAAAAAAGAGAGATTTTTTGATTTTGACTTTGGATTTAGTATCTGGGGGTCTAAAAGGTGTGCATGTGAAGTTTCAGCTCTGTAGCATGTCCAGAACCATGAAAAAAAAGATAATTTTTCAGTAGAACAGGGATGTGGGACCCTCCTTTAACACCTATATGATCTTTTTTTCTGGATCTGGACATGCTACAGAGCTGAAACTTCACAGGTACACCTTTTAGACCCCCCAGACACAAAATCACACAAAAAAAGTTCTTAAAAATTGTCATTTTTGATAAAAAAAGCCAATTATTGAAAAAATAAAAAAAAAAAGAGATTTTTTTTTATTTTTACTTTGGATTTCAGATCTGGGGGGTCTAAAAAGTGTACATGTGAAGTTTCAGCTCTGTAGCATGTCCAGAACCATAAAAAAAAAAGATTGTTTGTATTAGAAAACTTTCAGATCACCAATATGGCTTCTCGGTTTTCACACCTTGCCGGTTTAATAGAAGGCATTTTTTTGGGTTCTTTGCAGTCAGGAAAAACATCTGAACTTGTGTATAGTGGTACTGTGCACAAGTTCTGATGTTTTGCCTGCCTCCAAAAACCCCCAAAAAATGCCAGCAAAAACACACCTGGGCATTTTTTTTTTTGACGCTAGCGTTTTTTTGGCATTTTTTGGGGTTCTTTTGAGGCAGGCAAAACATCTGAACTTGTGTATAGTGGTGTATATACACACATACATATATTTATATACACACCTAGACATATATAGGTGTGATAGTAGCAGAAATATATGCTTGCGCTAATGAAATCATTTACAGTAATATATTTCTGCTACTATCACACCTATATATGGCTAGGTGTCTATAAACATATAATTATGTGTGTATATATACCACTATACATAAGTTCAGATGTTTTGCCTGCCTCAAAAGAACCCCAAAAAATGCCAAAAAAACGCTAGCGTCAAAAAAAAAATGCCTAGGTGTGTTTTTGCTGGCATTTTTTGGGGGTTTTTGGAGGCAGGCAAAACATCAGAACTTGTGCACAGTACCACTATACACAAGTTCAGATGTTTTTCCTGACTGCAAAGAACCCAAAAAAATGCCTTCTATTAAACCGGCAAGGTGTGAAAACCGAGAAGCCATATTGGTGATCTGAAAGTTATCTAATACAAACAATCTTTTTTTTTTATGGTTCTGGACATGCTACAGAGCTGAAACTTCACATGTACACTTTTTAGACCCCCCAAAAAATCAAAAAATCTCTTCTTTTTATTTTTTTCAATAATTGGCTTTTTTATCAAAAATGACAATTTTTAAGAATTTTTTTTGTGTGATTTTGTGTCTGGAGGGTCTAAAATGTGTACCTGTGAAGTTTCAGCTCTGTAGCATGTCCAGAACCAGAAAAAAAAAGGCTTGCATGTATTAGAAAACTTTCAGCTCAGGGGGTTAGCTTCTCTCCTCGGTTTTCACACCTTGCCAGTTTCAAAGCAGGCATTTTTTGGGTTCTTTGCAGTCAGGAAAAACATGTGAACTTGTGTATAGTGGTACTGTGCACAAGTTTAGATGTTTTGCCTGCCTCCAAAACCCCCCAAAAAATGCCAGCAAAAACACACCTGGGCATTTTTTTTTTTTTGATGCTAGCGTTTTTTTGGCATTTTTTTGGGTTCTTTTGAGGCAGGCAAAACATCTGAACTTGTGTATAGTGGTATATATACACACATACATATATTTATATACACACCTAGACATATATAGGCGTGATAGTAGCAGAAATATATTACTGTAAATTATTTCATTAGCGCAAGCATATATTTCTGCTACTATCACACCTATATATGTCTAGGTGTGTATATAAATATATGGATGTGTGTATGTACACCACTATACACAAGTTCAGATGTTTTGCCTGCCTCCAAAACCCCCCAAAAAATGCCAGCAAAAACACACCTGGGCATTTTTTTTGACGCTAGCGTTTTTTTGGCATTTTTTTGGGTTCTTTTGAGGCAGGCAAAACATCTGAACATGTGTATAGGGGGTATATATACACATATATGTCTGAATATATACCCCTAGACATATATAGGTGTGATAGTAGCAGAAATATATTACTGTAAATTATTTCATTAGCGCAAGCATTTATTTCTGCTACTATCACACCTATATATGTCTAGGGGTATATATTCAGACATATATGTGTATATATACCCCCTATACACATGTTCAGATGTCATGTCTGACATCAAACATGTCCTCAAAAAAGCACTGGCAGTGGCAGCCCCTGCAGCATAAAAAATGCTTGGCTGGTGAGAAGCCATATGGGTGTGCCGAAGCAATTCAGAGAAATGATCATTTCTCTATAGCGGTCACCCTGCTATGGAAGGGTTTTGTCACCCTGCCATAGCAGTCACTGCCAGTTAACCCTACACTACGGTCCCCTTACACTTAACACTTTCCCTACAGAAACTAAATTTTTGAAGCTAACTTAAGTGTAAAGGAGCACTCTAACTACACTAAATATCCCTTTCCTCACACTAAAAATAGCTAAATGACACTTTTAAAGTAAAATTAACAGAACTGCTTCCACTCTCTTCCATGTCCAGTATAACAATGCTAGGAATATGGCGGGGGCGATCTTATATACTGGGGGGCGTATTCACTAATGATTGGTCTAGGGACCCCCTAGTCACTCCAATCACATTCCTAGCATTCTCCTGCCCCCTCAATTGGCTTTTGCTAATGGTTCTGGTCCAATCACGGGCTTTTAAAGCCCATTTCCTGAAGCATTGCATTTTGGGTGGTTCTGGTTGCCGAATTCCGAACTTTTTGGGCAAAAAGTTCTAAATTCGGCCGAACCTCGAACACCCAATGTTCGGGCCGAACCGATGGTCGACCCGAACTGTTCGATCATCCCTACTAACAATGACAGGCAAACGAAAAACCAAGGAGCATTTTCGTTTAACCTTTTGAGATGTTGCAGTGTGGTGCTGTAATAAAAAAAAGGAGCATATACACAATACCTGCAAACTGCATTGTCACTGGCCTGTTATATCTACTTTGGCTCCAATTTTCTTACCAACATCAGGCTATCGTTTTTTTTATCTGTTGTAGCTGCAACTTTTACCAGTCAAAGCAGTAAAAGGCTCAATTCCCAAATGCTTTTTGCAGAAACACAGGACATTTCTTTTAACATAGGTTTCTAAGACACACGTTCACATCAATGCATTTCTGTGCCTCTGCACTTTTGGAAAGGGTCAGGGACTTTTTTAAATGCAAAACTTTGGTTTAATAGACTTCAATGAAAAAGCTGCAGAAAAGCATGTAGTGCGCTTTTTATCGCAATGTTGCCACAATGTGCGATTTTAAATTTGCCTAACAAACAAATTTGCCTAAAAAAAAAAGCTCAAAAGCAGCATGCATTGGTGTGAATGAAGCTTTAATACTGACTAAGCAGCTACTGATAGATGAAAAAATGTTCAACATGTCCCTTCAACAGAAGTCAAGCTCATACACTGTTCAAAATTTGTCTGGTCATGAAGGGACTGATCAGTAGCGCCGCACAGTGCATTGGAAGCCCTGATTGGCTGAAGCAATGAAAGATTTGCCAAATCAGGGCACAGAGCATTGTCATGATTAGAGAAATTAAAGATGACTGCCTAATCATGGCTCATTGCTCATAGACCAACCCCTCACTATAAAAGCTTCCCTTCGAGAGCAGCCATTTGCAGTGTGATATTGGAGTATAAATAGATAGAACAGGGCTCTGTTCATTGCTACTAGCGAGTGGGCTATAGTGTGCTATGGTGATTCTATTGTGAGTGTAATGTATCAGTGTAGTGTGAATATAGTGATAATGCAGTGTGAGCATAGTGCGAACATTCATTTTTACTTTAGTGTCAGTTACTTTTCAGTGCAGGTTACCTGCAGCATATAGAAGTTTGTCAGTGTAGAGTGTCAGGGCAATTTTTTGCAGTATAGTAGTGCGCCAGGGCACTTTTACTGCAGTATATTGAATTGCATTAGTGCACTTTTACTGCAGTACATTGAAGTGTGTTAGTGCACGTTTACTGCAGTGTATTGAATTGCATTAGTGCACATTTTCTGCAGTGTATTGAAGTGCGTTAGTGCACGTTTACTGCAGTATATTGAAGTGCGGTAGAACAGGTTGCTGTAGTATATTGAAGTGCATTAGTGCACATTACTGCAGTATATTGCGGTGCGTTACTGCACTTTTACTGCTGTATATTAGTGCACTTTTACGGCAATATGCTGAAGTGTGTTAGTGAACTTTTTTTGCAGTATATTGAAGTGTGTTAGTGCACTTTTACAGGAGTATATTGAAGTGCGTTAGTGCATTTTACTGCAGTATATTAAAGTGCGTCAGTGCACTTTTACTGCAGTATATTGAAGTGGGTCAATGCAATTTTACTGTAGTATATTGTAGTGTGTCAGTGGCGTGTTTCTGTGTAGTGAGTAATCAAGTTAAAGTGCACCAAACACCACTTTCCATAGATTAAAGTGCATACAAGTACAAATTTCCCCATCTCTTACATTTCGGCAATAAGCGCCACCCCCCTCCATAATGTCTGTGAGGCCCACAAGGAGAGGCAGACATTCCCATGGCACTGTAAGGGGACCAGCAGCATATGTGTCCACAGGAAAAGGTAGACATGGTCCATCCTCAGGCAGGGCACCAATGCCTCTGTTTAGAGATGTTGCCCGTGCTATCCAGTCATGGCATGCAGAGGAAGTGGTGGACTGGCTTATTAAACCATTCTCAGCCTCCTCATCCTCTATCACCCAAGCAGAGACTAGTGTACAGTCCACCGCAGCTGCCAGAGCTGCTTATTCTGCCTCCTTGTCCACCACCAACACCCAATTCCATTTTTTTCACCACTGTTTGACCGGGGCATATACATTTTTGACAACAAGGCCAATTCTTGCTTTCATCAAGCGTACCTGTCACGATTCTATGGGTGTGAGCCCACAGGCAAGCAAGTGACACAGGATTCCCCTGGGCGTGGAATCCAAGGGCCAGCCGGTTATCTGCCAGGGACCCCCTCACGGGAGTATGGACTTAGCTGCGTGCTGACCCCAGGTCAAGACCCCCAGGTTCACCCCGCTCGCTGGGAGAGTTCCCAAAGACACAGTGCAGGCACAGATGGATGGAGCAAAAGGAGATTCAGAAAACAAGCCAAGGTCTGGGTAGGCAGCAGACAAACCTAATCAGGAGAACTAGCCGAGTCGGTACACAAGAGATCAGTCCACGAGAAGTCAGATAGGAATGAACAAAAGGGGCTCAGGAACAAGTGTTGCTCAAGCAACCAGAAACTGGTCAAAATGGGATTTAAATAAGGAGACACATGGGAGGCTGGACAGGAAGTAGCAGGAAGATGATGCGGCCAACGCCTATAGCTGCTAAGTCAGTGCAGCAAGAGCAGGGCACAAGCTTGTGGAACCACAGATGCCAGCAGACCTACAGCATCAAAAGGTAAAAAACGTATGCAACCAGTAAGACACAGATCAGCTCCGCAGCTGATCTGTGACAGTACGTCTATAGGGTTACAGTTAGAAAGGCACCACTGAAACCCAAAGCCCAATTTTTCTGCACCTGTTACTTCTATCCAAAGTCGACACAGACACCAGTATTTATCAAAAAAAATCTCTAATCTTCTTCCGAGCGCACTAAATTGTGGCCTCATTATACAGACTGGCTCCTTAAGCCATTGTTTATGAAATGAAGATAGCTTGCAGGGAAAATGTCTTTTTTTGCCTTTATAAATGTCATTTTTTCTGCAGCAGGTTCCATACATGGTACAGGTGCACCACTTTATAGGCAGACTAAGGGGACCCCCCAGGCACTATATTTAAAGGAATTTTTCCTTTTTATTGTTTCAGTTTAAGCATCAGTAAATCCCTGCCTATTTCAAAATGATGTTTTTTCTAAACTTTTTTTTCATTGATACATGTTCCCCTGGGCAGTACCTGGACTCCCATACCCTTTGTACGCCCAATAACTTGCATCTAAGCCCTCAAAATGGAACTTTTGTTTTTTTCAGTTTGGGTCCCATAGACTTCAGTGGGGTCCGTTATTTGACTCCGAACTTTCGCAATGTTCGAGCGTTCTGGCATGAACCGAACCGGAGGAGGCTGTTCAGCCCATGTCTACTGATCAGTATATGGCCAGCTTTAAGTGGTATTAGGCTCCGTTCACACCTATGAGTTTTATGGTGCTTTTTGCCTTTTGCAGAAGCACACTACAGTTAATCTAACATGGTTTCCTATGGGACACGTTCACATCTATCCTTTTTTCAGCTGCTGCGTTTTTTGGAAGGGGTCGGGACTTTTTACAACTCAAAAATGTGCTTTTTTTTGCTTTTTTGGCTCCATAAACTTCAATAGAGAAGCTGTAGAAAAGCATGTAGTGCGTTTTTTTGCACCAATTTTACTGTAATTTTGCCGTAATTTCGCAATTTGCCCAACAAAGAATTGGCCAAAAAAAAAAATGCTACAGACCAATGCTTTCAGTACTAAGAAAATACCTATACAGTATTGGCAATCAAATACTTCTAACTAGTCGGATGGTGCGTTACCCTGTGCACCAAAGACCGCTGGTATTAAAACATATCAAAAGATTTACTAGCAGCAGTGACATTTTTAGCTGGAGGCCCATTTCCAGTTATTTGAGATAGTACAGCTCTAGTTTGGTACAGGCAGGAATTTTAATAGGCACTCTCAGCATTAGTTCGTCTATGAGGAACCCTTATAATATTGGAGCTATATGACCAGTATACCCAGGAGGAGCTCTTATTATATGTACCTGTTAGGACCAGCATGTCTTTCCAGTAGAAGACCAGCCAATCTTTATAGGTATTGGTCAGGACTGAGTTTATTATTAATAGGGGCTTTCCTCAGTATACCCAGGAGGGGTTCTTATCATAGATGCCTGTCAAATTCTCACAGAGCCTGATAGGTGCAGTGTTATCCAGTGGACACCAGAGCAGTTTGGCTTTCCTAATTATTGGGGCTGGGAGTTACAGTATGTATTTTATATACAATTAGTAAGGAGGGTTTCCCTTTCTTGTATTATTGTACTCACCAGTTCACTGCCAATGTCATCTGCCAATCAATAAACATGAATCCTTCCTTTATGAATATATATATATATATATATATATATATATATATATATATATATATACACAGTGCTTTGCGAAAGTATTCGGCCCCCTTGAACTTTTCAACCTTTAGCCACATTTCAGGCTTCAAACATACAGATATATAACTGTAATTTTTTGTGAAGAATCAACAACAAGTGGGACACAATAATGAAGTGGAACGAAATTTATTGGATATTTCAAACTTTTTTAACAAATAAAAAACTTAATAAATTGGGCGTGCAAAATTATTCAGCCCCCTTAAGCTAATACTTTGTAGCGCCACCTTTTGCTGCGATTACAGCTGTAAGTCGCTTGGGGTATGTCTCTATCAGTTTTGCACATCGAGAGACCGAAATTTTTGCCCATTCCTCCTTGCAAAACAGCTCGAGCTCAGTGAGGTTGGATGGAGAGCGTTTGTGAACAGCAGTTTTCAGTTCTTTCCACAGATTCTCGTTGGATTCAGGTCTGGACTTTGACTTGGCCATTCTAACACCTGGATATGTTTATTTGTGAACCATTCCATTGTAGATTTTGCTTTATGTTTTGGATCATTGTCTTGTTGGAAGACAAATCTCCGTCCCAGTCTCAAGTCTTTTGCAGACTCCATTGGGTTTTCTTCCAAAAAGTTCCTGTATTTGGCTCCATCCATCTTCCCATTAATTTTATCCATCTTCCCTGTCCCTGCTGAAGAAAAGCAGGCCCAAACCATGATGCTGCCACCACCATGTTTGACAGTGGGGATGGTGTGTTCAGGGTGATGAGCTGTGTTGCTTTTACACCAAACATAACATTTTGCATTGTTGCCAAAAAGTTCAATTTTGGTTTAATCTGAGCAGAGCACCTTCTTCCTCATGTTTGGTGTGTCTCCCAGGTGGCTTGTGGCAAACTTTAAACAACACTTTTTATGGATATCTTTAAGAAATGTCTTTCTTCTTGCCACTCTTCCATAAAGGCCAGATTTGTGCAGTAAACGACTGATTGTTGTTGTCCTATGGACAGAGTCTCCCACCTCAGCTGTAGATCTCTGCAGTTCATCCAGAGTGATCATGGGCCTCTTGGCTGCATCTCTGATCAGTCTTCTCCTTGTATGAGCTGAAAGTTTAGAGGGACGGCCCGGTCTTCGTAGATTTGCAGTGTTCTGATACTCCTTCCATTTCAATATTATCGCTTGTACAGTGCTCCTTGGGATGTTTAAAGCTTGGGAAATCTTTTTGTATCCAAATCCGGCTTTAAACTTCTCCACAACAGTATCTCAAACCTGCCTGGTGTGTTCCTTGTTCTTCATGATGCTCTCTGCTCTATAAACGGACCTCTGAGACTATCACAGCGCAGGTGCATTTATATGGAGACTTGATTACACACAGGTGGATTCTATTTATCATCATTAGTCATTTAGATCAACATTGGATCATTCAGAGATCCTCACTGAACTTCTGGAGAGAGTTTGCTGCACTGAAAGTAAAGGGGCTGAATAATTTTGCACGCCCAATTTTTCAGTTTTTTATTTGTTAACAAAGTTTGAAATATCCAATAAATTTCGTTCCACTTCATGATTGTGTCCCACTTGTTGTTGATTCTTCACAAAAAATTACAGTTATATATCTGTATGTTTGAAGCCTGAAATGTGGCAAAAGGTTGCAAAGTTCAAGGGGGCCGAATATTTTCGCAAGGCACTGTATATATATATATATATATATATATATACAGTATATATATATATATATATATATATATATATATACACATTTAAGACACATTTTATATAATTTGAATAAAAGTTATGTTTTAAAGTGGAGTTAAACCCTAAAGTGGGACTTCCACTTCAGGCACTCCACACCCCCTTACGTGCCGCAATTGGCATGTCATTTTTTTTTTGGGGGGGGGAGCAGGTACCTAGTTTTGACAGGTACCCACTCCCACCTCCGCTCGGGCTGCCTTGGCAGCTTGAGTGGATTTTCTTCTCCCACCCTTCCCTGCAATCTTCAGGGACAGGTCGCAGGTCCCAGAAGATTGCCCGGCCACTAAGGAAGCGCAACGTGATTCGCGCATCTGCAGTGTGCATCCGGCTGTCAAGCCGCAAGCTGTCAACGCCCGGTGCCCACACTTGTGATGCTGGCACTGGGGAGAGGCAAGAGAGAGGAGCGAGGCTTCGGGTGGCCGGATCGCTGGACCTTGGGACAGGTGAGTATGTGTTTATTAAACATCAGCAGCTACACTTTTTGTAGCTGCTGACTTTTAATAAACTTAAAAATCACTGGAACTCCGCTTTAACACCAGTGGCTTTGGGTGCTCAGGGTAATGCACCCTCTGTCTAGTTAGAAGCAAAAAAAGCATAATAAAACACAAACTACAAATCGTGGCAAAATGTCAGTAAAATGTGCAAAAAAGTGCAAAACGCACAGCAAATGGACTGTAGAACGCACTAATTATAAACTGCATACATGTGAATCGAGCCTTAAACCCAAAAGCAAACTTTTATTACTTTTAGCCAGAGGTGTTACTAAAACCTCCAAGTCCCCCGTGCAGAAAATCATGAAGGGCCCCCTTGCCTCTCTGAGCCCAAGGCTCTTCCCATTGATCCTGGGGCTCTTTACTCTCCTGGGGGGGTTATACCTCAAGTCCTTCTCCATTTTCCTTAAATCCCTCTTCTTCCCTTTCTCCACCGCCCTCATTTCCCCCTCCCATCACAAATTCTCCTTCTCCCCTAACAATCTTCCCCTCCCAGAACAAATCCTCTTCCAAATCCTCACCCACCCTATTCCCATTTCCTAATTCCCCAGCACAAATCCTCCTTCAACCAAATCCCCCTCCCAGCACAGCTCCTCTGCCCCAAATTCCCCCTTCCAGCACAACCTCCCCTCCATCCTGGAACAAAACCTCTCCGGGAAAAATTATTTTAACCCCCCCCCCCCCAAATTCCCCTTCCCAGTACAATACCCCTCCATCCTGGCACAACTCCCCCGCCCCCCCCCCGATCTTCTCAATCACAATCACAAATCCCCCTTCCCCCAAATACCCCCCCACCAACACAAGTCCTTCACATAGATCTATCATAAATACCCCTCCCAGTACAAACTCTCCCCAAACACAAATCCTCTCCCATCTTCCCATCTTCTAGTACAAATGCATATCTCCTAACTGTATAGGTTTTGGCGGGACCATCCCAAGGTTTTAAAAAAATCCTGGTGTCCTGGGAATTAAGGAGGTTCTGGAGGTCAGTGCCAGAGCAAGTTCTGGCACTTGGCTTCATTAACTTGCCTGACAGGGTTGCGCCAAAGTGGGCACCCTAGGCACTTGCCCCGGAGCTCTTACAGGGTGCCAGAGTTCCAAACGCTGCGATTGCTCCCTCTGTGGCAGGCGGCATATTTTTGATTGGGGGGGGTAAGAGAATATCTGCTGGGTAATGCTTTGGGAGGGGAGAGAACTAATGCTAGAAGGTGAAGGAGGGGGGTATTTCGAATACCACCCCCTCTCCTAAGCACAAGTTACCTTCCATCCCAAAGCACCCCCCAGCACATATCCTCTTACAACCCCCCTACCACTCCTCCAGGTGTATATCCTTATTACCTGCCACCCCCATCCTGATTACTGTGTCCTCCTCCTCGGTTACTATGTTCCCCTTCTCAGTTACTGTGTCCCCCTCCTCAGTTACTGTGTCCCCCTCCTCGGTTACTGTGTCCCCCTCCTCAGTTATTGTGCCCCCATCCTCGGTTATTGTGTCCCCCTCCTTGGTTACTGTGTCCCTATCCTCCATTACTGTGTCACCCTCCTTGGTTACTATGTCCCCCTTCTCAGTTACTGTGTCCCTCTTCTCGGTTACTGTGTCCCCCCACTTTGGTTACTGTGTATCCCTCTTTGGTTACTCTGTCCCCCTCCTCAGTTAATGTGTACCCCACTTTGGTTACTGTGTCCTCTTTCTCGGTTACTGTGCCCCCCTCTTTGGCTACTGTGTCCCCCTATTTGGTTACTCTTTCCCCCACTTTGGTTACTCTGTCCCCTTCCTCATATTCTGTGTCCCCCTCCTTGGTTACTGTGTCCCCCTCCTTGGTTACTGTGTCCCCCTCCTTGGTTACTGTGTCCCCCTCCTGGGTTACTCTGTCCCCCTCCTTGGTTACTCTGTCCCCCTCTTTGGTTACTCTGTCCCCCTCCTCGTTCACTGTGTTCCCCTCTCTGCTTACTGTGTCCCCCTCTCTGGTTACTGTGTCCCCCTCCTTGTTTACTGTGTCCCCCTCCGTGTTTACTGTGTCCCCTTCCTCGTTTACTGTGTCCCCCTCCTCGTTTACTGTGTCCCCCTCTCTAGTTACTGTATCCCTATCCTCGGTTACTGTGTCCCCCTCTTTGGTTACTGTGTCCCCCCTCCACAAGTTAAATTACCAGTCTATGAAAACATGTATTGCTATCACAAAGTACCAAGCAGTACGATATGAGTTAAAATTCTTGGTTTGAGAGTGGGTGTGTGCAGGGAGCAAGGGGCGTGGAGAAAGGAATGCCAACACACTTCCACGTGGCGTACTGCACATCTGGCTGCATTTGCTGCTGCCTTACGTATGTGAGTGGGACACTGAGGAAGATAAACTAAACGTCTTTGAAAAAGGACACAACATCTGCCCTCATCAAGCTCATAAGCACTTACAGTAAGTGCAACATAATATATCATTTTAAAATGTTTGCATGTCGTCAAACAATATTATGATAAGTAAATAGGTTTTTAATTTTCAAGGTGAAAAACCACTATTGGGATTTCTACGCTGCAAAAATTTCTGTTGGAGCAGAAATCCAGTGTGTTTTCTTTGGGTTTCTGGGGTTGGGTAGCTGAGTGCTTAAAACACGAAAATGTCATTCAATCAATTATTTGATATAAAAAATACATATACTGTATACTGAGGAAAGGCAACTCTGCCTCTGCCAATAATTCCAAACTACCTGAGCTCCACTTGTGGCATTTACATTAAGTGCCGGTTCACACTTGTGCGATTTTATTGCGAATGCGATGCGTTATGAAAAGTCTAAATTCGCATGTATTTCCAAAATACATTGTATTCGCGACGGTCGTTTACATCTATGCGTTAAGATTCAGATGCGAATATAATGCGATGATGAAAAGGGTCTTGTGCGAGTTAACAGCGCTGCGTTGCGAATTTAGTCTCCATAGACAGCAATGTAATTCGGTCTTGACTCGCATTATCAGTTCAGATATGTGCGAATTCTTTTTTTTTGTTTTAGTTTTCCCCTCAGCTTCACCCCTCCTGAGCTTAATTAACATAATCAACGCAATCAATTTTCATTACATACGAGCTGGTACTATTGAAAAACGCAAGGTAAACTCGCACTGCAAATTCGCATTGCAATCGCATACGTTCGCAATCGCACAAGTGTGAACCGGCACTTAACTGCACAGCAATGAATAAATTGAGAGGAATCTTACCAGGAGGTAACTCCATTCTCTTTATAAAACACAAATTTAAGCAGCGCTAGCCCTCTATATTAATGTGATTAAATAAAATAAATAATTCTGTGTTGATCCTGGAAAAAAAAAAAATATATATATACCTGAGTGACACTCTATTTTTATGTGAATGTTTAAATCACTATATAATTAAATAACAACTGTGTATCAAATATACTGCATAGTGATATTAAAGGTGCTGAAGATAAATATAAATATAAAGTGCTAAGAAATCGTGCCAAAGTCCATACAATGTGAATAATAGTAGTCCTTAGGTGATCAAATAAAGGTGCTCCAGTGCCGATTAAAACAGTACAGTGCTCCAAGGTGAAAAAGGTGCCCCTCTTGGTTCGCTACTCACCACAACGCCAATATTAAAGAGCCTCAACTGTATTGCACATAAGCCTTGACACCAGGATAATCTCCTCCGTACGCCTTTCAATATAAGGGTCCGCTTGCGCATCCACCATTAGGATAGAAAGCAGAGGGCGTACATAGTGAAGTATGTAGATGAAAGTTTATTATTGAAAACGCCGGAACTTACGGCGAAACGCGTTGACGTATTTCCTGTCACGCACGGAGCGGCACGTCACTTCCGGTTTATCACTTCCTGCCCGTGGAACGCACGCCGAGCGGCGGAACCACGAGGCATTGCGCTGTATATGCCCATTTTTCTCTTACCTAATGTAAGTATGTATTTGGCTATGGAGCAATAATAAACTTTCATCCACATACTTCACTATGTACGCCCTCTGCTTTCTATTCTAATGGTGGATGCGCAAGCGGACCCTTATATTGAAAGGCGTACGGAGGAGATTATCCTGGTGTCAAGGCTTATGTGCAATACAGTTGAGGCTCTTTAATATTGGCGTTGTGGTGAGTAGCGAACCAAGAGGGGCACCTTTTTCACCTTGGAGCACTGTACTGTTTTAATCGGCACTGGAGCACCTTTATTTGATCACCTAAGGACTATTATTATTCACATTGTATGGACTTTGGCACGATTTCTTAGCACTTTATATTTATATTTATCTTCAGCACCTTTAATATCACTATGCAGTATATTTGATACACAGTTGTTATTTAATTATATAGTGATTTAAACATTCACATAAAAATAGAGTGTCACTCAGGTATCTATATATATATATTTTCTTTTCCAGGATCAACACAGAATTATTTATTTCATTTAATCACATTAATATAGAGGGCTAGCGCTGCTTAAATTTGTGTTTTATATATTCCTAAGCTTTTCTTAGTGTTGCAGCAGCTGCTCTTTTTATACTCATATTTATATACTTTTTATGCACAGCATTTTATACACTTTTCTTTATTTATTCGGTGGTTTTTATTTATTTTAATCCATAAGCGCGGGTATAAATTAGTTTTTACACCATTCTCTTTATGGTGACCATACGCACTTTTTGTTTTTATTTTCCGATTGAGGTTCAATTCAAATTTTTGTATCAACAAACAACTGAATGGACATCGTTTTCCTTCTGACTGATTTAGATCAGATTTGATCAAACTGAATAAATTGGCCATGGCAGAAAAGTATTGATTGTCTTGCATTGATCAGAAGCACTGAGATGCTTTGGTCATGAATCTGATCGTATTGCAATTGATCAGATTATGAAATTGCAGGGTGAAAACAGACATACGATTGATAACTTGTATTATATCTTCCAACTATCGGCTAAAATCCAATTTCCTGCGTGTGTCATATCAATCGAATGGGCTGTGGGCTATAGATAAATTATTTATTTTAGGAAAGATCGATCAAAAAACAAATCAAGCATTTATCGAAGCATTTATCGAACCCTATTGGGGTTATAATAACTAGTGATCGACCGATATATTTTTTTATTGCCGATACCAATACCGATATTTTGGTCATCGCATATTGGTATCGGCCAATATTGGCCGATATTTTCGTACATCAAAAAAAACGTTTTTTTGTATTTTTTTTTTTGACAGATACTCTTGTGGAGGGATCTGGGGGTCTAAAAGACCCCAAACCCCTCCTTTGAACTTAAAAGCATTCAAAATGCCAAGTTTGGCTGTTTTGAATGCTGAATTTTTTTTTTAATTTGGCGCAGAGTACCCGGAAATGATGTCATGACATCATTTTAAGGTTTTTACATGGAGACTCGATCAGAGCCAAATGCTGCTTTAATCGGGTCTTCTCTTCGGCGGCCATGCAGGCTGGTTGTCCGGGTCTCCCGGTGGGACGGGAGACCCAGGCGAGCCGCGGAAGGCGGCGGGAGGGGATGGACGTCCCCTCCCGCTCCTTGTAATGACAGTTGAGTGGCTTCTCAGCTGCATCGGTTGTCATTACAAGACAGCTGACCGTCGGCTATGGACGCCGGTACCGGGGTGATGCCTCTTGCTGTAGGCATCACTCCGGTACAAGCACTTTCCCAAAATATCGGCAATATCAGTAACCTCCGGGGCCAATTCCGATATATTGGGGAAAGTGCATATCGGCCCCCGATATATCGGCTTTACGGATAATCGGTCGATCCCTAGTTATAACGATGCCACAGATGTTCAGACTTGCTCGAAGGCAACTGAAGACCCCCACGGGAGTCTGTGCCAAATAGAGCAATACACTGAAAAATACAAAATTAACTGTCAGTCAGTCCCGCTAATCAACACAAAATTCTTTTTAAACTGTTCTGATTTTTTGGTTGACTTCTCTGAGGTTTTTTTATTCCTGTCTATGACCATTTTGGGGATATTTTGCTGTAACATTAGTATACTGTAAGAATTAGAATGGGGGAATGTGGGAGGTTTAGACAGGAAGACACAGACAGATGTTAAAATACTGTCAGAAAATGTTCTCCATTTCTTGCATTTCTGACACCAAGACTGAAGGGGACAGGGAAAACTCTCTAATGCCTAAGGGATATATTTATAAAAATGATTTTCATAACTGTTCATCTATCAAAACTGCATGTAAATTTGTTCTGTGTGAATGGGGCAAAATTGCATGTTTTCAGACTTTTTTCTCTGCAATTTTATTTTGTGAATGCGGAAAATACTGTACTGTGGCCACCAGATGGAGCTGAGGAGCGTACTAATTTCCTCGATAGTGTCATCTAGTGGCCTTGATGTGGCATCTTCAGCATTCACATGCCGACTGAGATGCCCCAACAACTATATAGTCTGAGATCAGGGGAGGACTGGGCCAGGGGGCAGGGGGGAAATTGCCCCCTGGGCCGCTCTGATGCCCAGTCCTCCTCTGACATGCCCAAAGAGACATAAAAAGAGACATAAAAACTCCCCACCACTGACCTACTGAGTGCGGGATGAAGAAAAGGACAGAGCACAGGCCTCCCCCCTCAGCATGGATGGTGTATACTCTGTCTGAGCAGAGGCCAGGTTCTATGCCCCAGTGGAGACTCTTCTGCCCCGGCCAGCCCCAACCGAGCTGTCCCAGCTCCCCCAACCTCCCCCTGCTGGCCAGGTCGGGAACCCGGATTCAGCTGATAAATAGAGAGTATCTGGAGCAGAGCTTCAGCTTGGAATGGGGGTCAAGAGGAAGATTGGGTAAGTGTGAGGGGGTGAGAGAAAGTGGCAAGAGGGCCAAGTTGCTGCACCATGGGCCTCTGGTTTGTACTTGCCCCCTGGGCTGAAAGTTGCCAGTCTGCCCTTGTCTGAGATGCCCCAATAACTATATAGTCTGAGATGCCCCAATAACTATATAGTCTGAGATGTCGCAATAACTATATAGTCTGAGATGCCCCAATAACGCAGTACAAATTTACATGCAATTTTAAAAGATGAACAACTTAGTCGTTTTAAATTAACGCATAACTGTTTACTTGTAAGTAAACCATTTTTAAACTTTTCACATGTTAAAATGTATGACACCGATATTTGGTTTCCTTTTTTTTTTTTTTAAACTTTTTTTATTTTTAAACACTTCTTTTTACTTTAAGTGGTATTAAACCCAAAAGCAAACATTTATTATATTGCAGCTTACCAATTCTTAGATGGCTGCATTTTGTTTTGCTATTTTAGGCTTTCATTCTTTTATTTTCAACTGTTTATCCAGCCAGCAAGTCTGTTGTTTTTCACAGAACAAACTCTCCACTAAAATGTATCAGTTTACATGGATGAGACAAACCACGTAACACTGGCAGGGGTGCTTACAATGATCAGCTTTTATTTATTTCTGAAAAACCTTTATCCCAAAAGGAAAAAAAAAACAGTTTTCTGTAACTGATTATAAAGTGTGAGCTGGAGTTCGGCTTCACTTTGTTAGTGGTTCTATGGGCTAGTTCACACCACGTGCATTCCAGTGCTTCTTTTTATCTGCATCCAAAACGCATAGAAAGTAGGTTACATGGTTTTCAATGTGAAGTGAAGTCGCCGTGCGCCGCGACTTCGGCGCGACTTGCACGGACTTCACATAATCGAAGTCAATGCAAGTCGCTCCGACTTCAGTCAAAAGTAGTGCAGGAACTATTTTCTAAGTCGGAGCGACTTGAGTCGCTCCTATTAGAACGGTTCCCATAGCACTGAATGGACCGCGACTTGTCAGGTGGCCAAGTCGCCTGACAAGTCGCGGTAGTGTGAACCGGGACTTAGGACTGTGTTTTGAAGAAAACAGGAAAATAATAAGAAAAAAGCACCTGGAGCGCATGTGGGAACAAATTAAAATGCATCACACACCGGAACGCATCACAAAATGCGTCAAAAACGTGCATGCAGAAACACATCCGGAATGGATCTGGAGGACGTTTTTGTGGTGTAAACTAGCCCCGAATCTCCTAATACATTTAACACTCCCCTCTCCCAGACTGATAATGCTGCTGTCTGATGTGCCTCCTTTGTTCGTTCATCCAGAGTTGTATCTCATTAATACAGGAGGTGTGTTGCTGTCCAGATCACCAGGTGAAAACACAAGAGAAAAGTTAAAGAAAAGAAAACTGATGCAGACACCTCATCTAATGAATGGTAAGCTGTAATATGTTACATTTTTAGTTTTGGGTTTGCTACCACTTTATAATTACATGGTGGGTTCTCTACCACATGTGACAGGCAGTATTACTGCAGAATGTGACCCATTTAGGTAAATTGGGACCGAACTGCGAGCCAAACATTAGGTTTGCGGTTGTGATATGGTATTCTCATTCAAAAACCCTCTTCTCTTCAGCTGTCAAAAAAAGGCTTTCAGGAGGTAACATTGATGCCTTCTGAATGCATTATCTTGATAGCCCAACAGTCATCCACTCCTATACCGCTCTCTGAAATACAATATACCACGAATCAATTATCAGAGACTGCCATAAGAGTACACTTCACTTCTATAAAGAGGATATGATTTCATATCAAGGAGCTATGCGCAGGGGACGTTTTTACAGCGGCTGTTTTTGGCGTCAGACGCTTTTTCTACAGCCAATAAATGCCCCAGCATGTTATCCTATGCAGTGTTGGTCATGTAACCTAAAAAAAGTAATTAGTTATAGTTACTAGTACTTCTCATAAAAAGTAACTGAGTTACATCAGTAAAAAAGTAACTAATTACCAGGGAAAGTAACTATTGCGTTACTTTAAAAAAAGAATCAAATATGTCAAATAACTTGTATGCCCCTTGTATGCGTGGTATTTGCTGAGTGGTACCTGAGGGGTATTTGCTGAGTGGCACTGGTGGTACACTGGTACGGTACCTGAGGGGTATTTGCTGAGTGGCACTGGTGGTACCTGAGTGGTATTTGCTGAGTGGTACTGGCTGGCTGCATGGTACACTGGTATCTGAGTGGTATTTGCTGAGTGGTATTTACTGAGAGTGGCACTGTGGTACCTGCGTAGTACACTGCCGGTGTATAGTGTGGGTGGGTAGGTGTGTTTGGGGGTCAGTGGGTGTATAGGGTGAGTATGTAGGTGTATATAAGGGTCATCAGGTGTATAGGGTGGGTAGGTGTATTTGGGGATCAGTGGGTGTATAGGGTGGGTGAGTAGGTGTATTTGGGGGTCAGTGGGGGTATAGGGTTACTGGGTAGGTGTATAGAAGGCTCATCAGGTGTATAGGGTGGGTAGGTGTATTTTAGGGGTCAGTGGGTGTATAGGGTGGGTAGGTATATTTGGGGGTCAGTGGGTGTATAGGTTCAGTAGGTAGGTGTATAGAAGGGTCATCAGGTGTATATTGTGGGTAGGTGTATTTGGGGGTCATCAGGTGTATAGGTGTATTTGGGGGGTCAGTGGGTGTATATGGTGGGTGGGTAGGTGTATTTGGGGGTCAGTGGGTGTATAGGGTGGGTAGGTGTATTTGGGGGTCATTGGGTATATAGGGTGGATGGGTAGGTGTATTTGGGATGTCAGTGGGTGTATAGGGTGAGTATGTAGGTGTATAGAAGGGTCATCAGGTGTAAAGGGTGGGTAGGTGTATTTGGGGGGTCAGTGGGTGTATAGGGTGGGTGGGTAGGTGTATTTGGGAGTCAGTGGGTGTATAGGGTGGGTGGGTAGGTGTATTTGGGGGTCAGTGGGTGTATAGGGTGAGTAGGTAGGTGTATAGAAGGGTCATCAGGTATATAGGGTGGGTAGGTGTATTTGGGGGTCATCAGGAGTATATGGTGTGTAGGTGTATTTGGGGGGGTCACTGGGTATATAGGGTGGGTGGGTAGGTGTATTTGGGGGTCAGTGGGTGTATAGGGTGAGTAGTTAGGTGTATAGAAGGGTCATCAGGTGTATAGGGTGGGTAGGTGTATTTGGGGGTCATCAGGTGTATAGGTGTATTCGGGGGGTCAGTGGGTGTATAGGGTGGGTGGGTAGGTGTATTTGGGGGTCAGTGGGTGTATAGGGTGGGTAGGTAGGTATATAAGGTGGGTAGATAGATGTATATGGGGGGGTCGGTGGATGTACAGGTACAGTGCAGTTCGGTATCGGTGGGGCTCTCACCGCTCTAATGGTTCCCCTCGGCCGGTCCGCTTTCCCTCTCCACTCTCCTCCATGTCACATGCCAGTACCGCAGAAAGCGTCGGCAGGGTCATAGAGGAGTGAGGAGGAATTATGCTACTGCCATCTAGTGGCGGTAGATGTAATTGCGGTAACGCCGCTTAGGTAATAGGAACGGCGTTACCGTGGGGGGAAAAGTAATCAATTAGATTACAAGTTACCCTCAAAAGTAACGGCGTTAAGTAACAGCGTTTACTTTAACGCCGTTATTCCCATCACTGATCCTATGTCTCCATGCACACATAGGCTGTTATAAGCAGTTTCTGGCTGTAAAAAAAAAAATGAAAACTAGTGAGTTTTGAGTGGCGTTTTTCAGCTGTAAAAATGCTCTAACGTCAATAAATGCCAATAAACGCTGAAAAACGCCAAAAAACACTGCTAACTGGCATTTTTTTACGTTTTTTATTCCATTGCTTTTTTTAAGCCTGGATTCTGTTTTGAGGTGTCGTTCATGGAACAAAGCCTGGGTTCACACTGGTGGGTGCTGAACAATGCATGTGATTTGCACCAAAAACGCACCGCATTCCTCTGCACAACACATGTGATGTCTGTGCGATGCTGTTTGAGCCATATATTTTGTATGGCTCAAATTGCATCACATTTGCACCAAAATGTTGCAGGACCCTTTTTTCCTCCACACCTAATCGCATGGCATGGGTGTGAACAACCATGCCATGCGATTCTGGCAAGCGCACTGCATTTTGCAATCTGTTTCGGGGCATCGTTCATGGAACATGAAGCCCTGTTGACATTGTGCTGATTTGGCATGCGATTTGTCATGTAGAATAGCATGTCAAAACGGAGCCTATTGCCGGCAATGACACCGGTTCACACAGAGGGCGGGTTTAAAATCATTCAGTTGAACGCGCACGATTTCAAACTCGCATGTCAGTGCGACTTCGGGGGCGATTTGACGGACATTTGTACGGGTTCATGCACAGATGTCTATGGAAATCACCCTGAAGTCGCCAAAAGTATTGCAGAAACGACTTTTGGGAATCAGTGCGGTACCACAAAGTCATGGTTGCACCAATTCGGACAGGGACATTGCCGGCAATAGGCTCTGATTTGGCATGCGTTTTGACATGTCAAATCGCATGTCAAATCTGCCCGATGCAAACGGAGGCTTAATGTTCCATGAACAACACTCTGAAACAGATTGAAAAATGCAGTGAGCGTGACAGAATCGCATCACATGGGTGTTCCCACCCATGCAATTCGATTTTGATGCAGGGAAAAAAGGGTCCACATTTGCACCAAAATGTTGTAGGACCCTTTTCTCCCTGCACCTAAATCTTATCGCATAGGTGTGAACACCCATGTGATGCAATTCTGGCAAGCATTGCATTGTGGGAAAGTTGGAGTTACTAAAATAGCAGAGAGGTGATTTTTAGCTAAAAAACGTCAAAAAACGCTAACGCCAAAAAACGCTGAAAAAACTCAATACAAAGCATTTTTATAGCGTCCAGTGTGCATGAGGCTCAAATAAAATAACATAATAAATTGTGATGGTTTCTCTTATTTAAACAAAAATGAAAAGCCTGGCGGTTGCTGTCTATATTTAGTGAATTGCTACATGTACAAGCGTTAATTTATAGGTGGCAGATTTCTGTCAACAAAGGGCATAGTATGCTTTAACGGATTCTGTTAAATAAAAACCGTTAAATACAGGGCACTAAAAAAGTGGTGGTTACTATTTTTGTGTAGACGCACGGCACAATGGTTCCATACTCTCTTCTATACAGAATTTCTTTTTTAAAATAATTTCTCTTGGAGAAATCGCTAAATATAAGCTCCTAAATTGTAGTTTTCTGTGCTGCCTGCAAATATGAAAAATATCAAATTCAGTTTGACCCTAAGGCCTCATACACACGGACAAAAAAAAAAAAAAAGCAATTTTTGCAGGCTTGCAGCATATTTTTTTATGCCTTCAAACACATTTGTGTGTTAGCCCATGTTGCCATGCGCATCGGTATTTTAACCACTTAAGCCCCAGAAGATTTTACCCCCTTCCTGACCAGGGCCTATTTTGCGATTCGGCACTGCGTGACTTTAACGGACAATTGCGCGGTCGTGCGACGCTGTACCAAAAACAAATTTGACGTCCTTTTTTTCCCACAAACAGAGCCTTTTTTTGGTGGTATTTGATCACCTGTGCGATTTTTTGATCATGCGCTATAAACAAAAAAAGAGCGTCAATTTTGCAAAAATAACAATATTTTTCACATTTTTTTATATGAAATTCCCCAAAAAAATGTAAAAATCAAAATTTAACTTTTTAGGCCAATTTGTTTTATGCTACATATGTTTGGTAAAAAAAAAATCGCAAAAAGCGTATTTTGATTGGTTTGCGCAAAATTTATTGCGTTTACTAACTAAGGGAAATGTTTTTGTCATTTTTGTTGTTTTTTTTTAACGAGTAATGGCGGCGATCTGCGATTTTTTTTTTGCGGGACTGCGACATTGCGGCGGACAGATCGGACCCTTGACTGACATTTTTGACACTTTTGAGGGTACCAGTGACATTACTGCAGTAATCAGTGCTATACATATGCACTGTTACTGTAAAAATGACACTGGCAGTGAAGGAGTTAACTTTATTGGAGAGGGAGGGGTTAAGTGTGTCCCTAGGGGCGTGTTTCTAACTGTGATTGGCTGTGGCTACTGGTGTAAGAACAGAGATCAACGGTCCTACATAGTAGAACCGTGTGATCTCTATTCTTACACAGGGGAGAATGACAGGCGGCTTTGTTTACATTAGCCGCCTGCCTTTCTTCCGGTGTAACGGACGATCGCGAGTGCCCGGGTCCGCCGGGCACAAGCGCGGGGGGGTCCATGACCACGCGGGAGCGGGAGCGCGCCTCCGGCGGCGCGCGCTCGCTCCCTAGAGCCTCACAGGCTAGCGATGTAGCCCTACATCGCTTTGCCTGTGAGGGGCTGACTGCCGCAGTAAATAGTCGTGCGGCGGTCGGCAAGCGGTTAAGAGCAGCACTTACAGGCATAAAAAATACATTCCATTAGATTGTAAGCTTTTCTGAGCAGGGCCCTCTTAATCCTCTTGTATTTTATTGTATTGTAACTGTATTGTCTCCCTCTAACATTGTAAAGCGCTGCATAAACTGCTGGCGCTATAGAAATCCTGAATAATAATAATAATAATTTCAGGGTTGCATTCGGAGAAGAGTTTTTGGGTCAGTTCACACCACAATTTTGAGATCCAGATGTGTTTCTGCATGTGCATTTTTGATGTGTTCTGGTGCATTTTTGATGCATTTTCAATGTTTTTTAGTGCCTTCTTTCCTCTCTTTTTTTACCAAATTCATATATTTTCTTTGTTTGTTTGTTTTAATGTGCTCCAGTGCATTTTTGGTGCGCGTTGATGTGTTCCGATGCATTTTTGATTTTTTTTGCCGTGTTCCAGATGCATTCCATGTAGAAATAATGCAGCACATTCTACTTTTTGTTGAATGCATTGGAACACACTGCATGGGTGTGAACTATGCCATTGAAATCTATGTTAACCACTTATTGACCGCCTACGACAGATTTACTGCGGCAGGCAGCCGCTCCTGGGCAAAGCGAAGTAGGTCTACGTCGCTCCCTCTCATTAGGCTAGGGGGAAGCCGATGCGTGTGTCAGGCGGCTCCGATTGCGGCCTGACACTCTCGATCGCTGCCCGCTGAGCGAGAAGGACAGTCAGCTGTTGTAAACACAGCTGACCATTCTTTTCCCTGAAATGATCATAGAGCTCATGTGATCCTTCTATATAGGATCACATGTCTCTATGGTAATTTCAAAAGCAACACCCCCCCACAGTTAGAATCACTACCCTAGGCTCACATTTAACCCCTTGATCACCCACAGTGTTAACCCCTTCCCTGCCAGTGTCATTATTACGGTAACAGTGCATATGTTTAGCACTGATTACTGTAGTAATGTCACTGGTCCCCCCAAAAGTGTCAAAAATGTCAGTCCGATCAGTCCGCCGCAATGTCGCAGTCCTGCAAAAAATTGCAGATTGCCACAAATTTTGCCCAAAATGTATTCTGCGACATGCCTTTGATTAAAAAAAATCCCAATAAGTGTATATTACTAACTGACTGAATAACTGCCAGTGACATCACTAGTGACAATAATACAGCAATCAGTGATAATACTATGCAATGGGGTTGATTTACTAAAGGCATATCTACTGTGCACTACAAGTGCACAGTGGATTTCCCTTTAGTAAAAAAACCCCACTGACACTGACGTTTTAATGACACTGGCTGAGAAGGGGTCAACATCTAGGGGCGATCGAGGGCTTAAATGTATACCTAACTATGTGGAATGTGTGTAAAGTGTGCTGCTTATCATGAGAGATTTTCTCATTCTACAGAGATTACATAGTTAGTCAGGTTGAAAAAAGACACAAGTAAAAAACCAATAAAAAACAAAAAACAGTAAAGAAAAAACATACATACAATCCCATATACACAATCCTATAGCCACAGTTAATCCAGAGGAAGGCGAAAAACCCCAGCAAAGCATGATCCAATTTACTACAGCAGGGGAAAAAAAATCCTTCTTGATCCCCCGAGAGGCAATCGGATATTCCCTGGATCAACATTACTTATAAATGTTAGTGCCCATTTATATTAATAACACCTGGGAAAGAATCCAGGCCTTTTTTAAAGCAATCTAGTGAGCTAGCCAGAACCACCTCTGGAGGGAGTCTATTCCACATTTTCACAGCTCTTACAGTGAAGAAACCTTTCCGTATTTGGAGACAAAATCTGTTTTCCTCTAGACGTAAAGAGTGCCCCCTTGTCCTCTGTGTTGACCTTAAAGTGAACAACTCAACACCAAGTTCACTATATATTATGTATTTATACATGTTGATCATATCCCCCCTTAATCTCCTCTTCTCAAGAGAGAATAAATTCAGTTCCTCTAATCTTTTCTCATAGCTGAGCCCCCCCCGTGCCTCTTATCAGTTTGGTTACCCTTCTCTGCACTTTCTCCAGTTCCCCGATATCCTTTTTAAGAACTGGTGCCCAAAACTGAACTGCATATTCCAGATGAGGTCTTACTAATGATTTATACAAGGGAAAAATAATATCTCTCTCTCTCTGGAGTCCATGCCTCTGTTAATACAAGAAAGGAATTTGCTTGCTTTGGAAACAGCAGCTTGGCATTGCATACTATTATGAAGCTTATGATCTACCAGAACACCAAGATCTTTCTCCGCTATGGATTCCCCCAGTTCTACTCCACCTAGTATGAATGCTGCATGCATATTTTTAGCCCCCAAGTGCATAACTTTACATTTATCAACATTAAACCTCATTTGCCACATAGTTGCCCAATGAAACAGTGCATTGAGGTCAGCTTGTAAATTGGAGACATCCTGCAAAGAAGTTATTCCACTGCAAAGCTTGGTGTCATCTGCAAAGTCTGAAATAATACTTTTAATCCCAGACCCTATATCATTTATAAAGATATTAAAAAGTAAGGAACCCAACACTGAACCAATCATTAACCACTACTCTCTGAATTATATTTTTTAGCCAATTTTCTATCCATTTACAACCTGATCTTTCCAAGCCTGTAGACTTTACCTTACACATTAGCCATGTGTGGGGAACTGTGTCAAACGCTTTTGCAAAATCCAAGTTTACTACATCCACAGCCACCCCTCTGTCCAAGGTTTTACTTACCTCCTCATAAAAAGAAATCAGGTTTGTTTGACAACTTCTGTCTCTCATGAATCCATGCTGTCTGTTGCTTAAAATATTTTTTTCCAGCAAGAACTCATCTATGTGGTCTTTTATTAAACTCTCCAGTATCTTCCCGACTATAGAAGTTAGTGCCGGGTTCACATTTCTGCGATGCGGGAACGCTGCGAATATACAGCGTGTTCCCGCATCGCATCCGCACTCCTGGTAGTTTACACTGCCATATGTGATACGCTGGGGGTGTCAATTAAAAGTTAACGATATCCCAAAGATCAGATCGCATATCGCAGTGCGATCTTAAAGTTGGCACAGAATCGGATCGCACTAGTGTGAACCACCATGCGATCCGATTCTGCTGTGGACCAAAAAAAGGGTCCTGTGCGAGTTAGGTGCGATTGCGGTGCAAATTCAGTCATACAAACTGTATGGCTGAATTTGCACTGCAAAGAGATCGCATGTGATTTTAGGAGCAGTGCGCTCCGAATTTCATGCAATCTCTGTGATCGCAGAAATGTGAACCGGCACTTAAACTAACAGGTCTATAGTTACTTGGCAAAGACTTTGATCCCTTTTTAAATATAGGCACCACATTGGCCTTATGCCATTCCAGTGGTACTATTCCAGTCCTAACAAGTCCCTAAAAATTAGAAACAAAGGCTTTGAAATTACAATGCTCAGTTCTTTTAGGATGCGTGGGTGGATGCCATCTGGTCCAGGCGCTTTATCCACCCTTATTCTGTCTAAATATTTCTGGATCATATCCCTTTTGAGCCATTGTGGATCATTTGGGGCTGTGTCAATACCATCCTCATTATGGCCATGAGCTCCCCCATGCTCCTTTATATACACAGCTGAAGAAAGTATTTAATACATTTGCCTTCTTTTTGTCCCCAGTCACCCACTCCTGATTATTTTGTAAAGGGCCTACATGCTCAGACCTAACCTTTTTACTGTTAATATATTTAAATAATTTTTGGGGGGTTTGTCCTACTATCTTTTGCAATCTGTCATTCATTTTGAATTTTTTTTGTCCTTGATTTCCTTTTTACATATTCTGTTATATTCTTTATAACAATTCAACAATGATAGTGTTCCTTCATTTTTATATTTTTAAAAGCTCTTTTCCTATTATTTATAGCCTTTTTTAACTTTGGCCATGAGCCACATAGGTTTTATTTTTAGCCTTTGAAACGTATTACCCATCGGAATATACTTTGCAGTGAGTTTGCATAGTATTTTTGAAAATGTCCCATTTCTGTTCTGTGCTCATCGATGCCAATATTTCCTCCCAGTCTAAATCCTGGAGAGCAGCCCTCATCCTTGGAAAATTTGCTCTCTTAAAGTTAAGTGTTTTTACATTTCCTGTATGCGTTTTTTGCTTACAGCTAACAATAAATAAAATCATATTATGGTCACTGCTACCCAGATGTTCTTTTATAGGAACATTATTAATAAGTTCTGCATGGTTTAAGATTACCAGGTCCAACAGAGCATCATTTCTAGTGGGGGCCTCAATAAACTGCACCATAAAATTGTCTTGTAATAGGTTTATATATTTTTGCCCTTTAACTGTTCCAGCAGTGCCATTACTCCAGTCAATGTCTGGGTAGTTAAAATCCTCCATCATTATCACTGTCCCAGCCCTTGTAGCCCTTTCTATCTGTGCCAGGAGCTGAGTCTCCACCTCCTCATTAATACTGGGAGGTCTATGACAAACTCCAATGATAATCTTTGTATTACGCACACCTATGTACATTTCCACCCACAATGCTTCAGCCTCTCTCCATCAACTAGGTCCTCTTTCACACTCACTTTGAGATCACTTCTCACATAGAGACAAACCCCACCACCCCTCTATTTTTACCCTGTCTTTCCGAAAGAGAACATAGCCAGGAATATTAATAGCCCAGTCATGTGAAGAATGAAGCCAAGATTCAGCAATCCCAATTAAATCATACTTCTCCTTGTGCACCAGAGCTTCCAACTCACCTATTTTGCTTGGCAGACTTCTGGCATTGGTGAACAAACACTTTTATTCATTGTCAAATTTTATTTTGCACACTTTATTTTGCATATTTTTATTTTGGTACAAATAGTACCATTTCCAATGGTTGTTTTCTAACATGGGAACCGTCTTATCCTCTGCCATAACGCTCCCCCCATCTTGCTTATTTATCAACACAGAGCTCTAGGCTGTGATTGTACACAGCCGATCAGCAGGTCCCAGCCGTGAATCATTGGCTTGGACTTGCTGACAGGCTCCTGCTGTGTAAAATCACGCCGGCCTACACCAGCTACTCGCACCCACAGTATATTGCAAGCAGAAAGTGGTTAAAAATGCACTGGACTGCATGAAGTGTGAACTGGCTCTGAAATAATAATTTATGTAAACAAATGCAAGCATATGCCCGTAAATTTAATCTAGTGAGCAGAATAAATATTATGGCAAGTAGAATGTATTTAAGCTCAATGCAATATGCCTGTAAATGTGCATAAATACACCTAAGTATGTACCAAAACAATCACAGCTTATATACTGTAAGAGGATTTTCGTATATATTTACCTGCTCTGTGCAATGGGATTTCCTCTTCTCGGTTCCCCTGAAGGCGCCCCTGGTACTTCCAATGGTGGCACACCTGTGGACGCGCTATAGACACAGATAGCATGGCTTTGCCCCGTAAGTCATATTGTAGTTGAACGTTATTAAAAATGCCCTTTCCATTTCAATCTGCAGCCACTATAATTTTCTGAAAGTGCAAGGCAATATGGCTACCTGGAGCTGTTCTGTACACAGAATGTGTACTGAACACATCCCAGAAACATATTTTCTTGCTTGTGTGATTGGCTCACCAATTTTCCCATAAGTCTATAAAACAAACACAAGAGGGCACCTCCGTCTAGGTGTAGCAATTTATTTAGGCTTGTCATAGACCCATATAGACCTCCATAGGATCACTGTTGCAGAGTTCAGCAGGCATAGTCACTAAGCAGTTCAATAAAATGAGGAGAATTAAAAGAGTGGATGACACCAGGGACTGGCTCTGCGGCAGAAAGAAGTCAACTCCGGAGCGCCTCTAAGTGTAGTATGTTTAATTATCCATAGTAGAACAGATACAAAACCTTGTTCACATAAGAACAATGAGAATAAGCTCATCTGAACGTTTGCAATCCGAGATTGGCAGTCCTTATCCAGGTGTATGTTTCCATGCCAGTAGTACAGGGGAGGAAGCGTAGTATTTCCGTGGCTCCGTCAGGCTAGATGGCCGGCGGCTTCCAGGTACCACTCTCCTCACAAACACTTGGGAAGCAGAGTCGCCTGTGTAACATCACCGATCGGGCAGCCAATAGTACGACGCGTTTCAGAGCATGCGCAGAAGCCTCACAGGGCCAACGCGGTCTTTTTTTCAAGTGCAATAACGCGTTGGCCCTGTGAGCTTCTGCGCATGCTCTGAAACGCGACTCTACGTCCAAAGTGTTTGTGAGGAGAGGGGTACCCGGAAGCCGCCGGCTGGCGTGGAGACATACACCTCAGATTGCAACTGTTCAATGAGAATACTCATTGTTCTTATGTGAGCAAGTTTTTGTATCTGTTCTACTATGGATAATTAAACATACTACACTTAGAGGCGCTAGGCTTTTTTTTTCATTAATGGAAGTGCAGCTGTCAGACATCAGGCTGGGACATAAGAATCAGCAGCTTCCAGAAGAGGCAAGATGGCTGCGGCTCCAAACAGCACCTCTTATGGAAGTGGAGGGGATGTGGCTACATGTTTCAGGGCAGACAGGAGGGCCCCTTTATCAAACCATAGGGTGCATTAGGATATCAAAACCTAATCTGAGAGGAGCTGCATCCATTTTACCTGGTGTTTCCTACCACTCTCCTGGCCCTTTTTATGTGCCCTGTTTAACCACTTGCCGACTGCCTAACGCCGATCTACGTCGGCAGTCAGCCCCTCACAGGCAAAGTGACGTAGGGCTACGTCACTAGCTTGTGAGGGTCTAGGGAGCGAGCGCACGCCCCCGGAGGCGCGCTCCCGCTCCCGCGTGGTCACGGACCCCCCCGCGCGTTTCTCCGGCGATCGGCGGGGGAGAGGGAGAATGTCAGGCAGCTTGTGTAAACAAGCCACCTGTCATTCTCCTTGCTGTTAAGACACTGATCACTCGGATCTAGTATGTAGATCCGTTGATCAGTGTCCTTACAGCTGAAGCCACAGCCAATCACAGTAGAAAGCACGCCCCTAGGGATACACACAGCCCCTCCCTCCCAAATAAAGTTAACCCCTTCACTACCAGTGTATTTTTACAGTAACAGTGCATATATATAGCACTGATTACTGTAGAAATGTCACTGGTAACCCCAAAAGTGTCAAAAATGTCAGTCAAGGGTCCGATCTGTCCGCCACAATGTCGCAGTACCGCAAAAAAAATCGCAGATCGCCGCCATTACACGTTAAAAAAAAAAACAACAAAAATGACAAAAATCTTTCCCTTTGTTAGTAAACGCGATAACTTTTGCGCAAACCAATCAAAATACGCTTTTTGCGATTTTTTTTTACCAAACATAGGTAGCATAAAACAAATTGGCCGAAAAAGTTAAAAAATTTTGATTTTTACATTTTTTTTGGGGGGAATTTCATATAAAAAAATGTGAAAAATATTGTTATTTTTGCAAAATTGACGCTCTTTTTTTGTTTATAGCGCGTGATCAAAAAATCGCACAGGTGATCAAATACCACCAAAAGAAAGCTCTGTTTGTGGGAAAAAAAGGACGCCAAATTCGTTTAGGTACAGCGTCGCACGACCGCGCAATTGTCCGTTAAAGTCACGCAGTGCCGAATCGCAAAATACGCCCTGGTCGGAATGGGGGTAAAATCTTCCGGGGCTTAAGTGGTTAATGACTGTTGGGTTCCAGTCAGTGCAATAGCTTATTCTTTTTCTTTCCCAGAATTCTGCCTAAGATACAAGTCAGATTTCAGAATTTCCCTGCAACAAAAATGTCATTTTTGGTGAGATACTCCCAATAGGAACACGTCTAAAGGGATGCAAGCCCAGCAGATTTCCTCATTAGTGCTCTGCAGCTGCACAGCTGATTGATAATTATGAAACCACTCCCGTTAGACCCACTCAGCACATAGGCATAGAGCAGGGGTAATGAATTAAAATTCAAGGAGGTCCGGTCGCTAAAATTTTCTTTGGGCCGAGGTCCGGATCTGAAGTCTGTGCTATGACTCAGAAAGATGGGCAAAACAAAACGTGTTCATCAGCGTTGTTCTTAACATAAAATATGCCCATTTGAGTGCCCCTTAACATAAAATGTGTCCGAGAGCGTGACCCTTAGCATAAAATTTGCCCATCAGCGTGACCCTTAACATAAAATAAGGGGCACGCTGATGGGCACATTTTATGTTAGGGGGCACTCTGATGGGCACATTTTATGTTAGGGGGCACGCTGATGGGCACATTTTATGTTAGGGGGCACTCTGATGGGCACATTTTGTTAGGGGGCACGCTGATGGGCAAAACAAAACGTGTAAATCAGCGTTGCTCTTAACATAAAATATGCCTATTAGAGTGCCCCTTAACATAAAAAATGCCCATCAGTGTGCCCCATAGCATAAATATGTCCATCAGAGTGTACCACAGCATAAATATGCACATCAGCATGCCCCTTAACATAAAATATGCCCATCAGTGTGTACTACAGCATAAATATGCACATCAGCATGCCCCTTAACATAAAATATGCCCATCAGCATGACCCTTAACATAAAATAAGGGGCAAGCTGATGGGCACATTTTATGTTAGGGGCACTCTGATGGGCAGAACAAAATGTGCCCACCAGCGTGACCCTTAACATAAAATATGCCCATCAGCGTGCCCCTTAGCATAACATTTGCCCATCAGCGTGACCCTTAACATAAAATAAGGGGCACGCTGATGGGCATATTTTATGTTAAGGGTCACGCTGATGGGCACATTTTATGTTAGGGGCACTCTGATGGGCAGAACAAAATGTGCCCACCAGCGTGACCCTTAACATAAAATATGCCCATCAGCGTGCCCCTTAGCATAACATTTGCCCATCAGCGTGACCCTTAACATAAAATAAGGGGCACGCTGATGGGCATATTTTATGTTAAGGGTCACGCTGATGGGCACATTTTATGTTAGGGGCACTCTGATGGGCAGAACAAAATGTGCCCACCAGCGTGACCCTTAACATAAAATATGCCCATCAGCGTGCCCCTTAGCATAACATTTGCCCATCAGCGTGACCCTTAACATAAAATAAGGGGCACGCTGATGGGCATATTTTATGTTAAGGGTCATGCTGATGGGCACATTTTATGTTAGGGGGCACCCTGATGGGCATATTTTATGATGGTGGGATCGCTGATGGGCAAAAGAAAACGTGTAAATCAGCGTTGCTCTTAACATAAAATATGCCCATTAGAGTTCCCCATAGCATAAATATGTCCATCAGAGTGCCCCTTAACATAAAATATGCCCATCAGTGTGTACCACAGCATAAATATGCACATCAGAGTGCCCCTTAACATAAAATATTCCCATCAGCGTGACCATTAACATAAAATAAGGTGCACTCTGATGGGCACATTTTATGTTAGGGGGCATTCTGATGGGCAAAACAAAACGTGTAAATCAGCGTTGCGCTCAACATAAAATATGCCCATTAGCGTGCCCCTTAACATAAAATATGCCCATTAACGTGCCCCTTAACATAAAATATGCCCATCAGCTTGTCCCTTAGCATAAAATATGGGGCACATTTTATGTCAAGGGAGTACTCTGATGGGCATATTTTGTTTCTTTTATGGGGCACTCTAATGAGCACAACAAAATATGCCACTTGTCTGCACACTTGTTAAAGCTTGAGAGGTTTCTTTTTAAATGCAGATATTCCCCTCTAAAAATGTGCTCCACATACCTGGAGCCAGGAGCTGTCCAAAAGCCGCGAACAGGGGGGCGGGGCGTGCACATAGTGTCACACCCTAGCTCGCTGCCCTGCTTAGAGGAAGCCGCAGTCAGGAGCAGGGGGCGGGACGCGCGAGTGACGTCACGCCCCTACTCGCGGCCCGACAGGACACCGCAATGTCTATCAGTCAGGAGCAGGGGGCAGGGCGCGCGCGTGACGTCACGCCCCTACTCGCGGCTCGCGGCCTGACAGGACACCGGCTGCAAGTGAGCCGGGAGCCGCAGTGAGGAGGGGGCAGAATACAGGTGGCGGTCCGGGCGGAAGCATCGCGCGGGCCGCCAATGGACCGCGGGCCGCCATTTAGTGACCGCTGGCATAGAGGAACAAACAGTGATTTCTTCAGAATAACAAAAGGTAGGAATCTGCAACAAAGTTTGTTATAATCCTTGCAATGTACATAGATAACCCAGAGGACAATGTTTTTTTTCTCAACAAAAGTGGCATTACGCTTTAATGCAAGGAATGCATTACAGTAAAAAATGTTTAGGATTTAGAAGCAATTTAAGCTGGCCCTAAACACTTCTGACAATTATCAAACTCTTCCAGGACAGACCAGCCATAGGGACAAGAACCTCCTTGCATTACAGGAGCAAGCAACATCTTTCGGAGCCCTGCACATGCACAGTTCGCTCTCCTACCTGCACTGTTGCACCTATCACAGCTGCTGAGCTCATCCTCAGCAACAGGAGAGTGCACTGTGCATGTGCAGGCTTTGGAGAAGGGTGGCGCTCGTCCTAATGGCTGTTCCATCCCAGAAAGAGGACAAGATGGAGCTTTAAAATTGTCAGAAGTGTGTGGGACCGGCTTCACATGCTCAAATAGCCTGCAAGTCTTGAAAGAGCATAAATACATATTTTGCATGTCTGAGTTGTTTTAGGTTACGGGATGGTGTTTATGGACCGCATTGGTATTTATTTTATAAAGATGAATTAATCCTTTAAAATGTAAAAGATTGCTTGATGACATCAAACTTTTATGAGCAACCAAAAACTGTCAATGCCTGCAAGGGATATTTATAAAAAAATCTTAGGTAAATACACCTAATATTTAATACTGGGCAAACAAGGTGAATGTGAAGCTGTAAATGCCAGTATAATTGCCAAGACTGCCATTATAATTTTAGCTCACAGTCCAAGAGACTCCTAATCCGACACTGATTAAAATGCCAGGACTGCTGGATTTTGGCTAGCTCTGTCCACATCTATCATTTTGTTGAAAAATCAATAATGCGTAAGTACACAGCTATCACGGGAATGTGTACCACTTCAAAGAAACTGGAAAGGTTAGGGAGGCATCAAGGTGAATTTCAGTTTAAAGAGTACACACAGTAAACACTATTTGCATGTAACTCCCCATAGCAGTTTCTGAAAAACAACTGTTCTTAAAGTGGTTGTAAACCTCCGAAATAAAGTGAACAAAGCATATCTCGCTGTAGTGTGTACTTGCCTCAATTTAAAGCACCTAGTGTGGTTTCTTTCTGCTCTATCCTCCCTCTGCTATCAGTCACTTCTGGCAGTTTCCCTCTACTCAGGTCTCAGACTACACTAAGCTCCCTGCTCTGTTCTGTGCAATGTGTGATGTCAGATTCCAGCCTCCTACCTGCTTGTGATCAGAAATAGCCTTGGTGTACTTTGAACAGCTCTCGAGAAAGGCTGCAGATAAACAGACACAACCTATATAGAAGGATGTTTCATCTATGTATAACACCTGAGGGTTATTACTTAAGTGGGTCTATGCAAGGGTTTACAGTCACTTTATTAGTTACAGAGTTTCTTTAAGCCAAATGGCAGTTGAGCAAGTCTAAATCAAGGGCCAAAAGCTTTCCTATCCTGTTCCCCCTTTAGTTGGAGAACTTTTTTTTTTGCCTGAGTTATATGTAGCAGGATTCCCAGCCGTTTTGCTGGATATGGGTCCCCCTGGGCCACCGGGTGCAAAAAAAGTACCCCTGTGCATGTTAGTCCAAGTGTGAGCACTGAGACAATGACCCCACACTTGTCTTGGGGTTTGAAGTAATGTCCCGGGCACAGAAATGGAGATTTTAACTTTCTGCTGGTAGCAACTAGCCTGGTAACCCAGGGTGAAATCCCGGATGAGCCCCCAAATGTAGCAGGATTCCCAGCCAGATATGGGTCCCCCTGGGCCACCGGGTACAACAAAAGTACCCCTGTGCATGTTCCTTCAAGTGTGAGCACTGAGACAATGACCAGTCCAGTAACTTTGTTTTTTTTTATTTATTGAGAACTTGGATTGGAGAAGGGAATGAGTGGGATACTCCTTTTGCTCAACTATGCACAATTTGCTAGGGACAACTGAAAACGCTTCTTGGGGCTGACTTGACGCTGGCTAGATGCCGGTAAACGCCGTTTGACGCTGGTTAATGCTGGCTTGATGCCTGTTAACTCCAAACTGACCTTGGACTGCTTTCTTACATAAAGAAGTCCTTTCTTTAGCTCCCTTAAGCACTCCTTGCTGAGGTAGCTACTTGTGCTGCTGCTGCGCTGCTAAACACTTCTGGGCCCACCTGGCACCCTCATTCTCTCACTTATCTTCAGGTCTTAAACACTGGCACTCCCTTTCTCTAAACCTTCTCCACAGGTTAGCTGGCTCCTGGCTCCCCTTGACCTTCTGGAGTGGTCCCCTCTCCCAGGCAGACCCCTGGGCAGTCTCAAGTACTCACGATACTGTTTTCCCCGAAACTTCTGCCCAGCAGCTCCACTCGGTCCACAGCACTCTGGATCCCTCCTCTGCAGCTCAGCTCAACCTCCGTCCTCTAGGCCGACCGCCCAGGACACACTCTCTTGCGCTGACATGAGGAGAGACAGCTGTCAGCCTCATCCTGGGACTCTGCTTCCCACCAAAGACACTGAGTCATGTGCTCCCCTCAGACTTATACCCTATCCCAGGATGCTTTGCGGCAGATTCTGCCCTCTGAGATGGATACAAGCCCTGGTGTGCTATTGGTCAGGTTTCCTCCCCTGTCCAATAAAAGCCCTCATTGGACACAGTGGGGAGACTCCCAAGACTCAAAAGACACCCCTGGAAGCACATGACAGCCTAATTAAATGATCAGGCCCTCCTGATATGCAGACAGGGCCACCCATATGCTTCTTCGTAGCACCTACTTAGGAGGGCGCTACATATGCTTGAGGCAAAATTCAGAACTAAAGATTTAAAAATGGCATCGCTAGTGCCCTTGGGAGGTGCCCCAGCTGTCAGACCTGCAGTTGCTATAAAGTTAGGATCATGTCCTTGATCCTAATATCCCACCATTGTTGAAATTATTTTAATGGAGGGTGCTGGAGGTTTTTGAGTAGTTTAAGCACCAACAATTGCTTTATCAGCAAGTGTTAATACATGCCTGTTAACCAGCAAATAGAAATTGACCATTAGTTTACTAAAGAAGTTCCTGTTATTGCTTATGAAAAACTGTCCTGCTGGTGGCCAATTTCCATTAAGCTCTCATTAAGAAGTAGGAGACAACAGATGATACAGCAGTGTAAAGTTGGCCAGCAGCAGGACAATTGAATCATGGATAATAGCCCTAACTGGTGTAAAAATAATCTTAATTTTTACTATGGGGTGGAAGATGTGGTGAATGCAAGTGATCTAATTTGGGGTGGTTTAGGTGCACACTGTCTTTGCACTTATGTTCAAATAGCATGAGGCGAAGAAATGCCAGTTCCAAGAACAAATGGTCAGTAACACTTAAATGTTGTGCTTTGGGCACCAAAAACTTAAAGTAGAACTGTTGGCAAAACCTTTTTTTTTAATTTTGGCTAGAGCAAGAGAGGGTTATATAGCCCCTGTGAAAAAAAAATTTCACCATCAATGTCCCATTGCAGGGATTTCCCTTCACTTCCTGTCCCACAGCCTGCAGGCTGATGTACTTTCAGCTGTTATCGGACGGTGGAGGGGGTTAAGTGACAGGAGAGGAGGGAGATAAAGGGAGGTTGTGGTCCCGCGTGCTCACGCCCTCTGTAGAAGTCAGTGTGATGATGAAACATGTCAGGGCGTGAGCACGCGGCTACCCAGACATCAGTATTGTGAGCAGCTGCCACGGACTTTCCTACACATCCTCCCAAGGCTGACGAGCAGGAGAGGGGCGGTGAGCTTCCGGGAAGCGCTACTGCTGTCAGTGAAATCTTGTGTGTTAAGTGCCTTTGGTCATTTTGTTTGATGTGAGTGCATAGAGTGGGGGAGCATGGGGTATTTTTTAACAATAAAATTGTGTTTGACTACTACCCTATGAGCCCTTTATGTTTTCCATATTACTCTGCACACACTGCATGAATGGTTGGATGAACCGGTATATGGATTCTATGCATTTCCTTTGATTCCGATTGGGGAGATACTGGTATTTAAGGAGTCTAGATTTGCCCTTACCTGGTCTGGTCTGATGAGAATAAGGAAATTAAAGGCCCTTTGATTCTATATGTCTGGTGAGTGAGCATTACCCTAGAGGGTCACGAGGTGTGGTGGAAGCCTTTGATCTTTTCTAGGCTCCACTGATCCTCGCACTGTTGAGGTGCTCGCTGATTCACCGTTGTTTATTCTTTAAAGGGGTCACACTCTTTACAAGCGCTGCTTATGTGTTGGACTTTTCACGATTCATCAGTTGTGTCTCCGGTGGGGTACTCCCAAGGCGGATCCGTTGGCCTCTCGCCTCAACAAGAAAGTGCAGCGGTTTGTGGCATGGTCCCGGGATCCTCTAGCTGATGCCACAGACACATTAGTAGCTCCTTGGAGTCGGTATCGTGTGTTATACTCTTTTCCTCCTCTCAAGCTTCTGCTGAGACTCCTGCACCAGATCAAAAAGAAGGGATTCCGGTCATCCTAGTGGCTCCAAACTGGCCTCGCCGGTCTTGGTACGCTGATCTGGTACGGCTGGTCTCTGATGCTCCTTGGAGACTTTCTCTCAGGGAGGATCTGTTGTTGCAAGGGCCAAACTTCCATCCTGCTTTACAGCTATGGCTTTGAAGGCTTGGCTGTTGAAAGCCATGTGCTGAAGAATACAGGGTTGTCTGACTCTGTGATTCCTATGCTGTTAAAAGCTAGAAAATCTTCTTCTAGGAAGATTTACCATTGTACTTGAAAGACGTACATTGCATGGTGTGAATCCCTCAGGGTTCACCCTTGCTCCTTTTCGGTGACTCGGATCTTGGCCTTTCCCTAACGAGGGGTTGAGCACCGCCTGACCTTGAGTACCACCAAGGGCCAGGTTTCTTCTTTCACTTGGTTCCTCCAGTGCGATCTCCATTGCTGGCGTGGGACCTCAATTTGGTGTTGTCAGTTCTCCAGAAGCCTCCCTTTGAAAACATTTGGGAGGTTCCCCTGCTTACATTGTCCCAGAAGTGGGATTTTTGGTGGCTATTACTTCGGTGTGCAGGGTGTCCGAGCTGGCGGTGCTGTCTTGTCGTTTGCCTTACCTGGTGGTTCACAGGGATAAGGTGGTTCTTGATCCATGTTCGTCATTCCTTCCAAAGGTTATCTCTGACTTTCATTTGAATGAAGACACTGTGTTGCCCTTCCTGTGTCCCAGGCCTAAGCATCCTAAGGAAATTGCCTTGCATTCCCTGGATGTGGTTCCTGCAATAAGGGTGTACCTGGCAGCTACGGAGTCTTTTAGAAAGTCAAACTCACTATTTGTCCTCACGGATGGACCTTGCAAAGGGTTGGCTGCTTCCGATGCGACCATTTCCAGATGGATCAGACAGACTGTGGTTCAGGGTTATCCCATTAAGGGTCAGGTTCCTCCTTTCCCTGTTAAGGCACACTCTACTGGGGAGCTTAGTGCCTCCTGGGACTTCCGTCATCAGGTTTCAGTGATGCAGGTTTGCATGGCGGCTACCTGGTCATCTGTGCACACTTTCACAAAGTTTTATAAGGTAGATGTGTTGGCATCTGCGCATGCTTCCTTCGGCCGCAAGGTTTTGCAGGCTGCTGTTTAGAGGACTTGGTCCTCTTTGAGGGTGTTTTATTTTTTTCAGATGAGCTCCGGTTGTTTTATGATTGAGCTCCATGTTACCTGGTTGGTTATGTTTAGCCTTGGGAAATATTTTCTTCTTGCTGTTCCCACCCCTCATGTTTGACACTGCTTTGGGATGTACCACATAGTCAAGAAGATGAGGAGCTGTGTCCATCAATAAATGAAAGAGAAAATGGGATTTTTGACTTACCTTAAAATCCATTTCTCTGATGTTCATTGACAGACGCAGCACCCACCCCTCCAGGGAGTTTGGGTTTTTTCTTCTGACACTGCTTGTAAAAAAACTGAGTACCTATAGCAGAGAGTGGAAGTTTACCTCCTGGGACTGCCCCATAGGCGTAGTCAAGTTCTTTCTTGACTAGTGTCCTACTCCTGTAGGGGTAGCATAACCCACATAGTCAAGAAGATGAGGAGCTGTGTCCGTCAATGAACATCAGAGAAATGGATTTTACGTTAAGTCAAAAATCCAATTTTATCGTTTACTTTCACTTTCAATGATAATGGTAAACAGGACAAATAGAGAGGGGAAATCTTCTTATTGAGGTCACAGACAGCAATAAAAACTGACAGGTGTTCTAATTCCTCTCCACTCTATCCAAAACGAAAAAATAAGTTTTGCCTTTAGTTATATTTTAAAAAAGCCCCATCAACATAAAATAACACATACTGTAAAATTTGCTATGGACAGGACAGGAGCTAAAAGTGACCACTGACCTCAAATACAAAGTAAAATTAAAGATAGAAATATAGAAAAATTGAAGAAAAGGCAGCAAAGAGGTTGTGTCTGTGCTTTGCTACAGATCTGTCTCCCAAAGACCAGCAGGCATGCTAATACATGTGTTTCCTTAGCTTTAACTTGCAAGGTTCTGCTGTTACCTGTTATCCCATAAGACTTGTGTTCAAGACTGGTTAACCACTTGCCGTTGATTTAGTTGGCTTTACAGCCAGCCAGGCCATATCTCTTTCTAGTTAAAGTGGTTCTAAAGCCTTAGGGTTTTTCACCTTAATGCATTCCTTTGCATTCCCTTCTTTTGCTTAATGCAAAAGCTGCTTTCCCTGGGGGTGCCCGATGAAGAGGACGAGCCTGGAGCCCTAGCGGGGGACCCCAGAAGAAGAGAATTGGGGCTGTTTTGCGCAAAATCATTGCACAGAGCAGGTAAGTATAGGCGTGTTTGTTATTATTTTTTTTTTTTAAATGAAGCTTTATAACCTCTTTAAAGCGGAGTTCCGGCCTCGGGGGTCAAATTTAGATAAAAATACCCCCGGCACAGTCAGGGCTAGTACATTCTACAATGGATAGCCTCTAAACTGTCCCGGATCGCACATGCCTTTTAGAAGAAATACTTACCTTGAAAATTTCTTCTTCAGCGCTGCCATCTCGGATGTGGGCAGCTGAAGCCAGCGTGTCCTCTTGTGTCCTCTTCTTACATAGTTACATAGTTACATAGTTAGTGAGGTTGAAAAAAGACATCAGTCCATCCAGTTCAACCTATGACGTGCGTGCGTGTTTGCTTTTAACCGTACATTGTATACCCCTGTATGTTGTGGTCTCTAAGGTGCCCATCTAATAGTTTTTTGAAACTATCGATGCTCCCTGCTGATACGACTGCTTGTGGAAGAGAATTCCACATCCTTACCGCTCTTACAGTGAAGAACCCCTTACGCATTTTAAGGTTAAACCGCCTTTCCTCTAGTTTTAGTGAGTGGCCACGTGTCTTATTGTATTCCCTTACTCTGAATAGTTTGTTCCTTATGCTAGGGTCGCCAGTACAGTATTTGTACATTGATATCATATCCCCCCTCAATCGTCTCTTCTCCAGAGAGAATAGGTTCAGTGATTGTAGTCTTTCCTCATAGCTGCTGTCCTCCATTCCCCTAATTATTTTTGTTGCCCTTCTCTGGACTCTTTCCAATTTCAGCATATCCTTCCTGAGGACCGGTGCCCAGAACTGGACAGCATACTCCAGATGTGTATTCTTCTGTGTCCTCTTCTCCCAGAATGCGCCTGCACCGGCCCCACTCGTCACTTCCAGTGTGGGCGCGTCATCCCTGCACAGCTTCTGGGCATGCTCAGAAGCTGTTTAGCAGGAAATGCCGCGCTTGCACCGGAAGTGACGAGCGGGGCCGGTGCAGACGCATTGACTTCTGGGAGAGATGACGTTCAGCTCCCAGGAGTCATCGCAAGCCGGAAGTGGCCGCCAAAGGAGGAAGTGGAAGGAAGGTGAGTATATTTTCTTCAATATCAAGGTAAGTGACCAAAAAAAAAAAAATTGGGAGCATCAATTTCTTTTTCAGATGGCCCTTAGCAAGCGGATAGCCCAAAATCGATTTTTTTGATTTTGAGGCCGGAACTCAGCTTTAAACTTGGCTCCTTACCTAAGGCACTGCCTGTGCAACGGTTCCTCAGTGTTTCCCAGTGATTTCAAAGAAGATTCTGAGTGTCCCCAGTGTTTCCTAGCGGAGAAGTTTGCTAGGACCCCAAGTGTTTCCTCGTATCCCTGGCTTCCTGAGAAGACTCCTAATGTACTCCCAGTGCTCCCTCATGTCCCTTACTTTCTGATTATTTTTCTTTGACTCCCAATACTCCTATGGTCCCTGGCTAAGCAGATCAGCAGGGTCCATGGCCTGAGCAAACTGTCAAGAAGGGGACTATCAGGTATAGTTGGGGACCGTGAACCCTCCAATCACACTGCCATCAAGCGTGCAGGCTACACAGAGGGTCAGTGATCCCCAATCATACATGATAGTCCCCTTCATTTCAGGTTGATTGCCCAAAGAGCTTGCAATTAGAATAAAGTTGTTTTTTTAATGACCCTAAAATCCTAATATGCAGCTTGTCAGCTTTCCCAATAGCAACTTTCATTACACTGACAGTAAGACTGCTCTGTGTCCCAATTCTTAGCCTGTTGGACATTGTTTAAAGGCCATGCAGTGCATTATGGTTTAAAAAAAATTCTCCCCAGCCATTCTGCACATCAATTTGCCAGGACTGCAAATCTCAAATCCACAGGATTCTAGTCGAACTTGTGATCGCGGCAAACTCGATTTAAATGTGAATTGCAATTAGTGGTGAAATACAGTATTTGTAGCACCCTCTTAGATCTTCACCTGTTAAATAAATGTAATTAGCTCCTCCATAATCTGTGGAGCAAGGGTTGATTGTTTTGGCCTGCTCGGTGTCTCCCAGGCTGCTGCTCTAATTACTTCCCCTTGTATTATAGAGAATTATAGAAAAATATAGTGGGAGGAAGAACAATCAGCCTGAATATTTATGGGATTCCTTGGGGAGGTATGCCAAGGAGGTGGTGGAAGAGCTCATAAATAGTGAGGGGGCCTGAGGCAGGAAAGGGGTGTTCCAGGGTCCAGTCCTGCTGGAGGAGACAACTGTATCGGGGCTCTGACCCTGGGGCAGGAGTTCTAAAGTTGCCATCTTAAAGACTTCAAGGTCAGCTGAGGCTTCAGCTGGGGTTCTTATTCACAAAAAAATAGTCCTGGAATGTGTTTGTGTCTCAAGAAGCTCACTGGAGAGTACGAGGAGCAAATTGGGGAAAGGTGTCTAGCTGTCCTATGGTGGTGTGAGTTTGTGTCTCCCTCACTGAAGAGTGCCCAGTGAATATCAGGAGGAAACCAATGATCCTGTTCCTGTGTGAGTAAATTACCTGGGGAAGAAGTTAGTGACTGTGTGCAATTTTTCTTTGAGAAAGGTCCTAGTCACTAGTCAGCAAAAATGTCCGCTGCGGAACATTTTTGAGTAGCTCAGGAAGCTAGAGAAGAGTCCTCAAAGTGTTCAGTTCTTCAGTTCTGAGGTATCCCATGCTCCCCATCCAAGTTCTATGCTCCAATAAAACCCTAAAAAAAAAAAAAAAAAAAAAGACTCCCCCTAGACTGTTCCTTCGAGCCAGTGAAAGAGTGGAGAAAATGCTATGTGCCTGGCTGTGTGTGTCCTAACTGGGGAAAAAAGGTTAAGTTCACCAGCAGCTCTTTTGGGGGTGCCCTACATAAAGATGAAACATACATGGCTGCTGTTCTGAGGGTTTCGTGGTAAGTATATGCTGCCAGGGATAGAGATTTTTTTTTCTCTTTTATTGGTTGAACTAGATGGACTTGGTGTCTTTTTTTCAACCTGACTAAAGCCTCGTACACACGCGTCGAAACATTCCCCTCTGGGGGATCTACCGGTATGTACATTGCAGGAATGTGTTGCATATTTCTACCTTTTGTTATTCTGAAGAAATAGCAGTTTTTTTTGTATCTGTGACTGTGTACATGTGAAGAGTGAATCTAATGCGAGTGATTTTATAATTATAAATCAGCTGCTGCACCTGCGGGGCTTTAAAGATGACACAAAGATATGTAGGGCAATAACTTCTCATCAAGATATAGAAATCTTACAGAATGACCTGAACAAAATAACAGAGTGGGCAACTATGTGGCAAATTAGATTTAATGTAGAGAAGTGTACACTTGGGGGCAAAAAACATAAACGCAAATTATGCTCTGGGGGGGGGAAACCTCTGAGGGAATCCAGGATGGAGAAGTATTTTGGGGGTTCTAGTGGAAGATAGACTAAGTAATAGCATGCAATGTCAAGCTGCAGCTGTCAAAGCCAGCAGAATATTAGCATGCATAAAGAAAGGGATGTATTCCAGAGATAAAACTATAATCCTACCACTTTATAAAAGTCTGGTCCGACCACATCTGGAGTATTCTGTCCAGTTCTGGTTGCCAATCCTTTAGAAAGGATGTGCTGGAACTGGAAAGAGTCCAAAGAAGAGCAACTAAACTAATAAGGGGATTGGAGGACCTTAATTATGAGGAGCAATTACAAGCGCTTAATTTATTCTCCTTGGAGAGGAGACGCCTGAGAGGGGACATGATAGCAATTTACAAATACCTCCATGGCGATCCTAGCATAGGTAGAAAACGATTTAGTCCCATGGAGTGCAAGAAGACATGTGGCCACACAATGAGATTGGAGGAGAGGCGGTTTAAACTTAAAGCGGAGTTCCGGGCAGAGAAACAATTTTTTTCTGAACATACCCCCAGGACAGTCAGGGCTAGCACATTCCACAATGGCTAGCCTCTGATCTGTCCCGGTTCGCACTTACCTTTTAGAAGAAATACTTACTTAGAAATTTTCTTCCACAGCGTTTCCATCTCGGTTGTGGGCAGCTGAAGCCGGCGCGGTCCTCTTCTCTGTCTTCTTCCGCGTCTTCGTGTCCCAGAATGCACTGCACCGGCCCCTCTCGTCACTTCCGGTGTGGCGCCGCATTCCTAAACAGCTTCTGGGCATGCCCAGAAGCTGTTTAGCAGGGGAATGCGGCGGCGCCCGGAAATGACGAGCGGGGCCAGTGCGGCGCATTGATTCCTGGGAGCTATGACGTTTAGCTCCCAGGAATCATCGCGAGGCAGGAAGTGACGGGGTGAGCCTCGGCGCTGGAGGAGGAAGCTGTCATAGGTGAGTATTTACGATCTTCAATAAAAAGGTGAGTAAACAAAAAAAAAAAAAATAACTATCCAATTCCTTTTCAGGTGAGGCATACCTAGCGGAGGGGCACAAAAAAAAAAATCTTTTTTGTGCCCGGAACTCCGCTTTAAGCTGCGTAAAGGGTTCTTCACTGTAAGGGCGGTGAGAATGTGGAACTCTCTTCCACAATTGGTGGTGGCTACGGGGAGTATGGCTACTTTTAAAAGACTCTCGGATATGCATCTCACAGATCACAACATTCAGGGTTATGGGTAATGATCAGGCCAATGACACACACACCACACACCTGTAAAGGTTGAACTGGATGGACTGATGCCTTTATTCAGCCTCAACTACTACGTAACTATGTAAAGAAGAAAGTGGCGGGGTCTGCATCCCTTTAGACGTGATTTCCCTTTGGGAATATCTCACAAAAAAATGACATTTGTAGGGGGATACCCAAAATCTTGTATCTTAGTGCAGACTTATGCATTATGCAGGCATTCCTAATTAATCAACTGGGTTGTATTTCAGTGGTCATAAAACTGCCTGGTAATACATTTTTTAGAATATTTTGCATTCCATGAATGCTTCATACCACAATCTTTCTATGTCTATTTAAAATTGAAACATTCTTGCTTAAATAATACACTATTTCTCCAAGCCATGAAGATGCACACGGTGCAGTAATCAGGTAGTTTCTAAGGGTATGTGCTCCCTTCCGAAACAACAAGGTGCAGTAACCGACAGCAACATATTGTATAGTGTAAGCTGATCAGAACGTTAAAGATAGTTACTGTCTGATTGTTATATGTTACTGAATCTTGCTTATTAAAATATATTTATGTTCTATTTAAAAATTCTACTTTTAAGTAGACTCTAAGCACCTGAATACTCTCTTGCTTTCTCATATATCTTGGAACTCCAGCAGTGAGGTCTAAGATCTGCCACTGGCATTGTAGAATATTTACCTATTCTGCTATATTAATGTAAAATACATTAAGACTTCAGCAAGAAAATGGGAATTGAGACCATTTTATGATATCAAATACATCTTTGTGGATATTCCCAATCTACAGAAATGTGTTTATATGGGCTCCTCTGAGCCCAGTGTTCATGTTTCTCAACAGGCTTTCTACCCACTCCCACCTCTTCTTTAGAAGAATTTTTATGGTTGAGAAAATATGAGCCAATAAATATGAAACCAGCTTGACTTTTTCTGTTCAGTATAATTGAAAAATAGGTCTGTCACGCAGGGCTTTTTTTCAGCTGGAACTTGGTGGAACTCAGTTCCACCACCTTTGACTCAGGCCCTCTGTTACTTGGTCTCCACTATTACTTTTAAACACAGGGTCATGTTTAAAGAGGAAGTAAACCCTCCTCTGCAAGTTGTACCTATAGGTAAGCCTATGATAAGGCTTACCTATAGGTACTGTAAATATCTCCAAAACATGTACCGTTTAGGACAGGCATGTCCAACCTGCGGCCCGAGAGCCGCATGCGGCCCGGAACCGCAGGCAATGCGGCCCACTGCCCCCTGGCAATTTTTTTTTTTTTGCTGGGGAGGAAGGAAGTCGGGTCGGGGCATGGCAACGGTAGGCAGAGGATGCCTCGGAGGGGGGGGGGGGGGGCGAGCATGTTCAGTGTTTCTGACTCCTACCACCATGGCCACTCTAAATCACTGAAGTGGTCATGGTGGTTAGAATGTTCCTTTATTATCTCTCAGAAGAAGTAAGCCTCTGTATACCGATTCCATTTCATTATCCTCTACTTGTGTTAAATTAGTGCAGGGGGCGCGGGAGGGGCGCGGCGGCATTTTATTACTTATATACCTTAACTATAGTATATATTTTATATGCGGCCCGAGAAAATTTCTCTACACTCAATGTGGCCCAGAGAAGCCAAAAGGTTGGACACCCATGCTTTAGGAGATATTTTCCTTACATGCAGCCAGTGAAGTCACTGGCGCATGCGCTCTGAAGGAACGGCCGCTCGTGCCGTTCCTTCAAGGCCCCGTGCCGTGACTGTCGGCTCCCGCGCGCGGCCGGATGCCGCGATCCCGGAAGAGGGGAGACTGGACATATCGCCCGTCATAGAGGTAAGCGGGCGGCACGGTGGGGGCTCGTTCTAAGGTAAGTATTTCATAATGAGCTAGTATGCGATGCATACTAGCTCATTATGTGTTTCTCTTTCAGGGTGAAGAAAAAAAAAATGTGGGTTTACAACCTCTTTAAGTTCCTGCACCTTTTTTCTAAGAAAAAAAAGCAATGGGTCTGTGTATAAAGCAAACTTCCTACTGCCTGCAATATTACATTTCAAGAATAGTTGGTATTAAAAAAGAAAACATTGTACAAGGGCCAGTTCTTGTACAAAATGGCAGCATAATATCTAAATACAGCCCTTGCCATACCCAAAGGTTTTAATATTAGCTTTGGGTGGACTGACTAATGTATATGTCAAATAGCCACTATCAAAAACGTAGTATATAAATTTTTTTAAATGTCCTTTTAACCCAGGACAAACTTTTTTTTTTTTTAACTCTGCTAACTACTGAAGCCTGACAATCATCCTGTTTTCTTCCATTCTTTTTGATGCTTTGCCCAAACTTTGATCTTTAGGCTCTCACAGCTTTAGCACAATAGATTTACATTCCACCTGACCTGCTATTCCGGTCACCAACTGCGTTTCCAACTCCTTCCCTGCATCTGTGAGGTTCTTTGGTCCTTTGTTCTTGCTGTCAGTTACCTCTGATGATAGCTGCTAAATACGTTTCGACAATATGTTGGTCTAAAATGTATTTTTCAATTTTTTTATATATCAGCTTTGTCTTTTGAGGTTAGTTTGCACAGTTGCCAAAGCTTTCAATTTTTTTTTTTTTATTAGAACAATCTTAACCGCACAAAAAATGCAGCAAACTAAATTGCTGTCCAACTGTAATGGTAATCTACATAAAACTTTTTTGGCATCTGCATGCTCCCCCCCCCCCCCCACATGGGATGCATGTCGCTGGGCCATGAACCCCCTTGGGCACTGATGATTTCAGACAGCCAGATGATGTTTTTCCAGAGGTACCCCATTTTCTGGTAAAGCTCTCTCTTTTCTTTTTTTTTAATATACATTTTATTGGTTTTCACTTTACACAAATTACACAATTTTATTCATAAAATCATAAAGCACTTTTACAAGTGTAACGAATAATATTTTCTTCCCATCCCACCCCCCTCCTTCCTTCCCCTCGATCCCATCTCTATCTCCCCTCGCCTCCCTTCACCTCCCGTTCTTCCATCGTTTCCCATTTTAAGTCCCCACTAATTCAGCATATTTCTTTTAACCTTTAAACACTTTCCACCCTTCCCAGATTTTCCTAAATTTTCCAATTTTATTTTCTCCCAAATAGTACAATTCCTCTAAGTTATAAGTGTTTTCTATTTTCCTGACCCAGTCCTTTACCATTGGGCCTATTTTGCTGCGTTTATTAGGTGAGGTATCACCAACTTTTTATATTTTATAGTGAGTTTAGTACTATGGAATAAATACGTTTCAGAGTTTTTAGGCATATTGACTCCCACTGTTTCCTCAATCAATTTTATTACTTCTTACCAGAACCTCTGTATGATTTGACTCTCCCACCATATATGTGTTATAGTTCCCCTTTTCCCACATCCTCTCCAACAAAACAGTGATTTTTCCGGATGAAATTTACAGTCAGGTCCATAAATATTGGGACATCGACACAATTCTAATCTTTTTGGCTCTATAATGGATTTGAAATGAAACAAACAAGATGTGCTTTAACTGCAGACTTTCAGCTTTAATTTGAGGGTAGTTACATCCAAATTAGGTGAAAGGTGTAGGAATTGCAACAGTTTGTATATGTGCTTCCCACTTTTTAAGGGACCAAAAGTAATGGGACAATTGGCTCCTCAGCTGTTCCATGGCCAGGTGTGTGTTATTCCCTCATTATCTCATTTATAAGGAGCAGATAAAAGGTCCAGAGTTAATTTCAAGTGTGCTATTTGCATTTGGAATCTGTTGCTGTCAACTCTCAATATGAGATCCAAAGAGCTGTCACTATCAGTGAAGCAAGCCATCATTAGACTAAAAAAACAAAACAAATCGATCAGAGAGATAGCAAAAACATTAGGTGTGGCCAAATCAACTGTTTGGAACATCCTTAAAAAGAGAGAACGTACCGGTGAGCTCAGCAACACTAAAAGACCCGGAAGACCACAGAAAACAACTGTCTTGGATGACCAAAGAATTCTTTCCCTGGAGAAGAAAACACCCTTCAGAACAGTTGGCCAGATCAAGATCACTCTCCAGGAGGTAGGTGTATGTGTGTCAAAGTCAACAATCAAGAGAAGACTTCACCAGAGTGAATACAGAGGGTTCACCACAAGATGTAAACCATTGGTGAGCCTCAAAAACAGGAAGGCCAGATTAGAGTTTGCCAAACATCTAAAAAAGCCTTCACAATTCTGGAACAACATCCTATGGACAGATGAGACCAAGATCAACTTGTACCAGAGTGATGGGAAGAGAAGAGTATGGAGAAGGAAAGGAACTGCTCATGATCCAAAGCATACCACCTCATCAGTGAAGCATGGTGGTGGTAGTGTCATGGTGTGGGCATGTATGGCTGCCAATGGAACTGGTTCTCTTGTATTTATTGATGATAAGACTGCTGACAAAAGCAGCATAATGAATTCTGAAGTGTTTTGGCCAATATTATCTGCTCATATTCAGCCAAATGCTTCAGAACTCATTGAACGGCTATTCACAGTGCAGATGGACAAAGACCCGAAGCATACTACGAAAGCAACCAAAGAGTTTTTTAAGGGAAAGAAGTGGAATGTTATGCAATGGCCAAGTCAATCACCTGACCTAAATCCGATTGAGCATGCATTTCACTTGCTGAAGACAAAACTGAAGGGAAAATGCCCCAAGAACAAGCAGGAACTGAAGACAGTTGCAGTAGAGGACTGGCAGAGCATCACCAGGGATGAAACCCAGCGTCTGGTGATGTCTATGCGTTCCAGACTTCAGGCTGTAATTGACTGCAAAGGATTTGCAACCAAGTATTAAAAAGTGAAAGTTTGATTTATGATTGTTAATCTGTCCCATTACTTTTTGTCCCTTAAAAAGTGGGAGGCACATATACAAACTGTTGTAATTCCTACACCGTTCATCTTATTTGGATGTAAATACCCTCAAATTAAAGCTGAAAGTCTGCAGTTAAAGCACATCTTGTTTGTTTCATTTCAAATCCATTGTGGTGGTGTATAGAGCCAAAAAGATTAGAATTGTGTCGCTGTCCCAATATTTATGGACCTGACTGTATGTGCTTTAGTGGGTGGTATATACCATCTTGACAGACATTTGTAGTTCATTTCCCTCATTTTTATATCTAATGCAGTGCCATCCACTAGTTATATTATTTTCTCTTTTTCGTGCTCGCTCCAGTTTGCGTCGAGCTCCGCTTCCCATTTCCCCAGGAAGGGGGGGCTAACTGGATCCGCCAATCTAGTAGGGATCTTATATATCTGGGATTTGCAATCCATGAGCTGAGAACTTTTTCAAAAGGTAATACATTTTCTCCTGATCTTATTGGTTGAGGAAGTATCTTTATAAAATATTTCAATTGATGATATCTCCATTCGTCTATCAACAAAATATTTATTTTGTGTCTTAATTCCACCAATGTGCATATTTACCCTTCTTTCATAATGTCCCTTAATTGTGCATTTTTCCTTTATCCACCCCCCAAAAAGTGTCTCATCCCCTGGTAAAAAAGAATTAGTTCCTACAAGCGGTAATAATGGTGAGTTATAATTCCATTTCCTTTGTCTGTGCAATAAATCCCATTCCCTGATTACATACTTTGTAAGTGTTCTAGTATCTTTAGAAAAATATCAATGTTTTTGAGGAACCCAAATCTTCTTATTCAGTGGTATCTCACTTAAAGTGTTTTCTATTTTTACACAACTTTTCCCTTGTGAATTAAATGTCCAGTCAGTAATTCTGGTTAATAGGACTGCTTTGTAATATCTTTTAAAATCTGGGAGCGCTAATCCTCCTTGTGTTTTATCTCTTACTTATCACTGCATATTTTATTCTTGGTATTGGAGATTTTTCTTAGTTCTTCTTTAATTTCATGTATTAACAGCAAAACGGAAGGAGATATATCAAACAAATTATATACTGTTAATTTTACCCCTATGTATCTTAATTTTCCCTGCCATTTGAATGGGAATTCTTCCTGTAGGCATTTTTCCTCTTTTTTATCTATGTTTAGGATTTCTGATTTCAGGGGATTTATTTTAAAGTTTGATAGGTCTCCGTAGTATTTCAGAAGCTTCATTATAGTAGGTAAGGTTATTCTGGGGCTAGAAACATAAAACAAAATATCATCCGCATATGCTGCCACTTTATGTTCTACTCCTCTGATTCTCAGTCCCTTTATATCTATGCAGTTCTAGAGGCTCAAGTGTTAGAGCGGACAATAGGGGTGATAAAGAGCACCCCTGTCTTGTGCCCTTTATTAGCTCAAACGCTTGGGACAATGTCTCATTTATCTTAACTGCTGCCCTTGGTTGATCCATTGATTTGATCCTCTCTTAAATCTCCCTCCAAAGTTGGAGGAAATGCAGGCTGGTATCAACATGGCATGGGACTGGTTGCTTACTGCCCACTAAATATTGGAATGCTAGCTTACACATTTTCTATGCAGTGCTGGTACTGTTCAGGGGGCATGCAATTAAAATGTGTTTCTTTTTACTAAAAAAAAGTAAAAGAAAATATTTTTTTTTTACAAAACAAAACTATTACTGCAATCTCACTGTCTGTTAAAAGCACATCTAGCAGTGGCGTACCTAGAGCATTTGGCACCCGGGGCGGATCCTATATCTGGCACCCCCCCCCCCACACACTTTAAAATGTAAAAACACCCGCAAAAATTTGTAATGTCTCCAAGAATATTTATTGCACAAATTTCCCAGCCCCCCTATCACAGTGCCCTTTGCAGTCTGCCCCCCCCCCCCCCGTCTCTCTAATCACAGTTCCCCCTTTTGCACTCTCTGCCTCCCCTGCACAGTCCTACCTTTGGCATAGACAGATAGCTAATACTATTATCAATGTGTTTAAGTTTGAGTAAGAGATTGGAGACATGCTAAAGGAGATAGTCAGAGACTACGGACCTAAAACAAAAGAAATCAGATACTGAGGACATGATACAAGAGATGGTCAGAGACTGAGGACATGATACAAGAGATGGTCAGAGACTGAGGACATGATACAAGAGATGGTCAGAGACTGAGGACATGATACAAGAGATGGTCAGAGACTGAGGACATGATACAAGAGTTGGTCAGAGACTACGGACCCAATACAAGAGAAATCCAAGACTGAGGACATGATACAAGAGATGGTCAGAGACTACGGAGGGGATACTAGAGATGGTCAGAGACTGCAGACAACACACAGGAGATGGTCAGAGACTGAGGACATGATACAGGGGATGGTCAGAGACTGTGGACATGATACAAGAGATGGTCAGAGACTTAGGACATGATACAAGAGATGGTCAGAGACTGAGGACATGATACAGGAGATGGTCAGAGACTGAGGACATGATACAGGAGATGGTCAGAGACTGAGGACATGATACAGGAGATGGTCAGAGACTGAGGACATGATACAAGAGATGGTCAGAGACTGTGGACATGATCCAAGAGATGGTTGGTCAGAGACTGAGGACATGATCCAAGAGATGGTCAGAGACTGTGGACATGATACAAGAGATGGTCAGAGACTGAGGACATGATACAAGAGATGGTCAGAGACTGCAGACATGATACAAAAGAAGGTCAGAGACTGCAGACATGATAGAAGATAGAAGAGCATTAGGGGGGCCGGAGAGCACAGGGCAAGCAGAGAGCACTGGAGGAGCTGAAGGGCGTGGGGGGGGGGGGGACTGGAGAGAATTAAGAGGGGTTTGAAAAGCATTGTAGGGGGGTTGGAAGGCGCAGGGGTGGAGAGCACTGGGGGGGGGGACAGGGAAAACCAGGGGGATGGAGAGCATGGGGGGAACTGGAACTCACTGAGGGGGGAGGCAGGGAGCACAGGGGGGTGGAGAGCACTGGGGGAGCCAGGGAGCATAGGGGGGAGATGAAGAGCACTGGGGGAGCCAGGGAGCATAGGGGGGAGATGAAGAGCACTGGGGGGCTAAGGAGCGTCGGGGGGGGGGGCAAGATAACTGAGGGGTTAAGAGCAGGGGGAGTGTTAAGAGCAGGGGGAGTGTTAAGAGCAGGGGGGTGTTAAGAGCAGGGGGGTGTTAAGAGCAGGGGGGTGTTTAGAGCACTGGCAAGTGTTTAGAGCAGGGGGGGTGTTTAGAGCAGGGGGGGTGTTTAGAGCAGGGGGGGTGTTTAGTGGAGGGGGGTGTTTAGAAGGGGGGGTGTTTAGAGCAAGGGGGTGTTTAGAGCAGGGGGGGTGTTTAGAGCAGGGGGGGTGTTTAGAGCAGGGGGGTGTTTAGAGCAGGGGGGGTGTTTAGTGGAGGGGGTGTTTAGAGCAGGGGGGGTGTTTAGAGCAGGGGGGGTGTTTAGAGCAGGGGGGGTGTTTAGTGGAGGGGGGGTGTTTAGTGGAGGGGGGTGTTTAGAGCAGGGGGGGTGTTTAGAGCAGGGGGGGTGTTTAGAGCGGGGGGGTGTTTAGAGCGGGGGGGGGTGTTTAGAGCAGGGGGGTGTTTAGAGCAGGGGGGGTGTTTAGAGCGGGGGGGTGTTTAGAGCGGGGGGGGGGTGTTTAGAGCAGGGGGCTGTTTAGAAGGGGGGGTGTTTAGAGCAGGGGGGGTGTTTAGAGCAGGGGGGGTGTTTAGAGCAGGGGGGTGTTTAGAGCAAGGGGGGGGGCTGGAGAGCACTAGGGGGCCAGCAAGTTGTATAGGAGAGGGGATGGGACAGCTGCATATAGATGATTTGATCTTTACATATTCCTCCTGCTGCCGCTAACTGACTGCAGGAGGGAGAGGAGAATCGGCCATTCAACAGCAGCAGGAGAAATACGGAAAGATGAATCCCTCTATATCCAGCTGTCCCATCCCCTCTCCAGTCCAGACAGTTACACAGAAGGAGGCTGCTCAGTGCTCACCTTCTTCCCGCCGGCCGCCGCCCCCGCGAGCAGCGCGGACTAAAGGAGCTGCAGCTCCTTCACACTGACTGAAATTCCGAGCAGCCTGACACCCCCCCAGCGCGTGGCACCCGGGGCGGGCCGCCCCCCCGCCCCCCCCGTTAGTACGCCACTGACATCTAGCATTCTACAAACCTGACCATTGCATTATTTCCAGGCTTTCTAAAAATAAAGCCAGGAAATAATACATATTAAACAATAATAGGCAATCTTTCAAATATACCCCAACTAAAAAGAATAAAGCATTTTTTAGTCCTGAACATAATAACAAAAATAGAATATATGTAAAAAGTTGTGCTACACACAAAATGCTAGGAGTGTTTTTTAATCTGTACACAAATTCTCCTACCTAGCTGTGCCCCCAAACCTCCTCAGCAACATCTTTTGAATATGTGAGAGGGAATAATAGTCATGTCACCATAAAATGCAGTATATTTTTAGTTGTTTAGTATATTTTTCAAGTACACTGCTGGCATGCTTACAGTGAGGCAAAAAAGTATTTGATCTCCTGCTGATTTTGTATGTTTGTCCACTTTTTAATGTTAGGTTTATTTTAACAGTGAGCGACAGAATAACAACAAAAATGTCCAGAAAAAACGCATTTTAAAAAATTTCAAAACATTTTTAAAATGATTTGCATTTATCGAGTGAAATAAGTATTTCATCCCCTATCAATCAGCAATATTTCTGGCTCCCAGGTGTCTTCTATACAGGTAATGAGCTGAGATTAGCAGCACTCTCTTAAAGGGAGTGCTGCTAATCTCAGCTTGTTACCTGTATAGACACCTGTCCACAGAATCAATCAATCAGATTCCAATCTCTCCACTATGGCCAAGACCAAAGAGCTGACCAAGGATGTCAGGGACAAGATTGTAGACCTACGCAAGGCTAGAACCAAAATTGAGCTCTTTGGCATCGACTCAACTTGCCGTGTTCGGATAAGGAATGCTGCCTATGACCCCAAGAACACCATCCCCACCACCAAACATGGAGGTGGAAACATTATGCTTTTGGGGGGTGTTTTCCTGCTAAGAGGACAGGACACTTCTCCGCATCAAACGAACGATGGACTGGGCCATGTACTAACAAATCGTGGGTGAGAACCTCCTTCCCTCAGCCAGGGTCATGGATGGGTTTTCCAGCATGACCCAAAACAGACGGCCAAGGCAACAGATAAGTGGCTCAAGAAGAAGCACAAAAAGGTCCTGGAGTGGCCTAGCCAGTCTCCAGACCTTAATCCTTTAGAAAATATGTGGAGGAAGCTGAAGGTTCAAATTACCAAATGTCAGCTTCGAAACCCTAATGACTTGAAGAGGATCTGCAAAAAGGAGTGGGACAAAATTCCTCCTGAGATGTGTGCAAATCAGGTGGCCAACTACAAGAAACATTTGACCTCTGTGATTGCCAACAAGGGTTTTTGCCCCCAAGTACTAAGCCATGTTTTGCGAAGGGGTAAAATATTTATTTCACTCATTAAAATGCAAATCAATTTATAACTTTTTTGAAATGCTTTTTTGTGTTTTTTTCTGTTATTCTGTCTCTCACTGTTAAAATAAACCTACCAATAAATTATAGAGTGAGCATTTCTTTGTCAGTGGGCAAACGTACAAAATCAGCAGGGGATCAAATACTTTTTTCCCCTCACTGTAGATTTACCTAGTGCTTTGTGTCACACAATTGCATATTGCTTTGACCAGAATAATCAGTATGTATATAATATACATGAATCGTACATGCTGGCACATTGATATCTAATTTCAGCACACCTACCTTCCAAGTAAAATAAAAACAGACTCCACAATACCTGAAAATAATTTGTGTACTTTGGTACCATGCCAGATCATAATACACATTATATAACATAGTTAGATAGTGACAAGAATAGGATAACAGCAGGGGGTGCGGATGTGAATTGTTCCATATGAATTGGAAAATGACAACATTTTAACTCATGCTGTGGATTAAAGCCCTGTTAAGAACAAAGGTTGTATTCCTTCAATGAAAAAAACAAACAAAATCTGCTTCAGAGAAACATTTGAGGTAACTCTAAAATATGGTTCCTAAAAGGAAAAATAAATAAAAAAGGTTGGATCCAAGTATGTTGTACTATTTTCCATGCCTGAATATTACAACACCACTCCTATTACTGGCCTATCATTGTCATGGGTTACCTCTCTGGCCATTGCTGAACTGACAGTGTTAGGCTAGGTCAATACCCTGGACATTCAGACAGTAATCATATATTGTGCTCCGGTCCCAGCTGAAGCCTGATAAGGAGAAACACGTCGGGGGGAGTAGCCACGCCGTCACGCCACACCACACCACGTGTTCCGCACTGCAGGCGGTCACGTTCGGTACACTTGGAACCATTGTTTATGCCCTGTTCCTTCCATTTGCCATGTAAGTGTGTTTCTTTTTTAATAAAGTTTTTTGAAAAGGATAATGCACTATTGGCACTTTATATCTTTTGTTATGGGGGAGCTTTATTAGAGTACAGTATCGCCGGCCACATCGGTGAGTTGGATATGGTGGAGTGGAGAGACATTCAGCCCACGAATTAAAGCGCCATTGGATACCCTCTATCTGGTGCATCCGTATAAACAACAGTGGTTCATGCCTACCCTCTACATACTTCTGGTAAGAAGTTTGCACTACCACCAAGGTGTCACCTCACTTGATTTAATTTGTTCACGTGTGGTAAGTGCCTATTCACCAATAAGGCTCACTGTTTAGTGTTATCTGGTAAGAGGCTATTTCTTCTATTTCACCCTCACATATCGGTCTAAGATTAGCAAGATTGAAGATCCACTATTGATGGAAGCTTGATCTTTGGCTATTTGAGATTATCTGGATCAATTGGAGGACTTTATATATATTTTTTTTTCACGATTGTTATAAATTATATGTTTTTGCATTAAGAATTTTCACATATGGTTTTTCACACTTTATGAAGATCACCATAATATTTGGGTCATTCCAAATGTCATATGTTTAATATTTATGATTGTGTTGAGCGCACTATACCTTTTTCACAGTAGTCATATATTAGCCTGCCTATGATTTTAAGCACTGGGGGTGTTGTGTTGAAAATAATACATGATTTGTAGGTACCTGGAGATGAATGCTATGTTCAGCCATCGTTGGCTTAGAAGTTCTTTCCCCGCTTCAGGTTTGCTTTCATATTTGTAATTTCTGATTTAAGGTGAATCTTTTGAGATAATCCTGTAGATGATGAGTACACTCATGTTTTGATGCAGTAGGCATGTTTTGGGTGCCCTGATTGTATTTAGATGCAAAGCAAAGAATGCATTACAATAAAAATGACAGGCCTCCTCATACTAGGGTAAACATAGTTAGTAGGGTAATTAGCCTCTATATTATAACCCTAAAGTGCAATCAGGACAGTAGATTGTAAGCAGTTGATGAGATAAAAAATATATATATACACTCAAAAGAGTATATTCTTTGCACCTATGGAAAGCCTAAGGGAAGGGGTAATAAAATAATTAAATATAAATTTGAAGGGGGAGTAGCAGCTGCTATAGTATAGGTATGGAATGAATAAAAACCCCAAGATAAATTAGATTATATAGCGCTTGCTAATAGGAACTGGGATAATTCTAAATGTGTTGTGTAAAATCAATACATAAATATGCCTAATGGGCTAAAATGCCACAAACAAATTATATATTACAATATAAAACCAATAAAATTCATAAAATATATACCCAATAAATATAAAGTGTTAAATAAATCAAATCACATAAGTGTCATATAAGTGCATAATAGTGCCAAATAAAGTCCAATCAAAGTTCAAAAGTGACTATGGTGAAAATTGGTTACACTTCAGTGCAAAGGAAAGTGCAAGTGCTCAGTGCTGGATCCTCCAATGGTCCAATAGCCAGCCAGTCAGATGAAGTGACTTTAGGATAAATATAGATGTGAACTCACCAGAAATAGTGGGTCTAAATTACCTTACGGCAAAAAGACCAATAACGCTTGATGGCCCTCCCGGAACGGTATCTGCTGGGCTTGTCCCCCACAAGCCGAAATCCCCCTCCTGGGCAAATGAGGTCCTCTGAGTCCGGCCAGGGAGAAAACAATAGCTCCAGATGGTGTAATACCGTTAAAAAGGTTTTTATTAATGTTTCTGATCAAACAATACACGTAAAGATAAAATAGAGTAAAACCGCGCCCGCTGTAGTGAAGTCTGTAGCGTGGAGAGCGGTAGCTACCGGATTGCGTTCCAGCTGACTTCCGGGTATGCGGCGTGCGTTCCACCTGACGTGCGTTTCGTCAGAGCGTATGACGTCTTCAGAGGTGCAATCAGGACAGTAGATTGTAAACAGTTGATGAGATGCTTATGAGAATTATTTTCTATTAAGCACTGCTGAATATGTCAATAGTAAAAAAAAAAAAGGAATAATATAAGCTCCAGGTTTAATGTACCTTTTCTACAATGTGTAGAGTCAGTGACTCCTTGTTTTTGCCATATGTGATGATTTTAGACTGAGAAGATGGCAGCCTAACAATGCTGAACATACCAAAAAGACTGATATTTAGTTGATGTCGTGAGCTCTTGTGGATTAGTGTGGCTCGTGTGGCATTGTTATAAATGTTATGTGGTTTTAGCTGGAGAAAGATTGAAGAGTGCCTGGGACCCTGTTTCTGCCATTGACTCTCTATAGGGCCTAAAATGATTCTAAGTCAATGGTCCTATGTGGGACTCTTGACTACCATGTGGCCTAAAATGATTCTAAGGAGCAACTACAGAAGACATTTTTAAGTGCAAAATAGAGTTTGTGAAAAAAAAGGAGAGTAATAGTTATCAACAATATCTCTCAAGAGGTATGAAGATTTGGTCCCAGTTTACACTGTGACAGATGCTAATATGATCAGCTCAACCACCTGTCTTCCAGACATCTTTGAATATGCTGATTTACTCATCTGTGTGATAATGAATATTGTATTTCATGAGCTTGAGGATGGACGTCTGCAAGTTAATTGGCTCAGGTTGATTGAATCTTTGTCATCTGTTGAGTTGCTGAGTGGAGATAGAATACTGTTTGTGGTCATTGTGCCTTAGAAATGTTAATGAACTCACATTGCTTCTGTTCAGATGGCTAGATAATTAAATCAGGTTACTTCTATATACAATTTAATCTGCATATAATAATGTAATCAGACAACCCCTGACCTGTGTGTGGTAATTTGATCAGGAGGGGGTTGTCCATGCTGTATATAAATTCTGTGTGACTGTTCAATAAAGAGTTCGTTTTTACCCCTTCATGAAGTCTCGACTCATGTTTGGGGGATTGGGAGCTATTTTCACTTCTTGGTGTTACTTCGATTGGGATTTAGGGAGAATCTGCACGGATCTCTCTCATAGAGACAAAAGGATCAGTTACAGAGTTATTTTATCATTCAGAAAGCAATGGTTTGATTCACATTTTGGGGAGTGGGCACAAACGCACACACCAAGGACCTTGAATGTTCACAGGAGTTAGAAACATTTTCCTAATAGGCTGTGGTCACCTATTTCCGCCACAGTAACACCTTTTGCATGTTTAAAAACCTCAGACTTCAGGAATGTTGCTTCTTTTATCTGTAATACCCAAGGTTTATACAGAAGGCTTATTATATTGGTGACCACACACATCACTTTAGAAAAATTTTTGAAAAAAGTTTTTGAAAGAAAAATCTACAGTCTCTATTTCATATTGTAATTAGTGGTGCCAGTAATAAGTTATACATACTTTCCATTGTCCACGTGCTTAGCTTGGTCATGTTAGCTAGATTATTTTATATGCTCTAAATTTAGTCTATTACTAGGCTATTAGTGACAAATAGTCTGACCAGAGACCAAAATCGACATTCACCAAAACATATGGACAAAAATGATGATTGTTTAAATAGTATATATTGCAAAGGTCTGCCAGAGCTCATAGTACCCAACCAAAGAATGTGTTTTTGCAGTCTTTGGTAACTCTAGCTGAAATAAAGTGCCAAATGCCCAGTTTAAACATATATGCACAAATGCTTCTTAAAAGGTGGTCTAATCTGCATGTTGATCATAATCATAAAGACAAACAAAATATTTCAATTAGACACAATTTTTAAAGACAGCTGGTTATACAAGCATGATTGCTGACAGAAAAAAGGGTAATTCTAGGATAATGGTATCTTGCAAAACAAAAATATTTTTGGGAGTTAGTTTATTCCTACCAATGAGTCATATATTTCAAACGATTCAGGTGTAGATCTGACTTGTCCTGATGTATAAAACAACAACTTTGGTTAGCTGCTTGCAAAAAAGATTTCTAAAGATATGGGCTTTTACCAGTTTACAACCAAATTTTTTGAAAAAAAAAAAAAAAAAAATATATATATATATATATATATATATATATATATATATATAGCACCATTGTGTTTTCCATGAATAGGCATCCTACAGAGATCAGTGTGAGGACATGCCATATCATCCGCAAAGGTGACAAAGAACCTTAAGTATCTGAAGGCTTTTCTCTGTTCATGGCTCTTCCAGAAGAAAAAACAATAAAGGTTACTATGGAGTAAACCATTGCCCTTTAAAATGAAAACATATATCTCAAGTTTTCTAAAGACCAAATATACTGTAGGTTCTACTGCTGGTACAACTATACCCGAAGATAATCTTTAACAAAATTGCTAGTTTGTTGTAGGCCTTTAACTTTTATTGTTTTCTAATTTGCTTTTCTCCTCACATTTTTGGAAAGTCTGCAAGTTGCTTGTCCTCCCCTAAGTATCGAGCATTTGCTGTGTAGTGCCAATCTCATGTCTTAATTTACTTGAATTTAAAATCTCTTGGACTGCTTAACCATAAAACAGTTCATTAAATTACATTATTTTCAGGAAACTAAAATGAGTTATGACCTGAGAAAGATTACCAGGAAACAATTTTTCCAAGTGCTAAATTAAAAGATTATGCTTTCAAAGTCATTTACAATAAAAAAATAAAACATTTATAAGAAATTCGAATGGTTTTGGTCAATTTTTCTGTATGCTTTTTACTATCTATATACATTGTGTGTTATACAAATAAATATACTGTATATACATGACAAAAGTTTACTAGAGCACTGTGCTACTCTTAAGCCGGTCCTGTCTGATTGAAGTTTTAGACTGTAGCGTCTGGTAACTCACTCCTAAGACTCATCACTTTGCGTCTGTAGATTTCAACCTATTAGAGTTATTCACCTCTATTAACAGACTTTTTACAACACTGTGATAGGGAAAAATGGAAAACATTTAAAAAAGTATAAAGCCCAGTTGCTTGTGAAATAAAAAAAAAAATGGATAATATTCATATGCAGTATTTCATGTTTAAATTGTATTTCCACTTCTGCAGGCAAATTGGCCTAACATCTACTTTATATTTGTTACATGTTCCCAGTCACATAGCGTAACTGAAAAACAAATATTTAAAAACTGCAGCTTACCTTTTTTAGATGCTCTATTCTGGACCCTCCAGCAAGGAAAATTCTTACTAGTTGTCTTTGTTTTTTGAGGGCACAGAGCAGCTGTTTTTGCCATAGGTAACAGTCTATACCGTGCAGAAAGCTCAAGATCAATTTTAACTAGATTTTAGCACTGTAACCTGGTTCACAGGAAATTCCTATGTGCGTCTCTCCTTAAGGAGCTTACTCATAAGATATCCTATGAGTAAGCTCCAGAAGGAAAGAAACGCGTTAGTATTAATGTGAACCAGCTGTACCAGTCTGTATATTGAAGAATTCAGTTAAGTTGAACAAGGCTTTTAATGGTGAGTGACTTACCACTTTTTCTTGTGACCATGTCATATTCCTCTTGTTTTTCCAGCTGAAATCTAAATGAATTCATTGTAGGACACCTGCTGTAACAAAGGCTTACCATCACCATTGCTGTCCTGGTACATTGATTCAGTGTCAGGTTATAGCATCAGTCTATGGCGCACTACATAGAATCAGGCTGTGTACAGCCTGTGGGCCGTAGTTAAAGAATGCCTGCTATAGGGACATAGCTAAAAACAAACATTTCTAATCTAAATTGCAATGATTATGTTTTTATTTCCCATATTCTAAGATTTTTAGGCACAATCATTTTTTCAAATGTATTTATAAAATTATCCTGTATTTCTATCACCTACCTGTTCTGTAATATACCACTTTGTAAGGGTTTACAAAAAAAGACACCTCATAAAACCTCACTCTGGCTAGCTTTATTGTAAGTGGTAAAAGTCTCAGAATTGAGTTAACATTCTAAATGCATAATAAAATCACTAACGTAATGTGGTAATTATGTTGGATCCATGTGATAAATGCTTATAAGACCTTATGCTTTATGAGTAAAAACTACCTGTGTAAAATGTGTCAAAGAATTCTGTAGAATACCATGTAACTTTCTGAACAAAAGTATTGATTTAGCTAAAACCCGGATGTGATCATGCGGATCATTTTTATTATATAGTGACTTCATTATATGCTCAAAGCTGAAGTCCAGGAATTTGTAAAATGAGCTGGATTAGTAGGACTCGTTGACTTATCTATCTAGTTTACAGTTTACATGTTTTCTGAGTTTCGGGAGCATAACTATTGATAGGCGCTGGCACGGTACCCTCTAGTCTTAGCTCCTAAGGCTGCAATTGCATGCGGCCGCTGTGCCAGCACCTCCCCTCCTTCTGTCTAATCACAGAGCACTTTGTGAATACAAAGGCTCCTGTGAATGGACAGTGGAGTGGAGGGGCTGGGAGAGACACTGTGTGTGTGAGAAGACAGTGTCTCTCTAGACAGATCCCTGGGAGTATTCTGATCGCTGTACTCTTGGAGCTCTGTAAAACTGTAAGATGTAAATTAACCACTTAACCACATAACGACTGCCCACCACAGTTTTACTGCGGCAGGCAGTGGCGGCTGGTGCTCAAAATTTTTTGGGGGGGGCGCAAACAGAAAAATGTAATAGGCATTGCTTTGCGGCAAAAAACGCTGTACAAAATTGCGTGACTTTGAGGTCGCAAAAGTGTGAAAGGGGCCTTCAGTAATTAAGGTATAGTGTGCCCCTATCATGTACCTGATCAGAGGCCGTGGTGCTGAGAGGGCTTCCCTTGTGGCTGAGTGCAAGGCACCCCTGGAGGTGGAGACAGGGAATGCTGTGCCCAAAGGAACAGGGGTCGCCAGCTGCGGCAAGCTCCGGTGAAGAGGTGACTGCTGTGGTAGTAGACACGTAGTGCGTGCTGAAATGCAGGTTGCCTTGAAGGTGACTGGAGGAGGTAGCCAGGCGTGCGACAAGAGCGAGGTCAAGGTCAAGCCAAGGGGTCAAACACAGTTCATCAAGCAGTAGAGGAGTCCGTAGGAGCAAGCCGGGGGTCATACACGGGAACAGCAGACTGGAGCAGAGTAGGTAAACAAGCCGATGGTCGGAGCCAGGAGGAGAGACAAGACAGGTGAGACAAGCCGGGTCGGTAACAGGTAATCCAAGTAAACAGGAACAGGAACACAGGAAGCAGGAAACAGGAAGCTGAAGATCATCCAGCAACTAATGGCTGGAGCAGGCTGGTTTAAATAGGCCACTGGGCGTCGCTGCATTAGTGTGGGTGGAAGATCCAGCTCTCTTGTGGGAAGTTCCCTGACAGCCCCCTTTCAATGCAGAGAGACCAGCGTGCCCCCTTTCAATGCAGAGAGACCAGCATGCCCTCTTTCAATGCAGAGAGACCAGCGTGCCCCCTTTCAATGCACAGTGACCCCCCCTTCAATGCACAGTGACCAGCGTGCCCCCTTTCAATGCACAGTGACCAGTGTGCCCCCTTCAAAACAGTGACCAGCGTGCCCCCTTCAAAACAGTGACCAGCGTGCCCCCTTCAATGCAGTGACCAGCGTGCCCCCTTTCAATGCAGTGACCAGCGTAAATGCCGCCTTTCAATGCAGTGACCAGCGTACATGCCCCCTTTCAATGCAGTGACCAGCGTACATGCCCCCTTTCAATGCAGTGACCAGCAAACATGCCCCCTTTCAATGCAGTGACCAGCATACATGCCCCCTTTCAATGCAGTGATCAGCGTACATGCCCCCTTCAATGCAGTGACCAGCGTACATTCCCCCAATGCAGAGATCAGCGTGCGTGTCCCCTTACTTACCTGGAGCAGCAGCGGCGGCAGCGGGCGGCTTCTCCTCAGTCCCCCGGCGCAGCTTCTCTTCAGTCCAGGCGGCGCATCTCCTCCGGTCCTCCCACTCCCGCCTCCTCCTCGGCCAATGGCATGGCGTTTGCCTTGTGGCCAATCAGGAAGCATGTATCGGATGCGCTTCCTGATTGGCCATTCGCTATTGTCACACAATGGGTGGGCTCGGGGCGCACTGCTCTGCGCCCCGGCTCCACCCTTTGCATCACCCTATTAGAGCCTCTGGCTCTAATCAGGTGATTTTAAAAAAAAAACCATTAAGCTCCATGCGTCCGGCGCCCCTGCATGCAGATTAGGGGGCCGGACGCATGGATGGGGGGGCAGCGCCCCTGCGCCCTCAATACACCGGCCGCCACTGGCGGCAGGCAGCCGCTCCTGGGCAAAGTGACGTAATATAACATCGCTCGCTCGGGAGACTCTAGGGGGTGAGCTGGGGAGCCAGGGCGTGTGACCGGCGGCTCCGATGGCCACCGGCCACTCGCGATCTCCCGCAGCTGAGAGAGAAAGACAGACGGCTGATGTAAACACAGCCGTCTGTCATTCTCCCTTAGATGATCACAGAGGCTATGTGATCCTGCTATATAGGATGGTATGTCTCTGTGATGATCTAAAAAGGCATGCACCCTGACAGTTAGATTCACGCCTCTAGGGTCACATTTAACCCCTTGATCACCAATACAGTTAACTGCCGAAAGATCTTAGTTTGTAAAGTAACGTTTGTGGGGGACTGTACCAAATGGCACCTTTATCTAGATGGCAGCTCACTTCTTTAGAGAATGTTAATAGATTAGTCTGGCAGGAACGATCCTTCGTGACTCCATACTGATTACTACTAATGATACTGTTTTCATTAGCAAAATCTTGGATATGAATCCTTATCATCCCCTCCAATAGCTTACAGACTATTGATGTTAGGCTGACTTACCTGAAGTTTACAGGGATATATATTTGCCCTTTTTTAAATATTGGTACCACGTTGCCTTTTCTCCAATCAGCTGGTACCATTCCAGTCATGCTGGTCATAAAAATTAGGAACAACGGTCTAGCTATCATCTGACTGAGTTTTTTAAGGACCCTCAGGTGTCAGCCATCTGGTCCTGCTGACTTATTTATGATAAGTTTTTATAAGTCTATTTCTGATACTGGCTTCTGTTAACCACGAGGGTAACAGTTCAGAATTGTTGTATATGGAATGGAAGAACATTATGGCACAATGGTGAACAACACAGTATCAGTACAGCCCACTTGTAAATATAGGTTATGGTAGTTTTACTGCAGGACGGCCTCTGCTGAAGGGGTGATGGTATTGTGAATGACCACACTGGCCCACCTAAAGGGAAGTTTCTCTGAAGCTTCTTTGGCGCTTTGCTCTGTCCATTCTCGCTTGAAACCTTTTCCTAGACTGAGCACTCTCCCTCACCCTAACCTACCAATCGCTCAAAGTGCCCCCAAATGCAGGGGGTACCTCACCCTAACCTGCCACTCACTCAAAGTGCACCTAAATGAAGGTGATACCTCACCCTAATATACCACTCGCTCCAATTGCACCCAAATGAAGGGGATACCTCACCCTAACCTACCATTAGCTTAACGTGCACCCAAATGAAGGGGATACTTTTTTTTTTATCTTATTTAGGATAGCCACCTGAACTCTCACAGGAACTTAGCATCAAATCAAACACCTGCCTTCTCAGAGAAGACTAGCAGAGTGTCTAAGAAGACAAATAGTCCCCTAACAGACTTCCTTTCCCCTGTAGCATTGGCACAGTGTCACCTACAGAAAGGAAGAATACCCGCACCTGCCTACATTGTCATTAAATTTACGGATGATGCTACTATTGTAGGCAAGATTTTAAAAAATGATGAGGCTCTATATTGGCGAGAAATAGATAATTTGTGGAGATAGTGGAAAGAAAATGATCTGCACCTAAATGTGAGAAAATCTTAAGAGACTGTAGGCAGGTGAAGTCTATATTCTCCACTGCAGGTGGCGCTCATCTGCAGAGGCAATAAGATGGGAGAGGAAGTTGGGTAGCAAACTAATTGGATGCACATACCCCATGTGACCCTGGTTGCCTTCTTAGGTCTGACAGAGTCTACTTAAGACTCTGACCCCTGAGTTTGGCCCACTTTATGCGAGTAAACAGGTTATGGACAGGTTTCCCACTTTACAGGGACAGTGGAAGCAATAGGGAAAGGTTTCAGTGGAGTAGGGAGAGCGCAGGGACTACATCTAACTCTTCAGAAAGCTTTCCATTTGGACCAGGCCACTCTTCGCTCCTTGTGGCAGACGCTGTCAGCATCCCTGAGCCTTGTGCCCACTGTAAGTTCGCTGCGTGCTTCTAAATCACTTTGGACAGTGAGCTTCCCTCCAGGCCTGTTGTGTTGTTGACTTACTGTTCAATACTATGTTCTTTGCATATCGGAACTCTAGTGTGTTTACTTGTTTACTACTTGCCACCCCATGCTGCACCTACCTAACAAGACGTTCATGAACTTTAAAAGGAAGAGGGTTGAGGAGAATCTCCCAGTGGTTATAAATAGAGAATTGAGATAGAGGAGGTGATTAATTTAAAATTTTTGGTACAATAATTGCAACTTATGAACTTTAATGGGCTGTACATGTATCAACTTTGGTGGGAAAAGCACAGCAGCGATTGTTCTTTCTGAAGAGACTAAAGAAAGCTGGATTTCGACATGAAATGACCTTATTTAACCTCTTGCCGACCGCCGCAGTAAATAGTCATGACTATTTACTGCGGCGGTCAGCCCCTCCCAGGTAGTACTACGTCGCTAGCCTGTGAGACTCTAGGGAGCGAGCGCGCGCCGCCGGAGGCACGCTCCCGCGCGGTCACGGACCCCCCCGCGCGTGTGCCCGGCGGACCCGATGTCCGCCGGGCACTCGCGATCGTCCGTTACACCAGAAGAAAGGCAGGCGGCTGACGTAAACAAAGCCGCCTGTCATTCTTCCCTGTGTAAGAATGGAGATCAGACGGTTCTACTATGTAGGACCGTTGATCTCTGTTCTTACACTAGTAGCCACAGCCAATCACAGTTAGAAACACGCCCCTAGGACACACTTAACCCCTCCCTCTCCAATACAGTTAACTCCTTCACTGCCAGTGTCATTTTTGCAGTAACAGTGCATATGTATAGCACTGATTATTGCAGTAATGTCACTGGTAAACCCAAAAGTGTCAAAAATGTCAGTCAAGGGTCCGATCTGTCCGCCGCAATGTCGCAGTCCCGTAAAAACAATCGCAGATCGCCGCCATTACTCGTTTAAAAAAAAACAACAAAAATTACAAAAACTTTCCCTTTGTTAGTAAACGCGATATCTTTTGCGCAAACTAATCAAAATACGCTTTTTGCGATTTTTTTTTACCAAACATATGTAGCATAAAACAAATTGCCCTAAAATGTTAAAAAATTTTGATTTTTACATTTTTTTGGGGGGGAATTTCATATGAAAAAATGTGAAAAATATTGTTATTTTTGCAAAATTGACGCTCTTTTTTTGTTTATAGCGCATGATCAAAAAAATCGCACAGGTGATCAAATATCACCAAAAGAAAGCTCTGTTTGTGGGAAAAAAAGGACGTCAAATTTGTTTAGGTACAGCGTCGTACGACCGCGCAATCGTCCGTTAAAATCACGCAGTGTAGTCGCAAAATAGGCCCTGGTCAGGAAGGGGATAAAATCTTCCGGGGCTTAAGTGGTTAAGGGTTGCAATAGAGAGTATTGTGGCAGGGAATGTGCACAAACCCAGATATTAGTATAGTGCAGGGGGTAATAAAGACTGAGCAAAATATTATAGGTATTGAGCTCAGTGCCGGGACAAGGTCATGCAGCCCCCAGGGCAAGGATGCCAAACTGCGCCCCCCTTCCCTTAGGGTTAGGATCAAGGCGCCCTTCCCATCCCTGCTATAAACCATTGTGCCCAGGGAAACTGTCCCTGCTGCCCACCCCTTGTCCTGGCCCTGATTGAGCTGCTGGGTATTAATGACATTGGGGAGCAGAGATGTCTTTGTAGGGCATGCAACATTTTAAAAGATATCACCCATCTGAGTTTTGAGTATTTTGGGATGCCACAATTAGGGAAATGTTATAGGAGCATTATTGGTGCTTGTGTCCCTGGGAGGTGGGACTTTGAAATTCAGTAAGTGAAATAGTTAGGATTTGATCAGTGTTTCTCAACTCCGGTCCTCAGGGCACACTAACAGGCCAGATTTTAAATATTACCTTGGGGAGATGCAGGCTAGAATACTGCACTCAGCAGCAAATTATATCACCAGTGATGTATTTCAGTTTTCTTGCAAACCTGGCCAGTTAGTGTGCCCTGAGGACCGCAGTTGAGAAACACTGGATTCAATGTGATTATAGGCGCTTTTCCACTGCATGGTACGGCTCAGTTTGGCGCTTTTCTACTGCATGGTACAGCATGGTACGTGTTAGAACGGTTCGGTACGGTTTGGTACAGCAGCGCTTTTCCACTACATGGTACGGCTTAAACAGTACCACCTTGGTTGGGGTTCCAAGCGGGCCGTACCTATGCCATATCCCACAATCCTTTGCATGCAGCCTTGATTGTTTGTCACTACTAGTCACTGATTGGTCAGAGAATTGTTGTAATCCCACCCACTTACTACTTTAGTGGAAAAGCAAACCGAGCTGAGTAGAGCCTACACAGTGCTGAAACGTGCCGACTCGTACCACACAGTGGAAAAGCAAACTGATCCGAGCCAAGCCGGGCCAAGCAGTGCCGAGTGGAGCCGAGCCGGTACTTGCAGTGGAAAAGTACCATTATTAGTTTTAAGTGTGTATATGTGTGTGTGTGTTTGTATGTATGTATGTATATATATATATATATATATATATATATATATATATATATATATATATATATATATATATATATATATATATATGTGTGTGTGTGTGGTTTTTTTTTAACTGCTCCTAAGTGTTCGTATTATGTTCCATGTAGAGCTATACCTGATTTTTATTGCACAAGCTGTGATTGTATAATGACAATAAATAGTTTGAATCCTATGACCAGTGCTGTATTTTGGCCTAGGCCAACAAGGCCCAGGCCTAGGGCGGCACTTTGCAGGGGGGCAGCAAAAAAATCCACCCCCTCCACCTGAGACTCTATCGGCCACTGGTTGCTAGAGCCGCCTCTCTCACCCCCCCCTCTCTCTCTCTCTCCCCCTCTCTCTCACACCTCCTCTCTCTCTCTCTCTCCCCCTCTCTTTCTATATCACCCCCATTCTCTCTCTATCAACCCCTCTCTCTCTCTCCCCCTCTCTCTCTCTCACCCCCTCCTCTCTCACCTCACTCTCTCTCTCACCCCCTCTCTCTTTAGCTATCATCCTCCTCGCTCTCTCTTTCTCATCCCCCCTCTCATCCCCCACTAGCTCCCCCTCTCTCTCATCCCCCCTCTCTCTCATCCCCTCTATCTCTCTCTCTATCATCCCCCTCATTCTCTGTCATCCCCCCTCTCTCTCTCGTTGACCCCCCCCCCTCTCTCTCATCCCTCCTCTCTTTCTCACCCCCCTCTCTTTCACCCCCCCTCTCTCTCTCTCTCCCTCCCTCACCCACCCCCCTCTCACTCTCCCACCTCCTCTCACCCCCCCCTCTCATGAGATCTCAGGGGTTCATGCTGGGACTTGTAGTCCTTCAATTTTGGAGTGAGTCACATTCCTTAAAAAAGGAGTGGGGAAAATGTACATGGAGGGGGGAGGCACTTAATTATAGTCTTGCCTAGGGCAGCACAAAACCCAAATACACCACTGCCTATGACAGTGTTTCTAAACAGCAGGAGCCAGAACATTGCACTTGTTATCGCAGCTGTAATGCTTTCCAGGCTCAAATGCATAATTTGGTACAAAATAGTCCTAAAATTTGGGCTATCTACAGCGCTTGCTAAAAATTGTGATAAACTAAATTTGTGTAAAAATATATATAGGTATAAAATTTATGTGAGAATGTATATAAAAATATAAAACGTGTAATAAATAGCAGCAGCAGTAGTATAAATTTGGGAAATTTGGTACAAAATAGTCCTGATGTTAGGGCTATCTACAGCGCTTGCTAAAAAATTTGTGACAAACTAAATTTATGTATTGATATATAGGTATAAAATATATATATATAAAAGTTTTTAAAATACTTTTATATATATATATATATTTTATACCTATATATCAATACATAAATTTAGTTTGTCGCAAATTTTTTAGCAAGCGCTGTAGACAGAGCTTTTTTTCTCAGAGAATAGGTGCAGGAACCCCCCCCTTCTAAGTTACTTTGTGTCTCCGCCCCCTACACACCTCTGAGCACTAACCCTTGGTTCCACCCCTTCCAACCTCGGAGCACTGAAACTTGGTTCCACCCCCTACCCAGCTTCCAGTACAGCCCCTTTTAGAGAATATAGAACCAAGTATAATTTTATATTGGAATATATGCAATTAGGTTATGATAACAAGAAAAGCAATAGAATAGAACTCCCCCAGAAGCAGCCAAAGGTCTCCCAGCAGCCAGCATCAATAGACTCTCTAGCAGCCAGCAACAGTAGACCCCCTCCCTAAACAGTAGATCCCTTCTAGCAACAATTAACCCTCAGTATCAAAAGATCCTCCACCTGCAACAATAGATTGCCATGCAAAAATAGATCCCCTCCAGCAACAATAGATCTCCCAGCATCCAGCATCAGTAGACCCTCCATCACCCATTGGAGGTGCCGGAACTGCGTCCCCCCGCGTTCCTGCTGAAAAAAAGCCCTGGCTGTAGATAGCCCTAACATCAGGACTATTTTGTACCAAATTTCCCAAATTTATACTACTGCTCAGGGCCGCTGATAGGGGGGGACCACCAGCCCTCTTGTAGGGGGCCCGAGCACACAGGGGGGCCCCACACAGAGAGGGGGATTAGTGATGGACAACAAATACAGAAATCTTCCTCCAGCACCTGAATCTGATCTGTCCCTCTCCCTGCTATCAGCTTTTATCTGCTGAGAAAGAGACAGTCGTCCCTCCCTAATCCCCCTCCCTTGTGTGGCCCCCCCTCCCAGCACTTATCTCTGCTCAGGAGTTTATTTGTAAATTGTAACTTTGTTTCTCTCTCTCTGTCTCTCCGATCACTGAGCTCCAACTGCCCAGTCAGTATATTTTTCTCATCTCATCTTCTTTTTTATTTAACATAGTTTTATTTTTACATTTAGCAGGAATTATGCGAGTTATGTTATATTTGTGTCTGATAATAGTGATTTTGTTGTAATTTTAGCTAAATATATCTTTAATATTTTCTTGGGGGGCCCTGCCAGGTAGTCTGTACGGGGCCCCACGATTTCTAACAGCAGCCCTGCTACTGCTGCTGCTATTTATTACACGTTTTATATTTTTATATACATTCTCACATATATTTTATACCTATATATATTTTTACACAAATTTAGTTTGTCACAATTTTTTAGCAAGCGCTGTAGATAGCCCAAATTTTAGGACTACAGTAAAACCTTGGATTGCGAGCATAATTCGTTCCGGAAACATGCTTGTAATCCAAAGCACTCTTATATCAAAGCGAATTTTCCCATAAAAAATAATGGAAACTCAGATGATTCGTTCCACAACCATTTATTCGTAAGTCTTTCAGTTTATAGTCCATATACAAAGATTATAGCAATGTGATAGGTTGTGTAACTATAAAATGTCCATCCACAAATGGCGCCTCCACAAGGGGATTAGAAGCAAAATCCAGCAGGAGCTACAGAGCATAAAAGAGAAGAGAGATGAGAGGCGCCTCTAAGTGTAGCAGTATGGGGACATTTAATGAAGGTTCAACATTTAGCGACTCACATGGTTGATGATTAAAGAGGCACATCTAAGTATGCAGGCATCCGGGGTAAAGCTGTCCACATAGACCATCTTCTGAACCACTGGCTCTCACCGATGTCAGTCTGCAATTGTGATTGGGAAGACTACCCTGCAGTAGAGTGATCTGAAAGCGAAATTTTGAATCGCTCGTGGAGTGCAGCGGGGAAGGGTGTGATGAAGATGGCGGTGCGGAGGATGGTCTATGTGGACAGCTTTACCCCCGATGCCTGCATACTTAGATGTACCTGTTTTAATCATCAACCATGTGAGCTGCTAAATATTGAACCTTCATTAAATGTAACAATATTGCTACACTTAGAGGTAATCTCTTTTATACCCAGTTGTGACATGGCGCTACTTGTATATCAAGACATCGCTTGTATATCAAGTCAAAATTTATTTAAAAAATTTGCTTGTCTTGCAAAGCGCTCTCAAACCAAGGTTTTACTGTATTTTGTACCAAATTTCCCAATTTTATACTACTGCTGCTGCTATTTATTACACTTTTTATATTTTATATATATTCTCACATATTTTTCACATATCTAGAGGTCATTTATACATTTAAACAAACTCCTAGGCGCGGGGAGTGTATCCTTTTTTTTAGAAAAAGGGATACTTATTTTTCAAATGTATAATAATAATATTATTAATAACTGCATTTTTTTTCCTGCAATTTGGGTTTTTTCTTTATTATATTTTTGCAAAAGGTGGAATTCTCCTCTAAATCCCCCTTTTAATTGTTTTAATGGTAGGCACAGTGAGTTTGCAGTGTTTGGAGTAGAATGACACAATGTATTTACTATGAGATATGAATAGAAGTGGACGTGGTGAGAATCCTGGGCAGATCTCTGGGTGTAGTGATCCTGTCCTCCCTCCCTGTATGGGTGGATCTGTCACTCCTCAGTCTCATACCATTACTGACAGCAGCGAGGATTTTAGCAGATCGTACAAGGAGACTCTCAGGTGCAATTTACTAACTTTCTCTTCTCTTGATGGAACAGTTTGCACAATTATTTTCCCCCATTTCATTTCTGATTCTTTAATCAGAACAAAAGTAGAACGTTGTGTTAATAAATGAAACGGAACAAGCAAGGTGCCAGTACAGCTTCAAGTTCAGTGACAGCGTGGGAGAGGAAGGTGAGTGCACACATTACTGTGCCGAGCTCTGGCTGATGCAATCTCATGTGTCTCTGAAGTAAGGTGGGCGCCATGATACCGGAGACCAGCGAGGGAGTTCAGATCCGGGCTCCCTGGCTGGGGTGGAACTACAAGTCTCAGCAGGTCTGGGTATAAAACCTCCCCTGGGCTGAATAGCTGGGACCGCCCAGCTTTCTGTGGTCCCTGATTAGGGAGAAGCTGTGTTATGGTCTACTCCAAAATGGCTCCGGTGCTGGAGACAGAAATTAATTCTTAAAGGTTTTCCTCTGAATGCAGACAGCACGTGTATCTGCTGTGATCATCGATCTGGCGGGACGGTCATTGATAAATCTTCCCTGCTCTGTGTGTATTGGGTATGTAATGTCATGATGGGGGGTCAGGATGCTCTGTGGGACAATATTGGGGTTTGATTGACAGCTGGGAGTCTGTCTCTGTATGAGGGGTGTGTAGAATGGACAATGTGCTGTCATACAATGTGATCATCACTGCTTGCTGATATTTGGAGGGATCTGTTTATATTTCGGACAATGATTGTTGCTGTGGAGATGTGTGTTGGTTGGATCATGTGGCACTGACGTGGCAGGGAAGATCTGACAGTTCATAGATCGGATGACAGGAGAGGGGACAGATCAATAACTACATTGTCATCTTACACAAGGATGGGGGGGGGGGGGGGGTGCATCCTAAAAACAAATGATTCTGGAAGGAATTTACTAAAACTGGAGCAGTTGTGCATGACAACCAATCAGCTTCTAGCTTCAGCTTCTTCAGTGAAGCTTTGATAATGAAAGCTAAAAGCTGATTGGTTGCCATGCGCAGCTGCTCCAGCCTTTCCGAAATTCCCTTTAACCACTTTACCACTGGAGGATTTTGCTGTCTTACGTCTGGGCCACTTTTTGCGATTCGGCGCTGTGCGACTTTAACGGACAATTGCGCGGTCATGCGATGCTGTACCCAAAGTAAATTTACGTCCTTTTTTTTTCCCCCCACAAACAGAGCTTTCTTTTGTTGGTATTTGATCACCTGTGCGATTTTTACTTTTTGCTTTATAAACAAAAAGAGCGTAAATTTTAAAAAAATAACAATATTTTTTTATATGAAATCCCCCCCCCCCCCAAAAATGTAAAAATCAAATTTTTTTTTAAAATTTTTTTGGCCAATTTTTGTTTTCTGCTACCTATGTTTGGTAAAAAAAAATCACAATAAGCGTATTTTGATTGGTTTGCGCAAAAGTTATTGCGTTTACTAACTAAGGGAAAGATTTCTGTCATTTTTGGTGTTTTTTTTTTTAACGCGTAATGGCGGCGATCTGCGATTTTTTTTTTTTTTGCGACATTGCGGCCGACAGATCGGACCCTTGACTGACATTTTTGGCACTTTTGGGGGTACCAGTGACATTACTGCAGTAATCAGTGCTATACATATGCACTGTTACTGTAAAAATGACACTGGCAGGGAAGGGGTTAATTTTATTGGAGAGGGAGGGGTTAATGTATGCCTGGTGCTTACTGACGTGTGTGGGGGGAGGGGACTGAGTGACACAGGGACAGATCACATGTTCAGCTATGCTGAATCCTGCAATCTGACCCTGTCTGTCACTTAGGAGATCCGCCCGCTTTGTTTACACAAGCGGGCGGATCTCCAGACTCGATTCCCCGACGATCGGGGAAGAGCGGCGGCGATCGCCGCCGCTCCTCCCCTGGCCCGACTCCAGCTCTGACTGAATACAGCGGGAGCGAGCCTCTGGCGGCGCGCGAGCGCCGCCCACAAGGGGAGGAGTCCAGCGACGTAGGTCTACGTCGCTGGACGATAACGAACCACTTTGCCGCAGTAGAGCTCGAGTGAGCGGTCGGCAAGTGGTTAATACATCTAGGCTTCAGTCACAGGGCTGTAAATCTACTCACATACAAGTGTGTTGTATTTTTTAACTCTGGATCTGAACAGTGGCTGCATTGTATTCAATGGAGCCATTCACACAGGTGTGTAAAGATGCTCTGCATTCAGATACATAAGGCTGGCCATACATTATACAATTTTCTGTAGATTTACCTTCAACTATGTAATACAAAGGCCTGCCTTCTAGGATACAATTCAAAGCGTTGGTGAGATTTGATCTCCTATTATATGGTTTTTGGTAAATCTAACAGAAAATTGAACATGTGTGGCCAGCCTGAAGCCCCGTACACACGATCAGATTATCGAACGATCTGTCGTCTGTTTTTTGTGGCATGCTAGTCTGATGTGGAAAGTGAAGAGGTTATTTTCATACGAATTTTCCCGTACGACAGAATTCTACTTCAGAAGTGATGTCATGTGTTGGATTGCTTTCTATGTGTTCTTTCATCTCTGAGCATGCCTAGTCTTGCTCATAAGATTTTTTTTCCGTCAAAATCTGTACTAATGAGAGGAAAATCGGACGTTGTATTACAGACGACAAAAATTTTATAGCCTGCACATCAGGATTTTGTCAGCCGAAAAGTTGGAGTTGGCTGTCGAAAGCACCATACTAACAATCCGAAAATCGGCCGATCGGTCGTCGGACGAATTTTCCCTACAGATTTTCTCATCGTGTGTACGGGCCTTAAGGGTGTGCTGTCCGAGGTGGGCCGTTCTCTGCTCAGCGGGGGATCATTCCGCCGATCCCCACTGAGCAGGAGGATGACAGCTCCATCTCCGCTCTGTGTACAGAGACGGAGCTGTCAGATCCCCGCTGTCCTCTATGGGGAGATCAGATGAGAACAGACCATCTGTCCATTCTCGTCCGATCCCATCTGATCCGCCAGACGGATGGAAAATAGTTTCCATCCGTCCGGATTTCACAGACAGGATCGGAAACGGATGGCAGTGGGTGTCAGTAAAGATGTCTCTGCTGACATCTGCTGCCCCATAGGGCTGCATGGACCATCCGATCCGGTCTGCCTGAAAAAAATGACAGGCGGATCGTATCGGATCGCCCGTGTAAAAGGGGCCTAACAGAATCCAAAGAGCATGCCCTTTACTGCACTTGTGCGTATAAACACTTGTAAGTGCGTAAATTAACCACTTAAGGACCGGAAGGATTTTCTCCCTTAATGACCAGGCCATTTTTTTCGATGCGGCACTGCTTTACTTTAACTGATAATTGCGCAGGTCATGCAACGCTCTACTCAAATACAATTGATGTCCTTTTTTCCCTACAAATAGAGCTTTATTTTGCTGGTGTTTAATCACCTCTGCGGTTTTTAATTTTTGTGCTTTAAACAAAAAATACGTGAAAATTCGGAAAAGGAAAACAATATTTTTTTACTTTATGCTACAAAACGTATCCATTAAAAAAAAATTAAAAATCAATTTTCTTTTCATCACTTTAGGCCAATTTGTATTCTGCCACATATTTATGGTAAAAAAATATCCCAATAAGTGTATATTGATTGGTTTGCACAAAAGTTATCGCGTCTAAAAACTAGGGGAAAGATTTATGTCATTTTTTTAATTTATTTATTTATTTTTTTTACTAGTAATGGCGGCGAGCTGCGATTTTTAGCAGGATTGCGGCAGATCGGACCCCTAACTGACACTTTTGAGGGGACCAGTGACATTACTACAGTAATCAGTGCTAAAAATATGCACTGTTACTGTAATAATGACACTGGCAGGGAAGGGGTTAACACTGTGGGCGATCAAATGGTTAAGTGTGCTCATAGGGAGTGCTTTCTAACTGTGTGGGGGATGGACTCACTGGATGAACGCAGAGACCTGTGATCCTAAATAGTAGTGCCTTGTTTACATCGGCAGAAAGCAAGCTACTCACTAGGGGGGAACCTCTGGGTGAGTCTAGGATGGAAAAGGACCTGGGGGTACTGGTAGACAACAGGCTTGGCAGTGGCATGCAATGCCGAGCCGCTGCAAGCAAAGCCAACAGAATACTGGGTTGTATAAAAAAGGGGATTCACTCCAGAAATAAAGAGATTATTCTCCCGCTCTACAAGACTCTGGTCCGGCCACATCTGGAGTATGCTGTCCAGTTCTGGGCACCGGTCCTCAGGAAGGATGTGCTGGAACTGGAGAAAGTCCAGAGAAGGGCAACAAAAATAATTAGGGGAATGGAGGACATCAGCTATGAGGAAAGACTACAAGCACTGAACTTATTCTCTCTGGAAATAATTCTAAGGGAGTTTGGGACTTTAAATGAAAACGCAGGTGCAATCTGGGGAAAATTAATAAAAATGTATCCAGATATGTATATGCTGGTAAAAATGTGTATAAGATCATAGCATAATGAACCATAATGTTTTAAAGATAAACAATATTTATTCACATAGAAGATGTATAGTAAATAGTACAGTAATATTGGTAAACATGATCAAGACCACTGATACCACAAAATACATACTAAATGACATGATTGACACAGAGTAACATGATTGCACATATAAAATGACCCATATAGCTCTCAGTAATACAACGAGGAGGGACATAATAAAATTAATTCATAAATACATAATAAACAGTAAATATTGGTAACGAATTCATATAAATAGGTTGTATGATGATATCATGTAGCATCTAAAGTAGCTCTACGCGTTTCGTGAATAAGTTCACTCATCAGGAGCAGATGCGAATTATGTAGATGTATAATCTATAACAAGATAAGAGCTCGTTGAATAAATATGCCAGTAGTACAGTGAAGAGCAAAGAGAAGAGGGGGGGGGGGGGGAAAGAAACAGGCTGTTTCTTTCCCCCCCCCCCCCTCTTCTCTTTGCTCTTCACTGTACTACTGGCATATTTATTCAACGAGCTCTTATCTTGTTATAGATTATACATCTACATAATTCGCATCTGCTCCTGATGAGTGAACTTATTCACGAAACGCGTAGAGCTACTTTAGATGCTACATGATATCATCATACAACCTATTTATATGAATTCGTTACCAATATTTACTGTTTATTATGTATTTATGAATTAATTTTATTATGTCCCTCCTCGTTGTATTACTGAGAGCTATATGGGTCATTTTATATGTGCAATCATGTTACTCTGTGTCAATCATGTCATTTAGTATGTATTTTGTGGTATCAGTGGTCTTGATCATGTTTACCAATATTACTGTACTATTTACTATACATCTTCTATGTGAATAAATATTGTTTATCTTTAAAACATTATGGTTC